>NC_051066.1:37332335-37978585 GCF_004664715.2 Peromyscus leucopus | reverse complement strand
GAAGAAAAAGAAAAAGAGGACATGGATTTGAGAGAGAGCAAGAAGGGCGCACAGGAGGGGCTAGAGGGAGAAAAAAAGAAGGGGAAAATGATGGATGTAATTATATTCTAATTTTAAAAAAATTAAAAAGTCATTATATAAAAGAAAGAAAGAAAAGACACAGGCTCCAGAAGAGAAGTAGTCAAACTGTTTGAATATTGAAAGAGAGCTGAGGGGGTGTAATTCTGCGTCGCTGAGAAAGGGTTTTCTGAGTAGGCTGTTCGGGTATTTTATACCAATTATGTGCAGCTATTGCTTTGAATAATTTTGCTGCCCTGCTGAGATTTCCTTTTTACAAATCCTGGCGCAATTATAAGATGGAAGTCTGGAATGTATAAACAGTGTCCTTTGAACAGTAAATGAGCCACATTCTTCTAAACTCAAGGGTAGGAATGTACTACCTCTTATCCCGTGGTTCTCTGTCTTCCCCTCCTTCTACTCAAAAGCTCAGAAACCAGTGTGGAGTGCAAGAGTGTACAGAAACATGAATTTTTCTTCAAATACTTTAAAATAATAAATTCCTTCAAATTAACAAAATCTTGGGGTTACTCTAACATAATTGCTAGTACACTTAATTCCATTTTGTATAGCCAATGCTCAGAGATCCTCATTTGGTTCTGTTCTGCTTCCAACCTTAACACAAGAATCTGTAATAGATTACCTTCCTCTATAGCTTTGAAACAAAATACTGCACCAAGTTGGTGCCCTCGCGGGGGAAATGACACCCTTCGAGCATAGCATTAGGCCGGGTTTCTAAATGCCAGCTTGTTTTATGTGACAAAGCAATGCGCACTAATCATGGCAAACACTGTATAAAACCCTAAAGAGATGTGAACTGTCACTTGAAGTTAACTGTAAAAAGCCTGGACTCCATTATGTTGCAGAACTTCCAGACCTTGCACAATGTTTACAATAAGGTTTGGAGAGTTGCCTAGCATTGGACTATATACAATTAAACAACAGAGTTGAACGGCCCTTTATGCTAGCCCTGCCAGAAGACTGCCAGCATGCTCACGTGATCATCCTTGGAACTCCTAACATAAACAAGAATGTGGAACATTGATTTGTAATTCCAAGTGCACGCGGGATTTTATTTTATTCACATAAACCCCCACGGAAGCTAAAGATAGCAATAATAAAGGGATCACCAAAAGGGACTTATTTCTTTGACTACCAAAGAATGTAATACTTTTGTTTTGTATGCAACTGAGCCTAATCATTCAGCTCCCTGAATTTTTGTTTAAACTGAGATCAACATAGGAGACTGTATTTAATTAATTACAAAATGAATTTTGTTTGAAAATAATGCTGGAAAGTGATACAAAAGAGCACTTCCTGTGTCCCTGTTCCACAGTTTCTCTAAAAAGAGCTGGTTGAATGTTATAGATGACAAAATGAAATAAAACCCTGGCCAGTTTCAGTCCATTCCATAAGAAGTTAGATTAGACCAACTTAACAGTTAAAGCTAAATGAGAACAGTTGATTCCTTGGCATTGATGACCATGATAGGAGATAAAATATACAATGAGGGTGATTTATTTATTTATTTTTAGGAAAGTGGAAATACATGAGGGATTGATTGATAGTTCTGTCATTCAGAAACATAAATGTATATATTTTAATGTACCTATTGGGTTTTCCCTGAAGCATTTTTCCTGTCGGTGTGTTGGGGGTGTTTGGCTTTGTAATTCTGCAAAACAGTTCATATTGAAGCTATGGCTCGCTTGTTAACACAGAAAGGCAAAAGCCTGACTCCCTCCCAGGATGGCCTGAGCTCACTCAGGGCCCCTGGAGCCAGTGGCTCCAGCTGTTTCTCTCTGCTTTCTAGCCTGTTGTTCGAAATGAGGAAATTTGTGAAGTATGATAAGAGAGAGGTTGGAACCACTAGATACAAAGCTTGCCTGTTGTGTATGTAAAACTACTGGTATGAAGTGGGGAGTTTGGGGCATTTTTGCATGCAACATGTTAGAGCACCTCAAACTCTTAAAAGATTATCTTGTGTGTGTAACTTCTCAGGATAAAGTGGAGTATTTACCTCCCTCTATCCCTACTCTGAAATTCACAATTTAGAGTCTGTATTATAAACAATGTTTTGTCCTTCAATTTCTCTACATTATAAATCCCTCTCCTCACTTCAAAATAGCTAATGGGCCACAACTTTTCTTCAAAAGATATGGAAGTCTGTATTGAGTTAGACAAAGGATTTCCTGGACTAAGTTTTGTAGGTCCTTGTGGACATGAAGGGGGGCACTTTGGAGTACTATTTGTCAGCTAAAATAGATCAAACAGTTGCTCCAAATACCCTTAAATAAACAGCAGATAAACTATCTTTAAGTGTGTCTGAACCATGCTTGGATCTGTTTATGTATTTAGTATACAGTATTGTAATCCACACATATTTATAAATTTCTATTGGCTTATTTTTTCCCCAAGAAACTAAGCATTTCGAACACTTTTCTAGTATTCATTTTTTTCATGATGCAGAAGAAAACTGATTTTGATTTTTTACAAACTTTAAAAGTATCTCCCTTAAGTTAATATTTTCTCCTAGACTTTAAAAGTATCTCCCTTAAGTTAATATTTTCTCCTAGACTGAAAAAAATCCTAATTTAAAAATTGGGACTTTCATAGAAAATCTCTGGTTTTGGTCCTTCTTTTGTTATTTTTAAAGAGCACTAATTATAACATTTTAGAGTGGCCAGTTTATATGCATGTGAATATTGCTTCTGGTAAAGTCATGTTTTCAATTTAGTTGCATTAAGTAACTGTTTCTCCATGGGAAGCGTTGCTCTTTTGAGTAAGAGCCCTTGTTGGGCTGCTACCTTTCAAGAGTGGTTCTGAATCACCCGACTAGTGACCCAGTTGTCACTGGTCATGTAGTGGTCTATCAGTCATACCTTTCCATAGGTAGCAGACTGTCTGACACCTGTTCATGTTCCTATTGCTTCTCTGCAGATGTTGAGATCACTGTGGACCACTTCTAAGGCTCTACTTATGCAGATGTCCAATGAAGTAGACATAGGTCTGAGAAAGACCATTCTTGGGACTGAACACAGCAATCACATCATAATTAACTCACAATAAAGCTCTTTGTGGGAGTATTTTTAACGAGGCTTAGATAATTCGGAGTTGGAAAAGCATAGGCACACTCTCTTGGTGTGTGTGTGTGTGTGTGTGTGTGTGTGTGTAAGAGAGAGAGAGAGACAGAGAGAGACAGAGAGAGAGAGAGACAGAGAGGCAGGTTGAAATAGAACAAAGCTACCAACATTAGTAAAACAAGGTGAGAGTGAAGGATGGTTTCAGGAGAAATGCCTTTGGGGAAACCTGACAGTCAATCTCATTTTTGTCCAGGGGAAGTAAAACATCCTCTATGAGTGAGAGATATTTGTGATCCATTCTGAAAGACACCCGTGGTGGTGAGTGATGTTAGTTTGGGAGTGGGAGCAGAAGCAGGTGCTATAGCTCTTAGTCTGCTCAGACTACCATAGCAAAATTCCACTGGCTGGGTGGCACAGACAACAGAGTGCTTTCTCCCAGTTCCACAGCTAGAGTCCTTGATCAAGGTGTTAGTAGGATCAATAGGTGCAAGAGAAGGAAATGGGCATAATTCCTGCAATGGTTCTCCCGTTCTCCAAAGGAAGGCATCAGTTTCACTCATCAGGCTCTGTCCTGTGACTGTAACACCTCCAATATGGCTCCACTTCCCAGTACTGCATATTGGGAACTAAGTATTCCCAGCTAGTTTTGATGGGACACATAGTCTTCTGACCCATTCAGGTAAACCAAAGTGATTGTGTGTGTGTGTGTGTGTGTGTGTGTGTGTGTGTGTGTTTTACTTTAGAATTTTTAAATTTAGAATTCCATTCTGTGGGTGGGGCAGTACACGCCTTTAAATCCAGCAGAGGTGATGAATCTGTGTTCTAGGCCATCCTGATCTACAGACCAAGTTCCAGGACAGCCAGGGCTACACAGAGAAACCCTGTCTCAAAAAGCTAAAAAAATAAAATAAAAAATAAAGGAATTCCAATTTATAAGACTGAACGCTAGAAATAAATCCTACACAGCTGTGGGAACTTCCCAGCAGGTATAGACTGTGGTACAACTAGAATTCATGTAAGGGACAATTGTTATTAACAATGATGGTAATGATAAGGATTACTGTTAACATTTATTAAATACTTACATGTGGCAGGCTCCACCCAGGAATTCATATGTATGCAAATTACTGTTTAAAATATATAAAGCTAGGCATAAGTGTATTTCTTGGTAGAATAAACAATAAGAAAAAAGAACAGTGACAAGTCGATGCAGTTGTTAAACAGAGTAGATTCCTTCTATAAATATTCTCCATTTCATGTAGTCGGGAAGATACATATGTACTCTGCAGTGTGGGGAACGATGTTACTGTTTTATACTGACAATTTGAAATTGTTGATTAACATATGCTAGAAAGTAAAAATAAATTGGGTTGAGAGAATAATATTTGGGGAGTGTGATGTGAAGCTATTCCAAGCAGAACACCAGCTTGAATCTTCATCTACACCCGCACAACAGCCTCGTCTCTGCACGTTTCCCGTCTTGGCTCTGGATTGCGTTCCAGACTCAAATGAAATCATATTGTCATCATTTCATCATTCGGCTTCCGGTGCAGCCAGTGCTGGCCAAACATCTCTTGTTAAGAATCTCCTTCAGCGTTCTCCCTTTTCCAGCAATGCGGAGTGTGTTGCCACGCAGCCCAATTTCCATTGTTTTATATATGCACCAAGAGAGATCAGCTTCGCATCTCTTCGATTTTCTTTTTTGAGAGGTGTTAATCCCTTGCAGTGTTACCCTCAGATATGGGTGTCCTATAATTATACATGTTATCTTATAGTAACTGGTGTCTCCGCAGAACCGTTCCTGAATTTGTATGCTCGTGTGTGAGAGAGAGCTAGTGCTAGGCTTGCCATTAAGATTGTGAAGGAAAGCGGTTGGTGCTTGTAATCATTCTAAAATTAATGATGCTTGGAAGACAGAGGGTCTCTAGGAAGGTGGTAATCCGAGGGGCACTTACAAAGGCCTGGATTGTGGCTCTGTTGAAGTGGTGTCCACCCGTGAGGAAACTACAGCCTGCTATAGAAATGAGCTTAGATTGGCCCTGTGCCGGGCCAGTGCCTTAGTGTGCGGAGGCTCTGTGTGGACTGACCTGAGAGACCTGCGGTGAGACCGCGGTGGTTAGAGGAGCCTTGGGCCTGGGAAAGAGACCCATAAGGAGCTCTGCATTATGCCTCTGGCAGCTAGAGAAGAGGCTGCTTTGAGTTGGACAGGAGGGTAAACTTGGAAAAGAGCTGGCAAATGCTCCAGAGGATGCACTAGTTTGTCAGCCAGAGCCAGGCCATGAGGAATCTGAGGACTATTTACCTATATCTAAGTTTTATATTCTCCCCTCCCCTATTCTCTTTGTGTTTATTTACAAACAATTATTAAGTCAGTCAGACATATTTTTAATATCACAAATAATTTTCTGAAATGACTTGTATAGCTGAAGGCCCCAAGGTGGAGGATAAAGATGCTACTTTAAGAAAAAAGACCTGGATCCAGATGCCTAATAAGGCCAAATTTTCCTCAAATGGATTTTTATAAAACGCTGTAATGATGCCTAGTTACACTGTGTCTATAAGAAAATCCCATAAAAATTTTCTGGCCTCAATAGCAATTAATCATGTCCACATAATCAATATATTTAAACAAAAGGAGTTGCCTGTCTTACACAGTGTACATGTGTTGTGGAATATTACTTTAACTGGGCAAAGATGTTTTATGTTTGTGTGCTGTGGAATGTTACTTTAACTATGTAAAGGTGCATTGCATTTGTTTCTCCTGGGTTTGTTGAACAATGTAAGGATGTGTGTTTAATTATGTAAAGATGTGTTGCAATTGTTTCACCTTGCCTGCCTAAGACACCTGATTGGTCTAATAGGAAGCTGAACATCCAATAGCTAGGCAGAGAAAGGTGGGGCTGGAAGGCAGAGAGAATAAGTGGGAGAAGAAATCTAGGCACGGGGAAGGAGAGAACAAGAGAACAGGGAGGAAGAGGGGGACATGCCCAGGGCATGAAGTCAGGCAGCTGCCGACCAGCCAGACAGGAGAAGCAATAAAAGTAAGATATACAGAAGGAAAGGAAAGGAAGAAGCTCTGAGGCAAAAGGTAGATAAAGAGAGACAAGTTAATTTAAGCTAAAAGAGCTAGCCAGAAATGAGCCTAAGCTAGGCCGAGCATTCATAGCTAATGTTAAGTCTCCGCATCTTGATTTGGGAGCTGGTTGGTGACCTAAAAGAAAAAGCCTGGTACATACATGTAATACAATGTTGGATGGAAGCTAATCAGAATAATTAGAAAGTACCATACATGGTTTTGTTAAAATTGGAAAAATGAAAAGAAAGTATATTTCTACCAAAGCTGACTTTTGATGACTTTTCCATATTAGATCACAAATCTGACCTGAGGTCAGGGCAGGGACAGTTAGCTACTCACCTTCTGTAGCAGTACCATATTGGCCAAACAGTCTGAAATGAAAACAGACACAGGCATGAAGCCGGATTCCAAGGGAGCCTGTGAGCCAAACTTGCTTCAGAATTCCAGATACTAACATGTGGATATCAGAAACCAACACCTGAGGAGTAGTCCAGACCCATGTATCATACCACCTCATTCTTTGTAAGAAAAACAAAACAAAAAAACCCGGGGTACTGCATTTCTTTAATTCCAACTCATACACTTTCCCTATCTTCAACACCCCTGAAGTCTAGGTGTGCCTTATGATTGATAGCTTGCTTGAATGACTTATCAGCATGAACGAGCTGATGTCTCCTGTGGATTTGTGTTTGCCTGGAATCATCATCTAGGTACACATTCCATCTGATAGCAGTAAAAACTGAACCCTCCTCAGCTGAAGGCTTTCCGAGACCATGCTGCTTGCGCAGTCTCAGTACCAGCGGGCAGGTCAGGTTTTTAGGAGAGATTTTTAAAAATGTTCTTCAGCTGGTCACAAACCTGACACAAGCACACTTCCTTGCCCACTTTTGGTGTGGTAAGTCAACAACTTGTTACTCTTCCCACGAAATGGGACCTTTTCCTAGCTTAGTTTTGTGGTGGCCTTTTATAACATTATTTCTTTGGGAACATTTTTCATTTGGTAGTGCTAAGTAGAATAGTAGTATCTGCTACTCTTGATGTAATTTTAGATTTGATGAAATACTGTCCTTGTTCAGGTTGTCATTACCTAAGGCACCTGAATGGCCGCCTACAGCAGTCGACCGGAAGTCATATTTTTATAGAAGAGATGGTTACGATGCCCTTGAAGGTTTGAAATTAGGAGTATGCCCAGTTGATTGGCCCTATCTTAGCAGTGAGGCTGGGGGAGTGAGTCTGTATTTCCTCCCACAGCTGTTCCTGTTCTTGCTAAGGTGAGCTTGACATGGTGCTTAAGTGATAGATAAAGGGGTGGTCTTGATTCTTCTTCCTGCTCCTAACTCAATATCCTTTCTTTCCCTTTGTGACTTGGCCAGAGCACTGTCAGCCTTTTGTTATCGCTCGTCTGTGGATGGTTGTCACATCACCTTTGAGGAAGAAATGGCAGGAAGAGAATTACTCTTTATTTCCTACTTTATAAGGCAAGACACTTTATGAAATTGTTTGACCCATACAAGCAACTATAGGAGATAATAATTGTTACCCCATTTTCATTAAGAGGAGACTGAAGTTCAGGGTGTGTGTGTGTGTGTGTGTGTGTGTGTGTGTGTGTGTGTGTGTGTGTGTGAAGCACCTGTACAGAGCCATTCAGTAGCCAAGGAACACAGCCAGCTTTCAATGTGACTTTCACAGCAAGTCAGACTTGTGCCCAGCTTCAAAGCTAAACTTTTACTTTACCTCACTGCTTCCTTGAGGGTTTGTTCGTTTGGTTGGTTGGTTGGTTTTTTCTCCCTACTTTTTAAAAGTTCTTATATGCTCATTTAAGTTATTTATTCACAATAAAAACTCAAAACACATGGAGACATCAAACAGAAGCTAATGTTGTATCTGGCGACTCTCGGGCAGGCTCTGAGGATTTAGATATGGTGTTCATTCTGCTTGGTTCTGTGTCTTTGTGTGTACAGACATGGTAGCTATTGGCTGCTGTTTGCACATTTGACAAATGAGTGCTTCAAATTAAAAAAATGCTGAGATTCTTTCTGTTTTATGTCTCAAATTAAAAATTCTTATATTTAATATGACATCCTCTTTGGTGTCTCATTTTCCCATGGATGCCTAATCCAGAGGGTTGCTGTTTTTGCTTTTCCTTCTTTACTATGATTTGGCAAGATATCAGCTGTAAGCAAACAATATTTTATATTTACATTTAGTTATGTTCTGAAGAATCTTTAGAATGTGTCACTACAGTAAGGCTTATCGAATACATTTGATGCCATAAAGGAAAATAACATGAGGAAGCTTTTGTTTTTGCGGGTGTGATTGACAGACATGGTGTAACTCTTCTGGGATGGCAATAAAGTGCAATAAAAGTGTAATAAAAGATGCTGAGTGCATACATCCCACATGATAAGACTCTTGAAGCTAGTAGCTGCTTTCTGGTGAGTGTTGGAAGATTTTAGCTTGTGGAATCTTGATGGAATTACCAGCTGAAGATTGGAACTCTAGGTATATAAATATGTGTGTGTGAAAGTGAGGAAAAGAGACACACACATCAGCTGTGCTTGCTTGCTTGCTTGCTTGCTTTCTTTCTTTCTTTCTTTCTTTCTTTCTTTCTTTCTTTCTTTCTTTCTTTTTTTTTTTAGAGCTGAGGACCAAACCCAGGGCCTTGTGCTTGCTAGGCAAGTGCTCTACCACTGAGCTAAATCCCCAACCCCTCTGGCTGTGCTTTCTTTAGCTAGTGTTCTTGTTTGAGTAGGCCAACCACAGACTTGGATTATCTTGACCAACCCTGTACTCTGACAATTGACAAATAGGCTCATGAGAAGGATTTGAGGAAGCAGAAAATTTTGTGTCCCTCTCCTCCATAGCCACCAGTATTGTTTGCTGGGCCAAGCCGATGTAATTATCACTTACTCTTGAATGGTTGTGAACCCACTTTTTTCTTATCTTCACACTTGTTCGTTTGTGGGTGACATGCAGGGTAGCCTGCCATCAGAACTGAGGATTGACATTCAATAACCGAAAAGTGCACTTCTGTCATGGTTATCAAACCAACAAGTTGAGGGAAAATGTAGGAATACATTGGTCAAGAACAATAATGTTCTTAATTATTGGTTA
The DNA here is from genome assembly GCF_004664715.2 of Peromyscus leucopus. NCBI lineage: Eukaryota > Metazoa > Chordata > Mammalia > Rodentia > Cricetidae > Peromyscus > Peromyscus leucopus. The sequence continues at coordinate 37,969,258 of NC_051066.1, read as the reverse complement.
ATTATTAACCAACAGTGTTGGGCCTGATTTTTTTCCCCCAGTATTGCTGATGATGCACATTTGTTCTACAAAGAGTACACATCACTAACCTAGAGAGGGACAGGCCAGATGAGACTTTCAGTGTTGAATTTCTGGAACATTCAGCCTTAAGATGTTGAACTGCTGTTGTAGTGGTCAGACTCTCTCCCATCACATGCTATTGTCATTAATAGTGACAGGCTGGCTAATTAATCGATCTCTTTGGAAAACCTTCAAGGAAAGATCAACTTATTCAGCTTTGTTGTTATGATTGTCTGTTTGAAGATCTTCAAAATTCATTTTCTTAAATGACCTTTAAAATCTCTTAGCAAGAAGATAGTTAAATACTGACAATTATATTTTTGGAAATACAATTAGATTGATATTCTGTAAAGGAACATATCGTAGCTATTCTTAGACAACTTCAAAAATAGAAATCCTTTCTTACTGTATACAAAAACCAGTATCGCACAATATGACAAGATTCCCTAGGGGATAGGAATGAGCACATTTTTGTGAGGACCTTGCAAGGGAAGGTATTTACTTACTTGGTGGCTCAGAATTAAGGGCAGGTTTAACAAATATTTGTTGAGCGCATGAGGAAATGCTCAGTTGAATGGGAAAAAAAAGAGACTCGGCTAAACAAAAACAAATCATGTTGTTGAACAACAAGAGAGGTACAGAGAACCATATAACATACCTGTCATTTGCCTGAGAATATTACAGGATAAAGCAGTTGTTCTCAACCTGTGGGTCACAACCCTTTTGGAGGTTCAACGGCCCTTTCACAGGGGTCACCTAAGACCATCTACATATCAGATATTTACACGAGGATTCCTAACAGTAGCAAAGTTATGTTATGAAGTAACAACAAAAATGATTTTGTGGTTGGGGGTCAACACAACATGAGGAATTGTATTAAGGGGTCACACTATTAGGAAGAATGAAAATCAACCGTACTAAAAGATGTTCCTTCTTTAGCTAGCCTCTCCATTCTTGTTTGAGTAGGCCAACCACAGGCTTGGATTATCTTAATCATTCTTATCGTCTGATTGACTGTTGATGAATATGCTCATGAGTAGGAGTCAGCAAATACAGTGCTGACTCCCCAGACGTAAAGTCAGAGGGGCCGGAAGTCAACTTCTGTCCCTCTGCTTACTTGCACTGGGATGAGGAAAGTTCTAGAACATTTGAGAAGGCCACAGCTACCCTGCTTTCCTCTGATGCTTGTGATGCCACCACACGCTCTTTATTCTTGTTACTGTTAGCAGCTTTTATTTTCCAAGAGCACATAGTCTGCCAAGACTAACGTGAAGCTTTACCACTTATGGGGTCTCATGAACAACAAAGAAGGCAAGAAGATACTGTTGGTCTCCAGGGAGATCGACAAGGTCCTAGGCAGAGGGCAGAAGACGAGGGCTACTTGGCAGAGATAAAACCTGCTTCCTTCCTCTCTGCCTCAGCGTAACTCAATGGAACTCTTACACTAGTGCCAGGTTTTAGTTGCAGTAATAAAAAGAGCAAACCCACCCAAAGGCTCCAAACTGTTGGGACAGCCTGTGGTAGTATACGAAGTGGGCCCAGGTGTATAGAATCAGTGCCAGAATTCTCTTCCCTGGTGACTGGTTAGTAGATAACCTTTGTGGTCAGTGGCCACTCCCCACTGACCTCTGGCCAGATACCAGTAGTTCCACCGTGACCTTAGAGAGAGAGGTAGTCTCTCACCCCAGCGCACTTACCTGCAAAGCTGAGGAGGCTGGCTGCCTGGCCGGCCTGCTGCCAACAGTGACTAAACTGCCATTTGCAATGGTTGGAGATATGTATGTGTCTGCTGTAGATTCACTTAGCCTTGGTGATGTGCCCAGTGAGGAAATCTTGAAGCTCAGGCTACCACTTCTTCCTCCCGCTCCTCAGGATCATTAAGTGGTTTCAACTTCCTCTTCCTCACAGGAAAGCAGATGCCTCACACAATTGATGACCAGAAGCACGGCACCAGCCCCTAGTACATCAGGGCAGGTAAAGGTGGAGTGGCCAAGGGAGGCCTGATGTCAATCGTACCTTGCTTCTGGAAGCGTCTGCCTTCTGTGGGCCCAGAAATTTTAACTTACCTACAAAGTTAATGGGCTTAATTGTGTGTTAGGTTGTAATTAAGAATTCTTCCCAATAATGTTACTGATGTAGGAAAAGCTGTAATGCCTCTCCTGGCTTGGCAAACTTGGGCTTATGGTGAAGGGCTGCTGGGAGGAGGTGCCTGCCTTCCAATACATATTTCTGTGCACAGCAGTTCAATCAGTATTGACAAACTGATCTTGTAGAAAGAAGATATGTGCATTAGGCGCCAGCTCATTTGTTCCTGGGGCAGTGGAGGTGCTGGGAGTATTAGTGTCAGGGACTATTCTGAAACATTGCTTTCTTTGTAATGGAAAAGTGGAATAAATTATTTATTAAGGACTTTGGTCGTAAAATATCCACTGGTCACTGGAGGCAATGAGATTAGCCATATACAATGTGAAATAATATACAATTTGGTTTGGCAGTTAATGATGACGCATGAGGAAAGAAAGCAGAAAACATCTTTTCAACAGGTCAGAAACATGATGATCATGTGGATTCTGTCGCCTGTGAAATGTCTAAGATGAGTGTGTGTATCTTTTTCAGTTATTTGGAATCTGCCATCAATAATTAAGGCTTCAGAAGTTTCTCAACAATCTATCTAATCTATTAAGCATTTGTGCCATTAAGAAGATCATGGAGGGCCAGGTTAAAGCGTTTTAAATGGAAAGCTTGGGAGCAGACAGAATGACATTGCTTTGTGTCACGTCCTGCTTATTTTTCTAAAATGTCATTAAATCTCATCCCTTTGAGGGACCAATCAGACTTTTTCTCCAAGGAGGGGAATAACTTAGAAACACGGAGAAGGAGTAAATACTTAGGGGACTTGGAATGCGTGTGCCATTGTCAGGAAGGAGACAAAGAAAGCTTCAGTCTGCGTGAAAGGGAAGTACCGAAAGTGCCGCAACCCTCCATTAGCAGAGCCATTTAGAGCTTAGAGGGGCTAACCCTGGGTGGACCAATCTCCACACATTGTGTTAGAAACCAAACAAACAGAACCACGGCAAAAACCATGAGACCGCGTGCACGTGTACCAGGTCTTTCTCCAGAGCAGAATCCTAAGGAAGGATTGCTTTATCTGACATTCATGATTTTTGATTTAAGCAAAGTCACAGCAGCATGGAAGAATTAAAGGAGAGTGGACGATGACTGTGGAGACTGTGCCTGTGGTGATGGGGCCTGTTCCCCTATAGTCACCCCCCTCCCCTCTAGCTTTGTTCATCAAGTGTACATTGTTGGCCTCTGTGTTTAAAAGGTTTTTCTACAGTTTTCTGAGTGTTCTGAGACCCTGGAACCCAAGATGTAGTCAATAATTATTATTATAGGTTAAAGGAAGTTTTTTGTTTGTTTTTAGGGGGATGGTTTACATAGGAAGCTGCTTTAAATGTGAGGACATTCGGATGAAATGCATTTTAATGTATTTTGATCTTTGAAATAACAAAACAAGGTTCTGAGTCCTGTTTGTCTTCCAGGGTCCTGAGGATGAAACACAGGGTCTTTGGCTGCTGGGCAAGTTTTCTAGTACTGATCTATGCCTTCAGCCCTCTGAACCTGCTTTTAAAAGACTGGTAACTTTAATGGTTGTTGGGAATAATTGCAGAGTCACAGTAGTCCACTAGCTAGACTTTTCCTGCATGGCACTTTCCTTAGTACTAAGGTGTTACTTAACATATATTGAATAAATCAGGGGAGGAACTCAGACAACCAGGCCATCGGGGAGATAAAACAGGATTTTTGAAGGAGATGGTCCTGAATGCTTTTGAGGAATGATATGAAAAAGTTGATGTTGGCAACATCTTTCTTTCGAAAGCTATCTAACTTGCATTAGCGCATTAGAGGAACTTATGTTGCATTGTGTGTTCCTTTCCTCCTGTGCAGTACTCTACCTTGAAAGTGCTGAGCTGTGTCCGAGAATGCCAGGAAACCACCAAGGGGATCTCCCGACATGTGGCAGCATGACCTTCAGTTTTCAGGCTGGTACCAGTTCAGAGACTTTGGCAGCACTCTCCAGCTGGCCATTGGTTGCTAGAGGGAATTCTGGCTATCTCTTGCAGCCATTACTACAGCCAGAAAAGATTGCCTTGTTCTTCCAAACCCATTGTGGCAGGGAGTAGAAGGTTGTGTTCAAATCTCAGCTTGTTCTTTACCTGCTGGAGATGTGTGTGTGTGTGTGTGTGTGTGTGTGTGTGTGTGTGTGTGTGTGTGTATGTGTGTGTGTGCACGTGCTGGAGATCAAACCTATGTGCCAAACGTGTACTGGACTACACTCCTAGCCAGTAGGTATGAGCCTCAGTTTATTCTGCTGTGAAATAGTAATACTGTCAATTGCTGGAATGGCCAGTCTTCTCAATCTCTACTAAACTGTACAAACTCCTCAGCTCTGGCTGACTGAGATTTGCTGGAGAGTACTGCGTGGGTGTTGGATCTGGCTTAGGGTGTCTACTACTTTTTGCTGATGAAGTAGCATGTAGAAAAGGACCAGACAAAGTAGACTATCAAAATGTGTTGAACTGAGCTGACTGGAAGTTGATAGACAGTGGATGATACAGGAGGAGTGTGGAGAAGCAGGTCGTTTGGAGAAAGGGGAAGGCAGGTGCCTTCTAGAGCAGAGGATCATAATGGCAGCCAGTGAAAGCTGGGAGCCTGGCAGTGCAAACAGCCAAGGAGACAGACCAGGAGCAGCGAACTCGGGGAGCACGCTGCTTCAGGGAAGGATAAGAACAAACAGACTGATGGATGTTAGCACACCCTGACCAGTCAGGTTTTAGGTACGCTTAGTCTGCTGTGAGTGATGAAGAGAAATTCAATTCTGCTGAGGGTAGTATATTTGGGACAGAAGAGAGACCTGAAATATGACTTAGAAAACTTTTCCTTTAAAAGATTAAGATAACCATCTATATCATTTGTAATTTAAGTCCCTGTCACCTAGATTAATAACGACAAAGCTGGGTGGTGTTGGCGGCATACACCTTTCATCCCAGCACTCAGGAGGCGGAGGCTGGCAGATCTCTGAGTTCAAGGCCGGTCTGGTCTACAGAGCGAGTTCTGGGACAGCCAGGGCTACACAGAGAAACCCTTTCTTGAAAAACCAACCAATAAGACAAAAGAAAAACAGAGAGATGTATTCGAAATTAATTCACTTGCGAAGGCCGCAGCCGCAGCCTGATGAAGCCTGCCCTCCCGTCCACAGGTTAGTTTCCAGAGGCTGGATTTAACACTACTTTCCTCATTGTCCAAACAGAAACAGCCTTAGTCACCTCCGCAGAGTTCGTAAGAAGTTTAAATCAGATGAACCATGGAAGGCATTTAGTCCAGGGCCAAACCAGCATGTGTTAAATATTTCAGCGTTTCTTCTTGGCGGTGTTATTATCTGAGGTGTGGCTGGTATTCTCCCTCTTTTGAATCCCCCCCCCCTCCATTTACATTCCTGTAAGGTGCCTTGCCTGCTCTTACTCTTCTCTTCTGTTGATTTTTCCAACCATTGTTTTTAACGCAGCTAACTCACTGCTTATAAAACCATGGGGAAGGCAGTTTGCACGGCGGCGTATGAATTGGCCCTGAGTCCTTCTCTGCTGCCCTTCTCTGTTCACTGGAGACTTGGCTGTCCTCTCCGTGCATGGACAGTGTTCCCTCTCCAGTACTAGAACTCCTGCAGCGGAACTGTGCGGCATTCAGAGTCTACGCCGTGAAGTGTGCGCTGATGTCCCTCTAGTTCTGTTAGTCTAAGTTTCACTGCTCCTTTCTCTTGCCTTTTCTGGCCGCCACATGTCTTTTGGCTTGAGAAAATGTCAACAGAACATCCAAGCAATGATACTGCATTTTTATCTCTTTTTTGTGACATAACTGTAAGTTGAGTGAGCTTGTTCTCGGCAGAGAGAAGGCTTGTGACATTTCTAAACAAACAAAAACAGCAGCTTTTATGTGTCCTGCCTGCCACTCACAAAGCGTCCACTCAGGTGAGAAAGGCAGAGTTTTCAACTGAGGTTAAAATGAAAATTTTGACTTTCAGCCAACATCAGATGCCAGTCTTTATCTTGACAGGAGCCTCTAGAGATGTTGGCGCAATTAAAATTCCATGGTGTTCAAAGTGGCTTTCTAGGAGCCAGGGTCTATGCTGTGTGAACTAAGCTATTCAGAGAAACAATAATACAGGTGTGGTTTGAGTTTAACTTCTGAGAGTGACTAGACACAAAAATCCCACTGATGAGCACATTTGATCGACAGGTATTCAAATAACAGCATTCTAAATATGTTGAAAAGTCACCGAACTTTGTCCATTTCACTAGCAATCTACTTAATTTTTAGTTTTCACTTAAGGTTGTGTATTTTTTAATGTAAATCTGCTGGTTGGAAAGATGGCTCAGTAGGTAAAGCCCATGCCACGTAAGCATGAGGACCTGAATTTGGTCCCCCCAGAGCCCATACGAAAACCTGGGTGTGGTGGCACATATCTGTAATCTCAGAGCTAGGGAGGCAGAGACAGGAGGGTCCCTGAGGTTTGCCTGACAGCCGGTTTAGGTGAATGGGTGAGCTCCAGGTTGAGAACAAGACCCTGTCTCAAAAAATATGATGGTGGGAGATTGAGGAAGACATCTAACATCAACTTCTGGCCTCAGCAGGCATGCTTACACACACACACACACACACACACACACACACACACACACACACACACAAACACACACACAAAGTGTAAATCCAATCTTATCCTCCTCCACCCCCTACATAAAATCTTGAGTGACTTGTAGATGCCCTCAGAAGAAGCTCAGTGTCTGTCACAGAACTAGCATTCTATAGAGGAGCCCTCACTGCCTGAAGAAGGTGCCTTTGCTCTGCCAAGGTCAGGTTCTAGGCAGGCTGGTCATCTTTCACTTTCTCTAGTGAACAAGCCAGCTCCTTCCTCCCTCCCTCCCTCAGGCCCTTCCAGCACATTTCCCTCCTTTTTGGATGTACTTTCTCCTATTCTTTATGTGACTAATTGCTCCTTGTTCTTGACTTCCCATTATGGCAGTTGCTTCCTCAATGATACCCTCTTACCTCATTTCCTGTTCTTTTCCTCTATAGCATTTGCCACAGTTTCCAATTGTATTCATGGGTCTTTATCTTATTCACCATGAGTCCCTAGCAAATAATGAGCAACCAAAAACTAGAGTACTAAGTTCATCAATCCTCATGTATAAGAGTCCAAGAGCAAACAATTGGAACAGAAGGCTGTCCTTGCACACGTTTGGTGTCTGACCTAAACGTGCTCCTTGGAGAACTTCCTTAAAGAAACCACTCTAGTCCCCCTCCCCCTTTCTGTTGGTTTTTAAGGCAAGACCTCCCTATGTCACCCAAGGTGGACTCTGCCATATCATCTTCTTGCCTTGGCTTTCCAAGTGCTGGGATTACAGGCACGAGCCAAAGCTCTCCTCAGCTTCCATTCTAGTATTCTCTTCATTTGAATAGCAACAACATAGACGATTACGATTTATGAGCTAGATGTAACAGCAAACGAAGTTTGTGGAGACGTAGATTCTGTCTTGATAGGACTCAGAAGCTGAGATAGGCGTTTATCTAACTAACTGGAGGACAACATGGGAAGTACAAGGCTCTCAGGGCTGTTCTGTAGAGAGGTGACTGGGGGGAGAGATGAGGCTTCAGCTCGGTGGGTTGGGAAAGGAACAGGATCATTTTGCTGCATGCTGAGGTCGAAAGACTGCTCTCGACACAGAAAGGGAAATAAGCTAAGACAGAGGGCATCCGAGTGGATGGCATGTTTGGAGAATTGTGGGAAGTTCTGTGTGGCTAGAGTGGGTGTGAGGGTTAGCACAGAGAGCGGCAGGAAATGACCTTGGAACAATAGACAGGCTTTGGGCCTGAGCCATTTGGGGTGGTTTTGCTAAGGATCATGGGTATGATGTTGTAGGGGAGAGGAGGCCTTCACATGCTGCAATCCTGGGAGTGAGCTGATCCCAGTTGAGGGGACAGCACAACAAGCTCTCTGTGAAGACCTTCCTAAGACAGCCTTCAGAATGGGGTAGTTAGGGAACGGGAAGTGCCAGACAGATGCTGAGACAAAAAGCCATACAATGAAAAAGTTAGTTTGTTACAGGTGAAGAAATAATGGGAGCATCACTTTAAAAATATTTCCTTTTTTTTTTAATTGTGAAGGTAGTATATGCTTAGTAGAGAAAACTTGGAAAATAAAAAAAAATGTGAATAAAGACTCCAAGAGGCAAATATTCTTAGAAGGAGAAGAGGACTTTTGGAGGGATCCAGAGTTTAAAGTTTATTCCCTTTTTATTTTCTTTTTAGATCCTAATGCTATCTACCTAGGACACCAGAAGCTTTGCGTATAATTTGCATATAAATTTTGCATCTGCATATAATTTTGTCTCTTGTCTTGGATAGTTTTTTGTACCACCTCTCTCCTCTCTTTTTGCCAGCCAACTTTTGTTTTTCACCTAGATTAATAATGAAAAGAATCACAGTCATTGTCACAATTAACAAGATAATTGCAGAAACATATATGGATCATTTATCCAGTGCTTGTCCCTGTCATTCATGAGCTCACTTGTGGTCTAATCTATTCCTCACAAAAGTTCCACAAGGTAGCTACCATTTCTCCATTTTACAGGGAAAGATGCTAACATTTTATAAAATTCAATTATTTGAGCAAATATTAAAAAAAAGCTCCCCACTTCCAAATTAGGAACCCCTGTAATGTCATCTCACAATTTCTATTATTTTCCTGAGAAACTTTTTCTCTTATGAGTAAATTGTTCATGACCATCAGAGACGTGTTCCCCAGAGGCCATGAACCCGGCGACAACGGATCATGTGTCTGTTGTTCCCTGCTACTCTGGCCAATGCTTAGCTTGGTGATTTCTGGCACACAGTAAGTTCATGGTTACTACCCCTATCAGAAGGTCAGTCTATGCCCATCACACAGTGACCTGGAAGGGACTGTTGGCTCAGTGGAACAGACAGGTGTGAGACTCGGAGATAAGGACATGATGGTATTTCCTAGGGGCAAGGAGATCTCCAGCCAAACTTGCTTTTTCATAATCCCATGGAGCCTTCTCAGAAGCCACCTGAGAAGACAACTCTTCTAGGCCTGTCCACACTCACACTTAGGTTCTACAAGCAGTCTCCTTTATGAGGTTCAGGTGTGTTTTAAACTTAAGTTTGATCCATCCAATTTGAACTGAATGCTTGTAAATTGAGGACAAATTAGATGGAAATCATAAAAAAAATTTTATGAGAGGTCGGTGTATTAAAGTTTCATTTTTTAAATTTTGTCTGATGCAGTTGAGTTAAAGTAGATTTGGAAGTTATTAATAAAAAAACACCAAATAAAAAAATTATTTATGTTGATATTGTAATGCAAATTTAAGCTCTGAAGCAAATGCTGTTTGGAAATTAGATCAGAACCTGTTACTCCTTTATTCCATTTACCAAAGGAGATAAAAACCACGAAGCCCCAGAAGACGACACTCAGCTTGTCTGCATCAGGATGCTTTGACTACCACCGTCAGCATCCAGAGAGCAAATACTTCAATTCGTCTAACATAAGCAAAAATATTTGAAGGATCCTGTCCTTTAACAGTTAATATAAAGTATCAAGAGAAGAATCAATTTATGATTGTTTTTGTACTTTTAGACATTTGAGGGTCCTCCACCCTTAACTACATAACCCAGGCACTGTATTTAGAAAGGTCCTCAAAACAGGTCAACACAAGTTGCAAAATATTGGCTCGGGAACACTTCACTCTTCTTCCTCTTGCCTTCTTGTTTATTTTTAGACCAGGAAAGGAAGACAGCTTTTCCTGGCTTTTCAATTTCCTGATGCTATCTCAGCTCGCCCCATTCAGTTCAAAGGAAAAGCTTTCTGCATCTGTTAAACTAGTGTCATCAAATGCGACCAGTTAAGGGACTTAAGCCATTTCACTTTATTTAAAAAATCATACAACTTCCTAAAAACTTCTTTGCCTAAGGTTTATTAGAACTGATATTATGGGAAGAATTTCGTGTGCTGATGGTATTGTAAAGGGATATAAAGATAATTATTTCTAAGCCATAGTAAAAGGACCTCCTTATATTATTTCACTGATCTTTCTATTAAATGTTGGTGCTTTTTGCCTGAAATTAAATTACTAGTGCTATGATCTCATTTACTGACTTACAAAAATATCTGTCAGTATTTACAGTTATTCATACAACAGATACTTTCTCAGAGTGCTGTGTGCTGGGGACTCTGTGGTAAGACTCAGCACACGATCTCCAAAAGGAGATGGCTTCAACCTCCCATGCTTTTCCTGGGCATCATTCAACCTGTGGTGAGAGATCCTGCAGAACCTCTTGGCTCCCAGCGCTCAGAGGAGCCGTGCTCAATCTTCATCTTCATCTTCAGATCTGTCAGTATTATTTCAACAGGCTAGGTAGATGTCCAGAAAGAGCACACAGAGATTTATATCCATCAACCCATTTGTTCTCAAACCTGAACTAACTTTGCGGTAGGAATATCCTGTGCTACATGTGGGTAACGTGAAAAGTAAAATCATTGCCAAGCCAGCTTCGGTGGTATGTATCTGCTAATCCTAACACTTAAAAGGTTGAGGCAGGAAGATTATGAATTCAAAGTCAGCCTGGGCTAAGTAATTAGAGCCTATCTCAAGGAAAAAAAGGAAAGAAAGAGAGTCACATTGCTGTCTACCAGGAACTCACATTTCAACTGGGAGCATGAATAAGTAGAATTTCACCATGCAGTATAGCAAGTGTTTTTGTGCTTATATAACTACCCTTTTATAGCGGAGTGGTGTAGTGCTTTCTTATCCTCTCCTTATAATACCAGCCCTAATGAGATCAGTTAGCAGGGCCTTTCCTAGAAAATCCCCTGTGGAGCAGCAACCTTGTTATATTTTCCTCCTGCAGCTGTCTTCCCCAGCCTTCTTTGTAGTCAGTTTGGGGCCCCGTGATTGAGTATGGGCAGAAGTAACATACATCTTAGTCTGGGTGGGGAAGCCTCTACACAATCATTTCTGATCATTGAATTTCCAAGTTGATCTTGAAGGCCAAAAGGAGGGCAGCCTTCCCAGATTGGAGAAGGCTGAGTCCTTAGAGACCATATACACTCACCAACATACCTTTAAAAATGTCTTGACACCCCAACAATATTGGAGTGTAATACAAGTGAAAAGCGATTGTGGTATCCCTCAGCTTCGAAGGTCATTTTTCTAGCAGTGAGCCTCTACTGAGAACATCTTCTCTTCACTCTCAGGCTGCCTGCCCCCAGGAAGCATTAGTTGCTTTAAGAGGAGGAGCAAAGATGTTTCAGGCGGAGAGGATCCTAGAAGAGGGAGAAAGCTTGGAAATTTCCACCTACAATAAGCAGCTGAGTGCAGTGGGCAGGTGCCGTTGGCGTAAGGGCAAGTTTATGGATGGGACTGCAGAGGGAAATCAAGGTGGAAAGTGTTGTGATTGGAGCTGCAGGGGGAGAATTGTGAGACCTGAGGGTAGAGAGTAAAAGGGTGAGTGTAAGTAGCTGACTGTGCTCTGGTGACTCATTTTATATTAGAAACAGTTTAATTACAATGGAGATTATTTATTTATTTATTTATTTATTTATTTATTTATTTATTTATTTATTTTTTGGTAGTTTGTTTTGAGACAAGGTTTCTCTGTGTAAACCTGACTATCTTGGAACTCACTCTGTAGACCTGGCTGGCCTCAAACTCAGAGATCTGCCTGTCTCTGCTTTCCAAGTGCTGGGATTAACTGAATACTAGAAACTCAAAAAACGCTATGGCCATTGCCTTCAACCATCCATTGGAAAGACAGCAAGGGTCCACTTGACTGAGTGTCCCCAAAGGTCAACAAACTTGTTGAAGGGTGAGATGACAGAATTGGGCTCAGCCCCAGGTGCTAATGCCCAAAGAGCATTTGGTCTGTCTTGGAGAAGGTAGCCATGAACCCTGTTAAGTGGAAGAATTCAGGCAGACTGGTTTCACAGCCAAGGAGGTACTTCAGCAAAGATAAGGAACTGGGATAACTTCAGGGACTGTTGCCTGTAAGTCTCACATTCTATGATACTTGTCCAAGCTTAAAGCTTTTGGAAGGTTGATGTTACTTTTGATTTTAGTGTGATGGAAATGTTTCCTGTAAGGTTGAAAACACCAACACCACCCCCCAAAAAACGAAAAAAGAAGACTATATTTACCCAAACGTTTAACCATTTGGGTCTTTATTCATTTTAACTGGAAGTGATGAATGTGCATTTAGCCTGGTTAACTTGCCTGAATGACCTTGCAATGGCACCACTGATGAGCATTTCCCGGAGTGTCAGATCTCAAGAACCAGGCAGTGGCTGAGTGAAAGGCAGATAGTATCTTCCTCTAAGAGCTGGAGGAGTAACCTCTCCTTTAACTCCCTTCTTTATCAAAGCCAGATAGCTCCAGCCCTCCTCTGCAACTGTCAGAATTTCACATCACCACCTCTGAAGTGATGGATGGGGAATCGGCCTTGCTTACTAAATGTGCACTGTAGCAAGACACAACTTTATTTAAAATACCATTAAGATGCAAACACATTACAGCTACTCTGAAGGCCTCCTCGTGCAACATGAATTATTCAAATAGCTTCTTAATAACTGCATTGATTTCCACAGTTAAAAGCAGATCCGATTATGGAATCTGCTCGATACCACTTAAATGTTTACAGATGTTAGAGTTGACAAAGACCTTTTAGACACTGATAATTCGTTTCACAAGCTCAGAATGCCGGGTACTTGGCATCACTAGTATGCTTTGTGATTATTTTTAATAAATGGGACCACTCAAAGAACCGCCATTCTTATTCCATTTTAGCCCCATGACCATTGCTTGAAAATCTAGTTATGCTAAAAATCCGGCCAGAAACTTTTACATTCATATTGATCAGAAGCTTTTATGTTTCTTTTGCAAAGATCAATGCAGTAAACACGTCTTAACCCGCATGTATTGGGATGAATATTGAAAATATCTATGAATATTTATAATGCTAAAATCCAGTAAGAGCCCAGTTTCTTGGCCGTATCAAAGGGTACAAAGGGGAAGTTTGCTAAGACAGGGAGAATGTGTGGGTGAAACAAAGATGCATGTTTCTGCTCCTTTTGGTTTGGGGGTTCTGAGAAGGGTGGTTTTCACATTGTGTATGGGCTCAGTCTGTTATAGATCGTGTTGCTTGAGCAACAGAAGTTTATTTTCTCCAAGTTCTGAAACTTAAAGTTCACGATCAGGGTGACAGCGGGGGCTGTTGAGAGCTGTCTTCCTGGCTTGCAGATGGTTCCTGCTAGCTGTGTGTCTGTAGCGGGAGAGAAGAGGGAAAGAGACAAGGGCTTCTTTTCTCCCCCTCTACCTCCTAAAAGTCTCCTGATCCTTCAGGATTAAAATACAAGTCTTATGACCTCGTCTGACCTCACTGCATCTTCACAGGCCCATTTCTAAACACAGCCACGGTGGAGATAAGGGCTTCAGAACATGAATGCCGGGAGAGACCATTGAGTGAGAGCATGGCATGGAGGTGAACGCTCTGGGGTTAACTAGACTGCCTGAGTTGGAAATACCTTGGGTCAAGTCATTTGCTCTCTCTGTTTCTCAGTTTTCTGTACACCGAAAGCAGATATTGTTTGTAGCCTTTTTGTGTTGAATGAATGAGTTAAGACATGCAGTGATATCCAGACGGGTATAGAGTATTTACTAATTGCATAGTAAATGTTAGGACTTACTAAATATCTGACTCAGTAGTGAAGCAGTTAGCTGAGATTTTTGTGATGCTGATCTCTAAGTACTTGGTTTCCATATCAATGGTTAACCACGTCAGTGATTCACATATACATGTGAAAATTTCCCCTGAACCTTGATGGATGCCTAAATATAAAAGAAGCAAGTGTATTTGATGGTATAACATTCTTCCCAAGAATTTGTTCCCACCAGTGCTGACCCAGTCAGCCTGTGACCCTGGAGAACGGTTGCTCTCCAGGAAGTTACAAGACCTTCTCTGTCCTAAAGATTTTAAGATTACACTGTGCACATTCTATAAAAATATTCAGGACACACCTTTCCTAGTAGGAAAAAAAATCCCTACTTTTCCCGTCTTTCTGCTTATCTCTTACACACACATGTACACACACTTTCATACTTGTCCAATCAAACAGAATGCACAATAGTGAACAAGTAACGAGGTTACTATAGAATTCCAAGTATCCCAAACAGAATAAGACATCCAGTCATCTTTGGACTCTGGTAGGAAAAGCGGGGTTATGGGTCCCTCCATTTAGTGTCTTGGAAGGCACAGTAGTAAGCAGTTGGCAGTCCATTAGAAGCTCTGCACGTAAGCAGCAGCGCCCTAGTTCATTGGCCAGTTTTCAGTTTCCCCTGTTGAGCTAGATACAAAACAGAATCTGAACTGGATTGCAAAGGTAGAGGAAGCATACTTTCTGATTCTCAAACAGTGAATTCTCTTTTTCTGACTTGCACCACAAACTGTCAGCGAGTCTCCAGCCCTTCTGGAATCTTCCATGGCTGGAGGAGTAGCTGTGTTCTTTTTCAGCCTAAATCAAGGTCGTATCTATTTCACAGGCAGGATTTTTTTTTTTCTTTTATGGAAGAAGATGAAGGAAGGACTGCCCACGAGTTCTGCCAGCACTCATCCGAGCAAGCAGCTGTCCTTCCTGCCTTGTGAATCACGCTACCCGAGCTGGGGCCGCGGCTGCCTCTCTAGTTCATTTTGGTACATGAGCCAATCATGGATATTTTACACTTATAAACATTTCATTCTAAATACTTGTGAGTCAAATTATAAAACTTTTACTAAAATTAGAAGACGGAAAGTCTTTTTATATCTGAGTTCTTGCTTTAAAAATAAAATCAAAGCGAAATATTTCTGTGCAGCCAAGACTCTAGCTGCTGTAGCACACAGTTTAAAGACCCCTCCTTATAATGTTCCTCAGCATTAGGGTGGTTGGTTCTACTAGAATATTGATGGCAACAGAAAATAAAATCAGTGCATGTGGGCATGTGCTACTTGCTTGTAAGCTGAAATGTGTGAATACTGGGTTCCATTATTTCCTGTGGACAAATACCTTAAGAAAGGGAATTGCTTCGTGAGGTAGCACATGCTTGGAATCCCAGCACAATCTGGACTTCCTTAGAAGGAATTCAAGTTCAAGGTCAGCCTGGGCTACCTAATAAGACTCTGTTTCATACAGACAAACAAAAAATCAAATCAAAGACTTGAACAATAATGTCCCAAAGAAAACTTGTAAGTGGCCAGTGAGCTAACAAACAAACAAGAAAAAAAAAAAAATCAGTGCTCAGTGTCATTTGGCACCTAGAGTTGTCATCATTGAGTCATTGTGAGAGTGTAGATTAGCCTAATCATTATAGAAGTGTTCAAGGGCTTTTTAATGAACTACTGAAATGATAATATATATTTGTAAAATAAACTTACAATTTATTGAAATTTTTGTCGCACCTACTTCTAAAACCACAGCTGAGAATGATCTGTTTTGAATATTCATTAACTGGAGAATGGAATACTACACAGCAATAAAAAAGAATACTGAAGCAACAACATTGATGAATCTGGAAGACATCCAGAGTAAAAGAAGTCAATTACAAATAAATAAATAAATAAATAAATAAATAAATAAATAAACCCTTGATATGTAATGTCATTTACACAAAATCAGAAATAGGTAAAATGTATCTCTGACTGAAATTAAATGTCAAAAATAACTAGTCATGACTCAGAAAAAAAACTGTATCTCTGGTGATAGATGTCACCAAAAGGTTGGAGAAGGAGTTGACAAGAAAGGAAAATGAACGAGCATCTTATGGGTTAAATGCCCTGTGCCTTGGGAGTAGTGTTGACATGGCAACCACAACGGAACACTTCATCTTTGCTTGATTCTGTGTTAATTACGTGTCTGTGTTTTTAAAAATCTTGAAAGAATCCCTCTTCCCCACTGAAACAGCCCCAGACTGAGAGGTAAAGAGGGGAGGCTAGGGACTATGAGAGCGTGTTCTACACATAACTTCATAGAGGAAGGAAGTGACTGCCCATGCTACTCGCCCAACTAAAAGATTCTCAGAGAGGGGAGAGGAGCCTAGAATCAACAACCTATAAGGAAATGGACAATATGGCTTCAGTACCGAGTAGGGACATCATTGAGAGGCCATTTTAGAGTGAACAGATTTTGGGGAAGTGGAGAGGACAGAGGTTGCCAGCAGTAAAGATGGCACCTTTCATACTTCACCTGGAGGAGAAAGTAGTATACAGAGACCTTTCCTGGGAGGTTTCTCATTCCCTTGCTTGGGAGTTGACACCCAGAAGATCATTTAGAGCTTGTGATTGATGGTGCTACTGAGGTAAGAGCCTCCTGAAGTCAGGGGTCCTGGATTAGTTTAGCTCTTAGGATTGTTCCTCTTATATGAGGCTGGGGATGTTGGATCTGTCATCCTTCAGGAGGTGGAGCCTGGAGAAAAAGGCTTCCTGACAGGAGAGTCCTTTCTATTCCCGGTTACTGGAAAGCATTGATCCTTCATAGATTGCCTTTGGTCTGCATGGACAATGGATTTATATAACTCGATTCCACCACTGAGTCTCTGTATTCTGGACTTCTGAATTCTTTCCATGCTGCTGAAGAGTGAGAGGGACCAGACAGATGTCAGAGAGAGTGTCAGCATCAAAGTGGCCTCCTCCCGTGTGGTGCAGCAAGACACCAAGGCGTTTCCTGTTCTGGTCCAGATTCTCTCAAAACTCAGGGAATGTACCCACCTGATCACAGGAGTGATCCTCTTGTATTTTTGGAGTCACTTGAAAACTACCTCAGAAATCCCCCCCCCCAGTCCTAAATCCCTTAAATAAGGAAGTACTTCATTCAGTGTATCCCTTGGGTCCTGCATTGGTTTTGGTGCCTGATTGTTTTTTATTTATTTGTTTATTTGATCAATTATTTATTTATTTATTTAATGAGCATTGATTAGTGTTTTGCCTGTATGTATGTCTGTGTGAGGGTGTCAGATCCCTTGGAGCGGGAGTTTACAGACAATTGTGAGCTGCCATGTGGAGGCTGGGAATGGAACCGAAGTCCTCTGGAAGAGCAACCAATATTTCTTAACCCCTGAGTCATCTCTTCAGCCCTGCCTCCCCCATGGTTTATGCAGCAGCCGCTGTTGGTATTGCCTGTGCTGTAGACCATTCCACTCTACCTGCAGCCTTCACAACGGGAACATTTCCTGTGTTACACATCTGAGCCATGCCCATCAAACCCTTGCAGAGCTGCCCGAAGCCTCATCTGCACGCTGCCTGTGTTTATATTGCTATAGACATTTCAGGATTCATTTATCGGCTACAAAATTGGTCACATTTCAACCTCCGTTACCCCTGCACTGTTACTGATGGAAGATGAAGGGCTGGAGATTGTGTGTGGTGAATACTGGATTGGAGTGTTGGCATTTTGACAGAACTGGCAATTTTCGAATTGAGTGAGGCATCAGGCTGCCTTTGCTCTATGGATTATATTTCAGTTTCTTATGGATTAGATACTAGTCTCGCTAATTGTGTTAAACTGGGAGAGGTCGCAGGACAGTAAGCACAGCCTGTAAGGAACCTTCAGAGGGGCTCAGTTGGAGTTGCAAGCTATGTAAGAAAGGAAGAAGGTGATGGGGTGGGGGGACGAGAGAAGCCAGGTGTCACAGCTACAGTGAGGCTCTGGGTGGCAGTCTTTAGGGCACCAACTGCCTATTTGCCCATTCTGTTTTTTATGTAGGTGTACTCTGTGGCTTTAGCCTTGCTCTCTAGGGGTCCCATCTAAAAATAGACTGAGATCTTGAATGCACATTTCAGCTTAGCGAATACCTCTATTTAAAAGAAAAATTCACATTTTAGGTGCCTTTAGTTAATCTGTCCCCTCCTTTTAGAAATAATATTCATGCTTATAATTTCGTCTATTTCAGTAATATTTTTTCCAGCATGATTTTATGGTAGAGAAACAAAGCCATATTTCCTCCACAACAAACAAGATGGAGGTGTAAATGGAGCACTGATCTACCTAGGCTTACAATGGTTGAAAATCCTCCCACTGCTGAATTAATATTCATGGCAAGAGAAGAAAAGGTAGCAGGTAGCATGTGGGCTGGGCAAGGGTGAGTTCTGGGATGGGCTCCAGGGATGGGAAGCCTGGCTGCTAGGTTTATCTGGCCACCGCCCCCCCACCTTCAAATACCAGCCTCCATCAGGATTCTTTGGCTGAACACATCCTAAGTGGTAGAAAGAATGCCCTCTGCTTTTCCGGGAACCCATTACTCCATTAGCTCCCATTTTATTTATTTTAGTTGCTGGTGACAATAAGAATGAGACCAACGTAGCAAGAAACCTGGAGGGCGAGCTTTGCTTGGCAGTGACACTCAGCGATGTGTTCAGCCCCATGTAAACTTGAATGAAACTAGACCGCTCAATCTCCCTGGTTGTTTCTTTCATTCAGAGTAAAATGCTCATAGCAAGTTGGGCAGTGAAGTTTAGAAAGACGCAGGGCAACACATCAACTCAATGCTTTGTGGCTTGAGACAATTGTAATTTATTATTTCTCGTGATCAGAAATTTAGGCAGTGCCTGGCTGTTCTGAATGCAGCGAGCTGGGGTATGTCCGTGGGCAGTGTTCAGCCAGTTTACTCAGCTACATTCAGCTGTGTGTGATAGTGGCACACTCCTGCACTTTCCAGCTACCTGAGATGTTGAAGCATAAGACTTGCTAGAGTCCAGGAGTTCACTGCCGGCCTGGTCAACACGGCAATTGTTTGTCATGAGCAAGCAAACAAACAAACACACAGCTACAAGGAAGAGCTTGAATGTGCTAGGAAGGGAGAAACGTTTCACTGTTGACAGCTGGTTCATCCTGCTTTGCTGTTATCTTTTCTCTCTTCACACAGGGAGTCTGTTGCATGTCACTTCTTACCTGGTGGCTAGCTTCCCAGGGAAAAGAGTTAAAGCTGCCAGGCACATGTGACTTACTCTGTCTGCTGGTCAAAGCAGGCCACCATGCCAGCCAGTTTCAAGCTGATACAGGTGCAGTGGTATGCCAACGGCTGAAAGGAAGGAATCCACAGTGGCACTTGCAGATTACCTACTTGAGTTATTTTCATGTGTTGCCTAACCATTTTAGAGAAACTGCTAATTTTAACTTCGCTTCTGTGAAGATTATGCAACCCTTCTTAGTGGGTGGACTGCACAGGGGATTTATAAATCCAATGTTGATCAAAACTCCTCCCCCAGCTGCCTTATAGCTATTTGTACTTATTAAATAATAGCTTGCCTCTGTGATGGAATGTTGATTTATGTATTGGAACCAAGTCTTTTGGATAATTTGATGAATGCATTCTTAATTGGGGGCGAATTTAGAGAAAATTAATTTAGTCTAGACCAGGACCTACTTCTGGCATTGCAGTGTTGTATCCTGGTCAGCCTCTTCTTGCACTTCCTCCTCTTTTCGGGAGGAATGTTACAAGTTCCTTTTCTCATATCCAGGGATGAGCCTGAAAAACAAGGGTATTTTTTTGGCAGAAAAAAAAAAAAAAAAAAACAATAAGGCTGGCATAGGAAGTTCCAGGATAACCAGGGCTACAGAGAGAGACCTTATCTCTGAAAACATAAATAGGCGGGGGGGGGGGAGAGGGAGAGAGCTAGAATTCTAACATGAAAAATCTCAAATACAAAGATTACTCTAAGGCTTGATGATTACAAATGCCTGACATACCTATTGCATCCTAATTATAAAATGTGTTTTATAACTCATAAGTATTTAGTTCTCTGAAGAAAGGGAGATTGATGTTATGGGCACCTTTAAGCCATCTGTTTAACTTCAAGCCTTCCTTTTAATAAAATGGGAATAATTCATTCTCTGCCTACCTCAGATGATGTGTGTAAATCTTAAGTGAATAAAAGTATTTAGGACCATACATAAGATACAACCAGGTAACTATAGTATTGATATGCAAAAACTGAGAAATAAATGATGTAGATAGATGATAAATAATAAAAGATAAATGGACAGATGGATGGAGAGATGACAGACAGACTGAAAGACAGATAGGCAGACAGATAGATGATCTTCCTTCCAAGGGGCTCAATCTCATTACAGTATTTCCAATAATAGCCGGATGTGGTGGTGCATGCCTTTAATGGCATCACTAAGGAAAGTAGAGGCATCCAGATCTCTGTGAGTTCAAGGCCAGCCAGCCTGGCCAACATACCAAGGTATTAACTAAGCCTTAGCAATGGTTTAAAATATGACCAGTCATTTCAAGAGGTGGTTGGCAACACTTAACTATTTTTTTCAGCTCTGCTTGGCTCTTCTGATTCTGTAGAAAGCCTGGGTCAGACTGAACCACGTTGGCTGAAGTTCAGCTCCATTCAATGTCTGCTTTCTGGAAAAAGTAGTGACAGGGCAGAGTGGCCATGGGACTCAGGACAGGGCTCTTCCTTAGAACCATGGTATCCTCTCCTTTTCTTTCCCCTATTGACAGTTCTTTCATTCCACAACCAGAATTCCTTCTCATGACAGATTTGATAAGGCTTTTAGAAGATAATTTTAAAATACAAATAATTCAAGACTTCTGATGCTCATAAAATAGTTACTATATTTAATCCTATACAATGGTTTGCATCTACTTTTTTTTTTTCAAGGATTGGATGAGCTATTTGTGACTGTTGAAATTTAAAATAATTGAAATAAAAAGCACAGGTCTCCAGTCATGTTAAGTATGTAACCAGGGCTTATATACACATGTGTCCAGTATCACAGAAAATTTCTAATGGGCCGCAATATCACAGAACATTTTCCAACCCATGTGGTACAGTTTATTTTCCTCAATCTGTCTTGGGTTAAGCAACAGGGTGAAGGGAGTGCAAACATTTACAAGTTTTTAATTGTGTTAGAAGTGTTGGTAATTGAATGGACAGATCCCCCCACTAGACTAAGACTTTTGAATACCTAAAATTGAATTTATATGGGGTGTCTCTTAGTGATGGTTGTAAAGGCGTTTGCTTGTTCCTTTAGATTTATCATCTTATTTTATGTGTATGAGTGTTTGCCTGCACTATATATGTGCACCACATGCATGCCTCATGCCCTTGAAGGCCAGAATCCCCTGAACACTGATTCCCCTAGAACTGGAGTTAGGATGGTTGTGAACCACCATGTGAGTGCTGGGAACCAAACCCAGGTCCTCCACAAGAGCAGCAAGTGCTCTTATGTGCTGAGCCACGTTTCCAGCCCTGCTTGCTGGTTTGTTTGCTTTCTTGCTTGCTTTGGCCCTTCAACAGACTAGAATCATGTGATAGTTAAACCTTCTTGTGAACTGGTGACTCCACATCTTGCATTGAGTGTTTCATTATTTTTAAAAACTTTACGACAGACTTCTTTCCCATAGCTGATTGGGCAACTTTGCTCTTATCAAAGTTAGTTGAAGTACTATGTGCCCTTTTCTCAGTTTAAACAAAATTGCTAATCCAAGATCTGTGCAGATCTTGGTATCTGCCAGTTAAAATATTGACTTTAAATAAAGAGGTCATAAAAATGTGAGATTAAAATGATTTGGCGCTGAGTCCTTATCACACAACCCAAAGCAAATGGAGATTGCACAGTGCTGTGCATAAGAAACTGTGTGGTATAGACACGCTCCTAGATGTTCTAAACCAGGTTTAAATCACAGTGCTTTCTGCTGTGAGATGGGTATTTTTAAATGCTTGGGAACAAAACTTTACTTTGTGTTGAAGGGTTGCTGAAAGGCATTAAGATAGTACCACGAAGCTCTGGCGTGAAAAAGAACAGTCCCCAAGGCCAAGCCACATTTCTTGGGATCAGAGTCAGAAAATTTTGTGTAAGCATCGTGGTTCACCAGACATGCCTTCTTTAACGGAAGTCTGTTTCCCACTTTAATGTAGACATAATTTATGCAAAGCCAGGAAACCAAATTTTACCTTCATGTCACTTAATGCTTGTCACTTGGGCCAAAGTTTAGTGATTTTTATTGTGGAACTAAAAGTGAACTTTTGTGGCTGAAATCTTACATTCTACATGAAGGTGTTGTTTTCCTTTCTCATCAAGAGTAGCTGCATGCAGATGAAATCTGGCAGTTGGAGATGGCTTACCGACCTGGATCTTGGAGAAAGAAAACCGTGTGAAGACTTAGCTCCCTGGCTTAATTCTGCTTGGCTCTAGGTAATTGGGCAGGCTACTTTGTGTTCACTGACAGATGCCAAGTCCTTAAGTGAAATGTTTGTCACCAGTGTTTCCCAGTACCTGAGTTAGGGCACACCAGTAGATGCAAAGCTTCAGTGTGGTGACCAGCATCCCTTCTCCCAAAGTTCCAGTCCCTTATTCCTCAGGCTACCTACACACCCTCTCCCCAAACAGTTTAGATGTTGTGTATGAACTTAGGGAAGGTGGTTTCTTAGGCAGGGGTGGCTTGCAGCTTCTAATCCGGATTTCTCCAAAGACACATAGCAGTTATTGATTGCTGCAGCAGGTTGAGAATTTACACCTGCCTAAGTGTATCACTGCAGTGCCACTTCCTCAAGGAGAGCCCTAATGCTGCCTTAAACCACTGCTGCACTGTTGCTTGAAGTCGGGAAGACGTTTGGGACGCCAGGTGAAAAGCAAGAGTGGATGCCAGGAAAATGGCTGGTGGGGCGCCAGCACTCACGA
This sequence comes from Peromyscus leucopus, assembly GCF_004664715.2. Classification (NCBI taxonomy): domain Eukaryota; kingdom Metazoa; phylum Chordata; class Mammalia; order Rodentia; family Cricetidae; genus Peromyscus; species Peromyscus leucopus. The sequence goes on along the minus strand of NC_051066.1, from coordinate 37,946,400 downwards.
GGATGTCAGTCTTGCCTGTCGCAGCAGGCACTTTCAGATTCTCTTCCACCAAAGCTTTCTCATCATCTCTTTCATTCTCTTCCTCCCTACATATCAGTTACTTCCCTGTTGCCATCACAAAGCACCATGACCAATGCAACTTACAGAAGGAAGAGTTTATTCGGACTTAGAGTTCCAGAGGGTTAGAGTCCAGGATGGCGATGAGGAGGCGTGGAGGCAGGAGCATGAGGCAGAGAGAGCTAACTAAAAACACGGCAGGAGTCTTTAAACTCCCAAAGCCCGACTTTAATGACATACTTCCTCCAACAAGGCCACCCCTCCTAAACCCCCTCCCCACAAACAGTGCCACCAACTGGTGATCAAGTATTCCATTGCCTGAGACTATGAGGGACATGTCATTCAAGCCAGTATACACTGTTTTCCCCCGGTGTTATTTAGATCTTTGCCGTATCACTGACAAGTCTTGCTTTGTGTTTGTCTTTTTCTACTGTTTATGCCTCTGTTTCTTAAAAAATAATTGTATTAGCACATAAAATTAATAAAGATTCATAGTTTAAAATCCTGAAATAAAGCAGATTCATACTCAAGCATAGCTTTAACTACACTTATCTGTTTTATACAAGATGCTAGTAGAAGGTATGCAATGAAAACACAATTGATATAATTGCTTCTCCTCGGGAGCGGATAGACAGTAAATAATAACTTAAATGATATCCAGCAGAGGATATATGCCATATGTATGTTATAGTAAGACACCAAGCATAAGGATCTAAGTTTAGATTCCCAGCATCCATGTAAAAAGCCAGGTATGATTGTGCACAGGGAAGAGGGATGAAGATGAATGGATCTCCCTGGAGCCATTGGCCAGTCAACCTAAACAAATCAGTGAGCTTTGGGTCCAGCAATAATGAAAGATGGCCAGCAATAGAGGGAAGACATTCGATGTCCACCTCTGGCTGCCATACATATATGCCCACACATGCCTGTGCACACACATTCACACATTAACAGCATGCCACAGACGGCACATCACACACAACACAACACAACACACACAGTTCGCTGCTACTTTGAAGAGGTGAGTGGGAAGCTTCAGGCAGAACAGACTGAGGCTGAGTCTTGAAGGATCAACCTGGCAAAGGGACAGAGGAAGAGAATCCCACGAGAGAACTGCAAATGTGAAGGATGTGCTGCCTCTGCTGCCTGGCCACTGTAAAGGGTTGAAAGACCAGAACACCTGTGTCTCTGTAGACGAGCAGAGAGGTGCAAGATGGTACTGCAGAGGAAGAGAAGAATCAAATCTTTGAGAGACTTGTAGGTTATGTCAGGGACTTGAGTCTTCTGCCTAAGATCATGTTAGCCTTTGAAAAAAGTGGAAAACACTTCATCTACATTTACCCCAACAATCCCCTGTGAGGGTCACCAGCCGTTCTCCCTCACCCCCACCTCCACCCACACCCAGGGTTTCCTCCAACCCAGGCATTCCTGTTTTGCTTCTTCTGGAACTTACTTGTGCATTTCTTGTTCTGATTGGCACTGAGACTGTTGTAAAAGAAGAGGAAGCAGCATGCCTCAAAACCTCTCTACCCCGAGGTGTTTCCTCAGAAAAGAAACTGATGTAGACGATGACCTATCAGCTGGCTTCAAGGTTTGCACCTTGGATCTGTTGTGTCTTGGAGATAAACCACCTAACTTATTATGAAATTCTGTTCTAGCATTTCCTCCCTTCAGTTCACTATTGGGTTATTGTCTAGATGAAGAAAACTGCTTTTGAGTTCCAAGAGACCATCCACTCCCGACCATACACAATTCCTCCCCAAGAGAACTCAGCTGGCATTAGGGAAATCTCAGGGCCTTTTTCTTGCTGGAGCTGTATGTCCATGTCAATCACCCTTAATCTCCTAGGTAACCTAGGAGAAGAAAGGGAAAGGACCGAAAGGTTTGGGGACCTCTGCTTGGTGCCAGTCATTGGTTTTGTTGAACTGAACTCAACAAGAAAGGAGAGTTGGAAAACTTGTGAGTACAGTGAACATAAACAAGAGATGGACTTTAAAGGGTCATTTCAAATTCAGACATCTAGTTCATAATACTGCTTGAAATGCCAGTGCTTAGTACATGGAACTTTTAGATTACCATTTAGTAAGCATCAAGACAAAACTAGAGGTGTCCCCAGGGTCAAAGGCACAGGTCCAGAAAGGCGATTTCCCTTTGTAATCCACAGGATAAACAGAAACTAATGCAGTCATTTAGAGGGTCAGTTTTAATTGGAAACAAAACTAAAGGGAATAGTTCCTAGTCAATAAGTGATCATTTGACAATCATTATACTAGTTACAAAACGCACAATGAGGAACAAGGTATTCAGATAAAAAGAGCTGTTTTCAATTGTTGTTATTATTGTTGAGCTGTTTTGTTTTGTTTTTTGACCAGGCTGGCCTCAAATTCACCGAGATCTGTCTGCCTCTGCCTCCCAAGTGCTGGTATTAAAGGCGTGCGCCACTACTGCCTGGCTAGACGAGGAATTTAACCATGATGAGGAATTTAACCATGACCTGGTTTCCTCCTGTATGGCATGACTGTGGGAGATAATGGGTGTGAAAAGGCTTTTTAAAATATTGGACATGGGCCAGTGAGATGGTTCAGAGGTAAAGGTGCTTGCTACCAAGCTAAATAACCTGATATCCATCCCTGGGATCCACAAGGTAGAAGGAGAAAACTGACTCCTGGAAGTTGTTCTCTGACCATCTTAAGCACACCATGTTCCTAACTCCAACACAAATAAATAAAGAAACAGTGTAATTTAAAAATTAAAAAAAAAGTCAGACATCATACAAACATGTTAACTAACATTATTTGTATTATCTTTTAGTGATTATCATGCTACCACAAACAAAACAATGAGCTATTATTTTGCATTATTCCTTCCATGTGACTTTGGCTAGGTCCCTGATGCAGGTGGATGCAATTGGAAACTCAGCTGGGGGTGGAAGGCCCACAGTGGCTTCACACATCCTTGAGTTGTCTGGCTGTGCCTGGAGTACCTTGGTTCTCTATGTCATTTTGCCAGACACTGCTCCATGTGGGATCTAACTAGATAGGAGACTGGTATAGACACCCTTAAACTGCATTACAGCAGAGAGGACTCCACAGCCATGCGTCTGCAGCATTGTTGAAGTTTGAGGGCATGGATGAAGTTCAGTTGAGAATGACTACCTAGCGCACATGAAGCACTGAGCTTGAGCCATGGCACCAACGAGTGTCAGACACTTAGTGTAGTGGCACACATCTGTTAGCCTGGCACTCACTTGGAAGGTTGAGGCAGAAGGCTCAAAAGTTCAAAGTCCTCCCGACCTACATAGCAAGGTTGAGGCCAGTCTGGGAAATATGAGACTGTCTCCAAAACAAAGCTTGAGAAACTGAAAGATCCCACTCCCAATGAAGAAGCAATTAGTACCAAACTCAGTTTATCACACTTTCAGAGATTAGAATGTTTCTGTTAAATTACCCATAGAAGTGTCATATACTTACAGTGAGTTTTCTGGTTTACCCTCACCAAAACCTTATTTTTAACTTAATCCCACTGAGTAATGAAAAAGAAGCGTGCTATAGTCATCCTTGATGTTGCTCCAGATGTTAACTGCACTGTTGGAGTGTATTTGCTGCAAAGGCAATTTTGAACCCCCTCTAGTGGCAAAGATTTTTCTTGTAATTTTTTTTTCAAAGACTTTTTGAATTAGTAAGATGGCTGACTAACACAAAACAAAATCGTTTCAAAAATGTGTGGTTCTTACCACAGTGTGCATTGCAGAAAGTTTTTAATCTCTTATAACAAATGCTCACCTTCCTAACCAATATTAATCACATATTTCAAAACAAAAGGAGACTTCCTGTTAATTTCTAAAGAGTAAAAACTGCTAGCTACTCCTTTTAGTTCGTGCTCTTAAATAAAAACGTTTTGATGAAAATTAAAATATTCTGGTGTCTTGTTTTAAATAAGTAAGTTGAATTTTAAATTTTCTCTGAAGAATTGGGTTTTTGGTTTTGGTTTTGGTTTGGGTTTTTTTTGTTTGTTTGTTTTTGGTTTGTTTAATTTTGCTTGTTTTTATAGATGATTGTGTTTAAAAGCATAAGTTTTCAGCTAGAGAGTGATCGGTCCTGATTGACTATGAGGCCTGCAGAGCAGCAGTAGCCAAACTTAAACAGATCCAGGTGCCAAAGCCTTGTGCTTTCATCTTTAAAAACAAAGCTTGAACTTGGGTTTTTGGAACCGGTGGAGAGGCAATACTCACAACTATCACCATCAGTCCGCACAAAAGACAGCCCTGGTGCCAAGGGTGGGAACAGGAAAACCGCTCCCCGTGGGGTGCAGATTAACTTCGCCCAGCCCACTACTCAAGTTAGTTAATGATACTCACTAGCTTACTGTTTTACCAGCCCATCTGTGGCCAGATCTAGTCTCTGCTCCTACTGGAAAAGGCTTTCTTATAAGATAGTACTCCCAACTATTTGTGGAAGCTGATCCAACTGACCCTGCACTGCCCCCCCCCCCCTCCCCCCACTCCCCCCCCCATGGCAGGTCAACCACACCCCTCTGTTCCCTTGGCCTCAAAGGCAGGGAAATGCTCAGGGGTGGTAAGAATCTATCGGAGCTTTGCTGTTCATTTTTAAATCTCCAGAAAGTAGAACCTGGGGTTACCCAGATAATTTCCAGCGACTTTATTTGGGAGTATATGATGGACTAAAACAATTAGTCTGCCCAATCAAAAGTTAGACTTTTTTCTTTCCAATACCTCTAAGTTCAGCATTTATAACCAAGTGTATGTCTCTTGTGGTCTTAATTACATCCGGTGTTGTGAGCTGGCAGCATTTCCTCTGTGGAGACCGCCCCTGTTATTTGCCAGACTACGTTTCTGTGAATACAGAGAGAGGAAACTGAGTTGTACTAGAGAGTGACATTTAAGAAAGAGCCGAGTTTAAGTATAACTTTGATTTTTTTTTTGAAAACAAAACAAAACTCAAAAAACAAAGGCATTCTATTTGTTATCAACAACCTGGTGAGATGGTTATTAAAATATATCGGTGACAAAAGCGTACAAGGCATGCTCTCCAACTCAGACGCACTCTGATTGTTTTCTCTTGAGTATGTATAAAAGTGTCATTTGACTAGGAGGGACCAGAGAGTTCATTCCTACTCTAGTTGTTCAGACTTGAAATAATGAAAGCGAATTTGCATTTCTTAAAATGGTGCTCTCATAGCAATGTTTCTTGTTTCTTGGAACGGTAGTCTGTGCTCACAGCTGCATTCAATTGAGTAAAAGTTACTTCCAGACCAGAATGAAATTCAGCTTAGCAGTTTGAACTTGCCTGGAACACAGTCCTGTAGGGTGAGTGTTCTACACGCTTAGGAACTGGACACAGGTGCCCTGCTGGGGCGATTTCTTGTAAATAGTACCTGATAGGAACCATGAAGCAGTGTCATCATTTCCAACTGAAGATGTAGTGTTCTAGAACAATACCCACACACACAATTGTCTTATTTTTAAGTTTCCCTCTCGGTTTCAAAACTGCATTTTAAAGATGCAATTCTCTTTTGGAATTATATTCATATTGACTCTGTCACTATCTGTGTGTACATAATCATTCAGATATATATATGTGTGTGTGTGTGTGTGTGTGTGTGTGTGTGTGTGTGTGTAGTCAAACTTTTCAGAATTTAAAAATCTTGTCATTCCTTATTTTCAAGCAATTTTATTTTCTTCAGTTTTTAGTCTCTCATTCATTTAGTCTCTCATTTATATGGGGTGAGTATCTTTCAGTTATATATTTTTTTCTTGGCTTTATAAGATTAGATGATTTTCCACATGTATTTATATAAAGTGTCACCTTAGACTTTTTTGGGAGGGGGTGTTTGAGACAGAGTTTCTCTGTGTAACCCTGGCTGTCCTGGATCTCGCTCTGTAGACCAGGCTGGCCTCAAACTCACAGAGATCCGCCTGTCTCTGCCTCCCAAGTGCTGGGATCAAAGGCCTGCACTACCACTGCCTAGCCATCTTAGATATTTAATATAGATTTTCAAAAATCTGTTGGATAGGCATTGTTGACTTCTATTTTCTTGCATATTGTAACTTTGTTTTCAAAAGGGGATGTTGCATAATTGTAATTTGGATACTGCCAAACTTTAATGTATGAGGTCTTCAGTGAGAAAAATGTAACGAACTGTGTGTCTTCTCTGTGGATCTTTTTGTCATCTAAACAGCCAGTGTGTAGTTTCAGCCAGAGGTTATCAGGTTGAAGGAAAGTCTTAATACAGTAAGCCAGAATTAACAAACATGCATAAAAATTCCAGCCTTCTCAATTTGTCGGAAGCAAAACTATTTCCGGCTGAACTTTGGTGACAGAGAAGCCAGACATTTTTTCATTCCTTGACCCTTCTACTAAGTTGCCTTGAAGACCTTTGTTTATAATTTCTTTCTGCATTCTTTTCCTCTTGAGGAGCAACCCTCCCTCCAGCAGTGAGATACTAATTAAAGAGAAGCCACTGTGACCCCAGGTTGTTTAGAAGTCGCCCAGAATGAGGTGACTGCACAAATCTGGACAGGAAGCACTCGTTCCCAAAATATAACACAGTTCTTAAAACCATCTCATCACAAATCTGCTGGCTTCTAATAGCAAGAAAAATGTCTCCTTTGACATAAAACATGTATGTTTCCAACCCAAAGAGCCTCTGATTCATATATAGCTTGCAAAAAATTGCCACCATTGACCTTAACTTGTAGCTACCAAATTATAATGTATTTTAAAGGCATTGAAATATGTAAACATTAAAGGTGCATTTTAAAGTTGAGGAAGGATGGTTAATTTGTATGGGTTTTTTTCTTCTTTGATGTAGGTAGAGGGGGTGCTGTTTCCAGTTATTCCTGTTCAAGAATCTGAGGCTTTTTTTTTCCTGAAACCTTTAATTGGAATAAAATTAATGTGGTGCCTGCCACCGATGTAGGTGAAAGTACTATAGCGTCTTCAGTAATAAATGTTTAGAAAGAAAAAAATAACTTGTTAGGTAAGCAGGTGAGGTTGACCGACATTAAATTCTTCCCCTTTTTAAATGACTTAGGATTGGCAAGCACTAACCTATAAGGCTGAGGGTGCACTCATTAGTAAGGCGTGTGCCCATCGCCCATCGAGTACAAAGCCCGAATTCGATCCCGCACAGCAAAAGTAAATTAATTAAAATTAATTAATCTGTAAGACTCTGTTTCTCTTTCTCAGAAAACCTTGTTAGTGTTTGTTTAGTGAGACATTCTGATTGTAATGGAGACTTGCTGCTGTCTATCTTAAGTCGTGGAGTGAGACCGTACCAAGGATATATAGGGGAATCAGAACCTGAGTTAGGAAACCAGAGCTCAGTGGAGCCTAAGCATGCTGCCTTTCCACATCTCAGGGCTGACCGTCGTGAGCAGGGGCCCTGTGGACACCAACTGGGTAACTGCCTTTGGTTCAGGCATGGTTTGAAAGGGAAGAGCTGAACGATGTCCTCCGGAACTCCTTCCGTTCTTGTCCTGCAGTGGCTCTTGGTTTGGCAGGTTGCAGGGGCTGGCCCCATTGCTTCCTGGTATCCACGGGCTTCTCTTTCTTCCGGAGTCTGCTGAAGTCCTGTGAGTCACTCTGTGTCATCGCTTCTCTTTCCCAACATCAGCTTACTCCTCCTTTGTACTCCGACTCATCAACACTAGCTGGATGAATTGGGGAACAACCTGGTTAAAGGATGAACAACACTATTTTAGGGTCCCTTTTACTCAATCTTTAGAACGCGCTCATAAGATACAAAATAACTAAAAAGCAACTGCCCAGGAAAAGGTGTTTTGAAAAATTTAAGAGACCTACTCATCTCTTGAGATTAAAAAGAATTCACTGAGCCAGGCTGTAGTGGCGCACACCTTTAATCCCACCACTTGGGAGGCAGAGGCAGGCAGATCTCTGTGAGTACCAGGACAGAAAGGCTACGCAGAGAAACTCTGTCTTGATGTGCACTTCCCCCCCACCCCCCCACCCCCCAAAAAAAGGAATTCACTGTAGAGGCTGAGAAGAAGGTTCACTGGGTAAAGTGATTGCCATGCAAGCCTGAGAATCTAGGCTCTGCCATTCAAAATAGTATTGCTTTAAAATCCTCCCACTCTGTGCTGCCCCGTTCCAGCAGCTGTACCTCCAGGCATGTTGATGATGAGTTAATGCCACATGCCAGGTACGACTGTCATTCTCCGTTCTAACACGATCTGAAGACTACTTTTGTTAAGCCACCAGATATTAATCATTTCTAAAGAGAACAGCAATTCCTAATTACTTTAAGGTAAGCACCCTTTATTTATTTATTGGTGCTGGGAACTGAACTTAGGTCTTTCCACATGCTACGCAAGTGCTCTACCACTGAACTCATTCCAGACTAGCAAACATCCTCTTCATATTTGCCTTTAAAGTTCCTTCCTTTCCCATTACTGCCCACCTTTTACATTTTAGTCCTTAATTATTCATTCCTTTGCATCCCTTTACTTTTAAAAATATGAGGAGAGGTTCTGAAATTCATGATGCAGAATCATTTTTTTAGTTTCTGCTACATGTATAGTCACTTATGAGTGAGTAGACAGTAGATATAATTACACTCAAGTGTGTGATTTTTCTTTTCATTTAAAAGTTTTCAACCAAAAGTCGGGTTGAAATTCAATTTAAAATTCAGTTACTCAGCTCTTAGTTCACGTAGATGCAACTGTTGCCCATTAATGGGGCTTTCATTCCCCTGCACTTTGGAAGCAGTCAGCATTCCCAAATGCACTCAGGAGTGTTTTCACTCATTAGAGAACCAGTTTTTCTCAGAGCCTACTCTGAAGACTTTCTGTGTGAAAACAAAACAAAATGGGTAGTAAGAGTGCCATATTAGTTGAGGAAATTTTTGTTCTTAATTTTACAAAATTATACTTTTTTCTTAGACTCTTAAGGCAATTTAAAAAAAATCACTTTTGATTCCAGAGTTGCAGTAGTATATGATACGGGTGACTATAGTGAAGAGCATGGGGTGGAGGGGTCAGGGTGGGGTGGCGTGGGGAGAAGAATGAGAATATGCTGGTGTTGGGGGACACAAAAACTCAGTCAAAAAGGTGAGCTTGGAACCCTACACACAGGCTTCTTTGGTCCAGTGGAGATTATTGTGATTGCTGTGGGTGAGATCATATATGGAAAAGATCTGGAACAGAGAAGAGAAGGGGCCAATGGAGGACAACTCGAAATTCCATGAGGCAGGTGGGTGACATGGATACAGAGCTCGGTAGCGCTGGATGGACAGAGCAAAGTTGTGGAGTGGTGAGGAGAGAGTCGGTTAGAGTAGTCTGCACCTCGAATGTCAGCTGCCTCTGTGCAAAAGCTTCTATTGTAGAGTGATCACTCAATAACTCTGGCTGTGAAGGAGAAAAGGCAGGAAACGTCTTAAGTCACAAGAAATGCCTCCTTTCCTTGTCTTAGGGAGAGAAAACTTGAGTAAGTAAATAGTCCAGGGAAAACCATTCCATCTTCTTTCCTTAGTTCTAAATGGAAGACATATTAATGTAATGCTTTATTGTGTGCATGGGTACAATACTCATGTAAGCATGGGTATGTGCATATGCTTATGGAGGTCAGGGGACAACTTCAGTGACATCCTAAGTAATGCCTTCTACCTTCTTTGTGAAAGGGTTTCCAATTGGCCTGGAAGCTACCAATTAGGCTAGATGGACTGGCCAGCACGCCTCAGGGACGCTCCAGTCTCTTCCTTCCAAGCGCTGATATTACAAGTGTGTGTCACCGGGCCTGGCATTTTTACAGGGCTTCTGAGGATGAAAGTCAGGTCTTCGTGTCTGTGAAGCAGGCACTTTCCCACCCTGGCTACCTCTTCAATCCTGAAAAAAAAAAAAAAAAAAATGACTCACTATTGAAAACAAACAAAATCGTACTTGATGTGGAGGGCTTTGGATGAGGGTGGGGATAAGGAGCAGTTATAGGGAACTTCTCTGAAGTAAAGGATAAAAGGCAAAAATCTGTATCTTATGAAGAACTAGAGGCATTTCTGAAACTATTGGCATAGAGAACACTGCCAAGAAGATATGGAAAACTATAGAGATGTATTTGAAAAAGAACTGAAGGCATTTCCTATAAATAGTTTCAGGTGACTTCTCATCATTTGGCAATGAAGGGCGAATTGAGGGTTTCAATTAATTCACAAGGGATGGGGCCAAGAACACTTGCAGATGAATAAATTGGATATTTCATAGCACTGAGGGTGTAACTAAAGCCAGGTGAATGTTTGGTGAAATTTTAGGTGAGTATCGCTAGGATTTCCATGGGAGGTTGTTGGCAGTTCAAGAGGAGAAGTGGAAAGCTCTTGTCTGAAATGCTCCTTCAAAAGAGGAACGGGGGAGCTATGGATGCTACGTGCTAGAAACAGCACTCTTAAGTGGCATGTTGTTACTTTAGATTGATTAAGTGAAATGGAATGGTAGATTGATAATGCTGTTCATGAGGATGTGACCTCATGGGCCAGAAAAAATGAGAGAATAAAGGATTAGGGAATTTAAGAATGAATGAAATAAACACTCCAAAATACTTTATTAGCAATGTTTCCCAACATATTAAGCACTACAGTGGTAATGTCTAATACTATCCTTCTTGTCTTATTTATTTGTTTCAGTTTGTGTTTTCAGCACTGGGAACGGAACCTAGGGCCCCATGGAAGGCAAGCGCGCTACTACTAATCGATGCAAACTATGTTTTGTTTTTTGAGGCAGGGTCTCACTGTGTTGCCCAGTCTTGTCAAGAGCTCATTCTGCACCTTAGCAGGTCATGAACTCACAATTTTTCTGTCTCAGCCTCTAGAATAGCTAGGATTACAGGCCTGGGCCTCTAGGCCCAGCTAGAACACAAAAGAATGGGAAGTTCAGAACTTGATGACATGGTGCTGTCAGTCACTGAGAGGAAGTGGATATTGTAGGTTTTCTTGAAATTATACTGTAAGAGTAGAAGTGTCTAGGGTTTTTTTCCCCAAATAATTTAGGTAGTTGGTTTTTAAAGAATAATTTTGATTAAGTTTGTTCTTTGACAATTTTGTGTATGTATATGGTGCATTCTGATTACTCTCACTCCCCTGTGTTTAATCTTTCTCCCTCTCCTCCCTACAAGTCTCTTTCCACATTCACATATTTTCCTTTTGTTTTGGGACCCACTAAGTTTGACCAGAGTCATCTATGTAGCCAGGAGTTTAGAACTATCCATTGGAGCCTGCTAGGCTCACAGTGGGTACATGACTGAATACAAGCAGATCCTCCCCTAGAACTACCAGTAACTAATAGTTTAGCAGGGACCGGAAGGCCCTGTGATTCCCTCCTTGATCCATGGATGACTATTGGCAGGCCCAGCACAGTAGTCATGGGCAGGTGCTGTGAGATTGCAATGGTTGTGTCATGCTCAGATGATGGCCTTTCACAATCCTCCTCCTCATCTAACTGCTTTCACATTTTTTCCCTGCTTCCTCTTCTGAAACATTCCCTGGACCTCAGAGGAGGTTGTATAAATGCCATGATTAGGGTTGAGCACTCAACCATTTCTGATTCTCAGTCTGTATTCACTTGTGCTCATTGCAAACAGAAGCTTCTCTGGTTAAGGCTGAGAACAGCATTTGCCTATTAGTTGAAACACAAATATTTAGAAGACAGTTTGATATTTTGTCGGTTTAGGTAAACAATAATAGTGAGTTTTTCCTAAGGCCTTAGACCTTCTCAGCCATGAGGTTTAGGCCAGGTTTACAGTATGGGGAACAGGCTTCAGATAAAACAGAGAAGTCCATTACCCCCTAACAGTTGTGCCACTGGTGTGTAGTGAGCTCATCTTACCTGGCAGGTTGGCATTCATAGTGCATGAGGCTCAAAGTTGAGTACAATCATTGATGCTATTTCTTTGATACTCTGCATAACACCTTCAGGCACGACAAAAGCTAACCAGTAAGAAGGAAGCTTCCAGATCAGTTCCAGCTTGATTAGTCTATATCCTGAAACCAAGGTGTGTGGTGTTTTCAACAGGGTCATATCAGCCACTTCTGTTGAACAACCAAGAGGAGTGGTAATAGTCTGTATTGTTTTTGGAGGCCTCCCACACCTGCCACAGGAAAGTCATGTCGAGCCATGCAGGGTATCTTATAACTTTTTTTCCTTTGACTTACAACGTAGTAGTTTTCCATATGATTTTTTTTCTCACACACCTCTCTTTTTGGTTAATCCTCTTTCCTTTCCTCACCTTCCTCATTTCCTACCCCTGTGTTTAAACACTTTCACCCCAGCATCTCCTCCTCCTTTACTTTTTACGTAGGCTATGTTATACTGTCCCTCCTCCCTTAAGGCAGCCTTCTTGCCCTCCTGGATTCCTGGCTTCTGCAGGTACTGCAGAATAAACATACAAATCTGTAGTTTTGGAGCTAGGGCCTATATATGAAAGAGAACACGAAGCATTTGTCTTTCCAAGTCTGGGTTACCTCTCTTAGTTTTGTTTGTTTGTTTGTTTGTTTTTGTTTTTTTCTGGCCAGTTCTATCCATTCACCTGCAAATTTCATATTTTGATTTTTCCTCACAAGGAACAAAATTGTTGTGTGTACACATACCACATTTTCATTATCCATTCCTCATCTGATGGTCATCTAGGCTGATTACATTTCCTAGCTATTGTGAGAAGAGCAGCAGCGAACAGGAGTGAGCACGGATCTTTGTAGTAGAAGACAGAGTCCTTTGGCTTTAGACCTAGGAGTGGTATAGCTGGGTTATATGGTAGCTGTAGCTCTGGCTTTTGGGGGAGCCTCCCTACTGATTTCCATAGTGGTTGTACCAGTTTGTATACTCCCACCAACAGTGAATAAGGATTCTTCTTTCACTACATCTTCACCACCATTTGCTTGTCATGTGACAGTGATCCTGACTGGGGTGAGATGGAATCTAAATGTACTTTAAATTTGCATGACCCTGAGGGTTCATGATGGCAAGTGCTTTTTGAAGATGTTTGTTTATCCATTTGTAATTCTTCTATTGAGAACTCCCTGTTCAGATCTGTAGCCCATTTATTTTATTTATTTTTCCGTATATGGATATTATATCTGCGTGTATGTTTGTGCACCATATGTGTGCCTTGTGCCTGCAGAGGCCAGAAGAAGGCACCAGATCCCCCAGAACTGGAATTACAGGTGAGCTGTCCTATGGGTGCTGGGAATTGAACCCTGATCCTCTGGAAGAGCAGCCAGTGCTCTTAACCACCTAGACATTGCTACAGCCCCCACTTTTGATTGGGTTGTTTGTTTTCTTGCTTTTTGTATTTAAGTCCTCTGTTGGATGTATCACTGACAAAGATTTTCTTCCATTGTTGGGCTGCCTGTTGATTCGATCAGCTATCTCCTTCAGTGCTTTTATATTTCAGAGGTCCCATTTGTCAATCGTTGGCCTTCCTGGGTGGTTTGTGTCATATTTAGAAAGTCCTTACTTGTGTCTTATCTTGTAGCATATCCTGCCTTTTCAGAGTTTCAGGTTTTATGTTGAGGTCATGAATTCATTTGTAGTTAAGTGTGTATGTGTGTGTATGTAGAGTGGCAGATAAGAATCTAGTTTCATTTTTCTACATGTAAACATCCACCGTCCCCAACAATTTGCTGAAGATTCTGTCTTTTCTATATTGCATATTTTTGGCATCTTTCTCAAAAAGAAAGGGGGAGTGGCTATAGTTTTATGGGCATGTATCTGGGCCTTCTGAGTGTTCTGTTCTGTTCTATTGATCTATGTGCCTGTTTTTGTGCCAACACCATGATTTTTTTTTTTTTATCACCATAGCTCTGTAGAATGATATGAGATAGGCTATGGTAATCTCTCTAGTAAGATAGATAGCTTTGGCTATCCAGTGTCTTTTGAACAGTCATGAATTTTAAGATTGTTTTTCTGTTTCTCTAAAGAGGAGCATGGGGGTTTTGGTTGGAAGTGCATTGAATCTGCAAATTGGTTTTGGTAGGAGGGTCATTTCAGAATATTAATTCTTCTAATCCATTAGCATGTGAGGTATTTCCATCTGCTAGTGTCTTCCTGGATTTCTTCCATCAGAGTTTTAAAGTTTTCATTGTAGAGGTCTTTCAGCTTCTAAGTTAGGTTTATTCCCAGATAATACATTTTTAAGATTATTGTGAATGGAATTGTTTCTCTGATTTCTCTCTCAGGGTCTTTTCATTGATATATAGAAAGACTGCTGACTTGTGTCTGTCAATTTGTATTTTGTTCCTTTGCTGAAAGTATTTATAAGTTCTGGGGGTTTGTGGTGGAGCTTTTAGCGTGTCTCATAATTAGAATCATGTCATCTGATAACAGGGATAGTTTGACTACTTCTCTTCCTATTTGAATCAATTTTTATTTCCTTCTTTTGTCTTATTGTTTGAACTCAAATTGTAGAGCACTATTTTGAATAGGAATGGAAAGAATGAACAGTCTTATCTTATTCCTGATTCTAATAGGATTGCTTCAAATTTTTCTCTATTTAACATAATGCTGACTATGGGTTTGCAAAACAGAGCCTTTATGATACTGATGTGTATCCTTCCCAACATTATTCTTCTTAGGGCTTTCATCATGAAGGGATTCTGGGTTTTTTCAAGGCCTTTTCTGTGACTATTGAAATAATCATATGATTTCTGTCTTTGAAGTCCATTTATATGACTTATTACATTTAACAATTTGAGTAAGTTGAACCAGTCTTGCATCTCTGGAATAAAGCCAAATTCATCATAGTAAATACTTTTTATGTGATCTAGTTTTTTTCCTCTTTCTCTTCTTTTGAAACAAGGTTTGTCTGTATAGCCCAAACTGGCTTTAAACTGATGATGATCCTCCTGCCTCAGCCTGCTGAATTCTGGGGTTATAGATATGATATAGGGATAAGACTGGAATTTTAGGTAGAATAATATCACCCATGAAAACATCTTAGCTGTGTTCTGAAGTTACCTAAAGAAGGTTGACTTTGCTAATGGTAAAAGATAATAGTTTATTTTTATAGTTGAATAAAATTATGATTTTTATAATTATTTTTTCACAAAAATGATGAGGTAGGAGTCTTTTCCTTTTGTATAACTGTAGATTTAGGTGAAGGTTGCTAAGCTAATGGGTTTATACTTCTCTCCTTTTTTAAAGTTGTGGTTTTCATTGAAGGCCTATGCTTTGTCTGCTTCTCTATGCTACAAATGGCAGTGGCAGTCTGTAGATGGTGGAGATAAAGTGGATCACAGAGAGCTCTACTCTTTTGTATTGAAGAGGAAGAAGGAAGAAACAGATACTCTGAAAAAAATCAACCATTGGAGTTTCAAGGGGTTGTGTCATGAGGGAAAATCATAATCCTCGGTTATGTCAATCATTCTAAAAATACATTTTGGTACTATTTTTGATTTTAATAAGTAAATGTTCATTCAAGAAAAAGAAAATATTCAGTTATTTAGCCTCTTAGTTCAAGAAGCTGTATTTTGTACATATCTTATATCAAAGTTTTTTTTTTAATAATAATGGAAGATAAGTAGGTATGTGGTTGTGTGGAAAATAGTTGTTAATAGTAGTTGGATAGATGGATGGATGGATGGATGGATGGATGGATGGATGGATGGATGGATGGATCAAAAAACAGAAAGGGTACTGAGGTTAACTGCACCTATCTTTTGTGTCCTTGTAACTACTCCCTGATTCATTCATTCTCTATATCTGTCTTCAAGTTAGGATGACAGTGTGTATCCTTATCAGTCCTGGTTCTAAATCATGAAGAATTGAGCCACAGGGGCTGGTGGGAGTTTACAGAGACTCTCAAAAGTGCCAAACTGGCAAGGAAACTGGGAGGTACTGATTTATGGTGCAGCCAGGTCAATGAGCATGTACTGATCTCTTGCTGGATGCCTTTCTACAGAGTAAATAGTACAGAGTGCATGCTGTATCTTGGCATTGTTTTCTCAAGGGAGTTCATAATGTCCAATGTGTGTGTAGTAAGATGGCCTAATTTATGCATTAAGACAGCCCTTAAAAAATAATGCAAGGAGTCTCAGGAAATGGGAGCAGGAAAAGCTCAAAGGAGCCAGACCATGAGCTGTGATTTCAACAAAATAAACAGAGAGAGGTGGGTGAGTGTGGTCTGGCAGATGGAAGAAGAGAGGCTGTTTCCTGGCAAAGCTCAGAACCAGGAAAGAGCAAGTCCATGGGCAGCCAAAGCGTGAGGAGTAGCTGGAAGATCCATGGGCAACCCAAAGTATGAGGAGCAGCTGAAAGATCCATGGGCAACCCAAAGTATGAGGAGTAGCTGAAATAGAGGTAAAGGGGCAAGGGAGTCAGAGTAGAGTGCCTTGCGTTTGAGGTGAGTGTTTTAGGAAGTAGAATGATGTAGTCAGAGGCAATATAAAGCTGTTGTGAAAGCTTAGAACATAACATTGGAAAGCATAAGGACTGGTTGGCAGGAACACAGAATAAATAAGGAATGGTCACAGGAGAAAACAGAAGAGGTTAGTAGTTGTAGCTTGGAGAATCTAATGGGTAAAACTGGTGGAGAAGGAAAAGAAAGTCAGCAAGAATCAGAATTCTAATTTAGAAACAGCTGAGGGAGGGGTTGCCATCAATTATGGAAATTAGCTGAATCCTCTCAATTTCATCCCTTAGATTTATAAGCGTTTCCAAATGGAGTCACTGTTTGCTCTTATATAATTACATATCTCAACTTTTAAAATGGCTTTGTCTGTTTTTCTTTCCTTCTTTCTTATGAGACAATTCGGTTGAGAAAAGGGAAAATGGGCAGTTAAAAGAAAACCAACCATTGTGTGGTCACTTCCTGTATATAACAGCACTGAGAATAAATTCACCTGAACGGTCTGGAATTCCTTAAGAGTCAACTTCACAAGACATTTGTATACTCCCACCAGCTGTTTGTGAACTCCTATCAGCTAAAGATACCTTAATGATGGAAGATTCCAAACATACACCAGAGCAGAAACAATGAATAGTTTCAATAGTCATCAGCAATTTGACCATTCTTCTTTGTGGGTAGGAATGTTTTGAGTGTTATGTGATGGAGTGAAATGAATCATCTAATTTTCTATTACTAGGGTTTGTACGTCTACTTGACATAATCTACTAGTCACCAGAAACCTAAACTATGATTTTCTGAAACAAGCGACACTGAGAGACCCAGATAAGAAGGAAAATCAGTTATTACAGTGTTTGTAGTGTTTTGTAGTGGGATGTATTTAATGATTTCCATGCACACAGCGGGTGTGAAGTTTAAGTTCTTATGACAGCCTCTAAAATAGCATATACTTTCAAATCACTCCAGAGATTGTAAATTATAGAGACTCTGAGGTGGTACTCATTAACACTGAGAAATTTTGTCTAATAGACTAAAAATTTTAACTTGTTATTGATTTAACATGTACCTCAATAATCAGCTTTGTTTTTGGTGAAATAATGACATGGTTTGGGTAGTACTTACCTAATCTGTTCTGTTTTTGCCGTCCTGGGGTTGAGCTCAGGGGCTGTAAGTACTAGACAAGTCTCCACCACTATATAGCATCCTCAGCCTGTACTTGCATATTTTTAGAAGGTACTGTTCATCACCAATTTACATACTTATGAACTTACATTTGAATACTTCCAAGTGTACCAAGTCCTGAGTTAAGTGCTTGGTGTATCTTTTGTAAGGTATGTTACTAATTTCTTAAGATGACTTTCAGGGTTAGAACAATAATTTTCACTTGTAACGGGGGAATGTTTACAGGTAAGTGAAATTTATAGCTAATCCCAAAGCTTTGGTTAAAACCAGTTTGTTTTGCTTTTCTTGGGTCACAGCAGTGAAGTGATAAGGACAACTGTGTAAGGCCAGAGAGGAGCTGCCAGAAGACTAGTTAGTTCCAGAACACGTACGTGAGTCCTTACATAGTAGATGTTACTCCGAGGACAAAGAAGTCGCTGCTCTGCCTATAACTGGCTTGCTTTGCCTGTGAAGTGATTGCTTTCCATCCACATTGTCATTTTCTCCCAATTTTAAGGACTGTGACAGCCATTTCAGACATGTCTTTTCTCTGACTTAACCTGATTATACAACAGTTACTTATCTGATGATCTGAAGCCCTAGGAAGACTGAGAACTGCCTCACCAGGTCCTGTAGATGGATGGGAATCTGTGAGAGGTGTAAGATGGAATTCTGCTGTGTACTAGGAAAGGGGTGGGTCTCTCTCCACCTGTATCTGCAACTGATACATTTCAAAGCACTAATAGCAACAAATGGAGAAGAAGAGTTGGACAAAGACTTAGACAGATTTCAGTTCAACTCCCTTTAACCTTTCTTGTTATATAAATGTCTGTAATATATAAATTCTGCACAAATCACTGATATGACAGTGAGGAAATGGCCGAGGAAGGAAACATGGCTTAACTTGCTCCTTGTGATACATGTTTCTGGGGAGAGTAGGAGATGCATTCTTGTTTTGATGTCCTGCTTATACTATTGCCTTACTCCTTGGTAGGACTGAGTATGTGATTCATTTCCTCTGTGCTCTTAGTTCCTAGGAAGGCTTAAAATGAGTATCTGATAAAATATGCCTTCAGAATTTGTTATGAATGAAAAAGACACTTATGTCTATTTGTATGCAGTGTACTCTGCACCTGTGTACTATATGTTGTTGATGCTAAGACTCACTCTTCAAATATCAAGCTCTTTGAAATTAGTATGCATTATAATTTATGATGTCTTATAATTACTGTCATCCACTTTTTTTTAATGGTAGCGTCTCAGTAACTTTGGGCACTTATAATCAGTAATGTCTTAGATTACATGATGTAGAGTTAATATCTAAATATTTATAGGACGTTGGTGGCAGAGACATGAGGAAGACACTTCTTTTTTATCCAAAAAGGAAAGCAAAAGTTTTTTTTTTTTTACTCTAAGAGTTAAGGTCAAAAGAGGGCATTTTGTCATGGAATTCCATTTCCTTAAAAGTCACATCCAGGGAGGGCCCCGACAGATGGTTAGAGGAAAGAGCAGCTCTGGAGACCCACATTTAATTCCTAGCTTACAACCACTTATAACTCCAGCTTCAAGGGATCCAACAATCTCTTCTGGATTCCATGGGAATTTTCTTTCATGTGCACATAATTAGAAATGAAAATCATTTTTTAAAAAGTCACTTACAGGGACAAAATGTAGCATGTGCTATAACAACATTTGTAAAATATATTCTTTAAGATTGGTCACTTCCCTGACATTTAGCTCTTTCTGACTCAGGTATTCATGTTCTTGAACGTAAGAATAAAACAGCCACTTTACCATAGATTTCTTCATGTAAGAAAGCTAGTTTCTCTTGCCATTCATTTAGCCAACAAAACCTCCCAGATGCAGGACTGTATGTTAGGTAAATAAACAAAAGATTTATACACTTCTTGGCCAATCCAAGAAGGTTGTGGAGACCCCACCAAAGATGACTGTGCTCCACTTTATAAGGTATAGAACACCAAAAAGTTTACTTCATAAATCTCCAGAGGACATAGAGTCTGGCCCTGGATGTTTCCAGAAGTGGTTTGATATTGATTGAAGTTTGTTATAAATTTGGGCAAGTACAGAGGGACCTAAGACATTTATCATTAGCCAGTATGTCCAAGGAGAAAGAGCAGTGCTCATTCAGATGTTGAAGTACTTCTTGAGGGCTTGTGTGATGGCTCAAAAGGTAGAGGAGTTTGTCATCAAGTCTGATTTCACTCCTCAGGACCCATAATGTGGAACGAGAGGACCAACTCCCACAAATAAATAAGTGTAATAAAATAAAATAACCCTAGTTTTATTTTTAAAAATATTTGTTGAATGATTATTGTATGCTGGACATAGGGAGTGGCCCTTATACAATTCTCCCTGGCCTTGAAATTCTGTATTTTTGTCCTTCATGACTTTTGACAAGTTGCCTAACTTACCTATTCACAGAGAAGCATGGAGACATCTTCCCTGCCGCCATCTCTGAGTCTCTAATGGGATGATAAAGTATTTTTATGAATGGTAACATGTTAATGCATGTATTATGCCTACCATTATGAATAGATATGAGTTTATGTGTCTCAAACATTCTAATGTCTTCAGAAGTTATCTACTTCCTCCTGCCTCTCTCTCAGAGAAGAATCTGGATTTTTATAATAATCCTGTGGTGAGCATATCATTCTCTCTGCCACTGTACTTAATGTTAGGTTGAGGGTTGGACAGAGGGTGGTTCAGGGAGTATGTGCTTAATATGGCTTGAGTGTTCTAGGAGTGTCCTTACACTTTGGAATTAGGAATTGCTGATGTCATGATCAGTCATATTGTCATGACAACACCAGAATTTCCTCATTTGCCTTCTCTTCGACTTGGGAGTATCAGTTTGCCACAGGTCTGTCGTCAGTATACCCCGTGTGTTAGATAACTCAGAACTTGTTGTTCTGAAAAACACTTAGGGTGGGGAGTTTGTGTAAGCTGCTTAGGTATCCTATTTCAGGATTCTAAGCTACGTATCCTAATGTTGGAAAGTTTGCCTTCATACATATTCAACTGAATAGAAATCCACTTGTGAGTCTATATATTCTGGTTCGAACTCTATAATTCAGTGGAGAATGAAAAGCTTTTCAGCATTCTCATCAGCATCCATTAAGGATGTCATTAATTATTCCAGCATCTTCCTCTTCAGGTGAAACAGACCTAATTTAGTAATGATCTTAGCAACTGAAGAGAAAAGAAACTTTGCATTGGTTTTCTTTCATATTTGGAGTGCTTTGAGATGACCTCCCATTAGGGACCTTCCCTGACAGTTAGCATTATCTTATAACGACCTTTTTACCATTCTCAGCTGACATGGGGTTTGTTTGTCCCAGGTACAGTTTGCTATGTGCTGTCAAAGTTGTCATCCATCTCATTGAATTTTACTCATGGAAAGGAGGTGGTTATTCCAGGTTTGAACTCATTTTGTTTTCCATGATTTAAAGATTCTGGCTCTAGTTTTTCACAAACTCTGTTTCTGTCACTTTGAAGATGCCTTAGCAGAGAGGTGGGTGCAATTAGCAATGCCCCTCCTTCCTTTCTCCAGCTGTTACTCTGGCCCCAGTGTGCTCACGTGCATAGATGATTATCTTACTTCGAGCTCCCCAGGTAAACTAATTTGAGAGATTCCCTGTAATAATAGCTTTCCTTCAGAACTTGTGAGTTTAACTACAATTTGTGGAAACTAACTTGAGATATCTGAAATAGTCTGAAAACAGGTCCTCATAGTTTGATAGGTGTGCCCATAGTCCAGGAGCTCCAATTGCTGGGCTTCCACAGCAAAGAGGGCAGAAGATAGATGTCTCCATCTGGGTAGTAACTCACAGTGTATGGCCTTTCATCTTCTCCCAGGTTCTCAAACACTGGACTTTTTTTTCTTTCTATAGAATGTGAGCTACAGGTACAGATTCATTAAAATACAAACCAAAACAATACAAAATATTCAAGTTTTAACTTGTTCATTTGAAGATTTTTGTTCTGTTTTGTTTTAGAATGACTAAGCCATCTGTTGTTTTTATTTTAAAAAAAAAACATAGGGAAAAAACATATCTTTTAGAGTTTTTGTGCCAGAAATTTAAATGAGCTTTTAATTTTTATTAACCTTTTCAAGAAAAGAGTAATAACTATGTTCAAAATTATTTATAACTTAAAACTTTTTAAAATATTTTTTTCATAGAGATAAATGTCCTAAATGGTAGTTAAGGTTTTGATGGATGTATAATTTTACAATTAAACTAATCTCAAATAGGTCTTCTATGACTTTTTGAGGGAAAGTATGTTGCCAATTTTATTTCAGAATTCTGCAAGTTTCTTAATATTATGCCAGCCTGTAGAAGGTAGTCCTTCTTGCCTCTATCACAATTCCATCCCTCCAATTGTCTCCCCAAAATAAAGTGGATTGCAGGAGAGTCCGTCTTAGCGACCACTAGTAAAGTGATATCTAAGTATTAGGTGGAAGCCAGAATTTTTATCTGGACCATTCCATATATAATCTAATAGTGGAAGGTTTGCCTAAGTCAACTAAAGAGAAGTTCAGTGTCCAGATCTCCTCCACCTAAATAGTGTTGTACTCCAACAAGCCCAGTGTAATTGGAATGTGTTCTCAATTGAAAATGCATGTCATAGGCTTAGTCTAGTGGACGGCATGATTTGGCAACACAGTGTACCACAGAGTACTGGATGTTTCCCTAGATCTGTGGTTGATGGGAGCCATGGCCACTTCCCAAAAGTGTAAGAGAGTACTATAATATATGTATTAATATTATATTACATAATTATATACTATGTACAGTATATATTACTATATATATATCTTCATTAATAGTGGTAATATAGACATCAGATTTGGTTTGGGAGTAGGGAAATCCAAGTTCAAACCCCACTGGCACTATGGTTTGGATCTGTGACTTTGGGTAAAAAAAGACGGGCATTCTGATATGTGTTGTGTGTGTAATATGTTTGTGTGAAATGGCACAGTAAATGACAGCTATTATTAGTTAATCATCCATGCAGACAAGCTGCACTTGGGCAAAACTCATGTCTTTGCTTTGCTCACTAGGAGAGATTTAAGAGTAATCCAAGCATAGCTTCTTCTAAGAGTCATCAGCATATGGCTATGTTTATGGTGCTCTGTATGTATTCTAGACTTACAGCTACAGTTTTATTTTATTGTAGTGGTTTCATTTTTATATATGTAATTTTGTACATATCTAGGGAGCCTTTGAATCTGGAAAATGATCTACAACTTTTTAATAAAAAGCAAAATAGTATATTTTAGAAAATATTGTTCTGTTCCAGAGATAGTGTACTTCCTATTTTATATAAAAACGGAAATAGAAGCAATCTGTTGATCTCATATTTTTACTTCTACTTTGCTAGCAGCCAGTCAGAAGCTTTGTGAGCTTTTAAACACTCTTAAATGAGTTTTTTTCATGCAAATGACTTATACTAACCAATGCTATACTATTACTTTTTAAGCATTAAAGGTTGTGATTTAGAACAATGTTAAATGAATTTTTGTTTTTCCTTTCAGTCCTCAGTTGACCCAAATAAAACAGGGTCCTTCCAGTGCTTTAGTATGTGGTACGAGGACAGAAGCCACTGTAGACCTTTACTTGTAGAGGTATACTATGTAGGAGGTATCTTATCTTGTTGGACAGCCTATCAGAAGTTAGCTCCATCACCGTACTCTGGACTGTCTTCTGTTAAAGCGAGTGTGCATGTGTGGATGTGTTCATACACATGCGTGTGCATATGCTTGCCTGTGGATGACCTTGGGAGTCAACCTTAAGAGCACCCTTCACCTCTTTTGAGACAGGGTCTTTCATGTGGCTGGAGCTCAGCAGTTAGGCTAGACTGGGTGGTCAGCGAGCCCGAGGATCATGCTCCACCACACCTCGTGTCTTACATGGCTGCTGGGCACCGAACTCACATTAAGCTGGCATGGTAGGCACTTTACAAACAGAGATATCCCTCAGCCCCACCGATCTTGTTTGTTTTTACTTTTAGTCGAATCACCCAAATGTTCCTCTCTTCAAAGAGGCTCCATAGTAAGGAGATCCGTTAAGTTTTGGGGTAGGAATCCTTGGGGGTTTCGACTCTTCCCAGCAATGATCTCAGCTTTGACTACCCCACAGCCCATGTCCAGGTCTGTTTTTCCTGGTCTTCCGCACAGTGCTTCCTTCTGAGCGTGCTCCCAAACAAAACATTTATGGAGCCGAGCATTCCACACCCATGTTATATCCTGTATCGATCCCCCCTGCTGTGGACTCCCACAGCACACTACAGTCTAGACCACTTGCCCGGCACTTACCACTTAAGGCCTTGTATTGCTGCTGCAGAGGTTACACATCTTAACATCTAGGAACTTGAGACACATCTTTTCTTTTGAGATGCAACATCACAGATCTTGAGAAAGGTCAGGGCTCCGTCTTTGAACCTACCCAGGCCTTGGTTTTAAACACTACTCTTCTTATTACTTAGGACCTCAACAGGTAGGCAAGTCAGTTTTCCTTACCTTTCCCTTGCTCCTCTGCATTGTATATTTTACAACTCCTCTACCCTCCCGGGGTCGTTGTGAAAGTGAACCGTGAAAAACCAAAGTCTTGGTTTCCCGTGGTTTCTGTAGGATGAACGTCTTCTAATGTCATCCTCAGATTCCAGTTGTGCAAGCTCTTTGCTATCACGGAAGGCATCATTACCCGCGTCTCATCTCCCCTGCTAGCACACAGGCTTGTGCTTGTCCTGGTTGCTCCATTGTCATTATCCTTGCGTGTAGACCTGCCCCACAGTGTGATCTTGGATACTGCTTGGCCTTCCTAGTCGTGAAATGGCTCTCACATACAGCTTAAGAGGAGACTGGAGAACAATGGAGAAAATCTTCAGTGGAGCTAGGCTCTTGAAACAGACACCTCATCAAACTGATTCTTTTCTTGTGATAGTCTCTGTAGTTGGATGGCCTTAGAAGACATTTTCATTCAGCTGTCCAACAAGCAGGTATTGAAAATGACCTCCTCTTAGCTAAATGTGGCTGTTACTTGCCATGGAGTACCAATGTCCCCTCCCTTCTGTTCTTTGACGGTCTTCCACACTTAACTATGCAAGCATCAGATATTATACCACCCTCCACTGCTATAAAACCTGGAAGACAATACTAGCAGCTGCCATTTATTGAGCCTGGAACCTTTTTGATGTAACACTGTACTTAAAGCAATCCTGTGAAGACAATCTGAGACACAGAGACCCCAACTAGCTTGTCCTAAATTATATATCGAGTGAGTGAGGAACTGAAATATGGAGTCAGATTTGTTCAGCTCTGCTTGGTCTCCTGTGTTACAAAGAGGCAAGACATTCTTTCAACTCATCTAAACAGGGGTGTGGTTTAAGTATATATACGGTGTTTGAGGGGGCTGCTACTCTGATGAGCCAAAACCTCTCCAGGGACGCCCTCCATCATCTATATCTCTCACCACCAAGTGCTCAGGGCTCCTGGTGTCTGCTCTGCAATTCCCCCGGCTGCTGCCAGTCAGCTTCCTGTTTACTCATAGTTTCTGCTTCCTCATAACCTTGGCTTGCATATGGTTTTGGCTTGCTGTGGCCTCCTCTCTACCCCCAGGCACTCTTGGTGTTTCTGTCTCTTTACTAACTGGTTTAGCCCTAGGAGTTTTCTGAATCAAATTCCCATGGGTGCGAATCAGATTGGCGCGTTCATGTTTTCAATCCCACCCAGATCATAGGTCACTGGCCAGTCTGTGGATGGCCTGCCCCTTGGGTCAGGTTCCCACAGCTTTACCTAGGGCTGAGGGTGGGGGAGGAGGAGGTAGGCAGCTAGCTCAGGCTATTGCAGTCTCCCTTTCCCTGCAAAGAGGACAGGCTCCCCAGGCTCCTCCATAGCACCGAGTCTCACCTCAGCAGCTTGCAGTCCCTCTGGTCTGTTTCTTCACTTTCTGTTTTAAAATACATCTCTTCCTTAGGAAAAAAATGATAAAGTCAGTTTGTCTAGATGGACCTCACTAGACTCCATCCCTGCCTTTGCTGTCCCAGCTCCTTGCCCATGGATTATCTGTCATTGATTGCATATGTTATATACATGGTTTCACATTCCTGCTCTTTCCCTTAAGTTGGCTATTTCGGATTTGAGTGACCTCACTACCTTTTATACATTTTCAGGAAGATCAGTCTTTTCTTCTTTGTATTAATGCTTTGTAGATAAGACTCTAGGTCTACTTATGTCTGGAATTTCTGAACCCAATTTTGTACATTGTTTTTTAACACATGCCTCTGTTTTCTATTTTTAAGCACTTTATGTGATACTATAAACTACATGCTGTTAATTCTTAGATTTTTTTTTTTCAGGCTTAAAGTCGGTCCTTGTTCTTTCAATATTTTTTTTTGCACATTTTACTAGTATCAGATTTTTTTTTATTGTGTCTTTAAATTTGATTATCAACTAACATTTTCTTCTTATCTCTAGAGAGCTACTATCCAATCCAGTGTTAACATTTTAGAGTAGAACAGCATCCAATGGGTCATGACCCCAGCAAGTGCATCACGACTTGAGAAGAAAGCCATCAAAAATTAATGCTGTTCTCCCGTGGTTTTGATTGTGGTTTCCTAAGCGACCAGTCACTAGAACTGAGGTTGTGCATGGGCCTTTTCTATCGATGACTGGTTGGCATCGTGGTGGTGGTGGTTTGGGGACAGCGTGTGTGTTGGGCAGTCAGTCCTCAGGAAAAGGCAGCTTTGACCTGAACAGTTGGAACTCACACTGCCCATTTTATATTTGTGCTGGGTCATAATGACAAGAGACGGCAACTGCACGCACAGAGTAGTGGAAGAGAGCTCTGGTCTCCCCACTGCTTCCCAGGCTAAGCTGTGCTGTGATCTTGAAACTCTTTAAGGGGCAGATAGCCTGCAAATTTTACGGAGAAAGTTCTTTTTTTTTTTTTTTTTTTTTTTTTTTTTTTTTTTTTTTGGTTTTTCGAGACAGGATTTCTCTGTGTAGCTTTAGCCGGGCGGTGTTGGCACAAGCTTTTAATCCCAGCACTCGGGAGGCAGAGGCAGGCGGATCTTTGTGGTTTGAAGGCCAGCCTGGTCTACAGAGCGAGATCCAGGAACGGAGAAAGTTCTTACTTGCCATTGTGCACCAAGGACCTTATCCTTTACTCCTTAAAAAAAAAAAAGTAAGTGAAGAGAATTAGGAGTGTGTGTGTGTGTGTGTGTGTGTGTGTGTGTGCGCGCGCGCTCTCTCAGTAGGAGAGATTTACTATCTATTTCTTGTTGCTTTTGCTGGGGCTTCAGGGAATATGGAGGCAGTTTACCAAGTCAGCAGCAGGATATCTGGGAAGTATATTTTTTCAACTTGCTGTTGTCAGAAAAGCCTCTCTGCATGGCCTCACTTTTGCTAGGAAGTTGGCGTTCACCGTTTCCATTATGACAGCCAGAAGTTGAGTCCCTTCACTTGTTAGACAAGCTGGGATTTTTTCATTATCATAGCAGATGGGCCTTTCCAGGAAGATGTTAGAAGCCAAGGAAGACCTGTGTATGCGTACCATGGATGTAATCCCGCGATACTGGAATACTCAGGGAGCCCGCCTATTTAAAGATGGCAATCAGCCCTATCCAGAAGTGGCATGCGTGTCATGACCACCCGCTTTTGAGGTTTCCCCTTCACACAGGTTCAAAGCGTGATACATTTAGAGAGGTGACTGCGAAAAGGACCGCGGGAGAAGCGGTTTTTATTTTTTTCCACCTGGGAACAAAGGAAATTACTCCTGTCTTTGTCCCTTTCTTGCCCTGTGGTCTTTAGTAACTTAAGTTGAGGACGCATTCCTATCCACTTGTGTCGTTTTCAGGAAGGACACATCTCCCACTCAGATGGCTTATATGATTTTCACTGCCTTTTTGATACTGTCGTTTTAAAGGAAAACTCTTCCTCTGCGGCACAAGAATGAAATTGAAAACTTTCCCGGGCGTATTTGGGTGAGGGACTGGAGAGGGAAAACCCGTTTGCTCTGCAAAAAAATGTAGCATGAGAATTGGGGGACGAAGAGGTGTGCTGAAAGGCTGATTTGTACCGGGAAGTGGGAGTAATTATCCGCGCCTTTTCGGGAACTGGGGCTGATGGGGAAGATGAAAGAAAAGGCGGCCAGTTGGCTTCCTATCCAGGTGTTCCAGCGGTTCCCGAAGCGATGCCCTTAAAAGGGTCTACCAAGTGGGGCGCGAAGCCCTGGCGAAACATCGCCAAAGGGCCTGGGGTGGCTGCTCCCAGGAATGTGCGGCACGCGGGGCGCCAGACCCAACCATTGCACGGGATGGGGGCGCCGCGCAGTCCGGGTTGCCGCCCCAGCCGGGGAGGCCGAGCGCGGGGGCCGAGGCCGGGGGAGCGGGGCGCGGCCGGCGAGCGAGCGAGCGGGCGGGCGGGAGGCGCGGAGGGCTGGGCGCGGCACAAGGCGGTGCACGGCCGCTTCCCCGCCCCCGGTCGGCGCGCTCTCGGGCGGTGGTTGAGGCGGCGGGAGGTGGGGACGCGGCGGCGCTGCTCGTCCGCTGCCGCCGGCACCGCGCGCGAACTCCGGTCCATGGCACGCAGGGCGGCGGCCCCCGGAGCTGCTCGAGAGTCGCCGGCCGCGCGCGCCGCGCCGCACTTTTAGGGCGGGAGCCGCGAGCCAGTCCCCGGCCGCAGCCTCCGCCGGCCCGGACAGGCAAGAGGGAGTTCCCGGAGCGCCGCGGCCCGCCTTTCCCCGCGCCCCGCGCCCGCGATGATCTTCCCCAGCGGCAGCGGCCACCCCGGCGCCGCCGGCGGCTGCAGGACGCCCTACCGCAAGCAGGTGAGGCTGCCGCGCTCCCCGGGCCTGCGCCGACCGGGCGGGGCGGTGACCGTGTTTCGGAAGGAGGCGGCGGGCGGGGAGATGCCCGGGGCACCGGGACCAGGACGGGCGGAGAGGTGGGACGGCCCGGCGCGCGGCCAGGGGCTCCGTCAGCCCGCAACAAGTTTGGGGTTTTCCTGGAGACCTTTGTGTGCTGAGGAGCCTGGAATAAGTGGGGACACCGTTTTTGCATTGCACTGGGGACCTCCAAGAAACCTGTCTGATTCATAGAGAACCCGGAAGACGTATGTGAGAGAGAGAGAGTGTGTGTGTGTGTGTGTGTGTGTGTGTGTGTGTGTGTATTCGCGCGCGCCCCCTTATTTTTTTTTTTTTTTTTTTTTTAAGAGAAGAAGAAAACCAGGAACTTCTGTCACTTTCTCAAGGTTTTCAGAAACAGGGAAATCCTGTGACAGAGATACTGGGATACGCCTGAGTCATACACACGCCTTTTCCTATTCTAATTTTGTTTCATACATTTTCTAACAGATTGAACGCCAAAGGCACTTAAAAGGTTAGATCCGAGTCCCCTGCCTGGAAAAGGAGTGCAACTGTCAGGTTTTAGTTTCGGTCTTTTGTTTTTGAAAGGAGGTTACTGAAGCCATGTTGTGATAAATCCCACAGCTGCAGCAGCAGCAATAACAAAACCTAGCTCTAAATTATGTTAAAAATGTGCAGGTCTGTTTAGAAAAGGTTAAATTCATTTAGAGGTCAGTGGCAGAATGCTTGTTGAAAAAAAAAAAAAAACTAAACAGTATTGCAGAGCCTTCCTCTCCATAATAAATCTCTAGTCTACAGCCTCAGCCACAGAGACAGATCAATTAAGTTATCCCAGTAATGATACCAGCAAACCGTATCCCTCCATGTAAACTGGGGTTCCATTAAGATCCAGATGCATGGCAGTGATGCCTGGTGACTTTCTTGTGGCTGTTCATAGGATTGTTGTTCTCGCTGTCTTAATTATTAAAAATAAAAAAAAAAGAAGAAGAAGAAAGAAAAGGAGAAGAGAGAAGAAACCCCTCTGTCCCAGCATCAGTCCATCTGAAATGTTTCCACCCTGTCAAAAAGTACCATTTTCTACTTTCTTCTCTTTGGATCTTTTGTTTGTTAAATTTCCCTTTAAAAGAGGTAAATGTCCCTGGCTTTCATGCCCACTGTGTCCAAGCCCCAGCCACTTTCACCTGGATGAAGAAGTCCAATCAGTGGATTACAAAATTACAATCTGTACCGATGACTTGGCTGACATCAGTGTCCAGACTGCCAGGATTCACCAACAGGCATCTCTAAAACTCACTTCATGTGGCTTTCTGTAAAATAAGTACCCCTCAGATGGCTTGTGCTAGCGTCAACTTCAGAAGTGAAGCCAATTTACACGAAGTATTCCCCCACCCCCACCCCAGCCTCTCTGTACCTGAAAAGATGGCTAATTATGTTAGGGCCTTGTGTATTCATTTATTTGTTGTCAAAACCCAGCAGGGTATTAGCTCTGAAATGGGAAAGGGCTCTGAGGGTGAGGCCTTTTGCTGAGAGAGGCTGGCCGCTTGTGTGTGGAGGGGGACAGCCTGCTGGCTGGAGCATGCTGATAAGATGCAGTCTTTTCAGGAGTCTCCTTAGATTCAAAGACGAAAAGGGCTGACTGAATCAGAAAAAACAAACAGACTTTCTTCTTTCTATAGGCAAAGAAAGAAATGAATGTGTAGGCATTATACAGACACAAGACCCCGGGTACCAGCGGTATTTGAGTCAAAGGTCTCTTTTGTTAGTATTTTGCCATTCACTGGAAAAGCACACTTCCAGCACAGGGACCTGGTTACCGTGAGTGACTTCATGATCTCATCCTGGCTTAGCCTGAATGGGAAATCTAATTAATACTTTTTTTTTTTAATAAGATTCTGTTATGTTAAGCTCGCACCTTTCAATTCATAATGCTTTCTTCAGTTTGGCGACAGAATTGGCAATTTTCAGGCTTATAATACAGGTTGATTTTAATCTAGAAATACATAATCAGCTGTTAGAGCTGATTTCAGATAACTTGCTTGAGGAGTAAAAAAGGAAT
Organism: Peromyscus leucopus; assembly: GCF_004664715.2. Classification (NCBI taxonomy): domain Eukaryota; kingdom Metazoa; phylum Chordata; class Mammalia; order Rodentia; family Cricetidae; genus Peromyscus; species Peromyscus leucopus. The sequence continues at coordinate 37,915,879 of NC_051066.1, read as the reverse complement.
GTAAAGAATACTTAAATCACCTTTGGAGCCCGTACAAGTCACAATCACTCTCATTATACACACAGAATAGTAGAACCTCACTACCTGTTGGTTGGTATTTTGAATGCTTTCTGTGGATTAACTGATTTCATCACATTGGCAGCAGCCCTGTGAGACAGGTAGTATGAGTCTCCACTTTACAGTGAACACTGAGGCATGGATTAAATAACTTGCCCAGAGTCTGTACCACCCAGTTTGCGGAGCCGGGACTTAAATCCTGGCCATTGGCTTTAAGACCTCACACTACAATTGCCTTCTGCCATGTACACCCCAGGGAACACCCACGTTAAGTTTCTCGGGGTCAGTCCCCTACCTACCCTCCTGTGTGTGTGTTGGGGGGTGTATGTTGTGAGACAGAAGGTGAAGGGTGGGGTGAAATTGGATGAGTTCACAGTGTTTGGTGGGAGCATTGATGTCTGAATTTTGCTCTGCTGAATGATTGTTAGTTCATTTTGCATTTTACATATGTAGGAGTCACCCAGTTTCAGTAGAAGCAGAGGTGGGCCTTGCTTATCCCTCTCTCCCCAAGTGCTGTAGCCAGGGCACCTGGGATAAACAGGATTTTCCTGCATCACAGGCCTGTGGGTACATACACCTGCTCAGCTCAGGCCAGCAGGATACGAGTATGCCTACTCTCGTGACTACCTGCTAGTCAGTGCCTAGGTAAAAGTTAGTAGTCTAAGTTTCTGAAGAAATGAGCACATCCTATCACCATAGGTTGTGACTTGCAGACCTGATATTCCCTAAGTAGGTACAGTCTGATTACGTGAAACAAGCATCTCTCAACGGAAACGAAACCATTGATCAGGACTTTTGTGATTGTGAAAATGTTTCATTGTGGCTTGAAAGGGAAAGAAAGTTCTTCAGACTTGAAAAGTCTTTACAAACTGAAAGTGAGTATTTCCAGTTTTATTTAGGGTTATGTTTCTTGAGGTTTTTTTTTAAACTATTTTTTCTTGTTTCCTTTCTTCCTTCATACAGCTCCTTCCTTGGGATAGTTGACTCAGTGATGTCATGGAGTATTCGTTTTGCAGATCATGACATGTAGCAAAGCCTTTTTGGCTGAGTGTGTTGCCCTGGTAGCTTGTCGTAAGGTTTTGGAAGTAGGTGAGTGAATGTTAAGAATTTCCGTGTGGCTGTCTCTCTTTAACAAATGGGCTTGCCTTTTGAGAGAGAGGTGTGTTTTAGAAAATCTTGCTCACTTTTGGTGAGGGAAGTACTTATCACCCCAGTTTAAGTAGATTTACAGTTTGCTGCTTTCTTGAAGATTAACTGGGTGTAGCTGCACGTGAGGAATTCCACAGTGATTCAATGTTTGGCCTTGTTTAGGAGATGACAGAGAAAGCTGTTGATTACTCCTCGCCAAGCAGTTTCTGTTTGCAGCAATTCGTGTTTAGTAGATCATGTTTTGTAAAGTTTGTAGATTAAAGTTGTGTGTGGAAGATATTTAAGTGACTAGTGCCTAAGCCGATCCCAATGTGTTTTTGTTACACAAAGGCAAACATTTAGGCAGAGATTGGAGATTTGTTTGGTATGTGTAAATAAAGCTCTGTGTCTTTTTATATTGTATTCTCTCTGTGTGTTTGTGATTCACTAGTACTGATGGTCCAAAGTGATGGGTTCTCATAGGCTTTTGTGAAGTGTAGACCCTTCCATGGCTGCACAGCGTTGCTGCTAGGTGTACCTTTGACATCTCATTGTATTTTCCATGGTTCACATTATGTTTCAAACACATTTCTGAATTTCATTTTTTCCCCTTCCTCTATGAGATAGACAGCCAGACAGCTATCACGAGCATGCACCATCAACCGTTAAAATTATTGTATTTTTGATCTGTTTCTTTGTGGGAGGGGGACCCAGATGCCTGTGGATGTTTCTAGCATTCTCATCGAGCAGGAAATACTCGAGGCCTGTATGTCATCTCCTCCCTTCACCTCGGTTATGTTTAATCCCGACCATATCCGTACAAAATGGAGAAGGCACTGGGAATGAAATGGGCAGTGAAATTAAATGGCCTGGTTAGTGGAAGCCGGGTCTTTGGGGTCAAGGGTTGTGTCTGCTACCAGAAAAAAAGGAAGACGCTCTGTCAGGAGCAGCTGAGCCCCTGTACTTCCCTTTACTTAGCCTCTGAAAGACATGTAGTGCACAGGGTATCCTGGTTTAGCATGAGGAATCGAGGCCCTGTAATTCATTGGTGGTTTTTGTTTGTCCCAAAAAGGCCTTTGCTCCAGGGTTATCAGCTAGAGTATTGGATGTTGAGTAAAATTAGAATCCCAGATAACCTTTTTTTTTTTTTTTTTTTTTTTTAAAGTAAAGTGTTTCAAATATATTGTGCTGCCTGTTTTTATTTGCTAAATCCAGCAATTCTATCTTGGGGAACCCAATTCACTTTTTAAAAAACTAGTTATAAAACATGATTATAAAACATCCTGTTCTTGTTTTTCCATTTAAAAAATTTGCCTCTTAGCACATCCCTTAAGGCCTGATGAAAATGCAGATCTCACCCTTTACCTTCTTCAGCCATTGTGGTCAGTGCTTCCTCCTGAACTGCAAGACCTTGGCTTGAGTTCTGGCTCTACCTTTCCCCTGCCTTTCCACTTCCCTCAGCCTGGGGTTCTGCTGACTAAAGATAATTGCGCACACTCACAAGGTGGTGGTTGTTAGTCCTTCTAAGGTGTTATTATTATTGATGTCCCCACAGAGCAGGTAGCAGCAAGTGGTCCCTGGAGACACTGTGAGGTCCTAGGAGACCTTGACATGGTCTCTAAAGAATGGACCCTGTTTACAGCCTCTTAAGAAGGGACTGTGTTCAGGCTGTGGGCAGCCTCAGAGGAGGGTGTGAGTCCTTGGAGTTCTCAGCCACATTATTTTAAAAAGAACTAGTTAGCGGAAACATGGATCTTTGCCTTTAAACAGCTGTTGGTGTGTTGCTTGCACCCTCTGTGGAGAACCACGCCCTCCCTCGAACCTCTAGTTTTCACTCCATGCAGGTTTTGGAAAGCAGAAGGCAAAAGCATTGGTCATTCTTAGCCGTGTTTAAATTTGCTTTACAACTCACAGATTTGATCATTCGTGCAGGCAGGCTTGGTTTCCTGGAGTCCATCCTTTGCTAGGTCTGTCTGTTTGATCTTTCGAAGATGTCATCTTTACCTACTCATAAATAGAAACACTGTTTTTCCTTTTGTCCTTTGGTGTCTGTAGGTGTTTGGTGGGGGTTTGTCTTTCCAACTTGCGTTTGTACAGAGTGCTTGGCTTGCTGCATCCTAAAGCCTCCGGGAGTTTAAAATAGGATAGATACATTTCATAGACAAGGAGAAAGGGGTTTTCTGGAGTTAGGATAAGGTTAATTAAAAACAAAAAATAGGGAAACCGAATTCTGTGTTAAGCTAATGAATTAATGCAGCCATTGGTATTTAACACTTTCTAAGTGACAGTGAGTACATACGACACCTTTATTTGAATTTTTGTGACCCGGAGGAAAATCTCTGGGTCCCACTATAAGCTCAGAGAATCTCAAAACAATGAAATAAATGTAAGGTTTTTGTTCATTAATTGCATAGCCAATATAAACTTTAAAACTTAACTTTAAAATATTGGGGCTGAGTGTGATGGTTATAATTGTACCACTTAGCAGGCTAAGGCAGGAGGATTCCAAGCTTGAGGCTAGCCTGAGCTACTTCGTGAGACCTCGCCTCAGTAAATAAATAGGTAAAGTAAAACTAAACCAGGAGGAAATGTTCATTGCTATTTCTGTTGTAGATCATGACTGGCTTCCTCTCTTGCTTCTTCATATTGTTTTTTTCAACCTTCCATTAACTCCTGCCACCTAGAATACAAGTATATAGTTCTTGGGTTATCAATTTTTTTGAAAGTGAAAAATCTTGAAAGGGTACTTACCTTTAGTCTCTCAAAATTGTGGTGAAATAGTAAAGAATTCTTTCATGTTGAGAATGTCCAAGAATAGCATCACAGGGCTGGTCTCCAGGGTACACACCTCCAGTCCTCGCTACTGTGGAGACCCAGGTGGGAGGGCACTCAAGGGCAGGCTGGGCGGCAAAGCAAGAGGTTACCATAAAAAAATAAAAAGGATCTCCCGAGACACACACACACACACACACACACACACACACACACACACGGCACTGCTTGTTTCTCATACACACACACACACACACACACACACACACACACACACACACGCACGCATGCACACACAGGCACACATGCACACACACACAGGGCACTGCCTGTTTCACATACATATATGCACACACACACACTCATGTGCACACACACACATACACATACATTCTGCTTGTTTCTCTTCTTTGGCCTCAGTTTTAAGGTGTGATTCTTTCTTGCTATTTCTGATTCTCAACCTTAAAAAATCCTATGCCACCTTTTTGGAAATTATTTATTTTTGATACTTTTTTAATATATAATAATAATAGATTTTTTTTTTCTATTTTGAATTGACTACCTAAACTCTTTTAAAAAAAATTTGCAAGGCACAAACTTATGTACATGAGCTAATGTGGGCAAGATACAGCCAAATATGTGCAATTTCATATTCTAGGTCACTGTTCTGGTTTGGTTTCTGTTGCTGTGTTAAACACTGTGACTAGAAGCAGCTGGGGGGGGGGCATTTATTTGGCTTACACTTTCATGTCATTGTCCCATCAGTCAGGGAAGTCAGGGTCAAGCTCAGAGTAGGGACCTGGATGCAGGAATTGAAACAGAGACCATGGGGAGGAACACGGCTTACTGGGTTGTTCTTGGTGTCATACTCAGCTTGCTCGCCCCTGCCCAGGAGTGACACTACCCACAGTGTGGGCCCGTCCACATCCGTCACCAATCAAGAAAATGACACACAGGCATGCCTACCAGCCAGTCTTCTGGAGGGAGTCCTCAACAGAGGCTCCTTCTTCCAGAAGACTATAGTTAGTTTCTGTCAAGTTGACAGAATGAACCAGCATAGTTACTTTAAAGAATAGCTGTTGTAAGTGTTGAGAAATTCTTTCGGCTGTTCATCTTCTTTGACTTAAAATTGCATATAAACACAACAGTTTTCTGGACAGATAAATACCCCGCCCCCCCCCACACACACACACATTTTCATTGCCTTATTACACATGACAAACCCAGACTGTTCCGCTTCTGGCACATTCTCCTCTGGTTATAATTTATTTTGACTAGTCATGATTGTCTTCGTCGCAGACTTCCTTTACAGCTTTTTCGAAGTGCAGTATGGTGGGAGGTGTCATTTCAAAGAGGCGTGTTTAATGTATAACGAAGCAGAGAGGATTCCTGTAAGCCAGGGAGGACAGATCAGTTCAGCACTCTAGAGAAGCATTTCTCAATATGCAACCTAGGGGAGTTTGGGTGGCTAGGGGACATTGTTGGGTTGTGCTGCAGAGGCTCTAAGGCTTGAGGGCCAGAAGAGGATAAAGGACCAGAGGCTAATGGACAGGGTAGGAGAAAGACATGGCGTTACCGTGCTAGCTTGTTATTTTACTCCTTCATGCTCATCAGTAGGTCAGTTGACAGTGTCTTTGCAAGTTGTGTTAATTTGGTACTGTGTAGGCTGGGAACAAGACGGAGCCCTTTGTTCCACATTCATTCAGATTCTTCTGTCCTCCCACCCCGGCCCTTTCATTCAGTGCCATCGTCTACCACTTAGGTCCTCTCTTCTCTGTCCTTCTTTGGGGAACAGGTTATAAGACAAAATTTTGGCCCGGCAGCGGTGACAGAGGCAAGCGGATCTCTGTGAGTTCAAGGCCAGCCTGGTCTACAGAGCGAGATCCAGGACAGGCACCAGAACTACACAGAGAAACCGTGTCTTGAAAAACCAAAAAAGAAAAAGAAAAAAAAAAAACCCAAAAAACATAAAAACCTGTCATTTTGTCTGGGTGGTAGTGGTGCACGCCTTTAATCCCAGCCCTTGAGAGGTAGAGGCAGGTGGATCTCTGTGAGTTTGAAGGCCACCAACCTGGTCTACAGAGCTAGTTCTAGGACAGCCAAGGCTACAGAAGGAAACCCTGTCTCCAAAAACCAAAGAAAAAGAAACAAAACCACATCATCTTGGTTTAAGACCTCTTATGATCAGCCCAACCATTTCTATTCACATAGTCTGCAGAGTACTTTGTATCTGTTTCTTATTCGCAATTTTACAGGTCAGACTACTCACCAACTCAAATAGAGTTAGGGTTTTGTTTTTTGTTTGTTTGTTTGTTTGTTTGTTTCGGGAAAGTTTAGCTGCAATGCAGAAATGGGTTAGTTATTGAATGTGTAGAATAAGTTAAGTGATTTTCTAAATAGTCACAAATCATAAGGAAGTAAAGAGCTGGTCAGGGAGAGGCACCCAGAAAGCTGAGTGTCCTGCCTGTTGAATAGCTAAGGGATAGTGAGGACCCAAAAGAAAGCATTTCGATTTTTTCATAGGAGTTACACAGGCCCCGCAATTTCGTACTTCAAATGTTGCCTTGATTGACTGTTTCTTCCAAAAGCTTTTGTGGCTGGTGTGAAAGCTGGTCTAGGACGGGGCTCCTGTTTCTAACTCAGGAGAGGGGACGGTGGCTGCATCCTTGTGCATGCCTTTCAAGTGGATGCTGAATTACACCAGAGGCTTTGAAGATGGGGAAGACAGGTTTTACTGGGGGACTAGTGAGTGCTTGAGGTTAGCAGAATGCAGGGCAGAGGCTGAAGGGCAGAGAGCTATGAGATCACGCTTACTAAAATAGATGAGAGCAGAGCCTGAGCTTGGAAAGTGTTACAATAGCAATGGAGATGTCGGATGGAGTAGTGGCGAGGGGCCAGAGTGGCTGTCAGCATACTGCTTGGGAGAGGCAAGGGGTTCAAGACAAGGAGGTCCCCAGTTTCAGTCTTGGTTCGGGAAGTTGAAAAGCCCCTGTAGCTTGCTTGGCTCAGTGATAGGAGGACTCTGGCTTTCTGGTATAGAGATTTTCTACATTTTTAAGATGTTATAATAAGGAGGGGTAGGATTGCAAAATCCTGCTGCTGGCATTCTATCCAGACACCAGGAATGCCAAGTGTCCTGTAGAGTTCACAGTAGTTTCTTGAAGGGAAGTGTCCAGCCTTTAATGGGTGTTGAGAACCACAGTGGGCTGTACACATTTTGCTGCTTTCTTGGGTGTTGCCTTCAAGTCAGGGTGGAGGCTGCCTCACATGGGCGCATGGGTATTTTTTTTTTTTCATGTTCCTCCTGACGTTCAGAGGTCTCCTTCCACTATGTGGGTGCCAGGGATCAAACTCAGGTAATCAGGTTGGGCAGCCAGCACCCTTACCCGCTAGGCCATCTCCAAGGCCTCAAGTGTGTTTTTATTGTTGTTGGTTTTTGTTTGGTGTTTGTTTTGGTCACCTAGACCACCTCTAACTCTAGAACCATCTACTGCATCTTTGAAAGAAAAGGCCACAGAAGCTGTGTGTGTGGCGCACGCCTTTAATCCCAGCACTTGGAAGGCAGAGTCGGGTGGATCTCTTGGAGTTCCAGGCCAATCTGGTCTACAAAGAGAGGGTGCCAGGACAGCCAGTGCCACAGATGAAAACATCTCCCAGTTCAAGAGGAGTCGCAAGGGGAAGAGGCCAGAGGGCTTGTTTCACCAAGAAAAAGGTTTCTGTGGCAGGGCAGTGGATTTGCCCTGACCATTCTAACTTAGCTCCACCGGTTGCTTGTTATTCTCCTCCCTTGCGGTCCCAAGTTTGTTCAGAAGGCAGTTAGAATATAGAAGTGGGGCCTAGGGAGACCAGCATTGAGAGTAAATGAGCACACTCCAGGGAGCAGAGCGGGTGTCGAAAAAAGGAATGAAGTCAAACCTCGGGAGGTGAGTTCTAACCAGGGAGGAGCAGGCTGGACCTGGGACACAGTAGGTGACAGCAACCTCAGAACTCTGACAGAATGCAGAGTCTCCCAAGCCCTTTCAAGGAGAGCTGGTTGGCCCCAGTAAATGATGCCCAGAGGTCATGGAAGACAAAGGCTGCTGAGAGACAGTTAGAATTGTCTATTGGGAGGTCATGTTGTGAGTCTGTGGATCTGAAGTTTCCAGAGAGCACTATGTGTGCAATGGGGCAGGAAGGGGGAGCAGGAGGAAGCACATTCCAGAAGGTTTAAAGAATAGATGAGTGAGGAGGGTGTGTCTTTTGGAAAGTCAGGCACAAAAAAAAAAAAAAAAAAAAAAAAAAAAAAGCAAGAAAAAAGAAAGGAATCCCTCCCAGCTGAAGAGTGACAGCCTGCACAGGTCTGTTTTAGAGTCTGTGTTGAAGGCACTTGGAAGAGCCGGGGGAAGTAGGCTTTACTTTTAAGAACGACTGAGGTAAAGTATTAGCCCTACCGGAACTGGATTCCAGAAAGTGGGTGACAGGCTTGGGGTAGGTGTGAGACAGAGCCGGTGAGGGAGAAGGTGACCAGAGGGGTGTTAGGTCTTCTGTGGAGTTTGCCAAGAGGATTTGGAGTTCTTGGGAAGTTGGTAAGCACTGAAATGAGGCCGAGTGAGCGGTGGTGAGAGCCCAGCAGCCCACGCCGACGGCATATTCTGATCTCTCTTCAGCAGTAAACTGGGTGAGTTCTGGAGAACGGGTTTGTATGGTGTTTGTCACTGGTCAAGGGACAACTGTATGAAACCTGAGGGCACTGTTAGGAATGCTGAGGAGGCAGGTAACTTAAGGGAGGAGGTCGTGTGTGTGTTCAGAATCAGGAGTGTAGCTGTTCTCTTCAGATACAGAGAAAAATCTAGAGAGTGAGGTGATTTAAAAAAAAAAAAAAAGCTCTGTTATTTCAAGGTCAGGTTTTAAAAAATACAACATACTTTGGCCATATTCCTTCCCCTCCCCCCCCCAAAACCACCCTACCCACCCTACTTCATGTTCTTTCTCTTGTTCTCATTCAAAAAAAAAAATAACCAAAAAACACTAAAACAACTTAAAAAGAAGAAAGTAAGACTAAAACAGAACAGAAGGCGCACACTAAAAAAACCCACAAAAACAAACCAGAGTTCCTTTTGTGTTGGCCAACTCCTAGGCATGGGGCCTGCCCTGGTTAATATGCAGGGTCAGAATCCTGAAAGTGAGTGATTGTAAGACTGTCCCCCCTTGAATCTCCGTCTTGGGAATGGGGGCAGAAACCATGACCTTATCTTGTGACACTGTTGGGGTAGATAGGGGAGAGGACTTTGGTGGCCATTACTGTTAAGAAGTAGCTCTTCAATACTTATGAATTATGCCTCCCTGTGGCTTCTGTTATAAGCTTTTTAAAATAAGTTGAGTTGTATTAATTTTTCTTTAAATGAAACAGGATCTGCCTTCGTAGCCCAGGCTGGCCTTGGGATCATAATTTTCCTCCCCCAGCCTCCCAATTTCAGGTATTAGAGGCCTGTACCTTCATACCCGGCATCAATTTGTGTTTCTTGGCAATGTCGACCAACTGTGAACCACAAACTGAATATTGTGGTTTTGGGTTTTTTTCCCCCCTGCCTGACCTACCTACAAACTAAATTCCACTTTAAGAAATTTCACCAACACTGTTTGAAATCATCACAAACTGCTTTGAAAGACAAAATGTGGAAATGGGTGTGGATTTCAACTAATTCATTTGTTTTATGGTTGAGAAACACATTCCATACATTTTTCTGGATCTTTTCTTGACAAAAAAAAAAAAAAAAAAATTTGGGATAATGGCTCCTTGACATTTTTTTGAGATGGAAGATGGAGTCACATGTGACATCTGACACAGCTGCTGCCACTTGTCCCTGCCTCCCTTAAACGGTCCCCTCACAAGTCCGTGTCCATGAAAAAGTGTGGGTCAGGGAAATCGTGTGATTCTAATAATTGGAGAAGAGTGTCATCATTCCATTCATTAGCTGAAAGTGTGGTGAGAAATCTCTACAGCAACAGTTCAGCTTTCATTGGAGAAAGCTCACACAGTTGGTGTGCCTGTCCTGCCAGGACTGCCCAGACCTGTAACCAGTACAGAGCAGCTAAGGGGTCTTGAGTGGACGCCGCCACTGTTGGGCATTTTGCTGCTCTTGGTATCTGGCTTGAAGTTCCTGAAGTTTGTTGTTTAAAGCTGTTTCTCACTGGTGTTCACTGAGAGTCTCAGATTCTATTCGGTGTTGAAAGTGTCCCAGGAATTAAAGTATTCAGTGTTCAAAGAAAGTTGGCGGCATCACATGCTGCGTGCTATTGCCTAGGAGAGTAACAGTTTAAAATTTCAGAGAAGTTTTTGAAGTTCTGCAGTGAAGACATTTGTCCAATTGTATGTCTTTCATTCATTTTCTGGGATTATTTGATCATGGACTTCCTTAAGCCTACATTATTAGCAATCTGTTTTGAAACAGTTTGAGCAACGCTGGCTTTAAAGCAAGCTTTACATTTGGGCTTGAGAGGGGTGGTAGACATTATCTGACTGGCTGCCGATTTTAATTCCCTCCAAGGACTTGACATCCGAAGCCATGCAGTAATGGTCAGGGCTCCTAGCTTGAAAAGCTCAGCTTTTTGACTGAGCACTGCCACGTCCTACCTTTACCGTTTTCACTTTTCCAAATATGCCACACCCTTGCATCCAGGTTATCCTAATGAGTAATTAGTAAAGAGTATCTCTTTTGAAAAATGATTGATGGGGCTTCAGAATTTTGTTGTGTGTTTGAAAGCCACACTCTGACCTAAGTAGGCCTTTGGCAGTGGTGTGTTGAATTAAGCTTTCATTTTTTTTTCTTTTAATTTCTTCTCTCTAAAGGCTGATTTCCCCACCTCTTTTATTACTTTTTCAGGCATCTATCAAATCAGGATAACTGTGACTTGGGAAGTCAGCCCAGTTTGAAGTACCAGTGATCTGGAAAACCCACACCCAATTATTAATGGATACTCTTTTGTTCTCCAAATTAGTGTTGTCTTTCCCATAGCATTGGCTGTGGGTAGGCACATTGGCACGATGTTAGCCTCTTCCTGCCTTCCTTACGCTAGCATGCAGGGTTCTCTGTGTGGTTTCTAGGTACAAGTTCCTGTGTAAAGGAGACCAGAACTGAGGTTTCACAATCCCCCTGTGCCAAGAGCCCATCGGGGATGTCTGCCACGTGTTCTGAGTGGCCACTGGCCTGTCTTACTGATCACTGAGATGTTGCAGACGCAAACTGCTCATGTGTGGTATTGGTTTTTAAATGTATTTTAGCACTCCCAGTTGACCGTTGTAAAGAGAAGCGGTAGGAAGCAGGTATTGGTTAGTGCACACCTGGAACTCTAGCACTAGGGAATTAGATGCAGGAGGATTCTGAGTTCTAGGCAGCCATGGATGCCTAACAAGACTGGGTCTCAAAAAAACATCAGAGTGATGTATTGAGGGAAATTCAAGGGAGAAAGTATTTCAGATTCTGCAAGGTCCCATCTCATCGTTATCTAGTCATATAATGTCGTATAAATGAAATAGAGTTGGAAATAGTCCCCTGTAGAACTGGGATTATGGGTGATGCAGGGAGCTGATCGATGGAGGTTTCCTATGGTGGTGTTGGTGCATTTCCTGGCGTATCTAGTGCTGGACTGCCAAGTAATCCAGCTCTGTTGCTCTGAGTCTCTGCCACAGTTTCTCAGCACCAACTTGAAAGCAGCCGTGGGTGACACAGGGGTGGCTGTTGTAAAACCTAAGTCCAAGAGCCGTGTGGGCTGTGTGCTCTGCACACCATAGTCGGCTGACTCCTCAGGTGGATCCTCCTTTGTGTGTGGAATCTCTTACCAAGAGGTGTGCAAGAGGACTAGAAAGAAAGCACAAGCCAGAGCAGACAGCGACAGTGCCTGTTAACGTAGTCTGTGTAAGACACACACCAAGTGAGACCCTCTGAAGGTGGCTTTGATTCATGGCTTGGGCAGCAGGTCTTGAATGTAGAAGTTCAATCTTAGATAACTTTGTTTATATGTGGGGAGACATTCTGGTGTTTATGTCATTAGTGCTATAGTGGTTTTCAGTCTCTGTCTCACTCTCTGTCTGCCCCCCTCCCCGTGTGTGTGTGTGTGTGTGTGTGTGTGTGTGTGTGTGTGTGTGTGTCCATCCATGCATATGGAGGCCAGAAGTTGATGTCAGGCATCTTACTCTATCCCCTCTCTACCTTATTGTTGAGACAGGTCCCCAGTGAACTTGGAGGTCACTGGTTTGGCCAGATTATCTGTGTCTTCCCATCTTCCTCCCTCCATCCCTGCCTGTCTTTCTCCTCTCCCCCCTCTCTCTTTCTCTCTCTCTTTCTCTCCCCTCTTCCCCTCTCTCCCCCTGCCTGTCTCTCTCCCTCCCTCCCCCTCCCTCTCTCTCTCTCTCTCCCCCCTCTCTCTGCCAGTCTCTCTGTCTCTCTGTCTCTCTGTCTCTGTCTCTCTCTCTCTCTCTCTCTCTCTCTCTCTCTCTCTCTCTCTCTCTCTCTCTCTCTCATAAGTGTAGGTGTTAGGATATGAACTCAGGTCCTCATGTTTCCATAGCAAACACTTTACCAACTGAGCCATCTCTCTAGCCCCACCTTGGTCATTTTCTTTTACATTTTAAAGATTTGGTCGTGATTCTGAAATGATGAGAAAGTTGTGGCCAAACACAAAAGGCTACTCCCTGAGTGAAGCGCCGACGTTCCCCTTTCCACTTGCTTTTCCTGACCTCCGTGTCTGTACGGAGGCCCTGGGCAGTAATGTGCTAGGGCCACTGTGATGGTGTGCCAGTCCCTAAGGTCATGTCAGCAGTAGTAGCCTAAGTCCTGTTCTGGTGGCTGGCCTCCCATGAGGGTGCTGGCAGGGCCATGCCTCCTCTGCAGACCCCAGAGAGCTCTGCAGCAGGCTTCTCCCCCGCTTTCTACTGTTCCCTGACCTGCTGTTGTAACTGTGGCATTTCTATGACTTCTTCACTGTGTTTCCCTGGGCCCAGATTCTCCTCCTTGTGGTCTACGCCCGTTGTGGTGTGTGGCTCCCTCTGTTTAGACATTGACTATAAAGAGGTCACCTTCCAGGATAGTGGGAGGTCAGGATTCCATGCTGCTTAGGGGATACATTTCAGCCCTAACAGCCTCGGACCAATCGTTCATTCATTTGAGGCCAAACTCATCAGTGGGGCCTGTGAGTGAGGCCAAAATACTTAATGACACATTCATAATTACAATAACTTTCATAATGGAAGTATTATACTGGAGACCCATTGTACGTAGTTATAAGGGCCTTTTCTCTTTGGGGGTTGATTTTTAACTTGTAAGTTAGAAGATACATCTTTATACAGTTGGTTCAAACATACAAATGATTCCAGAAGTATCTATTTAAAGCTGTAGCCTTCAAGGGGCTTGAGAATTCCTGCTGTCTCAGCAAGGTCTATTCCCACCCTTCTGGCCAGAAGTTCCTCCAAGCTTCTAGAAGTCTCTTTTTTACTCTCCTCCCCAAAGTTTTTGTTTAGACCATTACAAACGGCAGCAGTATTCTGCCTTCCCACCTCCGTTCGCCTCCCTCTTGTTTCACCTGAAACTTCTGCCAGAACTTAGCCCCGATGCTGTGGTTTTCAGCTACCACACCTGAGAGGTAGTGTGGGTGTAGTGGAAAATCCCAGCCACTCTCTTTCTACTGAGAAGGGGATTCCTGGGCCTCTGGCGAAGGGAAGTGACTCTCGTCATTATTAGGGGAGATTGTTGTGACTTAGAGATTCAGAGTAGTTGTGTGAGAATGTAAAGTGGTATTAGAGGTGAGCTTTTTAATACTTAAGTAAGAACTTAAGAACTTAAAGATGTAAATATACGTCATTAACACAGATGTTTCACTTTTGTTATTCTCAGCCTTCATGTTAACAAAATCCCTTTTGTTACAAAACAGATTTCGGATGGCATTAATTTTTAAGGAAACCAGCTAAATTAGTCATTGCTTTGTGCAAAGGACCCTTCCTGTGTGTAACGATTGCTTGCATTGTTCCTTAACCTTCTGATTGGATTTGTTTCTCCTTACCAACTAAATTGCTAAATATATATAAGCCCTACAGCTTCTTCCTTTATAGCCTTGTGTTTATATAATTTGTGAATATTTTAAGGGCACGGTATTTGCTGATTCTGTTCACAGCGTTTCTTTCAAAATCCTTTTCCTTACTGTATTAAAAACAGGAATTTACTCAGGCCCAATTTTCAAAAAGTGGATCCAATGTGTGAAGTTAATAATGAATGCTGAATGGTCAATGCTGAATGGTCATTATGTGGGCAAGCTTGTGTCCTTGCTGGGCAGCCCTGGGTGTCAGGAAGGACGCCTGCACTTTCTGCCCCCAATGGGGTCATTGGGATTTTCAAAGCAACCGGTTATGTTTGTTTTGACCTAGGGAAGCACACAGAGTTGTAACCCAGAGAGCTTGGGTGGTTGCTCTGCCGTGGACAGCAGGGACACAGAAATTGCTTGGCTCTGCTGGTCTTGAAGAGGATCCTGAGGGTGTGTCCAGAGAGGATGTAGTTTTAGAATCAGGAGACGCCTGTTCCTGTTGGTCCTCCAGTGTCATCGGAAGAGACAGAAGACAGTCTGTGGGGACTGGGGGGCTGGGCGGTGGCTGCTTTGCAAAGGGCATAGACACAGCTGAAGTGCCCCAAGTGTGCACATCCATCGTAGAGACCATGGATGGGACTGGGCTTACATGAAAGGTACCAGGCCTTCTGCATCTCAGTGACAGACTCAGCTCTGTTTCCTGCTTCGCTGTTTCTCAAGCATGGTCTCAGTCAGAATCTCAAAAATGGAGATGATGGTGTCTATGTCATGCATTCCCAACATGGTTGGGGACAAGGGAGGTTCTGTGGGCGACTTAGAAACTCACGGAAATCGGAGGAGTTCTCAGAGGGGTATGTGTCTTATCAGCAGTGGAATGAACTGTCTCCTAACAGTAATCTTTCAGCCCAGAGGTGATACAGGCAGCAAGTGTACGTGGTGCTTGGAGAATGACAATTTCCTGAGTAATTGAGTCAGAATTGACTCTACAGAAACATAGGGATGCTTCACTTAAAGCTGATGTAAGAAAAGCTGGCAGCACAGGTTCCTTGGAAACTTCATTAGCCTGGGTCCTGGCATGGCTAAACTCCTGCACTAGAGTCACCTGAGTGCCTGCAGGAAAGGGCTGCAGGGCTCGGCTGCACAGGTGCTGAGCCAGCATCACCTCCAGGGCCACTGCAGTTCCTGGGCCTGGCGGGAACCCGGGAACCGGGGAACCCAGGAAAAGGAGAGGCTGCTGCTTTTCTTGTTTGCTTTCTTGCCACAGTTTTACCCTGTAATTTTTTCAACTCCCTGGGCGCTCTGTGTGTGTGTGTGTGTGTGTGTGTGTGTGTGTGTGTGTGTGTGTGTGTGTGTGTGTGTGAGAGAGAGAGAGAGAGAGAGAGAGAGAGAGAGAGAGAGAGATATGAAGAGGGAGAGGTGAGGTCCAAGAGCTGAGGGTCTTTGGGGGAGCATAAAGCAAGGACGGGAGATCCTGAAGCGTCTCAGAGACCAAGTACAGGGCTGGTGTCGAGTTGGCATGGTCCTCCTTCGTCGACCCTGCTCATCTTCTCCGCTGTCATCACCGGTTAGGCAGGACTTCCTTTGGCGGCAGGTACAGAAGCACTTTCAGGGTTTGTACCCTCACACAGAAAGAACCCCCACCGTCAACAAGCAGGCTGGCAGCCCAGCCCAGAGGCCACCAGGCCGTGGCATGTAGCTCCTATCACCATCCCCAGGTGCTCAGTCTCTGGTCACACGCCTTTCCAGTAAAATTCATTACTGTTCATTTTAGGGGGGAAATGTTTGGTGATTCACAACTCTTACTAAAATGTAGAGGTTTACCCAGATCTTATTTACCCCTCCTATAAAGAGAAGCATTCTGATAAAAAAAAAAAAAAGTATTGTTACTACAATATAATCCTTTTCTCCTTTTTCCCCCGTTATATACGCATCCCAACCTCATACAATTCACAACACTATTTTGAAAGTTTCGACTTCTGTACACGTTATATACTAGATAGGGCTTTTGGGTAGGTGGTGAGAAAAATGGGCAGAAACATCCAGAATTGGATGCTGTCAGATTTGATAAACATGCTAGATATCTTGTGATCAAATTTATTGAAAAAGGCAAATTTTACAACCATGTAGAAAATATGCCTGCCACTTCTTCAGATGACATCCAGCTGGAAGGAATGATGGGCCGGCCATGTAGACTAACAATTCACTTCCTTAGCTCACCAGAGATGAACACGGGCTAACAAAAGTGACTGTAATCAGAATAACTAGTTGTGAAATCTTAACATCCAGTGAAGAATACTGAGAAACTAAATAACGCTGAGTGAAAAGATGTGTGTGATTGCTGTCTTGGGCTGCTTTAACAAAGGAGATGCCGTGGCTTATCATTTATTTCTCTCAATTCCAAGGGCTAGATGTCCAGGTTGGTGCTGGCGTTCTTGGCTCGGGTGAGGGCTTTCTTCCGGGTTGTGCACTGCCTTCTGCAGGATCATGAGGAATAGAGCCCAACTCTTAGAGGTCCTTGTGAGTTTGCTTTCTGAGGGCACTGATCTCATTCCTGAGGGATCCACCATCACGACTTAAATCCCTCCCAAAGATCAGTTTCTTAATACTGTCACATCGGACAAGGACCATAATTTCAGTGTATTTGGGGATAGATACAATTGGAAGGGATACAATTTAATTAGCAACTATTGGTTTGGTTATAAATAAATACTAGCCAACAAACTGATTTCTTAATAACTGTTTAGATTATAGTTTAATCTACATTAGTAAAATTATAATGTTTACATTAACAAAATCATTGGGTGTGGTTGTATACATGTGTAATCATAGCTTTGGTGAGGCTGATGTAAGAGGATCCAGTTTGAATCCAACCTGGACTATATAGGAAATTCCCAGCTAGCCTGGACTAGCTGGGCTTCTCACAAAACAAAACAATCTTCCTACTACATAGACAGTCCTCATCTCAAACTACTTTCTAAGCTGAGAGTTTTACAGTCAGAACACACACACACCTCTTAGAACATTGTATTTGATGGTTTGGTTCCCAAGTTTTCCTACTGAAATGTTGATAGTGGCCAAACCCCCCAGTTAGCCCAGAATCATGATCTGTTAATGGCATGTTGGGACTGATAGTACCAGCTTCGGTTTTTAGCCTTTGTGAACAAAGGTTGCTCATACAATACTTTGGGCAGAGGGAAAAATACCCTAGTGATAGTGAAAGATGTAATGTGCACTAGGCTCCTTTAAGCTGGAGAACAGCACACAGGAAGCAGCCCTGATGGAACACATGCACATCTCTCATGCCCCTCCACCCCATTCTCACCTCCACTTCAGGGCTAGAAGGTACAAGCTGGAATTCCAGGAGTTCAAAGAGGAGCTCTAGCCTAAATGCATGCTCAGTTAGAACTTTCTGGTCATTACACTAACCAATGAAGTGGTCCAGGCAGTCTGGTGGTTTTGAGCAGATAGCTGCTTCTTCTAGGGAACCATCTCCCCCCGCCCCCACCTTTCCTGTGTTGCCATTTGAACTCACAGTGTGATTTGTTCCACTCTGTCTTTAATGTGCTTGTGCAGAGGAACCTGAGAGGAGGAGGGAAGAGACTGGAGCTGCACTGTGTATACGTCAGTTTTAAGATTAAAACTGGCTGTGGCATATTTAGGGAGAGCCCTGGGATAGGTGGGTAGACCACACTGGCTGACCGTTTCCTAGAAGCTTGACATTTTCTTGAGGGCTCTGTAGTCTGTACTCACACAGTGTCTTGATCAACTCCGGGTTGGAATGGACTAGGTGGCATAGTCCTCATGTTACACACCAAGATGGGGAGAAGTTAGTTAGCCAAGGACAAACAGAGAGTGGCCGCAGTGACATCTCACTCCGGCAGTCTGCTTTCAGAGTCTACCCTCTCCTTCCCAGAGCTCCACCACTTCCTTGCAGGTCATCCTCTAGGTCTTGAGGAGGACCACTTCGGAATGACAGTTGCCATCAGAGATTTAAATTTGACTGAAAGAAGGGGAGTCTAGAGTTGCTCTGTAGCAAGTAGCAGTAAATCAGAAATAAATTGGGGTGTCTGCTATTTTCTAATGACATTGTATTTTATTGTGTAACAAAACTTTTGACAACACACACACACACACACACACACACACACCCCAGATAGGGATCCCACAGCAAACCAAAGTGTGGATACCACTGAAGTTCAACATGGTGAACCACTGAGCTTTATTGGAGTTCCTTAGAGGAATATGGGTGAGGGGTTACTTACAGGAGCAGAAGTGACTCATAGACAGACAGCTGCATCACCAAGGCCTACCCCAGCATGGGTGACAGCTCACAAAACAGGAAAACTTGGTGCACATCACATAGCCTGTAGGCAGCTCAGCTGGTTGGAGAGTGTCCTTTCCTGTTAACTCTGGTCAAAACTTTTTCAAGAGTGCTCAGCTGGTTTCTGCTTCTTCCAAGCAGCTGGTCTGGTGTTAAAAGAGTCCTCTTTGCAGCTTGGTTTAGCTGTTAGTCTTGGTATTTTAGCTCAGTCTGAGAGGTAACTCAGCTTTTGTTTTCATTCTGGCAGGGTAGAAATCTGCTCAGTTTCAGGGACTTCCTTATGCTCTTTTGAATTGTTTACTTTCCTGCTTACAAACCATCCCTGCAGGATAGAATGTTTCAATCTTAGAGGAAACTGTTACATAACACTTCACCCCTTCCTCCTGTTCTTACTTTCTTTTGCCCCCTCTTCCACAGTGAGCCTTGGAGGGGGTAGCCATGGTTGTCCACCTGTGATGAAGAATTTGGTTTGGCCACTGTGCCACAGTATCACTGTGCCCCAAGTTCTCCAGACAGGTGTTCCCCCAAGCATCTCTAGTGATGATGAGGTTGAGGTTGACAACAGTGGTCATCTCGGAGCATAAAACACACGTGCTTAGAAGGCAACTTGACAGACTCATCACATCCATCTAGCAAAATAAAAGTTGCTTCCCCATTGGAACCTATGTCCTTACCCGCCATAGGCTTTTTGTCCTGGCTTATAGCACCAACTCCCACTTGTGGAGCAGGCCTTAAATCCAGTCAGAAAGCTGTTGGTCTTACCCCCAACAAACAAGCCACTGTTGGACAAGCAGGCATATTCTGCCTTTGTGGGACCTCAGGCTCCCCTGGCCAATAACTCACAGGAACATAGTTCACCCATGCCTGGCACTAGGTTTTCATTCAGTGACCTTATGGCTTCTGTGAGTGTCCATTTCCTCCCAGGTGGGGTACCTCTTGGATATTTTTTTCCTTTTCAATGAACCCAACCCCAGCAGGGTTGTAAGGTGTATGGAAGTCCCCTTGTGCCAGGTTGTGTCTCCAGTGGCTTTCCACATCTGCAAAACACTCAGAGGTCGTCAACATTGTGTCATCTATATAACAAAACCTTTTCCAGAGGATGGGTGGGTCAAGGCAACATCCTGAACTACTGTCTCATAACAGATAGTGGGGTTACAAAAATAACCTTGGTGCAGTGTCAGGTGATCCCAGAAGTTCACAACTAAGAAGATACTGAAGTTGAACATAAGCAAGGTCTAATACAGCACGGAAAGGTTCCATCCATTTATAACAGTTGTGTCCTCCACAGACCAAGGTTGGGTACAAAGCATGGGTAGGAGACGCTAGCTTAATTAGCTCCCTATAATGCTCAGTCATTCTCTCTCTGAGCCATTGTGTTTCCATATCTTGCAGCTCTTCCATGGAGCCTCCCTACAACATTCCCCGTACTTGATACACTCAGTGGACCTGACTTACTCTGCCCAGGGTCAGTGCAGAAAATGGGCTTGTCTCCTCTGCTGCACCTTCTGTCTCTGTGGGTCAGACAGGCAGGCCCTGGGTTTGCACTGTAGCCACTGTCTCCCATTCACCATACCTGGCTGTTAGGGGAGTTCCTGTCTGGGCAAACCATTTCCACCCCTAGCATAATCTCTTCCTGGAGGGACATATGCCCTTCTCAGTCTGGGGTGATAATTACCCACCCTTAGGACAAGCTTGATCATCTTCAACCTTGTTGTTATTTCAGGGATATCTTTGGTGAACTTCTCCTCAGGCTTGAAAGCTCCCAGAAACTCATTAACATGAAATTTGTATTTCTATCAATTTTTTCTTTAGGAACTCCAGCTTGGCATAACTCCTGCCACATTTGTCTTTGAGTAATGCAGGCAGACCTCTTCCTTTGCTTTACTGTTTTCTTATTAACTCTTCTTGCTCTTTTACTCTATGGGCACTCTCTAGTTGCTAGTCAAAGTCACCGAGACTTGGCAAAGCCTTTCCAATGTTTTTGCCTCACAGAGAGCTCAGCAAAGCCACTAAAGTTTCACACAAACCTTGAGGCCCCTGCTGGATCAATCTTTTCTTGACTCCTCTGTGAACATAGTTCTGTCTGGACCAGTGAGCTTGGGTTCAAACACAGCTTCTTTTATTCCTAGTCCCCTCAATAGCATCTGCCGCTTTTTTTTTTTTTTAATGATTTTCCATTCCTGGACATTTATGGGGACTTCAGATGGAGATAACCAAGTGTTCCTAATGGCTTTGATAAGCCAGTCCACCAGGAACTGACTTCTCTCATACTGTCTCGGGTTATGAAGCCTTTGCCTTAAAGAGGAGTTGGGTAGATGCATTATTCAGTTTTCCTGCCTCCACAGAAGTCTGATGGATCCCATCTGCTCCCATGTCCCACAGCCTCACAAGCCAATCTGAGACATGCTCTTTCATTGCTTGTTTAAGTGTTCCCTAATTTCAGCAGTTGGAAATGCCAAGTATTTCCTTGTTACTCTAGTTTCTTGCTCTGGACCATGCTTAATGCCCTCATCTTCATGCTGGATTATAGATTTTCCATCTTTTTCTACTAAAGGTTAGACTTGAGGGTATCTTCTATCACTTTTACCATGGCTCTCTCATCCTCTTGTTTATGGGATTTACTTGCTAAATCAGAGACTAACATGGAGGGTGCTGGCCATATCTCTCTTTTTTGTTATTATTGCTCCTTATATAACAAACAAGTTCCCACATGTCTGCCGTGCCTTCTCAGCCTCGGGTGCATTTCTAACAACACACAACAGGCCAGGCAACCTCTGCCGCTGCTTGCTGACAATCTCTACTCTTATGCACTAATCTTAAAGACTGCAAAATTTCCTCTAACCTTTAACTGTTTTCAGGACATGCATATTCGCATGATGGCCTCTGCTCATCAAGCAGGCATGCCGCCCCATACCACAGAGATGAAGAGGGATTCCTCCCACAGACACTCCTAATCCTGCCTTAGTTGTACGTCTCACTAGCCATAGCAAGATCCATGCAACAGCTGTCATAGCACAAAGGCACATGAACACACACCAATGAGGGAAGGACAACTCAATGGAATTTCCTCCGAGGATGCTCTTCCTCTCCCCGCCCCTCCCCAGGCTTCCCAGCGTTGACTTTATGCCTTATTTCCTGTAGCCAGGACTGTGCACTCACTCACCTCCATCTTTGGTTCGGTCATGGTCCTATTTGGGTTGAGTAGGCATGTGTGTTTTGCCTCCCTAGAAAAAACTGTGTCATGCAATGTAATTGTCTTGTGTCCAGGGAGGTGATAGGTCCCAATGAGGAAGCAACTTCTATTGCTTTACTAGATGGATGTGATGTGCCTGTCAAATTGCCTTCTGAACATGTGCTTGCACCTAGAGATAATTCATTGTCTTCAGCATCATTTCATAACCACTGGTGATACTATGGAGAACAAGTAACTGGCTATGGCACAGTTGCCTAATTCTTAGCCAAAGGTGGACATCTATAGTCACCACCTCCAAGACTCAGGGTCGTTGTGGAGAGAATGTAAGAGTGAGAGGAGAAGGTGGAGTATTGTGTAACAGTTTGATTTCAGATTGCAACATTCCATCCTGCAGGGAAATGCTTGAGAGCCGGAAGGTAACTCAAACTAGCTTCAGGAAGTCCCTGAAACTGACCAGATTCACTAGGCCCCTTTCCCTCTAATGACAACCAAAAAGCTGACAGTCATTCTCAGACAATGGGAAGTCAAGCTGCAAAAAGACTCAGTATCAGACCAGTTGCCTGGAAGAAGCAGAAACCAACAGAACTGCCTGGAAAAAAAGTTGAGACTTTCTGAGGCACCTGGATAGGATGCTCTCCAACTTGTTGAACTGCCTGCAGGGTGTGCTTGAGTGTGCCTTGCTCCCAGTTTTGTGAGCTGTCACCCATGCTGGGGTGGGCTTTGGTGAGGCAGCTGCCTTTGAGTTATTTCTACTCCTGTAAGTGACCCCAAAAAAACTCACTGGTTCCCCGGATTGGACATAGTGGTATCTGTACTTTGTGGTCTGTTGTAGGCTCCCATCTAAGGTGAGTAGACATGTAGTGCATCTCCCCAGGCTAAGTTTTGACACACAGCCCCCCTCTCTGTAGCTTGAGTTTTCCTGCCTTACCCACAGTCAGGACAAATCTTTGTCACCCACCAGTCCCACAGCTGCTCAGACCCAACCAAGTAAACACAGAGACTTAATATTGCTTACATACTGTATGGCCATGGCAGGCTTCTTGCTAACTGTTCTTATATCTTAAATTAATCCATTTCCATAAATCTTACCTTGCCACGTGGCTCGTGGCTTACCGGCATCTTCACATGCTGCTTGTCCTGGTGGCGGCTGGCAGTGACTCCTTCTGCCTTCCTGTTCTTTCTTTTCTCCTCTCTGTTAGTTCCGCCTATACTTCCTGTCTAGCCACGGCCAATCAGTGTTTTATTTATTGACCAATCAGAGCAACACATTTGCCATACAGAACATCCCACAGCACCTCTCCAATATCCATGCCATAGATAAAGGTTTAGCTTGGATAAGGGGTTAGTTAGGTGATGCATGTTTTATGCTGATCGGAATGTGGTTACAGAATTGATTGGTGTTATGACTCACATAAAGTAGTCCTTAATGTAAGACTTGTATTACACTGCCAGTGTTTTTAAAGTAGGACTGGAGAAACCAAAATAGCCCTTTAAAGCAGTGGTTCTCAACCTTCCTAGTGCTGTGACCCTTTAATACAGTTCCTCCTGCTGTGGCAACCCCCAGCCATACAATTATTTTGTTGCTACTTCATAACTGTAATCTTGCTACTGTTAGGAATTGTAATGTAAATATCTGATATGCAGGGTATCTGATACATGACCCTGTGAAAGGGTCGTTCGACATCCCCAGAGGGGTTGAGACCCATAAGATGAGAACCATTGTTTTAGAGAAAGCCAATGCAGTGGTTTAAGTAGTTAGTACCCACACAAAATGCATTGAACTGGAGCCTTAGAATGTGACGTTATTTGAAATACTGTCATTGCCAGGACCTTAAGATCAAAGCAGATTGGACTGAAGTTGGGAATAGTTGTGGTTTGAATGGGAAATGTCTCCCACAGACTCGTGAGTTTGAACATTTGGTTCCAGGTGGCTGTGCTGTTTGGGAAGGTTACAGAAACTGTGGGAAATGATGTCTTTTCTGGAGGAGCAGTGTCACAGGGGCAGGCTTGAACGTTTCATAGCCCCGCCCTACTTCCTATCCACTCTGCTGCTGACTGCTGGTGCAGGGTAACAGGCCAGCCGCACCCACCCTCCTTCAGGGGCCTGTATCCGCTTTGGAACTGTTAGCCAGAATAAGCTCATTCTCCCGTGGGTTCCCTGTGTCAGATTCTCGTATCTCAACAAAAGAAGCAAAACTTAAGGCAGGCAATCCAATGACTCCATGGAACCTCTTTATCTCACACTTACCTAAGGTTAAAGCCAGTTAAAAGCATTGGAGTGAAGGTGTCATTTCTCAGTTGATAGAGTGAATGCTGCCTGAATACCACCTGTGTGACCAGATGTGGCCATTACCAAAGGCCAGAGCAGCTCAGGGAGACTACATCTTCTGGAGGGCTTGTAGTGATTCTGATTCATGTGTGCTGAGAAGACAGATCTCCACATAGGCCATGTCTCCAAAGCCGGTAAGATTATTAGGACTAGAGTTGTTTTGTTTCTAAATTATCATTCTCGCTCTCAGTCATTTGTTTCGTGTCTGTAGTGCTTTGAAGTTTTAAACTAGGGATTTTTCCAGCTCCCCTCTGATGGAGGTGGGAAATTGTCTAGTGACGCTGCAGTCTGGAGAGGAAATGTAGAACTTTCCAATGACAGAAAAGATCTCATTTCACTTAGGAAAGTGACACAATGAGTGTATTTCTCCCAGATGCCAGACTCCTTCCTTAAGTACTTAGGCACCACCACCATCCAGCCCTGGCTGATGTCACCCACCTCTTTACATCCTGGGGCTATTAAGCCTTCAGCATTTGAGTCAAGGCAGAAACTTAATGACTCCGAATATGTTAGTCCATGGTCTTCACTTGACATCTAGGGTTCTCTTACAGACTCTGGACAATAGGGTAGAATGATACTAGGCATGGCCTCTGATTCTCAGGGGGCTTACAGGACAGCAGGGTGGATTTGTTCTTTAATTTAAAACTGATAATCTGTTGTTGAGATAAGTGGCCTGAGTTGGGAGAAATGATTAGAAATGTGTGACTGGAATGGTTTTTTAGCTGTAATTCTTCCCTCTTAGCTATGCTGTTGGTATGCAGGAAGGAAGGACATGCTACTCAGTTTCACATCCGACAACCAGTGTCTTGAGCCAAGAGTTTTGGTTGTGTTATATCCAGGCTTTAATAGCTGTTCTTAGGAGTGCTGTCCACAGCAAAGCTGAGTTCTTACAAAAGCCGTAAGTGGTACAATAGTATTGTGTGTCGAGTAAGGCCCCCGATCCCGTGAAACCAAGCGTCACAGTCCCTCCCGTTTCTCTTCAGTGACGCCCTCCCTCCCTCCCGCTTCCATTTCTTCTGCTTAGCTCCTGGATAGGTCATTGAGATGATGTATTTTATAAGCAGACTGCCACCTCTTCTGTAACCTTGGTGAAATCCATAGACCTCTCTTATCTGTAAAATGGCAATAAATGCGCCTTTTTGTCATTAAATGAGAGAGTTCACACAAAGCATTTATTTTGGTTTGGAAGACATAAAACTGCGCTCAGCAATATTAGCCATTGATACTATGAATAGCAGTTCTTTATGAATAAAATATTTTCTATAAATTGTCATGGATTAGAATTCTTGAACCTTTTGAGCTTTGCAAGTGGAGCAGTGTTGGGGATCAAACCCGGGGCTTTGTGTGGGCTAGGCAGCACTCCCGCTGCTTAGCCATATACTCTGCTTAGTTGGCTATTTTTAAAGACTGCCTAGATTATGTTGATGGTAAGAAAAAGAAAAAACTAGTCTAGACACACTCAACCACTGTGGGTAAACCAAGAGGTAAACCTCTCTCTCTGTTCAGAAGCAGTTGCTCTTCTCGTATTTCTATCATTTCTAGGATGATTGATGGCTGAGATTTGCATTATCAGCTGTTGTTAAGAGGTACAATTGGCATTTGTGGTAAGCCATGGAAGGAAAGTGTGTAATGCAAATAGGCTGCCTGAACTTCTAGGGAGGACATCATGATAGCTATCCTGTTGAAAGGGGCAAGATCTGGCCCTAACATTTATAATTCATATTTAAAACCAATCCAGGTAGGACAGTATGATCTTAGTACCTTTAGACCTGACTCTCCTTTATTGGCTTTGTGGTGGATGTACTTGTGAAGTCACATGACTGGGATCTACTGTGTCCTGCAGGGAAGACTTCTGTCACATGCAGCTGATGGACATCTCTGGTCTCCTGGCCAAGGTGTAGATATAGACCCCTGTGTATGTAGACCAAGCAGGCCTCAGACTCAGAGATCTGCCTGCTCCTGTCTCCCCAGTGCTGGGATTAAAGGTGTGTGCAACCACCACCCAGTTTAATTATGAAAAATTTGAAGCCTTTTCTAAGGTTCTCCTTCCGTATGCTTCAGCAAAGATAAGAAGAAGTAGCTGAGTCAGCACTTGACTCCTGGTTCCCAAGGCACCTGTATTTCTAAGTGACCCGATCATCTCTGTGCTGATGGACTGCCATGCTGATGGTGGACCACTTTGCTAATGGACAGCCATACATGGGGATGACTTTGAGGACCAGGAGAGTTTTGCAGTGATTGTTAGTGTAGACATCCCATCCACTCAGGTAGTCAGAATTTGACTTGTAAGAAACTATTCATGGGAAAATAGAAAATACCAGGCCAGGTCTACTGAAAAGCTGTTCTCCAGAGTGTCCTAGAGGCTGCTGGGAACAGGATCTGTATTAATTCTTGGAATCTTGAAGGAAACTCAGTTTGTCCAGAGGGTTAATTGAGCATAAGCACTTACAAACTTGGGATAAAAAGGACACACACACACACACACACACACACACACACACACACACACACACACATCTTGCAAATCTCATTTAAGAAAACCAAACAGTTGATGTCATTTTTAAAGTATATGGACTTAGGACATGTAGGGAGAGGATGGGCCCTCCAAGGGTTCCTAATCCCAGCCAATTAAATTGACAGTTAACCTTGAATGTACTCCTTAAACAGAAAGACATCAGTCTGCTGTCATTAGTCCATTTGATTCTTGTATTTTCTTAGAGATTGTGCAAATGAGGATCAGTTATGCTAGTTACCAAGTTTTACTACAAAAAAAAAGTATAAAATCAAAATGAATGGGGCCGCCAGGCATGCTTTAGGGATGCAGGTTTCTTTTGTGCAAGAAGTCGGATCTCTAGCATAGACACGGACATCAGGTGAAGTCACCTAAAAGTGGACAGTGAGTAAATATGGGATGACTATGATGTGCACCAAGAGCCATGCTGATGATACACTGTATCTCTGATGTCTCAGCAGAACCAGAATGCCAAGTCTGCTGATTGTGGAAAAGTCCCTTGAGGAGGGCTGGCCACTTGTCATCCTGGTCACTTTCACAGCCTTTAAGAACTGATGCTTTATGACAGACCCGGCTTTCCCTCTGATTTTTCTGAGTGACGTTGGATGCGTGGCTTGACTTCCCGAATCCCAAACAGTAAAAAGTTAGGGTCAATTGGTGCTTCTCAACATTTTAAAGTCAAGATCCCTTTGGGAGGAAAACAGTCCTACCTTCCTCATTCCTGAAGGGGATGTTTTTATTAGACCCCTCCCCTCAAGGCTCAGTGGTATCTACTGGGAAGAGGAGGTGGAAAGAACATAAGAACCAGAGGTGGTGGAGACGCCAAGAGAACATCATCTCCAGACGCACTAAGACTGTTGCACACAGGGACTCATGGAGACTGCGACAGCGCACACAAGACCTGCACAGGTTCTAAGCAGGCAAAATCCATGTG
Source organism: Peromyscus leucopus (assembly GCF_004664715.2). Taxonomy (NCBI): domain Eukaryota; kingdom Metazoa; phylum Chordata; class Mammalia; order Rodentia; family Cricetidae; genus Peromyscus; species Peromyscus leucopus. The sequence continues at coordinate 37,888,580 of NC_051066.1, read as the reverse complement.
CTGAGGAGGGGGACTGGACACAGATTCCATCTCTAACCCAGAAGCTATTTGCATTTGATACCTGCTGGGAAAGTGAGAACCCGGTTCCTCTAATAGCTTGTCAGGGAGCCTATCAACCACACTGCAGGTCAAGCCCCAGGCTCAGGAGTAGATGGCAACTCAAATTGGACTCCATGGTTTGCTGGTGTGCTTTTTGTTTTGTTTTGGTGTTTTTTTTAACCTGACTTTTTTAAAGTCTGTTTTGGTTTTTGCTTCATTTCTTTTCCTTTTGAGAGAGAGAGGAGAAGAAGAACGGAAAGTTGGGTGGACAGGGAGGTGAGGAAGAATTGAGGGAGGGGAACGTAGGATTATTAAAATATATTGTCTGAAAAAAATGTATTAGAAATAAAAAAAATCATCCCAACCTCTGTTTCCTCCTGTCCTTCAGATTTCCCATTTTCCCAGTGGGTGTGTTTGTAATATCTGGTGTTCTAGCCCTCTGTGAGTCAAAGGTTTTATTCTCTGCTGCAGCTTACTCTGTCTTAAAGCAGGCAGAGGCCTTCCTGATTTGTCCCCCCAAACCCTGAGCAAAGGCAGAAGCTGGTTAGAGTGCCCCAGGGGAAATGACTGAGTCAGGTTTTAGATTCCACCTGCTCCTGAGTTGTGGGCACCTCAGTGTGAGATTTGCTTGCAGACCATTGATTTTGACCCTGTGGGCAGCTGTTAGTAAATTTAGCAAGGCACTACCAGCATATCTTTCTGCTAAATAAATAAATAAATAAATAAATAAATAAATAAACTAGAAAATATTTAGGGTATAATATACATTGTAGAGCAACCTGTTTCAGTTTCACATGTCTGTGCCTGTGTGTGTACAGGGTGGAGCTCAGGTAGGAAGTCAGCTCCTGAGGCAGATCCCAGAGGGAAAACTTTTATTATTATTATTATTATTATTATTATTATTATTATTAAAGCTGTAATTCTAGGCAGTATTAGTTGAGTGATGCTGCCCCCTCCTCTGGAAGTCTACACAAGGCAATGCCATCTCAGTCAGGCTCTCTGTGCAGGTCATCCCCTTGTGTGTGTCAACTGCTAGATGTTGCAGTGAGGAAGAAATGAATACACACTTAATTGGGGCACGGTCACAAGTGCCCACAGTCTCAGCCCTGGGTTCGGTACACAGACAGACAGAGGAAGAAAAGGGAAACATTATTTTTTGAGTTCTAGTCACTAAAAAAAAATCCTTTAGTTTGTAATACATGAGTCCCAACATCCAAGGGCAGTATTTTGTGTAGGTTCTTAAATAAGGAGCGTTCAGGTAGTACTTACTCAGTTTCCTCCAAGTACACAGAGTGCTTTGTTCTCTAGGGGTTAATTTGTGAAACCACAGTTAGGACGCGCTCACTCACAGGTGTTCCTCTGCCCTCTGCCTCTAAAAATCAACCAGTGACTTGAATCAAGCCATTGAGGGTTTGGTTTTGTTTTTAAAGCTTGTTCCTAATTTTTCTGACTTAATGCTTGCTCAGACATTTAGCGGTGTTCTCCCTGAGTATTGTTTAGCGGGAGAATTTCAGAATGCGTAATTTTCCACTCGGAGAATTTTGCCACCTCAGCAAAATTTCTCCTCCTAGGAGAAAGTCTAAGCAGAGGCGCAGACTGTGCTGTGGACTAACTTTGGGGAACAACTGGGAGGGTGGGTGGTTACTCCTGGAATCCCTGACTCCCCAAAGCGCAGCAGGGGTGCTCAGACCCTTTGCTGCAGAAGCAGCAATTTCGCTTCCCCAGAAGTTCCTTGGGTTTGTTTTCAGTAGAAAGGAGAGGAAGGAAGCCTTTGCTTTTGTGCCACTCACATGCAGAGAATTCGTTTGGCCTGGAAATTCCACATGTGGGGCTAGCTCAGAAGGAGGAAAACACTGCGCACCTGTGTTCAGAATTCCACGGTGGCCTTGTTCTGGCACCTGAGTTTAGCAAGGGTTTGTTTACCATGTCCTGAGAGCTGCTTGCTTGTGGGTGCCATTTGCTTTGTCTTGAGTTTTCTTTTAAGGTGATCTTGGAGCTGTTGCAAGTGAACAGAACTCAAAGCGTCACTTTTATATACGCAACTCCAGAGTGCCAGGCTTCTAAGGTACATGGAGTCCCATTGTAGCTGAGCTAGCCAGGTGATTTGGGTTGTGAGTACTGTTTTCTCTGTGTCTTTAAGCCAGTTCCAGGCTCCAAATTTCAGCTTGTTTTTTTTTCAGTCCATTCTCACTTTAGTTTAGCTTGTATTTGGGGCCATTACCTCTAAATCATCAGGGATCACCCAGAAGCGTAGTGCTGGCCCCAGGATGTGGGTAGCCATGGCTACTGTGTGGTGTCTGCTCCACTTAGCTGCTCAGGTTGGACAGACACTGCAGTGGGGGTCTTGCTCATTTGTCTGTTTGTCTGTCTGGCAGCAGCTTGCTGCCTTCTGTCTTGGTGTGCTTGAGCTGGGGCTGGCAAGGAATATGAGCCAGCTGTAGAATTTTCAAGCTGGAAGAGCAACTGAGCTGTCCAAAGATGCGTGCATTCTTCTTCCTGGCCAAGGCAGATTGTGATTTTGATTTTCCTGCCTGCAAGTCTTTTCTTTCCATTGAGGATGGGGTGTGTGTGACTAGTTTGATATTCCTCACAAGCAACCCTCATAATCTTATGGCAATAAGATTCCCGGGAGACTTTGGGACCTATGATGTCATGGACTCCAACATGCGTTCTAGGTTCTTCCTCGACCTTTGCAGTTCTTCCTCCCCATCATGCTATCAAAGCTTCCTGAAAACCAGACAGATTGGGTTGTTGGCCTATTTAGTTTTTGTCAACTTAACACAGGTCAGGGTCATCTAGGAAGAGGGAACTTCAGTTGAATACCTCCATCAGATCGGCCTATAGGCCTGTAGGCTGATCTGATGGGGGGGTTATTTTCTTGACTAAGGATTGATGTGGGAGGTCCAGTCCACTGTGGGCGATACCATCCCAGGACAGGTGTTCCTGAGTTGTGTAAGAAAGCATGCCGATTAAGCCAGTAAGCAGTAGCATCCCTGTTTCTCTGTGGCCTCTATATCAGTTCCTGCCTTGAGTTTCTGCCCAGACTTCCCTCCGTGGTAGACTGTGCCCTAGAAGTGTAAGGCAAATAAACCAATCCCCTGCCCCAAGTTGCTTTTGGTCACAGTGTTTACCATAGCAATAGAAGGCAAAGACCGGACTGTTACAGGCAGTCTTGTGCGATGGTCCTTCTTCTCTTCTGGCTGGTTTTCTCCTATACCCATACCATCCAGGGTGCTGTGACTGGTGCTTACCATGCAGCCTACTCATTTACCCATCTTCTCTGTGATGCCTTTCCATCAAGCTCCCTCCTCCCTTGTCCTTCCTTGATTGAACTCTGTTTTCAGTAACACATCCTGCACCATGGCTTGTGATGCCGTGAAGGGTGGGTAAGGATAGAGGCCCACCCACTGTCAAGATGCCTTCCCTCTTAATCAGTTTTTCTCTGGCAGAGATGTTTTGAACCTATTGTCTTCAGTCCCTGTTTTCTTTCTGAGCCCTTCTGTTTTCTGTAAGTGCCTAAAATTGAGCATCTGCTCAGTGACTGTCTTCATGTTGGTCTTTAACTCTTTTGTACTGCATCTTCTCTCACATACACTTGTAAATACGCTAACAGAAGCCAGGAGGAACACAGAATACAAGAGACCTGCCATATTTACTGGCCTGGAGTTCTTGGTGAACAACCTGGCTGATGGTGGCAGTCCTTGAGAGAGCCATTGGAAAGAGAGGGACTATTGGGCTGTTTGTATGCGGTCCTGTAGACCTGCCATCATAGTGTAGAGACATGACGTCTCAGACAAAGTGTAGACACTACATGACAGGGAATATAGTTTCTTGGATGGATCCAAGAAAACTTGGCCTCCAGAACCATGCATTGTGGGTAATGTATGTTTCCTACCATGGGTTATTGAAGTGTACTCTCCATTCTTCTCTTACCCTCTTCAGCCACTACCTCATGATTGTCCAGTTGTTTAATCCCTAAGGACTTTCCTCTGTTTAAACTGCTTCACACATCTACCATGAGGTCTGTGTATTCGCCCGATCATACTGTATTTAACACTGCAACTCTTATGTTTAGTTTTCTGAATCCCAAGAACACGATACTTTACCCTTGACCCAAAAGTAAAGAGGTTTCAGGGTGGAGATGTAGTTTACCTGCAGGGATTGGCTTTGATAAATGTCTTGGGGAATTGTGAAGCCCACTGGAAAATTTTTTAAAGATTTATTTTGTGTGTGTAGTTTGCCTAAGTGTATTTATTTGTACTATTTGCGTGCCTCGTACTCACTAAGGCCAAAAGAGGGTGTCAGATCCCCGGAAATTACAATCACAGACAGTTGTAACCCACCATGTGGGTTCTGGGAACAACCTACCTAGTCCTCTGCAAGAACAGCAAATGCTCTTTACCTCTGAGCCCTCTCCCCCTCCCCCAGTACAGGACTTTATTTTTAGGTTTTATTTGAATGGCTAATATAACATTTGCCCCTCTCCTTTGGCAAGCTTATATCCAACCAACAAATACTTAATAATCAGTTGCCTATTTTCATAATCTTGAGGGACTATCGGGTTTATTTCCAAACAAGGGACAGCAAAGACAGGAGAACCGGTTTCATCACCTAATTGGTGGTGGTGGTGGTGGTGGTGGTGGGGTTTTACAGCTATAATATCCACATGATGAGGAGGATTAATAGATACTTCCTCACTTCCTGGATGCAGGCCAGTGGGACACTGTCCATTGGCCAGTGCTTCGGGTTGTCCTGCTCTGATCTATCTGTAAGAACAGCAGCTTCCTGGGCAGATTCTTAGCACTCCAGTTCAGTCTCCTCAGTTCTCCTCCACTTCCCTCCACCAACACTGCGTTTTTTTCCAGCCCTGAGGAAGACAGCATCCCAAGTGGGGTGGAATCAGCCTGTTGGAGGGCCCTCCCCCACTCTCGTGTGCTATCCCTTCAAGGTTGACTTAAGAATGATAGGGAAATAAACCAGTATGTGACCATTAGCATCCTGTGTAGTAACCTTACATAGCTCTTTTTCATGACAGTAAACTGGTTCCCCACATTCCATAACCTCTCTCTGCTCTGAGGAACAGTAATGAAAAGGGAAGTAGTTGATGTTTGGGTGGCAGTGATGGAGTGTGTGTGTGTGTGTGTGTGTGTGTGTGTGTGTGTGTGTGTGTGTGTGTACTACTGAGGGGGTGAATTATAACCTTCTTAAGGTGGGCATTCTGACTTAGAATATCAACATGGGAGTCTTAAAAGAGATTGGAGGCAACTTCAAAGTTTCTTTTCCCTTTAAAATGCACTAGAATTCCAAGGGAGGTTCCTAAGTAAAGGCCATGGGAGGAGGATAGGCATTCTTTGACTTATTAGTAATAGAAAGGAAATGAAACCGTTCCAATGGCAGGTCTTTAATTTTAATGGTCTTGGCTGAATTACCTCCTATAACAATTACATGGTGACTAATTGGTTTTAGTTCACATATAGCTAATTTTGCTTCTGTAAAGATCTTCTGGCCTTGCATTGATACAGAAGACATACCTGCTGTTGGTGGGGATGTATAGGATGCAAGGACAGAACCTTGGTCACCTCTGGCCTGCTGCCAGTCCTGTGTGAGTGAAGAATTCCTAGAGGGTCTTCCTGGCAAGGTGGGCATTGCTGCCTCTGAAGAAAGTGCCCCCCCCCCAGAATGCCGTCCACATAGGAAGCCCTCCTGAGTGCCAACAAGACATTCTGCTGATATCGTCTACTCATGCAGGCAGAGAAAGCCATCTGCTGTGACAGCCACCTAGTTATTCTCCACGGATTTAGTTTTCTGTCCGTTTTTTTGGCATGCAAATCATTCGAGTTGGTTTTGTCAACTTAACACAAACCGAAATGTATCTTTGAAGAGGGCATCTTAATTGAGAAAATGCCTCTGTAAGATTGGCCTGTAGGCAAGTCTGTAGGACATTTTCTTAATTACTGACTGATATAAGTCTCAGCCCATTGTGGGCCATGCCACCCCTGGGCAGGTGCTCCTGGGGTGTAGAAGAAAGAAGGCTGACCAAGCCAGGAGGAGCTAACTCAGCAGTTGTGTAGGACAGAGCTTCTCAGCCTCCCTAGTGCTGAGACCCTTTAATACAGTTCCTCACGCTGTGGTGACCCCAACCATAAAATTATTTTCATGGCTGTAATTTTGCTACTGTTAAGAATCATAATGTGAAAATCTGTGTTTTCTGATGGTCTTAGACGATCTCTGTGAAAGGGTCATTTGACCCCACTCCCCCAGGGGTCACGTTCCACAGGTTGAGAACTGTTGCTTCCTGGCCTCTGCATCAGTGTCTGCCTTGAGTTCCTGCCCTAACTTCCCTGGATGATGGACTACAAGGTATAAGAGGAAATCAACCCTTTCCTGCCCAGGTTGCCGTTGATCACCATGTTTATCACAGCAATAGAAACCCTAAGTAAGATGCAAATTAAGCCCAGATAAATATTACCATGAAAACGCTATTACCTTGTTTTCCCTACCCATGGAGAAACAAGAATTGTGGCCTGTTACAGAACCTCAGCCAGTGAAAAACCGAGGTAGACACTGGGCTCTTTGGGGCTGAATGAGCACTAACTGTGGCCATCTAGCTACCCACCAGGGTCCCTAATTAAACTGTGGTTAAAGACTGTGAGCTTCATGCACAGGGGGTCTTTTCAGATGCAAGGCAGGCTCGGGATTGTCCTACGGCGATGTTGATGGACATCAGTGACAAAACAGTCAGGTGAAAACCCCTTTTAAGTTTACGTTAGTTCATTTTAGTAAATTACCATTTGTGCCATCTAGTCGCGCACTGATTGTGAGTATAGTGACTGGGACTTATCAGTTCTGAAGCTGTAGTGAAAGACTCGTCACTGTTGTATTTTTATTTCAGTCTACACGAGAAGGTTTACCCGATTTCATGTCAAGCATTCTTAAAATTCTGACTCCAGATTTCATCATTGCTCCATGGTAGCTTTCAGAAGGCGTGTGCAGAATTCATGCTCTCATTTTTAAAAATTTTTTATGAGATCAATGATTTGTTTTTATTATTAAATTATCAGTTAAATTGTTTTAGCTGGTACTTTAAAATACACAACAAAATACATATTAATGGGATAGTGTGATGTTCCAATACATTGCCCATTTTATAATTTTTAAATCAGGATAAACCTCTCTCCTCAGAAATCGATTCTTCATGTTGAAAACTTTCAAAATCCTTCTACCCTTTGACGTGTACAGTTCATTCATGTTATCAATACTTGCACTGCTGTGGACTAGCACAACAAAGCCTCTTCCTCCTGTTTACCTGTGACTTAGCACTGTGTGATACACCTTTCCCCGGCCCCCTCCTCTCCACCCTCCCGGCCCCCTTCTCTCCACCCTCCCCGGCCCCCTCTTCTCCACCCTCCCCAGCCCCCCCTCTCCACCCTGACCAGCCCCTCCTCTCCACCCTGACCAGCCCCCCCCTCCACCCTCCCAGCCCCCTCCTCTCCACCCTCCCCAGCCCCCTCCTCTCCACCCTCCCCAGCCCCCTCCTCTCCACCCTCCCAGCCCCCTCCTCTCCACCTCCCCACCCCCCATCCTCTGTAGTCATCATTCTGCTCACAACTTCTGCGAGATCGACGGTTTCAGGTTTGATTTAGGGTTAGCATCCTTTCTGTGTCTTACTTATTTCACTTAACGTATAACCTCTAGTTCCGTATAACCTCTAGTTCCATATAACCTCTCGTTCCATCTATGATGTTGTAAATACTACAATGTCATTTCTAGTAGCTAAATAGAATTCTGCTGTGTATATGTAAACATTCTTCACCCATTCATCATTTAATGGTCATTTAGTTTGTTACCATGTGTTGGCTTTTATGAATAGCTGGTGATGTAATCAAGGAAGTGTAGATGTTGCTTGGACATATTGGTTTCATTTCCTTTACAGATGTAGCAGGATTATTGGGTCACATGATAGCTTTTTTGTTGTTGTTGTTGTTGTTGTTGTTGTTGTTGTTATTGAATCTCACTGTATAGGCCAGGCTACGCTCAAACTTTGGATCCTCCTGCCTCAGGTTCCCAAGTGCTGGGATTATGCATGTGATTCACCACACTAGACTCTTATTTTTAATTTTTAAAAGAACCTCATAATGTTTTCCATTGTGCCTATCAAAATTCCTTCTTTTTGCTGGGTGTAGTGGTACACACTTTCAATCCCAATGCCCATGAGACACAGTGATCATGAGTTTGAGGTAGCCTGGGCCTACATAGTGAGACCCTGTTTCACAAAAAACAAAGATTCACTCCTGTTCATCATTTCTTGCAGAGTGTGGAGTTGAACCTAAGGTCATGTGCATGCCAAGCTGTCTCTAAGAGTTTACTCTCCCCCTCAGGACCCATTCTTTAAGGGAACAATTTATAAAGCAGGATTTATTTAATCCTCCTTTTCAAGCTAATGGGGTTTTTACCTCCACCAGTTCACTGGGTGCTAATTAGAGTAACCCGCAGGCACCTTTTACTCTGGCATAGAGGAGTTACACTGCAAAATAGCAATAATTTGAGAATTGGGTCGCAAGGGGATGGGCGCAGGGAACTCAAAGCAATATGGTGCATTGAAGAGATGGAACGTGTTTGGAAGCTACTTAGAGCATTTGAAGGTTCTGACTTGGTTATCTGGCAGATCTCAGTTCAAAATGCAGCCCTGCCACCTACTTACTGGATGTCAGTGCGCAATACTTAAATGCTTCTAAGACACAGTTCCCAATCTGTGCAATGAGAGAACAGTGCTGTACCTGTCTGTTTATTGAGTTCACTAGAAAGCAGGACACAGCATGCAGCACTTAGCAGATGGACACTTCTTTATGCATGGCACTCAGACTGCTTAGACCATTGTCAATCCTTTCTGAATAGTCAGGGGTAAGGTCTATTGTACTTGGACTTTTGGCTTTTAAACGTGTGTACTATTCTCATTGGAGGTTACATTTTTAGATTCCGTGAGTTTTGTTTGTTTGTTTGTTTGTTGGATGGGACCAGGGATTGAACACAAATCCTTGCTCATGCCTACTAAGCTGTATTCCCAGCCCAGATTGAGTGAGTTCTAAACAGTTCATCTTTAATCTAAAGGTTTCTATACTTTTTTTTTTTAAACAATGAAAATCCTTTTGTTCTGTGTCTGTGTTCAGCTAGCTCTGGAAAGTTGATATTTAGGTAAAATTTAACTTGAACTTTGTGCTATAGTGGAGTCACCAGCCTCATGGTTCTCCTCGTGTGAATGTGGGACCCTCTTGTCCTTCCTGGAATCTGAACTCTGGGAGGTCCCATACCCTAATAGGCAGCCCAACAGGAAGACCTAGGTTCCTCACCCACTCCCCTCACTGGGAAAGTATTAGTACAGTAAATATGGATTGCCGTCAGACATCATACGGTAAACCAATTATAAATTCAGAAGTACAGATCATGGGTCTCTTCCTTCTGTCAACAGTAAATACATAAGGAAAACCTACTTTGAGTTCCAAAGAGTCCCCTAATTCATGAAAACTCAGATGTTTCTTCTGATCAGAACAAGTTCACACCCAGCATGCCCCATCAGAACCAGACAAGATCAGGGCTGGATGGACCCGGTCTTGGAATGCAGTCCTTAGAATGTCTGCTGCTGGTACATGTGCTTGGCCCCTGCTGTGATCTCAGAGAAACTGGGAGAGGCCGAGCCACAGCTCTTTTCCGCTTCTCCTGGTGCCATCCCCAGTGTGACACATAATTATTTTATCCAGGGCTCTGTAAGTTAGGCAAGTGCTCTACCTCTGAACTACAGCCTGCCTTTCATCCCTGTAGATGGATTCTTCTTTGGGCTGCCAGCTCATAAATAATGACATGGAGACTTAGTAATTATGAAAGCTTGGCCTTAGCTTAGGCTTGTTCTCAACTAGCTCTGATAACTTTTAACCCATTTCTTTTAATCTACATTCTGACACATACCACCCATCCTGCTTCCTTGGTGTCTCCTGATGGCTCCTGTGTGCCTAGATTCATCCCTAGTTCCTGTCTTGGCCCACAAGTCCCGCCTATTCTTCCTGCGCCAATCAGCAATACACCTCCACAGAGTATACAAATATCCCACAACACATCCCTGGTGTCGTTCAGTAGCCAACATCCTCTGCCCTGCGGTTGATACCAATCACCTTATGCTCTAAGATGGTGTCTTAGGCACTGATCACATGACATTTAAGAGAAAATTGAGGCTTACCTACTTCTATGAGGGTTACAAGCTCTCTCTTTAGTCAGAGGCTTGGCAGATGGGGCCTAGTGACTACAGCTTCATACCTCAATCCAGCTCTGAGAAGAAAAGAGGGGAGGAAAATGGAGATCCTGAGAGAACTTCGTGTAACACCTGTGGCAGAGCAGGGGAGAGGGCTGAGTAGTTTTGTGTCTTGTTTCTTTTAATACCTAGAAGCCAGTGCCTTTAGTCCTTAGAGGAAAGCCAGCGGTGTGCGGACAGCCTGTGAGTTCACTTGCCCGTGAAAAGCTTGAATCACATAGGTGGGAAGGATGTGATCTCAGGCAGGGCCGTTGGGGATTTGGATTAAGCAATAGTCCTAGTTTCAAGTTCAGCTCTTAGGAAGTAGAATTTCCTCACTATTTGCTCATTCTTCCAGGAACTCCCTTTCTTAAAGAGTCTCTTTAGATGAAGTAGTATTTGCACAACAGCTTAGCATGGACCCTGAACAGAGCAAGGAAGGTAAGGGACTAGAAGAAAAGAGTCACTGAGTTCTCAGCATACGATGTGGAATTAGCGTATGATGTGGAATTAGCGTGCAATGGCAGAAACGAGGTGCAGAACGTGGAGTCTACAGTGGGCACCCGAAATTGCTGGCAAGATAAATGAGAGTATATTTATTGTGTGTGTGTACCATTAGAATTTTCTGCTGTGGAGTTTAGGTTTTCTTCTATATGCCTTACTTAATCTTTGTAGTAGTAAATGCCTGGCATCAATATTTGAAATCTTTGTTGAGTGTCTAGCAAGTATTTAAGTTTGTGTGTTCAAACGCTTTGTGTAAATGCTACTCTTGGCTTACTATGCTTATCACTTAGAAGAAAGAAAGGAGAATAGTCCTGCCCTGCTGCACATTGGCTGTGAGCACAGTTTGGGTCCCACGCACTGTCCTAAGACTGAGCCCTTTAAACTTCCTCAAAAGTCTTGCATGGGGCAGAGGGGCAGAGAGCTGGAGTTTCCTTCCACAAGCTCATGGAGCAGTAGTATCTGGTGTGTGTACTTCACACACCCTTCCTAAGTGGTTGCTGACTGGAGAAGCACACCTGAGAAGCCCCTGGCTGCAGGCTTTGCCAGATGTGCTCCTGGGAAGGTTTCCAACAGCTACAGCATTCTCACAGAGGTTAAAGTTCACAGGGTCAGCCAGAGTGAAAGGAAGCTTGTGGTGAATCTCATCCAGATGTCTCCATGAAGCCATAGATCTAGCTTAGAAGTTTGAGGCTCTGGGTGAAGCTCTAACTTTCTTACATATTAAGAGTGGTCTCTTTTTAAAGAGGATTCCAAATAAAATAATCAACTACTTTCACATAGTCTTCAGAATCTGGAAGCCTTTCCAAAAGCCTAGTGATTTCTAAATTACTGTATATTAAGATACAGTATCATGTGACTTCATGCAAGTTAATTTTGAGTCTCAGGAGATGTGTTCCTTAAAATATGTGAATAAATTGATTATCCTTAAATTTATCCACAGTAGAGGTATTGCTGAGTAAAATTCTTTCATTTCATGCTGAAAGAAGGGTTTTTTGGTTTTTGTTTCTGTCTTAAAATGAATAGATCTTTTTTCACCTACAAGTTCAATTTTACGTCACAGTAGCTCAGGCTAATTGTGGTTTAATCTTGGTGTCTTTTTTTATATTTTTGTCTGTCTGTTTGTTTTTGCGGCTCACACAGCCCCTAGTGCTGCTTGGCCCCTTACCTCTGCTCTGACACACTCTCTGGTGTTTGCTTCCAGCAGTCTCTGGTCCCAGCGCACCCCATGGCCCCTCCCAGCCCCAGCACCACCAGCAGTAATAACAACAGTAGCAGCAGTAGCAACTCAGGATGGGATCAGCTGAGCAAGACAAACCTCTACATCCGAGGCCTGCCCCCCAACACCACTGATCAAGACCTGGTGAAGCTCTGTCAACCGTGAGTATTGCCTTAGCTGCTGAAGACTTCCTTGATCATAGCCGTGGAGGATATAAGTTGTGTTACAGGAGACGGGCATAGGATAAATACATAAGACCCGCTAAGTGCTCAACTCTTGGGCATTTTTTTAGTATTCCCATGTGCTTCTGGAATGCCTACAGGCAGATGAAGTTAGAGCATTTTCTTGATACAATTTGACTTGGCATGTGAGAAGTAAAATATGAATTTAAGAAAAACTGATGGGTGCATCCTTTTTAAGAGTACTCCTCTTTCATAGAAGCCTGTGAGGGAACCATCAACCCCATAAGAGAAGCCAGCTGACATTATTTGTCAGAAGGTCATTAACAAGCTAGCCTCATCTTGAGTGTGTGTCAACTCTGGGTTCCTGCTGGGATAGTGTCCCTCTATTTTCATAAGCACCTGAAGCTCTGTGGTGCGATCCTTCACCAGTTCCCCTTTGGAAATAGGAAGACCTCCACTTCCTGCATCTTAAGAGAAGAATGCATGTGCATCAGGTTCCAAAGTAAATTTGCATTTTCTACTACTGTTGATGAATAGAATACAAATGTCTTATTCCATTGCGATCACATTATCACAGCTAAGTAACGAAGTACTAATTTAAACTAAGGAGCCAGAAGTACCTTCGAGAGCAAAGATCATTGTGGAAGGAGTAAAAACATCAGATCGTATTGAGCAGTAAATGCTTACACGTAACAGCACTTTGTATGTATCCTAGGACAGTAATGGTCTTTCACAAAAAGAAATTTTGCATAACTGCGTGGAGCCTTCTGCTAGAGAATGTTGCCTATTCCTTCAAAATGTCTTCTTGACAGCATCTCATTTCTCCAGTCCTGGGGAAAGCCCAGATTCATTACTCATTTTTATTTTTATTTTTATTTTTTTTAAGGAAAAAAAAAATACTCAGAACTAATGAGCTGTGTTTCCAAACTGAAGCTACAGCTACCATTTGGCCTTGGTTTGCTTTGTGTGAGAAGTAGGGTGGAGTGATAGGTGGTGTTCCTCCAGGCTCTCCAGGGTCATGTAACAGGCCATCTCTCTCATGCCTTTTCCTTATCACCCTTCCTGCCCTGTCCTCCTGGACTCGGGGAGAGTGCAGTCATGTCCCGCACTGAGGTCAGAAAGGAAGTCCAGCTCTTGGGAGTTGGTCGGGCCTGGCTGGAGACAGGGAACTCTGCCAGGCATGCGCTGTCCCGCTGCAGCCGTCAAGACCATGAAGAGGCCTTTTGCTCTCTTGTCTGCTGCTGGCCTTTCCTTGGCGTCTTCGGATGCTTCTGCAGCATAATTGCAGGTGGATAGAGCGCCGGAGAGTCTAAGAAGCTAAAAATACTCCGTCAGAACAAGGGGACGAAGCAGATTCTGTCTCCAGGTATCAAAGGAGAGGCCCGCGGAAGGAAACTGTTCCTCAGCTGGTTTTAAGTTATGTAAGAGTTGATGTCAAGGAGACAGCGCAGGAGCCATAAAGTAATGGATCCATATGCCGTGCTTTATAAACCGGAAGTATACTTCAATAGGGCCAATGGTTTCTTTTCTTTTCTTTTTTATTGAACCAAATCATTTTCTAAAAATGATAGAACAATGGATTATCATTTTCCCTAGACCATTTACTCCATGTTTGTTGTTGATGTCTTTGATGTGTGCAGGTTTTCTTAATATGTGTAGCCACTGTTCTCTTTGCCGTTACCGTTAGTGGTGGTAACTTAGCCACCCTCACCATGTCTTGTCATTGATAAAAGAAGACTCTCGCCAGATCCCAGGTTGGGTGTTGAATGCTGGCGATTGTTTTGGCAGCTGTGTCTATGGAAGCAAGACACAACACTGATAGGGGATGCTGCCTCGAAACCCACTATCAGCTCCATTCTGCTTCGCACGGAGAACTGAGCAAATACAGCATCTTCCTTTTGACCGCATGTGTCTTACAGTGTAGAGAAAGACGCAAAGCGACACTTGTGCTCCGAACTTAGTTTCTGATAAAGCGTAACTAGTTGGTGACTTGGAAGTTGATGCGAACTTTATGGCAAAGCGACTTACTTTAGGACCTAGGAAGTCCTTTAAGCATAGAGATTACAGAGAAGTATGGGGAACTTTGCAGGAAGGGTAAATAAACCCATACCTCCGAACAGGGGAAAGCATTTTAGAAGAAATGCAAGCTTAGCACTAATTGCAAATTGACTTGGGCTCGTGCATGGGGGTAGGGGGAGGCAGCCACAGTTGAAATAAACGAATGAATGATTCGTTTCTTCTGAAGTTTGGATCGGCTCCGGTTGTCTGAAAAATGGGAAAAGATGCCAAGACTGTTGGTTCCATACTAAATATGCATGGAGCTTAGAAGCAAATATGACAAAGATTTTATGCACTGGCGAGGAAAACAAAGGAGCTTTTGGAAGTAGAACATGGGGAGGTTAGGGGAAATGAAAATGGAAAGGTAAATGGTGTGATGTTAAGAGTTCTGGTGGTAAAAGTCAGCCTCCCCAACTCAGAGCTCCTGACACCGGGTGGTGTAGACCACATGGTCAGGAGGGCGGGGGTGTGGACCATAGCACTTCAGCTGGGAAGGCAGTGAGGTTAGGCAACTGCAGACCAACGAGGAGGACCTGACCCTGGGCATGGCAGTCATGGTCAAGTGATGTGGACTGTGAGTAGATACATCTCCAGGAGTACTTTAGGAAAGAGGCCAACAAGCTCCAGGTGAAACCCCTGAATTGTGGAGTGCGCATAGGAATCCAGGGAGCTTGTAACTGTTCCAGGCTGCTGCAGGTTTCCTCCGTCGATCTACTGAAAAAGACACTATCAGTATGGAGACCCGTCATGTTTAGGAGATGCAGTGGCCTGTGTGGCAGAAAGGACCACTCTATTACACCTGAGCCACAGATCGTCTTAATTCTCCCTATTTTCTGAACCAAATATCAGTTTGAGTGTTCTGATATATATCAATGAAATAGTTCTTTGGTTTCCTAGTCCTGCGCTGAATTAATATTTCTAGGGGCTCGCCTCCTCCCACGCTCAGGTTCTCAGCTGCTACTGCCCTGCCCTTGTTTTCTGTGTCATATCGTCACTGTTGCCCGACTCTGTTTAAGTCTGTGTCCTCCGCTGGGGACTCTCTTACAGCAGTGCTCCACATGTTCAACTTACTGTACATTTCTGCCTGAGTTTCTTATTTGAGCCCCAAATTCACTAGTGTCTTCTTCACCTCCAAACTGTGACGTATCCACTTGACTTTCTCCACTGCTTTGGCATGGTTGCTCCTGACTTCAGGTGTTCCTTGGTCTCCAAATGACTCTTCCCTTCTCCTCGTGCATCACTGGGCATGTCCTTCCTTGCTTTCCTGTGGTGTGATAGGAAAGAGCATTTGCTCTGATTGTCACCTCACCTAAAATTTCTCTCCACTTTTCCCCTCATTTCTATGAGGCCCTGGTCAAGTTTTCTCTGGCTCCTTCATGCTTGGACCATGCTAAGACCTCTGCACCTTCTTTACTTACCCTGTATCACTGCTCGCAGTCTGCATTTTATTCCCATACTATCCTGCTATCCACATGCCTGTTACATGATTTAACAGCATGTCTCATGCTAATCATGTCTTATTGCTACAGATTCCGCACCTAGCTTATAACAACCTGATAGTCAGGGCTGCAAGCTTTTGAAACCCTGGTGCCATCTACTACTACAGGGCTAGGTAGATAGCTAGTGTTTTAGTCCATAGCCTGAGAAGTAGGTCAAACAGTGCTTCCATTACAAAGTTCTTATAAAAAAAGTGATTGAAATCCAGATTATATCTCCTCTATTAGTGTACTGGGGACAAGATGCATTTTGTGTTTCAGACTTTTGGAATATCTTTATATATGCAATGAGATATCTCAGGGAAGGGACTCAAGTCTACACAAAATTTAGTTATGTTTCCTATAAACACATACACATACCATGAAAGTAACTTTATCCAGTGTTTTCAATGTGTCTGCATTTTGGCTATGACCTACCACATACCATTAGATGTGGGATTTTCTACTGTGGTGTAATGTCCATGTGCAAACAAAAATTTAGATTTTGGCCCACTTTGGAGTTCACATTTTTTGGAGTAGCAAAAGAACCTCTAAGGGGAAGACAGCTGACCCAGTCCCTGGAGCACTGGTGTCACTAAGCAAATATTATTCCTTCTTTTTGTCAAAATCCTGTTAGGAAAAGCTTTAAGTGTGTGTAATCTTACATTGAAAAAGAGGACAAGAGAACCCCACCAGATTCTGACTTTGAAAGCTGGGGGGGGGCAGGGAGCGAGGGAGTAGTTTGAATAAACATAGCTTAAGCCTCCTCTTCCTTAGGGCTTTTGTTGGGGTACTTGTAGATGGCTGGTTTCAGGGTCACACAACCTTTCCTTGTTCCTTCCTGGTTATTATTTTTACTACGGCGTGGGAAATTTTCCATTTTGTCCACGCTTTTATTTAGAAGATCTACAAGCCGTGTTTGAAGTGGGGTATGGCGGTCTGTCCCTGTGGGCCCAGCATTTGGGAGGTGAAGGCTTGAAGCAGCTGCAGGGGTTCAAGGCCACCTGGATGACAGTGAGCTTGTCTCAAGCCAGCTAAACAAATAAACGTAAACAGTGTTTGTGTGCACAGTTTGTTCCATAGTACATCCTGATTTCCTGTCGGAGCCGAGGCCAGCTGGCTGAGAGATTGTTGCAGCTCCAGTCTCCAATGGAGCGCAGGGTCCAGGGAGCTCACTATGGCGAGGAGCTGCTTGAGCTGAAGGGCTGTGAACGAGATTCCAGGGGCTATGGTGTAGGACAGTAGGGAGTATGGCAGGGTATGACCGCCTGTTATGGCATAGCACAGTGACAGAGTATATCCAGGGGCTAAGGCATGGGACAGGAAGGAAGATGACCATGTCTTGCCAGTGGGTACATTGAGATTTGAGCCTGACTGAAAATGGCCGTAAGACCCTTGCTCTTGGTACAGGAAAAGCTTGAGGTATGCTGAGAGAGCACAGAAAAGCACCAGCTGTTCAGGGGTCCCTCTTGGAACCCAAGCTCCAGCATCCTACCGTGTTCCCATGGTGACCATACTTCCCCGATGGGATCCACAAATAAGGCCAATAAACCACTGTTCGGAAACCACTGGTTTGTCAGACACTGATTTTTAAAAAGGTATAAGTGGCAGATAACTCTGTGGGTAAGGACACTTGCCACCAAGCCTGATGACCAGAGTTTGATCGCGGGATCTACATAGTGGTGGAAAAGCACCCACTCCTGGAAGTTGTCCTTTGACCTCCATGCATGTGCACAAGCGCGCGCGCGCGCACACACACACACACACACACACACACACACACACACACACACAAAATGTAATAAAAAAAAAAAGTTAAAAACCAGTTTCGATGCAGAAGTTCCTAAGTTGCTCTGATTGTCTAAATACATAAAGAGAGCTAACGAGACAAAATGGGGACCCAGAGTGGTCGCGCTCTCTCGGTATTCCATCACCTCTAACTAGAGAATTTCTTAAGCTTTCTCCTCTGGAATATTTCTCTACCCTGGGAATTAGTGGCTGTCATTTTATTCCAAAATTAGTAGGTTCCAGCCACAGCCATTGCTTTGTATCATCATTAATAGAAACAAATTTATTTTTATTTATTGTCACCATTCATGTCTTGGGGTTTCTTAGGCTTCCATGTTCCAAGTCTCTATTGAAAACCAAACCTTTAATTTTCATTTCTTAGATTTCTTTGAAAGTCGGGGAAACAGAAAATATTAGGGAAATAGTTCCGATTAAATGTGTCCCTTAAAAACTGTCTTCAGCCTCTCAAGAGTGCTTGATTTATCTAGAAGATTCTCAATTTTAAAAAAGTGGAATACTAATCATAATAGTTCTGGAACTGTGTTCCTTGGCATAATAGAGAAACACAGAGCACACAGCACAGTGAGGTCGTACACCAGGGCACCCGAGCACCCTACCGGCTGTTCTGACTTTATCTCTTTATTATTATGAAGAAATGCCAATGTACCAAGCCAAAATGTTGCCTTTGGAATTGTAACTTAACTCTGTCCTCCTGACCAGTATATCTGAGATTCCCGGTTGTTGAAGAATTGAACAAATGCCGTATATGAGACTAGGAAAGATAGATAATCTTCATCATTTTTTTCTAGTCAAAGCAGAGTTAAGAACTTGGATACAATATTGTGTTTTGTTGCCTCTTCCCCCATTCATCTCTGGGTCAGCCATGTTCTCAGTCACCTCAGGTGCCGCCTTCCTGCTTCCTGTGGGAGAATTCTGGAAATGTAAGAGACACTTTATGTGCAACAGATACTTTACTAATGTGCTCTAAAGACCGCTGGATTTCACAAAAATAGCTGTAGTATTAGGGGGAAAAAAAAGTCCCCAGGAAATACAGTTTCCCAATAGAAAACTATCTCGCTTTGACCTCTCTTACCATGTCTTTGATTTTAGAATTAGAACTGTTTATTTTTAGGATATAGGCAATTCTCTGGAGTTAACATGGTGTTTAATTCTTGAGAGTTGCCTTTACAAACACAGAGTAAAACCCTACTGAAATACAGGTCCTGGGTGACTGGCCTGGCCATCTCCGGGCTACATGACTAGCCTCCCTCTGCTAAGACTGCCTGCAATTCAGGCATGCGCTGCAGCACAATTTAGTCACAGTAGTATCCTGTAAAGTTTCAGTGTCATGAGTAGCTGAAACCTCAAACGCTCATGTTTTCCAAGTACCTACTATGCGCATGTATTTGACATTTTGGCAGAAATCTGTTGGATTATTTTCTAATTTATCCTCTGTCAGTGAGTGGTAAACTTGGGTACCCACTCTTCGTTTTGCCAGTTGGCTTTGAAAAGTGGAGTGCTTCTTAAGACAGTAAAGAGCCACCACCACCACCACCACCACCACCACCACCACCACCACCACCACCACCCCGCCCCGTGACGTCTGAACTCCATATGCAGCTGGCACTCCAGCTTCAGCATTAGCCTTAGCAGAACATCCTGGGAAGCCCCGAACAAATGATCGGAACCACACAGATGTGCAAACTCAGCCTGGCCTTCTCCGTGAGCATAGATGGTATTTGCTGTACACCTATTCCTTGTTTATTTATGCGAACCTTGGGGTGCTGTAACAGTGACTTGGAGGTGTTTATCCAGTATATGAAGGTAAATGTATTGTCATCTGGGGTGACAAAAGCCTTTAAAAATCTCTATTTGGCAGTTATGGTGGGTTTTAGAGTTCCCCTATTGAGTTGTCACGAATCTCAGAAATTAACAACCTCGCGCTTGACCCTTTCCCCTTCTCCAGTTCATATACTTAGGAGGGTGAGAGAAGAATGAGGAGTGGATGTGTTCTGTGGGTGCAGAGCTGGAGTAGGGTCTGCTATAACACACTCGAGGGTCACTAGTGTTGACAGTAAGGTGTATTTTAAAATTTATATTCTCAAGCTTTCATTTGGCCATTCCTATCACAAAGCTGTGTTGAAGGCTTAAGGTGCTGGATATGATCATTACACTCAGCAGATCATTCTGTAAAGACACTGAAACATCACATGGCACTTGGCAAATGTGCTTAATTCTTATGGGTCAATCAAAAATAAACTTGAGAAAACATATGTGGAAAATCCATGGGTTACATATAAACGCTGAAATGATTCTAGCTGCCACAGTTTATCTAATTCTTGCTCTTTGCTGGTTGGCATGCAGAATGACTCATTTAGTTCTTAGAGATGTTGTGCCTCTGGTAATACTGCCTAAGTTTAAGAAGAAGCTGAAGGAGACCTCTTTCATGTTGATCAGGATCATACGGCTAACACAAGTCAAAACTTGGACTCTGACTAGTCTGACTGTAAAACCCATGCTCTAAGGGCAGTGCACTGAATACATTTGTGATCTGTCTGCTGGCCCTCATCCTCAGAGCCTATGTTTTTCCACTTGCCACCACCCACAGAGACTCATTTTTGTAGGCCTCTGAAAGAGCCATGATAGATTTAGCAAGATTTTTAGAAAAACCAGGCCTCCTTAAGTCCACTTAAACAGTCAGTGGAATCAAAAGCTCAGAGCAGAGGCCTGAGAAAAGAGACAGGATCTGTCTTTCCTGACATCTAACAGAGCAATCCCCTGGTGCATAGCTAGTCACTGAGACACAGCTCATGGTTAGCTAATGTGCACCACCCTGAGATTACACAGCACAGAGAAGGTACGTCATGTTACTTGCTTGATGCCTGGGAGAGTTAGATAAAAAGAAACATTCTTTTTGGAGATTATTGTCTGACAAATCCTGACACTGTGTTAGAAAATAATGGACTTTGCAGGAACATTATAATTTTCTTGTGAATGAATAATATGTTTGATTAAAGCAGATCAAGTCATTCTTCAGCAGAAGTAAAGGATGCCATCTCCTTTTTATCTAACTTAGCAAACATTTATAAGCTTCATGCTGGTGATTTTGCTGGACAGTCACTAGGACACATTTGCCTGCCTTCTAGGAGGGTTTTACTGAATAAAGTACAACAGAATGCAGAGCTATAGCTGCTACCGGAATCTCATGTAATAGGGGTGACCAAGAAAGGCTAACCTTTGCATGAGTCTTAATACAGTAGGCTGCCCAGACCCGAGACTGAAGAGGGAACCTCCTCATCTGCCTGCTCAGTCTTGTGTGTGGTGGGGAGTTGGGGGACATGTGGTGGATGGTCTTGAACACTAGGGAAAAGAGAAGGGATAGGATGCAGACCACCTCAGGGCTTGCCCTTACCTAATGTGGAATAGAGGGTGTGTCTAAGGAGGAAGATGACTAGAAGATGACCCTAAGATTCCAGGCTAGAAAACAGAGAGTGTGGTATCATTACAGATACGGGAATCTCTATGGTTCTATGGGTTGTGGTCTGATTGTTCTTTATTTTATATCTAGAATCCACTTATGAGTGAGTACATACCATGACTGTCTTTCTGGGTTTGGGTTACCTCACTCAGGATGATTTTTTCTAGTTCCATCCATTTGCCTGCAAATTTCATGCTTTCATTGTTTTTCTCTACTGAGTAGTACTCCATTGTGTATATGTACCACATTTTTTTCATCCATTCTTCTGTTGATGGGCATCTAGGTTGTTTCCAGGTTCTGGCTATTAAAAATAGTGCTGCTATGAACATAGCTGAGCATGTATCTTTATGGTATGAATCAGCATTCCTTGGGTATATGCCCAAGAGTGGGATGGCTGGGTCTTGAGGTAGTTCGATTCCTAATTTTCTGAGAAACCGCCATACTGATATCCACAGTGGTTGTACAAGATTACATTCCCACCAACAGTGGAGGAGTGTTCCCTTTGCTCCACATCCTCTCCAACATTGGCTGTCAATGGTGTTTTTGATCGTAACCATTCTGACAGGTGTACTGGAGGAGGTGGGAATGGGGGGTAGGTTGGGAGTAAGGGGAGAGGGTCCGGAGGGGGGAGAACAGGGGAACCCGTGGCTGATATGTAGAACTGAATGGTATTGTAAAATAAAATAAAATAATAATAAAAAAAAACATACGGGAATCAAGGGGCAGAACTTACCTTTACTGTTGCTGGAAATACTTGCCCACTCTTGGGTGAAACTTTTGAAGTTGGGTACCTGTTTGCTTTATGAGCTTGTGTCCTTGAAGTGTGGTACCTATATGGTAAAAGGCTAAGCCACCAGTTCCACACAGGTGAATCTTCAGTACAGAAAGGAGACTAGTAATTACACATCATGGTTGTCAGCTGGAGTAAGTGACCTACCTGTTCGTGAACTGCTCACTGACCACTTGGTATGTTAGAACTTTAGCCGAGAGGCCAGTAACAATAAGATTTATGTTTCTCCAGAAATTATTCTCAACATTTTATAGTAGAGCCAGACCTGGCTGTGCATAACCGTAATCTCAGGATTTGGGAAGCTGACACGGGAGAATTGGTACCCGTTTGAGGCCAATCTGGGTTATATAGCAAATACACTACTGAGCCTGCCACACATAGCAAAACCTCACTCAAAAGTAACCAACAGAAACTCCAAACCAAAATAATGAGTAGAGTTTCAAGGGATTAACTTGGTGAACATTGGCTTTTGAATACCAGAAGCCTGGCAGCTTCCTTGAGTAGGATCATCTGGCTTCAGACTGGAGACTTTTGAGAGAACCTGGTCAGTAAGAAATGCAGATGCAGCTCCATAAATATGGTACCTGGAGCATAAATGGGATACCTAGAACATAAATGGGGTACCTAGAACATTAATAGGGTACCTAGAATTAGCAAGAAAGTCAACTCAGAAAAGGAACATCCCTGGCCATGTGTGTGGCTCTGCCAGGGGATGCTGATTTCCTCTCCTGGATTGCCTGCTCTCTTACTCACCTCGGCTGTGCCAGACTTAGGTTGGCCTAAACTGCTTATGGGGTCCAAACCAGCATCTTTGTTTTCAGTTTATGTTATAGCGTCTGCCAATCTCTATTATAAAATGTAATATGCCTCTGCATCGGGGGCGGGGGGTGGGGGGGACCCCTTCTCAACACATCAGTGTTCACACTCACACTTGTCGCTTTCCAGAATTACAAAGAATCCTTTGTTATGACATAAGGGCTGTTTCTTTAAAGATGAAAAGAGGAAGCAGTCATTTCTGGTCCTGGGAGCAAATGAAGCCTGTTAAAACATTTGCATATAAAGAGTTCTTCCAGTGTGTTTCAGGATCATCTCTAGATGCGGGTCACCAGTGATGAAGTCATCATTGCCCCTTCATGCGTAGCTTTTTCTCCATGGATGTAGCTCACTAGATCATGTAGTTAGCCCTCCATATGTGTGGCTTTGCCACCCCGTGGATTCAACCAAGAGCAGATTGAAAATGTTTGAAGAAAAAGTTGTGTCTGTGCTGAATGTGTACACATTGTCTTGCCCTCATTTCTCTGAGAAGTAGGTTATAGCAACTAATAACTGAGCATTGCTATTGCGTTAGGTATGATCGGTCATAGGACAGTGAAGGGTGGAAGTCATATGCATACTGTACATTAGAGTGTTAAGTGCCTACAGACTGTGGTATTGAGGGGGGAGGGATCAGTGAGCCATCAGTACACGGGAGGACTGTGTTTTTTTGTTTAAGACATCCCCCGTACCATCCTTTCATTCATTAGCTTTAATTGACACTCGATAATACACAGTTCACTGTTAAAAGACATACTAATTAATTTTGGCTCAGCTCTTTGAAGCCAGAGAGTTTGATTTAAAAAAAAATGTATTGAACTCTTGCCCCTTCTAGTTAGAATCAAGAACTTTCTATCTCCTAGTCATCTTGCCGTTGGGGAGGAGTGCTTTCTCTGTCTGCCCCTTGATGAGATTATGAAATACCCTCTTGATAGCCTCTGTGTGTGTGTCCCACCCCCTTCAGCCCTTGAAAGAAAGAAGAGAAAGGAGGAGCGCGTTGGAGGGTGAAGCTCTGCGTGCCCAGACTCTGCTAGCTTCTGAGTCAGCCGAGAGAGAGGCAGTGGCACACACAGTACAGCTTTCCACCTGGCCATGCCCCTCGCTTGAGTAAATTGCCCGGGTCTGTGTGCCCGGGTCTCCTCCCCTGTAAAGCCCGGATGATGATGGTGTCTGCGGCACAGTTCTTACAGGACTAAAGGAGTTCAAGAGCTCTGACCATTTGGGGGCCTGGGCTTGTGTTCTGCTGTCATGAGACTGTTTGGTTGTTTGTTTTCAGCCTCCCGGGAACAGGTTCTGACTAAGGGCTTTCCTGGTTTCTAACTGAGAAAGCTGGATTAGGAGGCATCCAGGTCAGGACGAATTCTGATCTTGATTTGATGCTTTACATTTCCTGCGTAAACAAAAACTCAGCCGAGCCCTTGCTCCTAAGTATGAAATATCTGCACCTCCATCCATGACTGTCTAAGGAACGGAACTGTGTCCTCCCCACGGCCAGTGCCTGTTGTCAGGGTGACGCTCACTCAGCCTCTTAGGCCTGCAGCAGCACTGTCTCAACCAGGTTTTTGTTCTGTTGTTGTTCTTTTCATTTTTTAAGTAGAAAAGCCGCCCCCCCCCCAAAATGAAATAGTAAGTAAAAGCTCACACAAAATGTTTAAAAGTAGTGGCTTTGTCGTATTTTGTAAGTAGAAATGTGCAATATTTATAAACTTGTCGGCGAGACCAACTCACAGATCTGAGATCAGGGCTCCTGGGTGACAACCGCCATACAAGAGCAATGGCGTACCAAGTGTAAAATGTCTAACTTACTTCTCGATTTCATCAATCTCATGCATGAGCAGTTTTAAAATGCAGCAATTGACAGCTGGTAATCTCATTTGCCTGACATACTTTTGCATTCATCTGACCTAGAAGAAGGTGGACACGATGAGAACTGTTTGTTTCTACGAATTCCTAATAACACAGTTCTTCATGTGCTTCACGTAGACATGAAAGTGAGACAGGAGCACCTAAAACTTGGCGCCCGTGCCAGCCCATGATGTCACCTCATCATGATTCAACTGGCAGGCCACTCTCTGCTATACAACTGGTTCCTGGATGCTCGGAGCATTTGTGCCAACCAGTTGTACCTGCTTCTGGCCTGGTATTTGTTTGAGAGTCATGTGTATGTAGGTCGTTGGTTCAATTTTATATGAATGAACATGTACAGGCTTGAACTCACCGAATGAAAAAAAAAAATACTAAGGCAGAGTAAACTCTCTCAGTGACTCATGCATAAGTTCAAATGTACCAAAGAGGCAGCAAGAAACATGTTCATCTAGTATCAGCACATGAAGCAACTTAATATAGATGCAGTCATCAGCGTGTTAAAGTGTGTCTTTCATTTGTCCCCATTTCCTGTCATCTGTCGTATTTAAAGATTAATAGGTAATACTAACACAGAAAATTGATGATATAGTACCTGCCCAGAGCCTGTTTTGATAATCACTTCAGGGACTGTAGACTTCACTGGGGGATTCAAAGTCATCATAGCTTTATATATTAACCCTAAAACTCTGTATGTGTTTCAGGCCCCAGTCATTTGACTGGCATTGCACACAGGGTATTATTACGAGAAAGACACACCCACCACTCGCCTACCCTGAGGAAGTACCTTCTGTCTATAGAGCTGAGAAAATCAGAACTCCCTTTGGCTCAGGGCTTCACTCCAATGAACACTCTATTTCATAACTGTCTTTCCTTCTTCTTTTGACTATAAAACATTGAGATGAAGCTGGTATTGGCAGTCCTGAGGAATCCCTATCTGATTTAGTGGAGCAACGTAGTCCTGACTTTACTTTCTGTTCACTTTTAACTTTGTGTCTGTTTCTGTCCTGCGTCATTACACATCTATTTTCCAGAAGCCTTGACCTTTTGAGGGGAAGAGGTATACATAACTATTTCTCATGCTCTCTGACTACTTGTTCTGAAGTTGTAGAACAAGGAACATTGCTTGGTCATCATCTCTTGTCGGTTTGTATAGCAATCATTACTCTTATCAGAGTGGTTCCTTGGGAATACTGGTGCTATTTCAAACATCTGATGGCCAGCCATTCCTCTGGAAAGGAAATCTGATCTTTTCTCTTAAGGGTCCTTCAGAGAAAAGAGTGGATGCACAACAGTTCCCTGATTGGCAGTGATCATTAAAATTGGCAAATACTCAAAACTGTGACTCAGAGAGGCTCATAGCTTGATTGGCATCTTTAGTGAAAGGAAGAAGTGTGTGTGTGTGTGTGTGTGTGTGTGTGTGTGTGTGTGTGTGTGTGCGCGCGTGTGCGCGATTTTACTTATTCTCACTTGGGACTCACTTCATTGCCTTTCTTCTGCATTTTCAAGGCAGGAAACAACCTGGTTAGGACATGTGTTCTAGCCCCTGAGGTTTATTTCACTTGTATTTTACTTACCTTTTTTAAAAAAAAATCACAATGGTATCAGATGTGGTGGCACACACCTTTAATCCCAGCACTCAGAAGGCAGAGGCCGTTGTATCTCTACATTCGTGCCAGCTAGACTCCATAGTGAGTTACAGGCCATCCAGGGGTACATAGCAGGATCCTGCCCACTCCCCAGAAAGTAAATAAATATAATCACGGTTTAGAATTCTTGGTTCTAGCCTGTGAATGGGCTGGAATTCTGAGTTTTCCAGGATTGTTTGTGCATCTGCAGAGCCTTTGCCTTAGATCTTCCCAGAGATTGGACGGTTTTTCTGACCTCTGGTACTCGTCAATTCAGGACTGATGTATGAGCCCCACCAGCAAGCTATGCTGAGAGCAGTTTTCATGCCATGTTGAAGAACAAGGTGACAATCTTCCAGGCATCCCTGGAGCACGTTAGCGGCCTGCCCCTCTGCACAAGTGTAGCTGATTGTTTATAAACATCCCAGCAGTGCAGTCTCCGGCGTGCTGGGGCCACAGTGTCACGGTTGTAGACTTGTCCTGGTCTGAACATGTCTTTGCATGTTTCTTACCAAGATGAGCCATAAAGATAAACATCTCTGGGCATGTGCCTGAAATCTCCCTATTCCACTGCTGTCCACGTCTGCACAAAATGTACAGGTAGGCTCTGGGTCTCAATACTGTTTCCAGCAAAGCAGAGCCTTGGTGCAGTCCACATGGCCTTTTCACACTGTTTGTTTTCCTCCACTGAGACTTCCACAGAGATTACTATGGCTGTAGGCCCTGCCTGCTCTTTGCCCTTTCCCCAGACCTCTCCTCCACTCTCTCATGCCAGCAATGGAGAACTCCTTAGTGTGTGTCCACACACTCCATCTACTTGTGTTCTCTGCCTGGCCCCTGACTCCCTTCATCTGTTCTTTAAGACTCTGTGTCACGTCTAAGCAGCCTGCCTTAGCTACCTGTAAAGAAACTCAGCTGCCTCCCTCTAAGCTTGGGCTTCACACTCCCCTCTTGTGCTACTACTCACTTGTCAAGGTACCACCCTCTAATATTGTACTGTGCAGAGGCTGGAGGATGGCTCAGTAAAGCATCTGACTATAAGCAGGAGTGCAGTCTCCAGAACCCCATAAAAATGACTGGTGTGGTTGTACCCTTCTAATCCCAGTACTGGGGAGGTGGAGACAGGTGGGTCCTCGGGACTTGCTGGCCACTCAGTCTATCGTAACTGGTGAGCACAGGCCAATGAAAGACCCCATCTCAAAGGAGGTGGACACTGTTCCTGAGAACAACACTCGAGGTTGTCATCCATCTTACGTACACATACAGGCAGTGCACACATGGACACTGGACACATACATGAATAATATTAAAAAGCACACTTTTTTTATAAGCAAGTATTGGTTAAGTAGTTTTTAATTAATGAATGGAATGACTCCGTATATGTCACTAAGGAAGATTTGGGTGTGAGTTTAGAGCCCAAATTATATAGGAAGTATATCTTGATGGCCAAAGAGAATCAACCAATTCCCCTTGCTAAGCTGCTGTGGATATGGATTACTCAGTGTTAGGAATAGCTTTGGTGAAGGAAGACTTAACTCTGACATCCCTCACCATATATATTTTTCTCCCTCCTCCTGTTTTTCACCTCTGTTTACTGTTATCTTGTTATGTGTATTTCTGTAGCATCAATTAATTTTGGTCCTAAGGCAAGTCACCAGTAACTAAATAGATTAAAGGGTGATGAACAAGGAACCGGCCACTTTAAGCTGCCGGCTCTTCCCTGGTGACATCAGCAGACTGAACCAGAGGTCAGGAACAGCAGTCAGTGGCCACATGCTGGCTCCCTTCCCCTCTCCGGTGGAGTTGCTAACATGCAGATGAGGACACTCTGCCTGCTTATCTTTGGTCCTTCCCTCCCCACAGGACCACAAGTAACTCATCAGTCAGCATACCAGAGGAAAGCTGCTCAAAACTCCAGCACATTCCTTCTGGCTCTGATCTAAAACAAGGAGAAGGAAAGGGCTACAGGAGTTTTCTACAGAACTAGAACCTTGACTGTTTTTTATATTAACACCCCCCCACACACGCATGAAACATTAATAATTGCAGTCATCACTAACTGGACAATCTTCCAGTATTGACAAGAAATACACGGTAATTAATTAATCTGGTTTTCTGATTGTGAAATTTTACCTTATTGTTGGTTTTCAAGGCGACGGGATACTTTGAAATCCATTGTTTTTGTACATGACTCAGGGTGCAGTTAACACTTTTACTTGAAAGACATTGTCAGGACCACTCATCATCAAATTATGTGTGTGCTGTAGACCAGCTTGGGATAGGCTTCTTGTCGATGAGGCACTTTGTCTCCAGGTCATTTTCCTGTCTTTGATCAGCCCCAGTTGTAGTCATTAGATAAACAAACTCCTCAGACTCAGCCACCACAGAGAGAAATCTTATACTTGAAACAAAAGACTCCTGTCGAAGCCATTCCATTGCTGCATTGGCTTTTGTCTTTGTGTCATGTGTCCTTGTCAAGGGCTCTTTAGATCTTTATCTTCTACTATATGTTGCTTTGTAAGCTAATTGAGACTATGTACATGCATAGGCAAACTCATATTCATGTACAGATACCTGTGTGTCACATATATAGGCACACAATTGCCTATATACAAGCTTATATGTTTGAATGTAAGATGGATACATGCTGTGCAGGCTAGTTTTATGTCAACTTGACACAAGCTAGAATTACCTAAAAGGAAGAGGAGCCTCAATTGAGAAAACACCTCTGTAAGATCCAACTGTAAGAACTTTTCTTAGTGATTGGTAGGGGAGGGCACAGCCCATTGTGGGTGGTACCATCCATGGCCTCTACATCAGCTCCTGCCTCCAGGTTTCTGCTGTGTTTGAGTTCCTGTCCTGGCTTCTTTCAGTGATGGACTACAGTGTGGAAGTGTTGGCCAAATAAACCCTTTCTTCCCAATTTGCTTTTGGTCCTGGTGTTTCATCACAGCAATAGAAAACCCTAACTAGAACACATACAATTTTTATTTTTGTAAAGAAAGTAATGGGAAGTGTCAACTGGAAATATTTGTGTTCCTCTTATTAACACAATTTTAAGTGGGTCGGTTTTTTTGAAATGTCTTACAGAGAACACTGGGGCATCAAATGTGTGTTGTCAACAAAATATTAGGCGGTATAGGTCATTATATAATAGCTTCCCTTTTTTTCTCTGCATATTAAGTGCAGAGATAGAATAATGATCTTTAATTGAGTAACAATTTAAAAAACTTGTTTTAAGTAATAACATTAGAGATAATTACTATGCTGGCCATTGTTGTGTTTTCAAAGGGCGAAAGCCCAGACAGGGCCACCACCACCCCCATTCACCCTCCCCCCATTCTCCCTGCAGTGGAAAGTGTCTGATTATTTTTACTGCATATTTTAGCCTCTTTCTCAACCATGAGCTTTAAATTAAGATTGAGATAATGAATGTGAAGGGGATTTATATTATAAACATGCCATCCAAACAGGGTCCAGAATGTTGCAGCCTCTCTGGCATGCTGTTGGATTAGATGAATTGATCATGGATTGCAATGAAATTTCTTAGTTTGGAAACATAATTCATGTGATAATACATGATAGAATGCTTTAATACAGCTTTATAGATTAGTCAAATTATAGCTGGCAATTATATGTACTATGAGTGGAGATTGTTGTGTAGACATGGAAGTTAGTTTCATGCACACTGTTGTGGATTGGTTGTGTGTCTGGTCCTTGGAGAAACTAATTAGTCTTGCTATGATGTTGTGCTTACCACTATTCTGCTTAGAATAATTTTCTAGTTTTGCAGTCTTGCTTGATCTTTCCTATCAATGAAGTCCATTATTGTGGTGATACTCTTGCATCACTGAATAGCCCATGGATGTTATGCAGGGATAAAAATAAGGTCAAGAAAGCTTTTCAATAAGGAAGCATGGTGTGGTATTATGACCGTGAACACTTGCTATATAAAAGCGTGTTTGAGGACCTTGTGTTTGGACAAGGTTGGATTTACTTTGGTTTGTTATGTGGTTCAAAGTACCTTGTGAGCAACAATGTTGGGGTTTTCAATAAAACTTTAAGCCTCATGAATTATTATATCTACAGAGACAGTAGAAAATTTCTCTCATACTCCAAATAATGAATTGCTGGCCCTTGGAAAGGAAAAGACATCCCTGGTCTCACTTCTGCATTGATACCAAAAGCAATTTTCTTCCTTTAGTTCAGTCATTCAGATTTTCTCTGATACTCCTTTCTTTTCTTTTTTCTTCCTTCAGACAGAACCTCGTGTAGCCTAGACTGACCTCAGAGTCTTTGTGTATCTGAAGGGGCCTTGATCCTGATGCTCTGGCCTTCATCTCCTGAGTACTGAGATTAAAGGCACATCTCACCATGCCCAGTTTATGAGGCAGTGGGGTTCAACTTAGAGTATCCCACGTGCTAGGCAAGAGGCTACCAGCTGTGCTCTGTGCTAGCCCTGATACTTAATTTAAAACACAAAGGCTCACTCTCTGACCACACTTCTATACTGGTTTTATGGGGTGTGGAGGCTTGTTTGTTGTTTGTTTTGCTGATAGTAAAGGGATTTCTTTTTGAGTATTTCTAGGAAACAATTTTATTTTGTCAACTTTTCTTGCAATATTTTGTTTTTAAAGTGTACTTCAATATAATATATACATTGTGTTTAAGTTTATTAAGTAACCTAAATAAACAAATATGTGTTGCTTTTGGTGGTTTTGGAAAGTCACTTTAAGGAGTTTTGTCTGGAACCCTGTAATGTTCAAGAGATTTTTGTTAGTGGGTAAAATAAAAACACTAGCTTCTCCTCGCCAGCTCTTTTCTTGCTTTGAGTTGCTTTCAAAATCTACACTTTGAAGACTAGCTTAAACCAAATGGAAGATCTAGGCATGATGTGAGTCATACGACTGAGCACTCAGCCTCAAGCTTGGTGGCCGCTGCTTCCACCCCATTCCCATGTTGGTAAGGTGTGCTTAAGAGGATGAGCAGGGTGGAGATGTGAGCCAGCTTTACAGCAGCAGCGGCTCAGGCCCAGCCTGACTACATGTAAAGGTGATTGGGATATTTTCTATGGTAATTGTGTGTGTGCTCAGATTCTTGTTTTCTATAGTTTTGGTAAACAAAAATGCCCATCTTAGGAAAATAGCAAAGTAGACCACTGCTTTGAAAGAATGATCAGACCAATTAGACTTGCATGCAACATCAGGCAGGCCCACTGGCTGCTCAGTGCCTATCGTTTCTGTATCATGCCAGGAACTGGATATACTCAGACTCACATCTGGACTAGTATGTCCATGCTAAAGAACTGTGGTGGTGAATAGATTTGTAGCCTGTCTTGGATAAGAATTGTAAAGAACCCAACACAAAGAGATCCAGAACTGAGAACATACATAGCACCTGACCACGGCAGGATGTTAAGAGTGTCTCTGATCCCTTAATAGAGTTTTCAAGGATGTAACTTACAGCCACTGATGGTAGCGCATACTTTTAATCCCAGCACTTGGGGGCAGAGTTTGTGAGTTCGAGGCTAGCCTGCTCTATAGAATGAATTGAAGGACAGCCAAGGCTACACAGAGAAACCCTGTCTTGAAAAACAAAAAAGGGGCGGGGTGGGGGGTGGGATGTAACTTGCCTGTATATGTCTGTTCCAAGAATAAGTAAAAGACAAAGCATTTGATTTGAAATTAGTTTAGAATCAGAATGCCTGATTTCAGGCTGTGGATTTGCCAGTGACTTCTAAGGGTTGGATAGAAATGAACCCAGAGCAACACACTAAGTAAGCATTCAAGCTTCTTAAATGGAAGTGAGATTCTGTTACATGGAATCTGAGTTGATGTCTCCTACTTCAAGTCTCTTAGTTTTCTTGGAAGTGGGTGGTTTCAGTTCCCCTTGGAGGAGCTGGTCACAGTACTAGGACACTAGCGCCCTGCCTGTGGGCTAGCTTTCTGCCTTTAAATGCTGATAGCTCCTTATTCCTTCACCTCCCGCATTTCCATTTGCTCTCCATAAACCAGAAGTCATGGTGTGGAAACGTCTACTGAGGCCTCTTTCCTGAGCTGCTGCTGGCTTGTGTCTGTCTGCTAGGATTCAGAGCCCGACTGTCCTACAGGATGTCAGCTTAGCATGGGGTTTCGCAGTAGGAAGGAACAAGGTTCTGTTTTCACTCCTGATGGAACTACCGTGTGACTTTGAACAAATTTTCCTGAGGCCCAGTGGCCATTTTCGTAAGCTAGGGAAAGAATGCTAATGTTCTATTTTATGTTTGGCTACTGTATGTATCCTAGCTGCCACGTAGACCACCAACCTCACGGCACACATAGCTGCATGTTTCTGTAAAATATTATTGGTGCCATTGTGCTTTAAGAGGTAATGATGGGTCACCTGTCTGGTCTGATTTTTGAGCGCCTAACTGTTCATCAGGCACTGTGCCAAATGATGGTGCTGTTCATGTTGGTAGTAGGCTGAACGGGCAGAGAGAGTCTCTGGAGCCCATTCATGAATTCCACGAATGTCTGAAGTGTAGATAACAAAGTGAGGTTAAAATGGCATTGAAATAGAGATGCAGAATGTGGCAGTGAATCAAGGGGAGACTTATTACACGAAAGTGTGTTTGCGAAGCTTGTGTTTGGGCAGTTGTACCTGACATTGACCCAACTGTCTCATAATACTAGGTTTTCTTTTCTGTCCTGACTGGCATCTATACTGATTGCTGACATGTAGTGGGCCCTGAGTAGATAGTTTTCAAATGATGTTGTTCAGAAATGTTTTGCCATTTCAGTACACATCTCAAGATATCCTCCTTGGAAATAGCTCGCATTTTTGTAGAAGATCTAAGTTTTTTCCATATATTAGAATAATAGATTAAAGTGCTCATCAGAACATCCTAGGTACGGGAGGACATGAAGAAATATGTCTCTTGCTTTCTGCCTTTGGGTACAGCCAACCTGAAAGAATTCAGAAAGGTAAATGTTTAGTCTTTGGTTACAATTCCTGCAGGACAAACTGTTTTCTTTTGGTGGGGACACCTGCTGCTATGTCCCTGGTGTCCTACTTATTGCTCACCTGTTTTTATCTACTAGCTACTGTAAGGACTGGAAGATAATTAGTAGTTTTTGTAAGTGAAATATCAAACTGAATCAATTCATTGATTTCATGTTGACTTTTTAAAAATACAACTTTCGAATAAGAAAAGTTGACTAAAAGCTCTTACCTTAGTTCCTGGATCTTTGGATTCCTAATTAATTACTTTTATCAAAGTTTATCATGTGACAATCAGAAATAACCAGTAGTACCCCCAAAAGACATGAATGCAGATTTGGATAGCAAGTGTTAGGATAGAAAATTGTATATGCAGTTTTAAATATATATTGGCAGGTCCTGTAATGCTGTTTTAAACATCAGTCTAATTTCACTCAAGTTCAATGTTTTGTAGCTCATGTTCTAGAACTTTGAAAAATATACCATATAATTTGCTGAATTAATAACACATGAAAAGATACATTGTGGTCTCATGTTCTGGGTGAATTATTTTTAGATTTTAGTAAGGGGTTTTCTGTAATTACTCTGCTAATGGCAGAGCAAATATTATCAAGTAGTACTTTACAATCACAGACGCCTCACAAGAAGCCATCTCCTATCCTCTTCACTCCCATTTTCTCCCTGTGATAATTAAGCTTTCCTCCAGGTGCCTCAGAGCAGAGGTCAGAGCTTCCCCTAATAGCAGTCATACACATTAATAACTCTGTGTGAGCCAGCAACACTGTTCTTAATGAGAACCAGTCATCCAGTGGGCTTAATACCAGAACTTGAGGGCCCGCTGCTCTGGTTCAGGTTCCAGATGCAGACCAAAGACAAAGCCATGTCTATCAGTGTCTAGGGCAAGACTACAAAATGTGGTCCCACGCTAACAAAGCCAGTTTTCCCCTGCAGTGTAAATTTACCCTTTCCTCCTCCTGTAATGATACTCAGAGAATTTTGGAAATGCAGAGCAACTGTTTTAGCGGGTCCTTTGATGGGCACACTGAGTTTTCCTTTAGGAATGTTCACGGGAAATCTGATTCTGTACAGAAGAATTCTTGAGCCCAGCTTTACTCCTCTTTGGATAATTTGAAGTGAGTATTTTCCATCCGGCTTGTCAGTAGCCTTCTTCTGGTATGGCCTGGCATTGTGGCTCAGTCCCTGAGGAAGACTTCGTGGTGGGTTCCAAACTGAAGAAGTGAATATGTGTCTGCTGCTTCATGAACAGGCAAAACTTTCAAGTTAAAGTTTTCAGAAAACTGGAATATTCATAAGAATGTTTGTACATACATAGGTTCTTTTAAAGCTTAGAAAGAAAAACTCCTCATGTCATAGAGGAGTGGCTAATAGTTTTACACAGACCTCGGTGACCAGTAACTAGGAGGCCATGCCTGACATCCTGATCCGTACCCCAGTGGCTAAGTGCATCGTCAGTTTAGTCCTATTTCACACGCTAATGCTGCCCTTTTGCAAAATGTGCTCTTCTATTTTAGATCATAAATGTGCTCTTATAAAATTGTAAAGCCACCCACCAGTTTTCATGGGGTCGGGGGAGTGTGTGTATGTGTTTGTGGGTGTGAGTAGGTGGGTGTGCATATGTACCCACCTGTTATCCCTGCACTTCAGAGCTAATTAAGTGTTGAGGGCCAGTGTGAGCTACAGAGTGAGGCATTGTCTTAATATGTGTATGGATAAGCAGATGGATGAGTAGTAATTTTATCAGAATAGAACTATGTTGAACAGGTATCTGTTTTTACTTAATAGTATAGTCAGACTTTTTTCATGTCATTAAATAATCTTCAAAAATCTATAGTAAAGCCACTACACACTATGGACTTATTAATGATTTCTACATACTCAGGTTATTTCCAGTTTTATTAAAAATGAGGCTGTGGCAAATGCTTCTCCCTAATCTCTGCCCCACAGCCACTTCCTCTTGACTTCGACATTCACTGTTTCTGCAGCCTGGGAAGGTTTCCAGGCCCAGCTCAGTCACCACACTGAAGCTGATTCCTGGGGTCTACCACAGAGGCAGGAATTCCCCCCTTGGCACACCCAAAGGGTCAAGGGAACCCTGTCTTCTCTGTAAGATGGGGAGCTTGGAGTCTACAAAGAAAGCAGAACTGAAGAGAGGAAGAAGAAATCTCATTACACTACCGCAGAGAGAGACGGGCCGATTGGGTATTTTCTGAGGACTCTTTCCTGGTTCGTAGGGACATCTAGGAAGGAGTGTGCCTCATGAGGGAGGCCTGCTACTATCTGTATCCTTCAGAAACTGAACCAGCAAGGTACACACCAAAATGGCCTTAGAATCGTATCCACGTTTTGATTTCTCTTTTGTTTCATGTCTTACCATAAATACTTGTGTGGATAAGTCATTATAAAGCAGTATCTAAGGTGAGATTTTTACATCTAACTGCATCATGTGTTTTCAAACATTTACAACTAAATTAAAGGACTTCATGTAGCTATCTAATGATAACTAAACAAACTCAGAGTCTCCCAAACAGAAGTTCCATAAGTGTGGTGAGTCATTACCTAAGTCATCTGTCTGTCCAGCATTGACAAATAAGTCTCACTTCGAGTCCTCCAGGCTGGATCTTAAAATCTAGCAAAATGGCCTGTGAAATCAAGAGACAGGGACTTGTTTCTAAAAGACTCAGTGAGATTGCATGGATTCTGAGTAACTTTTTGTTGCTGTCAGTTAAAAGAAAAGAAAAGGCTACTGCTAATACGTGGCATGATACACGAAACACCAGGGGCAAAATGATCTTCTGAGAGATGTGCTCCTGTAGCAGAATCGTTAGTAGCACTTATAGTAACTGGTGAAACAAAATGTGTAATGCAAAGTAAGGCAGTCCAGCCAGAAAGATGGTCTAGAATGCCGCTTGCGCTTTCTCATCTTCAGGTACCAGATGACTATTTAGAGGCTCGGTCCAGTCTCCTCCAGGAGTCTTCAGTCAGCGTTGCAGCAGAATGCAGCGCATATCACAGGTCACACAGTACTTCTTTGACTCTGAAGCTTCACTCCGTGTGCTCACACCAGGGTCCCAAAGAGCATTTCGGAAGGGAAAATCGGCCATTTTAAAAGAATTTTTTTCTAAGAGAAATTTTCTACTATCATCACTATCTTCCTAGCCTAGAAACTTTGGTATGGTTGAAAACAGTTATCTCAACACTGGAATCAGGACCTGGGAGCTGTTTCTGGTTCCCTTTTCTACAGTGTGCCCATGTCTTACCCCGCTGCATCGGGATTTCGGTCTCCACCCTTTTCTGCTCTGTTGGATTGCCCCTGCCTCAGCTGTGTTCTGGGCACTGCTGGTGCCTCCCACACTTTAGCCCCCCGAGATTTCTCCCACTGCTTCCTGAGGGCCCCTTCCTTTCTTCCTTTTCTCTCATGTACGCTGAGGTCAGCTGCTCTTACCGAAGGGCTCCTTAGAGAACTGAGACCACAAGTGTGGGTCTCCTGGGCATGTGCTTCTGGTTCCTGATATGTTAATCTCATATTTGCCATGAGAACATGAGCTCAGTGATAGCTCTTGTAAAAAGCTGCCAGTGTGCTTGTACAGAATCAGACATGTATTCAAATGATTGCCTCACTGCTTTAAATTATAGCAAAGGAAATGGTATGTTCTTAAGGTTTGTCTCAAAAGCAATGTATGTGCACGAGAAATTAGAAAAAGATAAACAGGAGACTGAAAAATCCAAAGCAATCCTGTTACTAATGAACCATCCTGTCTCTTTTTGGTTGGTACTTAAAATGAGTGTATTTAGTCACCAGAAGCTGATTCATTTGGAGCTGTGTAGGACAATGTACCACATCTTCCCCTGAATATCTGCTCATATCTATGAGTGAGAAAGATTGACACATCAGAATCTAAACCTGAGGGGTTTCTAAAGGGAAGGACAGACAATGCTTCTTAGCGCTTTGAATGCTGTGTATGTTCAGTGAGCACCGATGATAATCCAAGCATCAATAATATGTATATGAAGTTATATATATATACATATATATGTATATATATCCTGACTTTCAATAACTGTACCTTATTATAATTTACTTCGATCACAATGGCTGTTGTACATTTGTGACTGTAGAAACGCTGTTTAAAAATTGTGTCTCGTATGTATTTAAGCCAATGGCCACTGGGCTTCAACGTATATTCATTTTGCCTATTTGGATCCCTTGGTGGGAACTTTTTTGAAAAGACACCCCACCGTGTGTAATAAATACACCATTGTGTCCCAGATCCTGGAATTGTAGCAAAAGCTAATTTATAAACGCCATTCCCAGAACTCATAGTTCACCCCAAGCGGCTTTAAAGAGTCAACATAGCTTTGACATGTTTGTTCCCAGCTACGTCAGAAACACAAGAAGAACTAGCATCTGAATTCTCATTCTCAAAACTCTCGTTATCAAATCAAAGGAATTAGAACTTGAAGTATTTATATTTTCCTTGAAAATTTTTACTGAACAAATATTAAAATAACTTGGTCATCAATTTAGAATTCCTCTCGAGACTAACAAAAGAGTCATGTTACAGATCATGGAGAGCAGGGAGATGTGACCACTGACCTGAACAGTATACAACCTGTACAAGCTGGCATCTTGGCTTTTTCTTGGACCATTTTCTGTCTAGGATGGGAGGAAAGGGGTGTGATCGTATGGTAAGGCCTGGGCAAATCCTGGCTGTCTATGCAACTGATTGAGGCTGTCTGGGCATGCTGATTTGGCTGGCCGGCCTCTGTGCTCTCAGTTGATAAGATGGGAATCTTAATGCCTGCCATGAAGATTAAGTGGGATGACGTGTGTAAAGTTCCTGGACAGCGCCCACCCAGCACAAATAGGGAATGTACCACAGGCTGTTTTCTCCCTCTCTCCTCCTCTGACAGTGAGTGCTCACCAGGTTTTCTTGTGCACTCTCCCCTCCATCTCTTAGAAGCATTGCTTTTCTTTCCAGTTTAACTCTTTTTAAATTAAAAAAAAAAAATCAATTCAACTGCCATTTATTAAGCACCTTTCATTTAAAGGTCATTGTGATAGATAATTGATGAAATTAAAAAATTCGTATGACACAGTTACTATCCCTAACAAGATTAAAATGTATTTGAGAGGAAAAGGAGAGTATGTGGATAGTTGGTTGGTGGATGGATGGATGGATGGATGGATGGATGGATGGATGGATAGATGGATGGGGTAGGATTCTTGTTATTCTGATATGCAGAAATACTGGATTTGTTGAGATGAGTTTGATAGGCATTTTCATTTAGACCATATTTTAGATCATTGAATATACTGTAACTTTCTAGTATCAAGCAGAGAAAGTTGAATGCCCCATTCTATAGTCTATGTTCTGTCATAGTCATTATAGCAATAGAAGAATTCAAAAATTGCATGATCCACAAGCTCCAACTCTCCCAAGTGTCTCATCCCATGGTCTCTCTTGGAATCACTTTTATGTACTTCATAAATATTTATAAAAAAAATCTTCTCTTTAATTCATGATATATTTAGAGTAAGACTACCAGCTAGCTCTAGATATTGAGGGGTTTGAAGAACACTGGTAACTTACAGACTAACTGCTGTCTCCACGGCTCCTAATCTGTCTGTTGCTAGGTGCCAGGCGAGGCATTGCTCCTGGGACCCTGTGTACCACTGAGGAAATTGGCACCTCCAGCAGACAGCTTTCCAGAGTCACATGAGGCTCACTCCAGCTTGGCCTCCTTCACCAAGCCTTTTTTTGTTTGTTTCTTTGTTTGTCGAGACAGAGTTTCTCTGTGTAACATCCCTAGCTGTCCTGGAACTAGCTTTGTAGACCAGACTGGCCTCAAACTCACAGAGATTCACCTACAGGATGCCCTTTTCTGATTTGCAAGAAAGATGCTTTAAGCTAGTGGCTGCCCGGATTGCTCCCCTAGTGTCACAGGGTTCAGATGTGATATTGGTGACACATAGAAATCCCAGATCTACAAGGCTGGCCAGGTTCAGACTTACTCAGGTTTTTAAAAAATTATTATAACTTTTAGATAGTAAGTATGGCTGCTTTTCCAATGCTTTAGTCTCTTTTCTCTTAAATCTTTCTATAAGGAATTAGAGAGATAAAGATTGTGTGTGCGTGTGCGTGTGCGTGTGCGTGTGCGTGTGCGTGTGCGTGTGCGTGTGCGTGTGTGTGTGTGTGTGTGTGTGTGATGGGAGACTTGCAGACAAGACAACTTACGGCAGTCAACACTCTCCCTTCTCCGTATGAGTCCCAGGAATTAAACTCAGGTCATCAGATCTGGGGCCAGGCAGGCACCTCTGTCCACTGAGCCATCTCTTAGCCCACAAATGTGAGCTTTCTTATAAATGTACCGTTTTAACATG
Organism: Peromyscus leucopus; assembly: GCF_004664715.2. Taxonomy (NCBI): domain Eukaryota; kingdom Metazoa; phylum Chordata; class Mammalia; order Rodentia; family Cricetidae; genus Peromyscus; species Peromyscus leucopus. The sequence continues at coordinate 37,849,086 of NC_051066.1, read as the reverse complement.
GGATCTCACATCATATATGCTATTCATGCACAAGGTGATTGCTGCAAAGATTATATGGGAAAGTTGTAAACTTTTAGCCTGTAACTAAAGCCCCAGGGATTGGGGATGGCCAAGAAAGAACTAGGGAGTGCTTGACTGTCCACAAGATGTAGCCTAAATGGTGAGAGTAAATATAGAACCTCACCCAGTGAGCTGAAAGGAAACACTATTAAGACTTGTCAGGCAGTTATTACTATTGAGATGGTCTCAAAGATCAATCCCAAAAGGTGAGTGGTTATCACCCTTACATCCAACACCAACAGCAAGCATAACAAGTGTAGTAGTCAGATTATGTTAATGATTTGTGCCCACTTGAAAACAACTGCCATAAGCATAAGATAGCAGTAAACTCACTTTCACTGTGACCGAAACAGTGCCAAGCTACACTCTGCCACAGTGAGGAAAATGTTAAACCAGGAAAGAAGCACTAGCCCAGAAAACATCTGGATCTGTACAGATACCCCCAGCCAGCAGCCACACAGGGCTCTTTAGTGTGGGGATGTGGCTGGTCAAGAAGAGATGCCTTGGTAAGACACACACCAGATCTCCAGTGCTTGTGGCAAATGTTACCCCTACTCATTGCCATTTCATCGTTATTGCAGGTTGAAATGAGGATGTTTGGGGTATTTGGGGTTAAGGAAAAAAAATTATTAAAATTAATTTATATGGTTTTTACTTTAAATGTGGCTACTGGGAAATTTTAAATTACATCTATGGTTGCATCTGTGGTTCTATTTTTGTGGAAAGCAGTGATCTAGGTTTGTGGGAGGGGTGTGCATGGTTTCTTCACAATGTATCACTGAATCTAAGAGAGTTTGGGGATTTTGTTGTTAGCTCAATTGGTTTTTTGTTTGTTTCTTAGTGTTGGCTGTCCCCTCATGAAGCAAGGACATCACGTGTCACTGGCGACATGTTTTTCCCCTTCACGGGCTGTTCTGCAGTTTACTCAGTATTCGACTCCTTTACGGCTTTGCCATGCAATCGTTGCAGCAGTTGCATGTGCATATGTGCAGTGGTTTTCTTAGGTAAAATGATGTAAAGCTTTGGCTGCATGTTGGCAGCCTGTGTCTCAGTGGCTTCTGGTCGAATCATCGGGCCATCCTGTCATTACCTCCTGCCTAAAGACTTTTGTTGTTGTTGTTGTTAATACATCTTTGCCAGTTGGCTGAGTAGTATGTTGTCTCTGTTTCAAAGGAAGATTCAACTAAATTTTATATGGACAGAAGTGGCTCGGCATAAAATAATAGAAAAATATAGCATGTTCTAACCCTGATTGGGTGGAGGTTAAAGACACTTGTTATCATTGCAGAAATACATCAGACTCAGTAATTATTCCAAGTTCAACTTCTAATGAATGGCTTGTCCTCTTTGTCAGCCATAGACATAAGAAATAATAACTTAAAAATGCATAGAATCCTAGCAGGGTGAATCTTGTGGGAACCAATCCATAGATATGACCTAGAAACTACATCACATGTCGTTTTAGAAGCACATAATGACAATCCTGAGGGAAAGAGTCCTTCTCAACTGGGAAGTTTTTAATTGGCGTGGCTACTTGGGATACAGTTACATCAGGATTGCACATCCAATTAGCCAAGAGTTTCCAAAAAATCTGCCCCGTGCTTGCTGAAGTTGAGAAGAACACACAAAAAGAAACGCAGAGCACGCTTGAGCTCCCCTTTGTGTTTAGCGAGCGTAGGGAGAGTTTATACTGAGAAATTGACGGCTGCTGTGGTCTCAGGCATCCCAGTGCTTTTCTCACACAGCCCTAAGAACACCTAGCTGTCCTATAGTTGTCGTCTGTGGGTTGGCTGTGTCACCGTGACAGCAGCAGCGGCTGGACCAGTGGATAGCTTGAATGCCCCCAGACTCTGATTCGCTTTCCTTCTCCCGAGTAGAATTTGATGGAGCTAGAAATTATCACATGTCTGCATTTTCAAAAGATGGTTCATTACTTTCATAATAAACTACATTTAAGGAAATATTTCCCCCACCTAAAAAAAAAAATCATACAGCTTCTCTTTTTTTGCCTTTTCAAGCAATAGATAGCTCAGTCAAATAACCATTTATTTAGCCCAGAGTAATGGTCTCTCTATGCTGTGCTTATATGTGCAAATCATACTTCTAAGATTGTAAAGACACTTTCTGTTGTAGAGATTGGGTGGCATAATTGGGCATTTTTGTTTTTGTTTTTGTTTTTGTTTTTTCAAGACAGGATTTCCCTGTGTAACAGCTCTGGCTGTCCTGGAACTCACTCTGTAAACCAGGCTGGCCTTGAACTCACAAAGATACACCTGCCTCTGCCTCCCAAGTGCTAGGATTAAAGGTGTGTGCCCACCCCCCTCCTGGCTGGGTGGCATAGTGGTTAATTCTCATTGTTTCCTCTTGTTACATAGTGAGATAAAGGATTTTAGCCTCCTCTTCTGGGGTAAATAAATCTGTTTTGTCCCTCTATTTCAATATAAATCTTAGGTATATATTATACAGCATTCAGTGTTTTACTCAAAGTCTGTTATTGAGGTGGTTTTCCCCTATAATCTCTTCGAGTCTCTACTTATTTTAATATAAATTTCAGCTTCCATACCCTGGAACGGTGTAACTAAAGGACTAGATGTTAGTCTTCCTTCTTCCTCGAGGAGAGGGCTGTGCTGCATGATTTCCTTGGCGGGTGCTTTTCAAGGCACGAGTCCCGTCTTGATCCTAGTAATGGCCTGTTCTGTTTTAGCTAACTGTTTCCTTAACACACATTGTCACTCAAGTTTGGCTGCTGAGTAAACTCCAGAAGGAGCCAGACACAAGCCCATTCTTTCTAAGAGGACTTACAAAGTGACGTGGTTTCTCTGCCTGACTGACTTGTTTCCGCGGCAGGAAGTGGTGCATGGCTTCGGTGCGTTGGTATGTTTCCCTGGGCATTACCCTGCTTCCTCTGGAGCACAGCTTCGCTGCCTGCCAGAGGTCCAGACAAGACTCCATGTGGCGTTCATCACAGAAGCACTTGGCATAGCTTCTCCCTGATTCTTACTCTAAATGCCCACACATTCATTATAAACTTAGCACAATTATAAATCCCGTGTTGTCCGTTTGTTGACTTAATGTTTTGCTGTGGTCCTAAATGCATAATATAAAATCTCCTTATAGAATGTTATGTAAGAGAAACGGAACTCTCTGGGTAGTGTAGGTGAATGCTCTATGGGTAGTAAGACAGTATGGCCTCATTAAAAAACAAGAATATTGCTAGAATTGAGTTCTCAAACTAGTCATCGTCATCTTGGAGCACGACACATGGTTCTAGATTTGATGCCCTTCAAGCGAATCGCCCTGCATCTCTTGTCTTCGTCTGGTGTTCAGGTGGGGGAGTCCTGTGGCTTCATCTCTCTCTGAAGTGCTTGTTGGTTTTAGAAAGAGTGCTCTGTCACTCACTGCCTTCTGAATGCCTGTCACCATCGTTTCCGATCCTTCTGTGGTTGAGGGTCTCTTGGCTGGAAGGAAATCTGCTCTTTCATTTTAATGAACCTGAAAAGGCCTATTCAGTTCTGTCCTGCAGCCTCTGTAATGGAATCTAGGGCTTGGAGATTGGGGAGTCAGGCCTAGGCACTGATCTGCAGCTTAAGGCCATTCTCTGCCTTTTGATAAGCTGAGCTCCTAACCATTGAACAGTTAGGAAGGTGCCTGATTTTCATTTAGAACCCAACCTTGTATTCTACCCCAGTTCTAAGACAGATACCATATTCCTTATAAAAGAATGGGTTGTAGTATCAGGATCAGAATGGAGATTATGTATAAACTTGTATTTTTTTTTTCAAATGAGCAGATTAGAGATTTTCTTGTCATACCCCCTCTTTTTTATTCAAGCTGAAAGAAAGCCCACCTTGGGGCTAGGGAGAAGGCTTGGGGTGCCAGGGAAATAGTTCAGTTGATCAAGTGCTTGCCTTGTAAATGTAAGGACCTGGATTTGGTCCCCAGAGCACACGTGACGCTGCAAGGGTGTGGCAGTGATGCTCTTGTAACCCAGTGCTGGGGAGGGAGGGGGAGGGGGCTGGAGCTCGCTAACTAGTCTAACCTAATTGGTGTATTCAAGGCCAGTGAGATAGATACCTTGTCTCAAAGGACATAGATGATAACCCTGGAAATGACAGCTGAGGTTATCCTCTGTCCTCCTCTGCATACTTACCCACACACACACACACATGAACATGAGTGCGCACACACACACACACACACACACACACACACACACACACTTCCAAAAAGAAAGTTTACCTATATTTGTATATGCTATACAATATATGTATAAAGTAAACCATATTTATGTATGGCATACTGTATATATGGTATACATAATTTTCATATATATATATATATATAAAGTGTACCATATTTGCCTCCCCGTTACATCATTATCCAGCGGCATCTTGGATCAGGTCTACAAACAGTATATTCACCTCCATCTGAGTTTTACTGTAGCCAATCCCCTCTAGAGATGGTACACCTAAACTTTAAAGGACAAAGGACTTTACACTGAAAAAGACCTGTTTGTGTGTGTATATATGTACATACAGTGCTTTGTATATAGCTGTTCTGCGGTGACACTGTCAGCTGCAGTCATTGATGTCACGCTTTCAGATTTTCTGATAGCACTGATATTTTAGCTGCCTTTTGAAAAATAATCATTTCTTCCAGGACCTAAGGAGCCTTCTAAGGATCCATGAAACACTTCCCTTATGTTCGGGACACATTTTACTTTCATTTAAATTTTCTTTAATTCTAGTTGTGTGTGTGTGTGTGTGTGTGTGTCTGTCTGTCTGTCTATGCTGGCACACTCATATCCATGACACATGTCAGAAGACAGCTTTGTGGGGTCCAGTTCTGCCTGTCACTCTTCTGTGGGCTCCAGGGATCAAGCTCAGTTCTTTAGGACGTAGGGCAGGTGCACTTCCCACGGGGCCATCTTTCTGGGCTCTGTCCTTCACCTTCTTTGAGCATACATGTGAAGCCAAGCAGCCAAGGAAGCAGGAAGCTGAGGAGCAGCTGCTCTGCTGCCTCAGAGGGTGGTGACAGGAAATGCAGGGAGACACCGTTGCCGATAAGTGCCCACTGCAGCCTGGTCGGGAGGGACCAGAGCATGGCAGGCTCTCTTGCTGGTCTGGATTTCCACGTGCGGATTCTTAGGTCTATGGCCTGCTCAGTTTATAGACAATTTTACAGAATTTTATTGAGCTGTTGTTTTGTTTTGATTTAAAGGTGAAATTTACACAAAGTGACTCCTGTCACGTGTGGCTTGTGAAGGAGTTTGCGCCTTCCTTTTTCACTGTCGTCATAAGTAACCCTTGCTGTTGCTGCATTGATGCTGTTGATCAGTCTAGGTCCACTCTCAAAAGCAGGAAGACTGAGCTCCTGCTAGCCAACATAGACTACTTCTAGATTTTTTTATTTTATTTTATTTTATCTGTTAGTAAGGTAAACAAAAATAGCCTCAGGTAGAGTTCAAGTATTATGTAATGTTAGAAAAGAACAAACCGAGGCCTGTGAGAACTTTGAAGAAAGGTCAGAATAACAGAATAAATTTAGTTTTTGAGAAACTCCATTGTACTTAGGTTTTCTTGGTTGCCGCTGGTGCCCTACAGTGACCCTGTAACCCCTCTTAGGTCAGTTTGTAGACAACTGCCCTCTGTTACCACTCCCACCCTACCAGGCAGTCCCTTGGCTCGCCCTAGAAACTCTGCCAGCAGACTCTCCACTGGTTCCCATGGAAAATGGCCTCTCCGTAGTCTCCCCTCCCAGGTCAGTACCCGTGAGGCCCGTGGCTTGCTCTAGGATAAGGCTCTAGACCTTCGTACATGGTGCTTACCCTTTTGCAAGTGCTTGTAAGATTAATATATTACCTTCTCTGTTGCTGTGAGATGACGGGTCACCACAGAGGGGAGGCCTGGTAGTCCAGCAGCTCTCAACTGTGGTGGCCGGAGCATGAGGCTGCTTGCTCATAGCTGGGCAGATCAGGAAGCAGAAAGTGGACATGAAGTAGTCCAGACTATAAAACTTAAAGGCCCACCCTAATGACTCACTTCCTCCAGAGGGGCTTTGCTTCCTGAAGGTTCTTCAACATCACATAACAGCACCACCAACTGGGGTCGAAACCTTCACACACAGGGCCTATGGGGGGTACATTGCACATTCAGTGCACAACTAGGTTCATGGGAGCGTTCAGAATGAGTATCTCCAGACGGGAAGAACAGGCTGCGGGCCCCGCTTCTCCACCCTTTTCTCCTGAATGTTAAATGTTCATTATTTATCAGGCACCACGCTGAGGCCCCGTGTTCAAAGAGGTAAACAAATCGTCCAAGGATGCAAGCCTCGTTAGGACAGAGCCACACAGGGAGCGTGGTGGGGTTGAGGATGCTGCTCCAGGGTGCAGTTTTGATGGGCTTTCCTGAGCACAGTGCAGAGGCAACACCCAGCTCATCCTGCAAAGGTCAGGAGCAGCTTGCTGCAGGGAAGTGCTGTTGAGTCCTGCAGAATAATGACAGTGTACTTACCACTCCGGGTATTGTGTTACGGAGCAAAAAATGAAGATCGAGCAAAGCAGGTTCAAAGACCTATAAAGAAATACACTGTCAAGCTGAAGCTGTATTTTTTCTGTTCGGCTGCCAGAACCAGGTGCCACAAACTGGGAAACCTAAAACAATAAATGTCCATTATCCTCCAGTTCTGGAAGATGGAAGTCCACGTGTGATGTGTCAGGAGGGCCATGCCCAGGAGAAGCCTCCCTTGTCTTTGCCTAGCTGTGGCAGCTGGTGATTGGCAGTTCTTGCTACTGCTGGCTGAGTACCATCCCGCCCTCTGCGGCCTGCATCATCACCTGGATGCCCCTGCCTTTTCATGCAACAGTTCTCCTCTTAAAGGGTACCAGTCGTACTGAAGGACAGCCCCCTGGGAGGGGGGCATACATTATCTTGATTACATCTGCAAAGAGGACCCTGTTTCAAAAGATGACATGTAGAAAGGGCTTAGGACTTTGACATAGCTTTTGGTAGTAACATCATTCAATGACCGTGTACTGAGGAACACTGAGCAAGAGGACCAAGAACACAATTTACTTTTATAATCAGAGTCCATGCAACCTAAATTGTGGCTATTTAGAGAACTCGACATATCCCTGTCAAAAACTCAGGATTGTTTACGTGCATAAGCCAAGCCTTGGTCGGTTGATTTTCACGACTTCAGAACCTGAGGATTGGCTTATTTTTCTCTGTTGAGGGTTACTGTGTCATCAGTAGAGAAGTATTAATTCTAGTTTGTAGAAGAGATTTTGGAGTATTGTGACGTCTTCCCAGTCCCATCTAGCTCTGGGACATTTATATATCTGAGAGTATGGCACCAATCACTTGATGTAAGTCATAGTTCTTGCTTTGTTTTGTTTGTTTGTTTGTTTGTTTATTTTAACGTGCTGGCTGAGGACTGAGCCTTGGGCTGTGACTAGAGGCTTTGCTCCGTGTTAACTGAACACTAGTTCCCTGTGAGTCAGCCCCTTGCCCAAACCAAATTTCATCTTTCCTGATCTCATCGTTTGACTTGTGAGTAAACAAGTTTTTATTTAGTGCAAATACAGCAGCCCCCTCTTTCTCACCCCTTCCCGAATGGGACCAATATCTCATGCATGCAGCTGGCTTTTAAGAAACCCACTGGTTGTGTGAGTTTTCCAGGGAGACATGGACAGATGTCTGTCTACCCAAGATAGGGCACAGGTGGCACGCCAAAGAACCACTGGGTGCACTGAAATCACTTACAGAAGCATCCTCAACAACCCCACCCCAGGGTGGGGGACACAACATTGGAAGTTGCTCCTGAGTTCTTGAACCATTTACAGGCAGCTCCACTATGATGTCTCCTCATTTTCCACAGTGCTTCCTGCCTGTACAGCTTTGTGGGGTGGCCTTGTGAGTGCCTTGAGTTTCCTTAGCTTTGAGTCTCGGGGGCTGCCTCCTCCCTCCAGGAGGGAGTGTTCCCCTTTGGAGGAAACAGCCACACACTGGTGCTTGATCTTTTCCCAAGTCTCTCTAGTTATCCTCTTCCAAGGCTGCTCTCCAGAACTTGGCTTTTGAAAAGTCAGTTTTCACTTTCCTAGCTCTTCTTTTCTAGCATCTCGGGAGTTTTTTGTTCTTTCAAAGAATCTGGTATTTTGCAATCCATGGTTACCTGTCCTGTTGCGCAAGATTTTGCAAAACAGCCAAGATTGGGGAAATTCTTACTGACTGGGTCATACAGTAGGTAAGCATTTACCAAATCCTTGCTGTCCACAGGCCCTTCTCTTGCCACATCCAACCAAAACACCGCCAGCAAATGCGGTGGATCGGAGTTACGGTGAGGGTGAGCAGAGCTGCCCCTTCATTTAGGATGTGGCAGTTGAGAGAAACTGGCTGACCCCGAGGTAATTTTTGAGCATGTGCTTTGCTTCAGCTGCGTGCTTTCATACAAAGGGAATTTCTCTCTGCCTTCCTTAGGGTGTAAGGTTCTGAGCCCTTGTGTCTCTACTCCGGTGCTTTGGAAGCGCTTGCTCATCTTTATCTGCAGGATCTAAGGACAGTGTGGTTCAGGGACAAACCTGCGGGTAATCAATATGGGAGCCTCATTTATCCCTCCCCTTCAGCCCAGCTCTCGGAGCCGCAACTCTTGTCACGAGTGACCTTTGGAGAGAAGTAAATTTAAAGATGTCAAGCTGCTGGCTGGTGTCCCCTTACTTACGTAGACCAAATGTGCCCTTCACTGTGATGCCTTTATACCATCTCCAAATCTGTGAGAAATTAAATAAGGAAGATAAACAGTGTGTCCCTCGTCAGTCGCTTCTCAGCCTGGCTCCCCTGGACTGTGGGCCAGTGGAGCGTTGACATTGTCCGAAAGGATGAAGTGTACTTGGTAGTCAGTATACTGATGCCGTATTTTGTACCACTGCCAACTGGAGTCCAAGAAACGTCCAGGTTGACTCCTGTGTTTTTGGCTTGTGGCAGAATCAACGGCATGGAGGTAATTTTGCATTCTGTTCTAAGTGCTGCAGAAAACATGGTTGCTTTACTCCTCTCGTTCTGCCCTGCTTTGAACTCAGTAGTCATTTATGGCGTTCAGTGTAGAGTTGTGCACGTTCAGTTTCTACAGACTCTGACTGGGGTGTATGTGTGTCTGTGTCTGTCTGTCTGTCTGTCTGTCTGTGTCTAAGATTTTCTATTTTGCTTTTTTTGGTGTTGTTGTTTTGGTTTTGGTTTTGATTTTTCGAGACAGGGTTTCTCTGTGTAGCTTTGGTGCCTGTCCTGGATCTCTCTCTGTAGACCAAGCTGGTCTTGAATTCACAGAGATCCGCTTGGCTCTGCCTCCCGAGTGCTGGGATTAAAGGCGTGTGCCACCACCGCCCGGCTTCGGTATTTATTTATTTATTTATTTGTTTGTTTGTTTTATTTATTTACTAATGTTTAAGTACAACATATTAGAGCTGTTTAAAAGGAATTGTTTGGACTTCTCCCATGCCCCAACTCTGTAAATTTTCTCTTTGCTATGAGTTTTTTATTTCATGTTAAACTCCTAAATGACTTTCCTTCCTATGATCCTATTACCTAAATTAGGATAAAATTCCACCCATATCTATTTTCCAAGACAACATATAGTAATTCTCTTCCATCTTAGCCAGTTCCCCCACATACACTTTTTTCTCTCACCGGACATTTTCATTAGGAAAAAATTATATTGCCTGTTTACATTTTATGTATTCAGCCAATAATGTGTTGAGTATTTATATATGATATGCAAAGAAAACTGTGCTAAAAAGTAACAAAAAAAATAGTGGGTCTGTTCTTCTTCAACATTTTGCAATATAGGGTCACATTAATGTTTTGATAAGAAAGTATTCCAGGTTGTTGTCATTGGTATCCTTATTTTGGAGAGGGTTTGGAGGAAATGGCCATTATGGACCAAACTGTACTGTCTTCCGTGAGGTAGGTATTATTGGCTTTTATATAGATGGGGATAACAAGAATGTCCCAGAGCTGGTCATTGGCTGTAATAGAACTTGGGAGGCTACATCTCCATAGCTGTAACTCTGCCTTCTGACTATTATAACCAAGTTTTCCTTATGGTAAATTACTACATAAGATGAGATTATCAAGGCAGCAGAAGAAACACACTGTAGGTTTTAGTGGAAGAGGAAAACAGTTTAAAAAGTAATCATGATGGCTTCATCGATCCAGAGGAAAAAGTCTACTTTCTGAAGTCAAGCTGTCTTTGCTTTATGGCTTGTATGTTAATCAGCGTATGAGCCTTTGAGATCAATTGCATGACTTACATTTAAAAAACATTGTCGGTTCTATTTCCAGCATATATTATGTAGCACGAATCTTAAAGAGTCTTATTAATAAAGTCAAACCTGAAGCCAGATATTGGGGTAAATGCTGGAAGATCAGAGAAGCAGAACAAGCCACAGCTACCTCACCTTGCTAATTCTTCAGCTGATCCTGTTTCCTCAGATTGGATGCCTCTCAGCTGAACTGTTGCTCAAAAGCCTAAAAGCTTAACCAGCTCTAAGTTCCTGGTCCTCACGCCTTATATACCTTCCTACTTTCTGCCATCACTTCCTGGGATTAAAGGCGTGAGTAACCATGCCTGGCTGTTTCCAGTATGGCCTTGAACTCACAGAGATCCAGACGGATTTCTGCCTCTGGAATGCTAGGATTAAAGGCATGTGTGCCACCATTTTCTGGTCTCAAGATCTAGTGGCTGTTCTGTTCTCTGACCCCAGATAAGTTTATTAGGGTGCACGATATATTGGGGAACTTAATATCACCACAATATTATTTCTCTCTAATGTTGTATTTGGGAACAGTAATCTGGGTCCAAGCACCTGTGACTGTAAAGAGCTGCAGTAGAGTGACTTGTGAAAATAGTTCTGGGATGTACGTGAACATCGGTGTGCTGTGCACGCTTGTGAAACTGCTTCACCTTGCTTTATTGCCAGTTGTGATAGAATTGGAAATCATAAATCCATGCAATAAATCCAACCCTCTATAATATTTTTTATTTAGGAGAGACTGTACATTTTTCACAGGATATTCCCCTCGCCCATGGGCATCTTTACTTTTTTTTTTTTTTTTAAGCGGGATGGTTTACTGTTTGTTCTCTGTGCACTCTTTATTTCTAGCTGAATGTGGTATGAGCAGTGCTCGTTTCATACAAGAAAGGTGATGAGAATGGTTTTGAGTTTAGTGAGAAGTTTCTTAGTCCGAAAATCTGGAGGAAAATGGCTGACTTCATTTTGATGTGAAGGATTTATGTATCTTTTGATGTTGGGAAGATACACGTGTATAGGTGTGTGTTTCCTCTTGAAATAGAAGTGTGGCATGACACTTGGTCCCAGAATCTCTGTGATGTCTCCATCAGCCCACCTGCTGCAGGGCAGCCAGGCTAGCTGCCCCTGAGACCACGTTGAGCTGAGTTCTGCGATGTATCCCAGCCTGCAGGCCCTGGGCTGAAATCACTGACCTCTCCAGTTCAGAAACGTGAACTTGAGGCTCTCTTTTCTGTCTTCTGAATTCGCAAGCCCCTGGCTCTCCATAACAGACACCTGGGACTGTTTCTCTCAGAAGTTTAATTGGGCATTTAAGGCTCCTCCAGAGAAGCCATTTGTCTTAAATCTCTGCTGGCCTCTGGAAACCCCCAGCTCTCCTCAGTCATCCATACTAATTTTTAAGCATATAAGCGAGTGAATTAAAAGGCATGGCTCTCTTTGCTAATCTTGGGCATAAAGTTTTCCGCGAATCTTGCTAGAATCTTGCTTTTGCCTTTGAATCCTGCAGTTGAGAAATCTGCAGCCAAGATCTGTTCTCTTTTCTCTGGAAGGCAGGCCACTCCAGGACCTTCCCACCCCTGATTTCCGTTGTTCTCAGATAGGTTTGCATGCAACATACTCTGCCTGGATTTCTGTGTTCTCCAAAGGCTGTCGATTGCTCAGCCTGACAGTTCTCTAGTTATGCCTTCTTTGTCTAGGATTCTGCAGACAAGGTCTTGGATTTTTATTTTAGTACTAAGGTGGTTTTGTACTGAAAACTCCTCACATCCCTCAAAGGACCGCCCCCTTCCTAGTTGATCTAGCATCTTACACATCTTTCATCGGCCTTGTGTGGTGAAGGTCACACTGCGGCACGCTATGAGGATCGGTGAGTGAGTGGCGTTCTTGATTGATCTCTCCTGCTATGCTGGTCTTTGCTGTGATCGGCCGGCCTTCTGCACCAGGGCTTCAGTTGTCTCTGACCTTCAGGTCTGCAGTTGCTTCTCTTGCCAAGCATTTTCCTTCTGGAAACTCTGGCTTCATTGCCAAGTGTGTAAGACACAGTTCCCTGTGCTGTGGGGATACAACCCCTCGCAGCCATACAATACACGTAGATGGGGTGGTTATCTGAGTTTGGCTAAAACAACTGAAATGCCTTTATATATGCTTAATATTTTCATGTCCTAGACCAGTTTTCTGGAAACCATGAAAACTGTCAGTGTGAAACATAGTCTTAAAAAAATCTGTTTGAACTTGATTGCCTAATTGGAAATTTTCATATCTTGTATCTTATCTTCAAATCCTACTACTTCCTTTATTAAACAGAGAAAATATTACCAATTCACTCATTTAAGGTAGTGAGGAGTCAGCACAGCCTGGGTAAATCACTCCTATTTTACCTTAGGCCTTGCTCACTAACAAACTTTTCTGTTAAACGGATGTCATTTGTACTCTGTTTTCCTTACTCTGTCTAAGCACACAGTTCGATGAGCTAAAGCAAATTTTAGGAAATCCCCTTTTCCTGAGAGGCCCTTGACAAAACAAAGCACCAGAAAGGGTGAGCTAGAAAATTTCCATCTTAAGCATCATCTGTGTGCCTGTCAGAGTAGGAATGAGGTTATGGTTGTGGGTGCGGGGTGGACATAGAGCTGTAGGTGTGCACATGGAGGTCTGGGGGTGAAGATAACTTTGGGGTTTTGTTTTGTTTTTGTTTTGAGACAGAGTTTCTCTGTGTAGCCCTGGGGGTCATGCAACTCACTTTGTAGACTGAGGCTGGCTTCGAACTCAGAGAGCCACCTACTTCTACGTCCCGAGTGCGATTAAGTTTATAGTCATATATGAGGGTTGTTTTTCTTTTCCCCCAGCAATTCCAGAATAACAAGAATGGATTTGATTGACAGTCCTCAGATTTGTTCCCATGAAATAGATCCATGAATTATTCCTTATAAACTTTTAGCCTAGTTGTGCCTCCTCTCACTGATATACTTTATTGGGTATCTTACCCCAAGGTAGGCCACTGCGACCTCTTTGTGAATGTCATCAGTGTCCGTCCTAGAGACATTAGTAGTGACAGTCTGCCCTTTCCTCTTATAAAGCATGCAACTAAGAGTGGAATTGCTTTGAACCTGTCTGTGGTTGGTGACCCACGTTTCTGTAATTGTCAACACACGTGGCCTTTACACTCCAAAGCAAACTTCCTGCCCTGTATCTTTGCTACTTATTAGCTGTGTAACCTTGAGTAGACTCACTCTGCTCCTGAGTTTCACGTGTACAAAGTAGAAATCACATACCACCTAGTCAAGAGAAAACGGTTGTTGTGAAGATTAAATTATGAGACAATCACCCAGCAGTCAGTAGTGCCACAAAATAAGAGCTGTATTAATTAAAAAAAAAAATGTCTTTAATCTCCCCCCAGTGAACTCACCAAGTCTGTAATGTTTTTATTTTTCTTAGTTTGTCCTCACTTCATGCTGTCTGTCCTTCCTGCTGTCTGTTATCTATATAGTGACATCATCTCTCATTTGGTTCTTAAGGAGCACTCCTGAGTTTAAACATAAGCCATCCTCCTGTATTCGTGAGCAGCATTTGGCTTTCTCAAATGCAGTGCATCTTTTTGTCAACATTATAAGCACACACTACTTTGTACTATTGTTTCAGTCACTCCCTGCTTTTACAGCTCTAATGATGTTCATAGTGTCTTCCAAGTCTGGCGTGAACACTGCAAGTAGTACCTTCAGCTTGAAATGACCAGTGTTAAGATAACATCAACCACGATCGCCATCTGTTGGCGGTGGTTGGTGTAGACGCACATCTCCCAAGCCCAAACATATGTTAACTGGGAAGAGGGGATGGCAAGTGGGAAGGGAAAGAGTGTGTGTGTGTGTGTGTGTGTGTGTGTGTGTGTGTGTGTGTGTGCACATGTTTGCACATACATCACTTACAACCTGTGAGGAGCACACCACCATTCAGATCTGGACTTTGGGTGATTTTAATCTTATCAGCCTAATATCTGTGTTCTAATTCCAGTAGTATGTATTGCTTTTGTGATTAGAATAAACTAAAAAGAAAGATATAACTTAGAAGGGAGAAAGCGGTGGGGACAAGCAAATCATCTTTTTTTCAAATTAAAACTAAAATATATTTGATTTTTAGTCACAAGTGTTAATGGGAGAGAAAAGACTATAGATATATTGCAAGCTAAATAAGTTTTAGTACATTCTAAGCAGTTCTTCAGTCTTGTCCGCATAAGCAAGTAGGTCTAAACGTGAATTTTTACTTGTTATCCTCTCCCTTTGAAATTCTAATTATTCTGCAGTCACATCTCTTAATTACTCTTGATCCTGTTACTGCTGGTGCTTCCTCTGGAGTGGATTAGCTGCTCATAGAAAGGGCATCATAATCAGGGCATCGAGGGCTGCGGGCTGAGCCTCGATCCTTTGAAGTTGGATAAAACCTGAAGAATCAGCATAGACACAGTGCTTCCACACAGCCCTATACCCCCCCCATTCTCGGGTGTGTCCCTGTTCCGTGTTCTTAGAGTGTGCATTCTGCCAGTCAAGGGCCCCCATTTGCCTAGTACATTGTACCTCTCTTTTCCTTAATTTTTTTTTTTTAAACAAATTAAGCTACAGATGGGAACAAGGGAAGCTGAAAGTTTGGGTTGCTTTATCAACTTGTACCCAACCATCTGTTACTCTTGTGAGCACTAGTGGTTGAGAGTAGATGCAGATTAAGTTCTAATTACCTGTGACACCTCCTCCCCCCCCATTATTAAATCTTACTGCAAGTAAAGCTATCAGGACAACAGTGACCATTTCCCATTATGCTCTGAGTGGACAGCGTGGAGATGTTTAATGAAAGGGAAACCCCTTGCACCCCTCAGTGGCTCCAAGTAATCACCTCCCTGTGTGCAGGAAGCCAGCAGACCGTAACTCCGCCGACAGAGAGTGGAACCACGGTCTTTCCGTCCTGGCCCACGAGCTGACGAAACCCGCAATGGAAAGTCAAACTGATCAATTTCAGAATGTCTTCTCTTCATTTCCTTTTTGTCAGTCTCGAAGCATGCATTTGTTTCATGTTAAAACAAACAAAAACTGCTGGCCTTGGAAAAAGAGAAATCCGTGTCAGCATCGAAATGGAAGGGACCACTGAGTCCGACTGCTCATTGTCATCCCCCCCCATCTCCTTTCATAGCTGAGCTAATGAAGGACACACTGCTTTTCATAATAACCTCATAAATAGGCTGAACTTAAGTAACATGCAGTTTTTGAACTTTGGAAATTTAGGCAAAGTCTTAGACTCAAAAGGTGATTTTTTTTTCTACCATTTACAATAATGGGAATAATAACAGACTGTGGAGATGAATAAAATACATAAGATGTATAAAACACACTACACATAACCTCATCATTGTTCATGGTATGGCTTTAAGAGCATAAGTAGGAGTTTGGTAACTGTAATCCCCTTTATTATTTCTTCAGTGAATCAGACAATTAGGGCTGGCTTCTGGGAAGAAAAGATTGGCACAGGCCCTTCGGGATCTAGATGGGTAAGCTGGGGTAATGGACAGATGGGATGGACATGTCTAAAGTGGTGTTTGGGGTACATTTACGCAGACAAGTCCTCTTAGACAGACTGGTGGTGGCCAGAGGACTATTTAGTGCTTTTAAAGGAAGTCTAGACAGCGTGGGGAAGAAGGGGATTTTGGAAGCGTCAGAGACAAAGCTCAGCAGGGTTACAGTTGTCTTTGAGGGATGACTGCACTGATACAGTCCTGGGTAACCTTGGGGGGAGATGGGGGGAGTCACAGTGTTACTGAATCGAGACACGGGGAGGAGATGGAGTATGTGTTTGGGATGCTTTGAGAATAGAATTTAGAAAGTGGTAGGCAGGAGGCAATTTTTAACTAAATACTTGCTATCTTAACAAAACAGTAAGACATTTAAGTAGAAAGAAAGAAGTGAAGACAAACAAATGCTCTTGCAGAATTTGTGTGTTTTTTAAAAAAAGTCAGGAACGAGAAATGGCATCATAAAAAATGAATTACAACTACATCTCTGGATACATGTCCAAATAAAGTCAGGGTTAAGGATCAAACACTAAATGTAAAAAGGGAGGCAAGGAAGTGGAATTTGACAGGGAAGCCCCAGATGGACCACGGAGATGGAATGAGAGCCACCTCTGTGGGTACCGGTTCCCATGGTGAAGAGCCGTGCACACAGCGCAGGTGTGAGCGTGAGCGCCATGTCTCTGGCAGCAGAGAAGAAACAGCGCAGTGGGGCGGGGTGTGTGTGTGTGTGTGTGTGTGTGTGTGTGTGTGTGTGTGGCCTGAGTGTTAGCCTCTTTATGTCCCCTACGTCTCCGTGTCTTTGCCATCATGAAGTGTTCAAAGCAGCAGCAGAGGGGACAGTGCCAACTCCCGACCTTGTCCTGACAAAAAGCCCGCGCTCTGAGACCTCAGGCAAGGTATCCTCACTTAAGTGACCGTCAGCCCCCTTGTTCTCAGCTGGAGTCGTACCAACTTTTCCCTGCTTTGGGAGATGTGCGGGTGGCAGAATCTGAGAAGTGCTTTCATTGAAGCCTGCAGGTGGGAGAATGCTGGGAAAGACCAAGCATGTGACCTTGGAAGTTGAGTGCCTGCTAAAGGGTCGTCTTCATGTCTTGTGTGTTCTTGGCGCTCCTGCGTCTTTACATCTATTTTTGTAAACGTAGTGATCCAAGTGGATGTTGTTATAAATGCTCGGTGTTTCTTCAGGGAATTGAAGGTGTTTGTGCTGCATTATGCCTCTTGGATGTAATTATCAGTGGAACCCTAAATTATCTTTACTTTCATGCCTAGTTAGAACTCATTTGACTACGTGATTATACAGAGTGGAAGGAGGAGAATTAGATGGATAAGAGAGGTGGCTCGTGGCCATTTGTTTCCTCCAGACAAATGTATTTCAGCTGCTCTTAATGCACAAGTACAAGTTTATAATATTCAGAGTGGTATAGAAAGGGATGCAGATTTCTGAGATTGCCTCACGCACTTGAGACACGTGAGTTTCTTTTCTCACTCCCCGGTGCCTCAGTGCATTCATGACATGCTAGACAAGTCCTCAGCCAGCCAGCTACATCCCCAGCATTAAGACTCATTCCATCTTTTAATCCTCAAAAGTCCATCATGAGAAAGGCATAAGAGAACGTGTTTAGAAACTTGTAAATTAACCATCAGGAAAGTGGAATTTTAGAACTTAACTATATACACGTGAGGAAATTTGGGCCCCAGACTCATGAAATATGTCCTGCATATTTCTCTCTAGTTTACTTTGATTTTAAAAAATATAAATACTCTTTTTCAGGCATTTCCCTGAGGTGTTAGAAAACAAGCATAGGTAATAGTGCTTTTCCTCAGGGTCTGCACCAAGTAGGTATGGAGTTAGTATCTGCATGTGAATATAAATTAACATCTAACGTTTAGGAGCAGTGCACTAAATCAGAATAATATGCATTTTTCCTCTCCCCAATTTCTGTGACACCATAAGGAATTTAACCACATTTCTCATGCACACAATCATTAAATTAGTGATTAATCCCTGTTCAGTTTCATCGTCTCAACCGTCTGTCTTATACACAAATACATGCTCACTCTCACCATACTAATAGTTATTACTGAGTTAGAAGGTGATATTAGTAACGTTTATAAATGTAGAAGTCTTTGGCAAAAGAAAAAAGACCTATCTTTTACCACTATCTTTCAAGTTTGTTAAGCATAATACATATACAGCTGCCGCCTAGCCTGTGACCTCACAGCACTGTTCACTGAGTCAGGATCAATAGAATAATACAACAAGTTTTTTGCTGTCTGTATTTCATAAAAGCTGTGTGGGTTGTAGGACTTTAATAGATCTGTGGCCTTGTATTTGGCTTTGTAGTTGACCACAGACATAATGTTACCAGAAGGAGAAAAAAAAATTTTTTTTGTATAGAGTGTACAGTGCATTCCCCCCCCCCCAAAGATTGTCAGGAAAGTACCTGTTCTTCAAAGCTAAACATCAAACTTAATACAGAGCTTCAAAGGGAGAGCCTGGCCATTCCATTTTTTAGTTTAAAGTTCAGAATTCTCATTGCGTGCCCCTCAGTAAAGAACATTTTGTACTTTAAAGTTTGCAGATGTTTGAAAAAAAAGTATGTGTGTTCTTTGGACTTGGACATGAATAAGAGTTCCTTATGACTTCTTCCTGTTGCCTTTTGTTTTAGATATGGGAAAATCGTCTCCACGAAGGCAATTTTGGATAAGACAACCAACAAGTGCAAAGGTATGTTTCTGTGGGCAGTCATCCCCTCGGCCATAGCTTCAGAAAGACAACTGAGTGAGTGGTCTTCGGTTTCACAATTAACCTCATGGTGTTAAAAATAAAAAGCAAGTCTCGTATGTCACCCAGTTTCTGTCTTGCACAATGTCAGCATATTGCTTACGTTTGTTTTGTCCCTGGTTGAGTTTTGGCTGGAAACCCCACAACTAGCAGTTTGCCAGAATTCTGGATTTGGCACCAGTAGAGTTAACATGTAAAAATACGAGTTGGCATTTAGCCCCTGCCTCTAAAAGTGTGGGGGGGGGGGAGCAGAGCTGGAGAATAGCTTTCCTTTCCTGAGCCTGGGGAGATTAGAGCTGCTTACTGAAGACCATTGGACTGTACCAAAGAACTGAAAAGGTTACATATTGTGTAAATTGGCTCTATTAATTAGAATAGAGTAGTTTTAAGCAGTACTTAATTACATGTTTCAATACTCTCGATTGTTCTCTGCTGAATGCCTGTTGACAATATTGGCGGCAGGGAGGAGGGAACCATTTTCACTGACCAAATTGTACCAGGGAGGGGAGGTCACGCGCCCCTTTGAAATATGCTGCTGCATTAATTTGATGCACTGACCTTCAGTTTTCCATGCAATTAGGATGAGCTCATCCAGCTCCTTGAGCTGCGAGTGAAAGCGTCCAGAGCAGGGTGGCGCAGATGCTCTGTGCATCTGACTTTTAATGATCCAGTGTCTTAACAATAGGCATGTGATTTCTAGGAAAATGGAAGAATGGAGTCAGCTGACTTTGACTCTAACTACTGACCCCGGGAATTGAAGCAAGGTTGACAGGAATAGGCAGAGAAGGCAAATCTCCTCATTAATTAGACCCCAGTTTTTCAAGTCGTGGTGATGGGGCATTGGCTTAGCAATGAAAAAGGCAGAGAACATAAATGAAGCCTAGGGTGAGGCCTCCCCTTGTAAGCCAGTCCTTTCCTTTAATCTAGACTTGAAGTGGTTCATTGTATGCTCCCTCTTCAAAGTGCCGAGATTTAAAGGAGCTATTGTGGCAAATATCTAAGCCCGTGTTTAATCAACATGGCATATTAAGGCAGTTTTGCCTTAGGACAGTGAATAGAGTGTGCTTTATGTAGAGTGGTACCCAATAAATATTTAAAATGAATTAAACCAGAGAGAGTCAAATGCATGCGGAAATGCATGCACTTAGTTGCCAAGATTGGTTTTATTTAGCATCAATAAATGATTTGGGAGATCAGAGACATACACACACACATACACACACACACACAAAAAAAAAAGTCTTTTGGTTTTATGGAGAAAAATAGGCCCTCACCAAGCACAAAGCAGGAAGCTGATCTCAAAAGTGAACTTCAAACTGGGAGAGAAATCCCAGTGGATAAATGGTTTTAGTCCCCCATCCCTCCCTTTCTTCCTCACTCCAGAGAAATCTGCTGTGGCAGTTCATAATGCTGAAAAAGCAGAGCTGTGACATTGAGTCGGGGAGAACCCCTTCTCCAGCTGAACTCTCCAGTGCCCAGACTGAAAGGCACTTCCGTGTGTTCTTCTCCAGTGGCTGCCTCTTTCCTGGAAACCAGAATTCTGCCGCATGTTCAGCGTGGTCTAGGCAAGGACAGTGAATCTCACCCTGCCATATGCAAAGCTGCGTGTTTGTGGGGAAGCATCCACAGATAGAGAGATTTATGAGGCTTCTAAACAAAAGTAAGGGTGATTCAGAGCTGCTGTTCAATCCAGCAAGTCTCCTGGCCACCTTCTCATCAAGCAGGCCTTGGGAGACACTGCTCTGTGGGGCCACGCATGATTCTTTCCAGGATTCTCAGTCTCACCAGCCTCTGCATAGTGTGCATCGGCAGCTGTGTAGGGTGTGAAATAGAGGTAAGGGGAGAAGATGATCAAGAGGGAGTTTATAAAGTTGTGCCAGCCAGAATGAGTTTGCAGGATGGGGTAATGTTGAGACAAATGAGAGATAACAGTTTGGTTCATAATAAAGCTGGATAACATGCCACCTACAATAATTTACTATGGTCGGTATATGTATATGTGTGTATAGTTTTTCATGTATGATAGTTTCAGTGCATATAGATAAATTAATACATAAGAGATTATAGAGAATTGCTATAAATGAGAAACGCTATACTAAATATAATTTTTAGAGATTAAATATATTCAAGTATTTCACACAGGACTCCAAGAGATCTTTGAAGGTCATGAGACTTTTTCACAAACTTATTTGGCAGCCTCTCTTAAGTTAAGATGAAGAAAATGTTAAGTCTAAATAAGGTGTATTAGTTGTTGATGATTCAGTTGGTATTTTATATTTCAATTTTTGTCAAAATTTAGCAAACAAAAGGTTTTGAGGCAGGTTAGGACAGAAAAGCCCACAAAGGCTTGGCTAGAAATTGAGTTATAGATGAGATGAGAGTATATATACACATTAACACAGAAGAAAAACGTGGGTGAGGGTAAATCAGACTGGTAAAGTGCAGACAGAAAACCTCATTTTATCACAAAAGAAGCCTGTGTTTGATAGAAACCAAAGCAGAAATGCAAAGCATACTCTGCCCATGTTCAGTCTTTTCACAATGGGGGCAGACTTCAGTAAGCAGGATGAATATGACTACTCAGGGTCTTGGGACCTGATGACTTAATCTCCTAGGATCATCAGTGAGCAAACCTGCATGTTACTTAGCCCCACCTTCAAAGACAGCTGCATCCCTGTTTATACAACGAGATCTAATTAATTCTATAGACATCGTATGAAATTGTATGGGTCTTACCTCTACTTGAAAGTAGTACAGATAAATGGACAGCGCATGGCTGCATGGTTACCAGTTTTGTTTATCTTCAATAAATGGTTATGAATTCCTAGAGTAGGATTCTACAAAGGCCAGAAACACATGCTATCCATGACTGAATGCAACAATTTGTATTTCGTATTACAACAATAAAAACAAAGAATGGTCCTATTATACGAGCAGATTGCAACTTCAAGTGCAATAAATAGCATCATGGCGGAGAGGTTCTGCTTATTGTAATGTATTGGCAGTGGCAGAGTTGGTAAAAGGACGTGTACATCAGTAGAGGCTGCATCATTTCAGTGCAGCAGGGTGTGTTTGTTTATGATCTCCAGACATTGGGGAGTTGTATGAGAAAGTCAGAGGCAGAGCTTGCCTGAGAATCCAAAGGTGATGCATATTAACATAAGCCCCAAATGTGTTCAACCTATCTCCTACCCTGGCAATTGAGGAACACTGTCTGCTTTGGCTGGCATCAGCTGCCTCCTTTTTCTTCCCAACCTGGCTATTTTTGTACTAACTAAATCAAATAAGCCTCTCTCAATCCAATTCCAAGTACTATAAAGGAGCTGTTGCTTATTTCAACATCCGCATCCCTCCCTCCTGAAATGTCCACGTCTGTAACTGGTGGTCTGTTCCATTACAGTTCACTTTGTGAAGAAGCAGGTCATGAGGCCAGTGCTGTGGCATGACTGTTGCGTGTTTCTCTTTTACGTCACTGTTGTATGCATGTCCCTCCAACACCAGTACTATCTCTTCATAAATTCTGAGTATTGATCCGAGGCCTGCCTCCTCTTCTTCATAGACTTCTAAATAGTGCTATTCTCTTTCAAATTATACTTACTAAAGTTAATTTTCGAGCTAAGTGTGGCAGTGCATGTACTCACAAGGCTGAGGAGAAGTGCAGGTCCCCAGTAGCTTGTGCTATGTAGCAAGACCTTGCCTCAAACAAAAATGTTAATAATATTTTAATATTTTTTATTAAATAAATGCATGTACATCTAGGTACACCCATGTATGTACACAAGCATAATAGAGATATATACCTGTATAAAAATAAAATTTCCTATGACTTGAGTTCAGAGCAAAGCTGGTATTTGGGTTAGGCTCCTAGCAAGTCTTTTAAGTTGTCCTAAATATGCTTACCCCTTCCTCAGTATGTGAAGAGTTACTGCAGTGAACGCTCTGATAGGCTGTTTTCATGCAGTGATGTCTGGTGAATCTACAAGAGGCCCGTGACACTCCTTCTTGCTAGTCTGCACTGTAGGTACCGTCCATGTGTAGATATTCAGTGCTGCCTTCCTCAGCCTCCACCCCCTAGTTTCCTGTTTTGATTTCCTGTGGCCTGGAACATAGATGATGAGCTCATTAAGAGTGTTTGTGAAACCACAGGTAAATGAGCACTGAAGAGTGGCCTTTCTTAGGTGTGTTTTACTATGTTGCATACTATCTTTAGTCTTTATGCAAAGGGTAAAATAACTATTTCAGGTATCTGGAAGCATTTTCCTTCTCTCCTTGATTTTGGAGAGAGCTAATGTTATTTTAGGTAAATGAGTACTTTTAACTAGGCACTAAAATTTAGACTTTATTTTAGTATCAAATGTTCACACTTACTTTAACGTAGAAAACTAAGGGATAATCCATAGAATACATAATTTTTGTTTCTGTCACTTTTGAGCTAGTCAAATAGCTCGATCTTTTTTTTTGTTATATGCTTTAAATGTTCCTGAAGTTGTCTCTCACAACACCCCCAATGCCCCTTTACTTACTTATTTGTTTATTTATTTGTCTGTCTGTCTGTCTGTCTATCTATCTATCTATCTATCTATACCTTGCTTAGCAACTTAAATGTCAGGTGTTTACAGCTCAACTCTAGGACACCTGAGAAGATCTTTAAGAAGGCAAAGCTCATGTCCCCACACACCCCTCACACACACATGCTTTTAAGGGATGCTTTGAAGGATCAAGGAAACCACTGCACCATGCACACATCTACTTCTAATGCCTGTATCAGAACCAAAATGAAGTCCTTTTTTTTTTAAATACTTCCTATAATCAAAAGGTAATGGCTTAAGAAGAGTGTCTCTTGCATTTCAGGTTATGGCTTCGTTGACTTCGACAGTCCTGCAGCAGCCCAGAAAGCTGTCTCTGCCCTGAAGGCTAGTGGAGTCCAGGCTCAGATGGCAAAGGTGAGTGGAGCCCTGTGTCCCTGAAGGTTGCTGCTCCTCCATCCCTCCAAGCACTGCTATGCACCCAGGCATGCATCCTCAGTCATAGCAATTATGCAAAGGCTTTCTTCTTCATATTCTAAAGAAGGATTGACAAATGTGTATACTTTGCATAGTAAATTATGTAACCCCATAAGTGAGTCCAGAAATAGCATCCGATTTTCTTGGATAATCAGAATTCCGGAAGGCTTTAAAATCTACACCGTTTTCGGAAAATAGAGCTTCACAATTTGTTGGCCAAAGAATGAAGCCATTTTAGGCACACCTCAAAGAGAAGGTAAGGGGATACATATGTCTCAAAGCAGAATGAGAGGTATTTGGGGAGAGGAGGGAGAACGGCAAAAGGAGAGAGAAGGAATGGGTAAAGAAGGACAAGCTATCATAGGTATGGAAATGTCACAGTGAAACCCATCCCTTTGTATAATAACCAGGAGATTCATTTATAAAGTAACTGGGGAGGGATTGGAAGATGGCTGGTTGGTAAAGTGATTGCCATGCAAACATAGGATCCCTGACAGGCGTGTAAAAAGCCAAGCTCAGTGAAATATTCAAGCTGAATCGGTGAACTCCAGGTTCAGTGAGAGACCCTGTCAAAAACTAACGTGGAGGGCTACTGAGAAAGTCATCTAGTGTAAACCGGCCTCCAGACACAGACACACACAATTGAAGATAGGAAAGGTAATTGTGCGTAATTTGAAGGGATATATAAGTGGCTCACATGGATTTATACAAATGAGAGGTAGGATATGAATGTATGCCATAGATGCTGTTTTATCTGTATGATAGCCAGATGATTTTTACATGCTGATTATTTATGTAATATGAATCTATCCTTCAGTAGTTTTACATGGACTTTATTCAAGACTTATTTCTGTTGGACTTTAAGCATCCTCACTGAGGAATATTGTTGAAATTTTCCTCCAAGTGAAGAATATGCCTAAGCACTCAAGGACTATAAAACGAGGACCATATGTTTCATGCTTCATAAGCATTCAAGCACAATGTGCCTGGGTTTTAATTACTTTAAGACATAATGCCTTCCCTGAGTTCTGTTCTCTTTTGCTAGCTTCCTTGCAAGGTTAAAGACCTAGAATCCAGGAATGTCATCACTTAGACATGTGAGTGGATTGACTCACTAGTACGTGTCTCCTTTCACGTCAGATTCACCGTCAGAGTCAGGATACTGCTGCAGAGGGCCCAGCTGATAAACGCACTCACTGCCACGCCTGCTAACCTGGGTTCTGTCCCTGCAACCACTGTAGCAGGAAGGGAGGCTAACTCTTACAGCCTCTCTGATACCAATAAGCACACCGTAGCACGTATGCACAAATACATCCAAGTGTATAAAACGCTTAAAGCCTCAGATGATTTGATGAACTTGGAAAGGTTAGTTTAGCATGACCAAAATCACCAACCCAGAGTAGTTAGAATCCTAAAGCTAAAGAGACTTGAGGTTGTTCTCCAACTTACTGGCAATGAGCCTGTTCTTGTTCTTTGAGATAGGAGCTCACATATCCCAGGCTGCCCTTGTACTCCCTATGTCACTGAGGATGACCTTGGACTTCTGAATCTTTACCTCCACCTCCTGACTACTCAGATTACAGACATAAACCACCATATGTAGCTTTCAAATTCACATATTTTTATTAAAAATGAGTAAGAATCAGAAAGAGGCAACCCTTGAAGCACGGTGCATTCTTAATGTGTTGTATTCTATAACAGAAATTTCATTATACACTAAACACATCTCAAAGTCACATTAACTAAGCCAGTGTGTATGCCCTGGTCTTTATAGGGCAAATGTAAGCTTGGATGATATCCTTACATATAGTTCCTATAGGAAATTTATGTAGATAATCGTGGGTTGTTGTTTTTTTTTTTTCCATGCATCAGTTTCTGTGTCAAATATTTTAAAGCCTAATATTTGGCAGTATGTTATTTCAAGTCATCTTTTCAAAAGAGCAATGGTTTTTCTATTACCAGGCTTTATGAAGTGCAGAGGAAAATAATTGGGTACTGTCCTTGGCTACTTCTGAATAGTACCACATGATCACTCCCTAAGGAACACTCACATGTCCAGGAAAGAAGGCTTATAGAAGTTCAAGGACGATGAGGAAGACATAGGTCACTTGAGAAGACCTAAGAGATAAGTTAGCTGCTCACAGCCCTACAGCTGCCAGTGTAGAGATACTGTGTAAGAATCGACACAGATAAAGGTTTCCTACAAAGGATTCCTTCCTTCTAATCCACACCACTTGGCGCTGAGCTGGCCTCCAGAGTAGAAGTTAAGACAAACAGAAACCATCAATAGGAAGCATCCCAGTTTTCAGATGATTGCCCATCATATGAGCAATGTCCAGTGTTGGTGTTGAAAACAAGTGGAAGAACTATGAGATCGTAAGCACATTGTGAACACAGCGTGCCTATTTGTGTTCTGATCTATAGAATATTTATTCTGCCCCCGGAATCAATGTGTGACTGGACATAATGATAAGCAGGGCTTACCCAGAACACCACAGTTTTGTCCTTCACTCTATACATCCCAACTCACTCTGCAAAGCTCCTCCTTTCTCTTTTGATAATATCCAGGAGAGATGCAATGACTTCTGCAACTACTCCCATTTCAGAAAGTCCCTTCTCTTGACTTTTCACACCGAAATGCCATAACTTACAGCATCTCTTTCACTACATTTTCGGCCATCTCTGTCTGTATTCATGTTGTCCAACCTCATTTAATGTGGTGTTTAAGTAACAGTCTGTTGAAGGGAAAGCCTCATTACATTTCATATGCAGTATGTAAACTGTGGGGTCATGTATAGGGGTTTCACAGACTGCCCAGAGCTCTATAAAATATGAGTCTTGGCTGTTGCTGGTTCCAAGGGGGCCATCACAGACTACATTGCAGTCATTTGCTGGCAGCAGTATTGACTATTGGGTGATCTGGAAGCAGCATTTTGAAGGTTTCCATCCCAGTGATCATTTATTATGTGAACATGTAGACTGGCATGTGATGAATGGGCTTAGTTACATTGCAGCTAAATCTAATTACATTTTTAGAAGATTGGTTGTGGTTGTGACTGATATATAATGTATTATAATTTTTTCTTACTAAAATAATGCAAAATATTTTAACATTTGATTAACATTTTGATGCTAAACACTTGAAGAAGAGATATTTAATGTATGATATTCAGTGCTTACCATTTAAACACAGTCCTGTTTCACAGAAACTCTGAGTATCAGGTAACAGCAGGGACGGTTCCCTTCCCCTGAGTTAGGTCTGCTCTTCCTAGCAGTGTGTGTTCCTGCCCAGTCTCTTTCAGCTCCTCAGCTGGGCTTTCTAACCCTTCAGAGCTGGAGCACTAGCAGAGGGTGGGAAGGTCTGTTGGCCTAACAGTGATGGAATCTGGCTGACTTTCTCTCATGGGCAGTAAACAGATGTTCTTTCTCATAAAGTACCCTGGGCGTGTTTCTGAGCTCTCTACCCAACCCACCTCCCATCCCCCAGGCTAACTAACTGTCAGCCTTCCTCCGGTGAGCTAGCTGTCTCTCCCTGCCCTCCTAGGCAGCCAGCCTCCCTAGGGGACTCTAACTCACTCTAAAGCCGCTCTGTGTGGTCCACTTCTTTGGGGTTTTTAGGAGGGGACTTAACCACATAGCTCAGGGTGACTTTGAGTCCGTGATTCTTCCACGTCTGCCTCCTGAGTGCTAGAAATGTTCTACATGTGAGCAAGCCAGCTTCCAGTGAGTCCTAGTTCCCATCTCTTTACCAACCCTCAGTAAGAGAGTAATTACTTCCCAGCCGCCCTGGTAGGCCCTTTCAGTCAGCTTTCTGCTTTTCTGTTGTTCAGCTTTTGAGTCATACATCGACCCATTGTATCCTGCGGGCCGGTGGGATACAGATCACATTTTCTGTCAGGTCTGCTGAAAGCCCTGTTGCTTGGCTGCTAATGAGAGGCTAAAAGACCACATGTGGAGGCCCAGAACATGGCTGCCTTTCTCTCCACGTAGATGTCATTCTCAGCCTCTGTCTCTCTTCTAGACAGATCTGGATGATCAGCCACTCACCCTAATCCAGTCATAGCCAGATTCTTGTAGACTTTCTCTAGGTAGTTTCTCACTGTGGATCCTGGGAACACCAACACCCATTGTCAAAACTGAGTTAGAAAGAAGGCTGTTTTATCAACCTATCAAAAAAACACAGGGGCCTTTATGGGGTAGCCCCTATGTACCATCTTAGCCCCTGTAGTATTAGGAAGCATATTTCTTCCAAACAGATAGGCTATGTTTGGAAGAAATCTTTACAGTGCATTTATTCAAAAGAGGCTTGGGTATAGATTGTCTCTATAGGTCATTTCAGTGATGCACTCTGAATGCCATCTTCCGGGAACGTTAAGAACAAGCCCCATACAAGGGTTTCACAGCTTTACTTTGCAGGGGACATGATTCTCTGTCACCTGTGGAAAGGACCAATGCACAGATTCAGGGATGCTGGCTGTATGTCATCATTCTGCAGAATATAAATTTCAGGACCTGGTTCCTTTTCCATTTCTCATCTTTTTTTTTTTTTTTTTTGGTTTTTCAAGACAGGGTTTCTCGGTGTAGCTTTGTGCTTTTCCTGGAACTCACTTGGTAGCCCAGGCTGGTCTCGAACTCACAGAGATCCGCCTGCCTCTGCCTCCCGAGTTCTGGGATTAAAGGCGTGCTCCACCACCGCCCAGCTCCATTTCTCATCTTTAAAATCACTTTTTAAAATGCTATCAGATCTCTTGTTCTCTGCCATAAAATCATGGGTTTGGGTATCTGGTCTTCATTCTCTTACGCTGATGAACTCAAGGGTTACCTGATGCACATCTTTTGGGGAGAGAATTTATATAAAGGAAATTTAAGTCTGGCTTGTGTGGTTACACTACAA
This sequence comes from Peromyscus leucopus, assembly GCF_004664715.2. Lineage (NCBI taxonomy): Eukaryota > Metazoa > Chordata > Mammalia > Rodentia > Cricetidae > Peromyscus > Peromyscus leucopus. The sequence continues at coordinate 37,820,493 of NC_051066.1, read as the reverse complement.
GGGACCAATCACTGTCCACTTTCTTCTAGTGAAGGACTCGGGGGAGGGGGTACTGCGTTGTGTTAAAAATCCCCGCATACTATAGTCTTTACCTCTTGTGTAATCTGAAGCAACAAAGGGGCACTCAGCTGAGAGAAGGCTGAGCTGTAATGTTGCTTGACACCTGGGGTACCAGGGCTGAGGTAAATTAAAACTGACTTTCAAAACTGTAAACTGGGAACATGAGGGTGGCTGTTTCCCATTCATGCTCTATGTTCCACAGCTTTGCTCAGTTCCTGCCATGTGGTGGGCATGAAGTGTTGGCTTTATTGATTAAAAGTATCAACTAATTAAGAGAAAAGGCTTTATTCCAAAGTTGGATAGACACCGGGAATTTAGAAAAGGGATGTTTTGGAAATTAGGTCCATGGAGTAGCACCTTGATGAAACTTACCAAACAGAAATGACCTTGGGCCTTTTGGAAAGCTGACATACGTGAAACAGAGCAGATGTTTCAAATGTGTATCTCCTTCTCAAATATGTAAGCCAGCTGTCGTGGCTCATGCCTGCAGTCCCAACATGTGGGAAGTCGAGGCAGGACAATTACTGTGAGTTTGAGGCCAGCTTGAGCTACATGGTAAGTTCCAATCTAGCCCAGGCTATACAGATGTGAGACCCTGCCTCCAAAAGACAAAAAATCAGATTCTCTTAAAAGAAAGACAGATAACTGGCTGAAAAGATGCAAGGCATGACTCTCTGAGCATGCTACCTGAGACAGAGTAGCTCCTAACAGCTCTTTGTCACCTCCTAAGGCTGGCTGGGGGTCGGCAGGCCATTAGGGATAGTAAGCTTGCATGCTTTTCTCAACAAGTAAGCAGACAAATGAGCAGGATTCAGTTCCCCTTACCCAGAGGCCTGCCATGCACTGAGCAGTCTGCAGGCTCCGTCAGCGGCCATTGGCTGGTGGGTGAACCTATTCAGCACAAGAGAAAACAGACGAAAACAGATGTCTGCTCCTCCTGCCAAGTCCCTTTCTTGCATTTTAGGAACCATTCCACAAGCACAGGGAGGGTTTTGTTAATTTCTTTCAGATGATGACTGAGTGCTTTACACCATGTGGGACCTCCAAAGCCTGGCTCTTCTACTCAAGTGAGCAGTAGTGCCATTAGCCCACTCACAGCCAGTGTGGGACTTCTTTTTCCACGTGTTTGGAAAGCTCCTGGACCCCATCCGTGCCTAGGGACATAAAGAGGCCCAATGCACCCACTGTTCTTGGCTACCTGTAATTGACAGAATAATTTTTTTCAGACATGGCGCTTTATTATTTAGACACAATGAAACAGGGTTGTGACTGATTTTAAAGAGACTAAATTAATCTTCATTCAAAACACCACCAATTACTATAAATACTTTATGTCCCATTTCCTATGAATATATACAGTAATGAGACTTTGTGGACATTTAGAGGATTTGATTGGTGTGTGTGTGTGTGTGTGTGTGTGTGTGTGTGTGTGTGTGTGTGGTGTGTGTGTCTGGTACAACCGGCCTGGGGTTTTACCCCATTCTTTGGTGTTTTAAGTTTTAAATTACTGCAGCATTGTGGGTAGTGTTTGCAGGACAGGTCGACCACGTGGAAAGAAAGAATACATGAGACCAGCTGTAATGGTCATCCCAAATGAGGACACTTGACTGACAGGGTTGTTGCTATGGGAAACAAATACCAGAAATCTCCGCAGGCCTGGGATGTAGCTCAGCAGCACAGTTCCTGCCCAGCACTCAAAAGGCTCCTGAGTTCAAACGCCCAGGATATTTTTTTAAAGTCATAGGAAATATTTACATATATTTAGTCCATTGTATGTCACTCTATCATAGTGATTGATCATATACACACATACACACACACACACACACACACACACACACACACACACACACACCTCCATTCAAGCTTTTAACCATTTTAATATTTGAGTTGTTTTTTTTCACTATTGGTAAATCTTTAGGTTAAATTGAAACTCTACAAAGTATATATTGCTTTCATTAATATTTATCCCAGAAGCAACTAAGACACATTGGAAAGTACTCATGTCTTCCTTGTCAACTCCCCTTTTAAAAAGACTTGAATGTGTAAAAAGTTCTGTGAGGATGCTTAAATATGAAGTCGTTGAAATCTTTATAATCATAATTTCAGAAGTCTGAGGAATCCGGTTGTTCATTTCTTACATTACACATTTAGGTCATTATAGCATATCTTTGTCTAGAAAGTATTTTCATGACCTTTAATTAGCCAGTTCCTGCTTTATTCCGAACCTAAGCCTGATTTATGAGTCTTAATCATGCCTTCCCCTCCTTTTGTGCCTCTGAAACCTTCTTTTGCAGAGTTTGGCTGTCAAAAAACAATCCCTCCTCCATCCTCTCCCAACATACCTCTGGGGAGGGAGGGGGACATCCCAAAACATGGTGGTTTGTCTCCCTAAAGTATCAGTCGCTTAATGGTATCAGGTTCCAGAGCTTGTCTCTCTCCAAATTCAAATTGTTGGGGACTAGAAGCCAAGTGTAACTCTCATGTTGGATGGGAATAGATGCTGAGAGAGGGTCTCACATTATAGCCTAGGCTGGTCTATGTAGCCCAGGCTACAACTTAACAGCAATTCTCCTGTCTCAGCCTCTACAAGTGTTGAATTCATAGGCATGAACTCTAAGATCAAGCACAGGGTTTCAAGGAAGTTTTGGAGCTAGAACAAGGCTGTGTGGTCATTTTCTTCAGTGTTAGAACTCCAGGAATGGGGCGTGGGGATGGGAATCGAACGTAATAACTGACAAAGTAAGGCCACTTCCTGTTTCAGACTGAAAGCGAAGCCTCTTGATTTAGCTTGCTCTGGATGTCCCATGTTCTCTCAGCAAACTTAGCCTCTCATCTTTGAGGCTCCATCCATCCTCCCAATGTGGTTTGTATGTATCTAGCCTTTGCTTCATGTTTTCTTGCCCCTCTGTTGACCTGTGAGCTACTAGAAGATGGGACTAGGGTCGCAGTTGCTTTGTAGGGAGCGTCTGGAATGCATGGGCTACATTGGAGGAGCCCTTTTGCGCTAAAGCTCTTTTCTAGGAACAGTGACCCTGCTTGTGTGGGTTTCCACAGGAACGAATCCCAGAGACTTGGGAGGTGGGGCCCCAAGTGAGATGGCTCTTGGAGGGACTGTGTGATTTACTGGGTGAAGTTGGCTGAGGCAGCAAGTGGGGTGACAATGAAGAGATAAGACTTCCCCCCTGCCCCCACCTCAGGCCAATCTGAGAGCTTTTAACACCTGAAGACAACTCTATTGTCTTCCCTTGTTTTTTTGAAACAATGTACGCATTATTGCCCTACATCTGTTAAATAACTTGGCACATTTTCAACATTAAAGATATGCTTTATCTAACTGACACTGAGATGTTTTGTTCGGTGTGAGTTAACCAGTGCTACCACACTAAATCCTTCTCATCTCAGCTAGAAAGCAGAGACAGGTGCAGTTTTGATTCACCATGAAGGAGATTGTTGAGCTGGTTGGTGTTGAACATTTTGAAATGTTTCTTTTTTTATTGGACCTGGACCATCTGGGCTCAGAGCCAGTGCTCTCTGCCTTTGGCCTGGCTGTACACTGCCTTCTTTCTTACCTGGGCCAGGGAGTTCTAAGGACGGTATGGGTTGCCCATTCTTCTGTGTCTTTTTACTTTAATTATTGGGAATACCAGACATTTATCATTCTGTAGGAAACTAAATGACTCTGTTGGTTTAGGGGTCCATTTCTTCATTCATGTGTGGAGTGCCAGAAGTTAAGCCTAAGACCTCATGCCAGACAAGAGCTCTAACAGTGAGCTGAACCCCAGCTCTAGATGATTTTAAATCTTAAAAAGACAAATAGTCAGTGTTTGTTATTGCTTGAAAATTATATGAAAGGAGTGTTGTGGAATAATGTTTTTGTATACTGGTTTAATAAAATGCTCGGCCATTAGCTCAGGCTTCCTACTGACTAGCTCTTACACTTAAACTCAGCCCATTTCTGTTAATCTGTATGTCACCACATTTTCCGTGGCTTTACCTGTGTGCCATTACATGCTGCTCCCTGGACGGTGGGCTGGTGTCTCCTCGCTCAGCCTTCCTCTTCCCAGAATTCTCCTTGTCTGCTTATCCCACCTATACTTCCTGCCTGACTACTGGCCAATCAGCGTTTTATTAAACCAGTGTACAAAAGCATTATCCCACAACAAAGGAGAGATTTCATTTCAGGTTTATTTAATGTTAAGAAACATTAGAAAGACTTTGTACAAAGGCACACGTGCATGCTGCTTCACATATATTTTTAGAACACTGTGTACTTCAGAAATCGAGGAAGTCCTAATGAGGATATTATTCCGTTGCCAAAGGCTAAGACATCAATTAATGACTTTACCAATAGTGCTTATTAAAGAGCAGTCAGCTCATGTGCTTCAGTGTACAAAGATAAAACTGGGGAACGAGGGATACAGTTCTGTGGTAGGACACTTACTTGCCTAGAAAGCTCAAGGCCCCGGGTTCATCTCCAGAACCAGAAGCAAGGGGAGCATATGATCAAAGGGAATTTTGAAGTGAAACTTGGACCAACCTCAGTTGCCTAGGTGAATTTTGACTTAGGAAATATTCTTGTCGTCAGGTAGGCTTTCCGCAGTGGTGTGGATAGCAAGCTCTCCCTGCGCGTGCATCACGGTCACACATGTTCTCAGTGCACACAGTTCAGTCGCATGTCTTTGGTTCCAGCTGATTCCTCTCTAACAAAGGAAGGCTGAGTGGGAGATGATCTGATGAGCATGTCTCTTCCCAAACTTGATGCGCTCGTTAATCAGCTGCTCATCCTGCTAAAATGCAGCTTCTGGTTCTGCACGCATGGGCCTGGGGTTCTACACTGTCCATCCAGTACCTGTCAGGTGCAGTCTCCAGGCCCATGGATAGCAGATGACCCTTTGTGGAACCAAGATTGGCCCAGCCTGCCTTCCCCGTCTAGTCTCCATTCTAAGATGTGTTCTGATAGTGCTGTATCACTTGCTAGGGCTTATGGTTTCTAGTTTAAATTAGGAGCTGTCCTTTTCCCTCTGGTGACCACTGTTTAAAATAGAATGGAACCAAGGATGGTGGTGCAGACATCTCTAATCCCGGCACTCAGAAAGCTGAGACTAGGGGATTATGACGTAGTGAGACCATGTATCAGAAAAAGAAGAAAGGAAAAAGTAAAGTAGTATGGATTCTGCCATGGGGCAGTGGAGGGGAATTGACCCCAGCCTGTACTGGACTCCACAGAGTTGGTCCAGAATCTTTCTTCCCGGATCTCCAAGTTGCATTATTAGCAGTAGTTGGCTCCAGGATAGCCGTGAGCTTGGCATGGACTTCAGAAAACAGCAGTGGTTAGTTCATCCTGGCGTCACGGCATGCTGCTGACACTTGCAATGGAAGAACATCCTCCCCAAGCCAGTGCAGACCAGTGGTACCACTTCCACATCTGCTGAGGATGACATTGGGGACCACGCCTGGCCTGTACAGCTTGTACAAAACCTCAGACACGATTTTCAAGTGTCCGAGATGCCTTAAGTGTTCTCTACACGCCAGGGTCTCACTGCATAGTGCTTACAGGACTTGCAGAGCCAGTGGCTGCATAAAAATGGGCTAGCATAAACGTCTCCCTTCTGCTGAAAAGTGACCGCCGACTTTCTGTTCTGCCTTAGCAACAGGAACAAGATCCTACCAACCTGTACATTTCTAACCTGCCGCTGTCCATGGACGAGCAAGAACTTGAAAATATGCTCAAACCCTTTGGACAAGTGATTTCTACAAGGGTCCTGCGTGATTCCAGTGGCACCAGCCGCGGTGTTGGCTTTGCCAGGTGAGCGCCCTGCCCGTCTCCTTACAAAGAGTTGTAGCTCAGCTGAGTCACTTTTCTAGAAAGTGAAAAAGAACCGGAAAGAGAACGCCTCAGCCAGGGTCACGGGAGCCAGTTGTGCTGTGGATTTCAATTGCATGTGACTTTACACGCATGATTTTTCCAAGCCTTGGGAAGTTCTGGACTCGCCAAAGCGAGTGCAGTAAGTCCTATGTGGCTCATGGCTGGAATTGTCACAAGAACAGTGGTCCTGGACACTTGCTCCTGACAGCTTGGCTCCTTACTTCAAGATGCTTGTAACCATTCACACACAAACAAGTCTCCCAAGGTTCATAGATAAATCAGTATCTTTTTCTCAGATAGAAGTCTGACTCAAAATAACAGGTTTAGTTAGGTTTTTTAAGCTAAATATTTCAGACATTCGGAAAGGAAAAAGGGGACATAATACCTAGCCATCTCATCAACTTAGAAGCTTCTGACAGTTTACAATTCTTCAGATTCGTTTTTTTAATGACTGTTTTAGATATAACTGAAGCACCCCTGTCCCACCGATGGAATCTTTACCCCTTTCCTAGAAAGGATCCCTTAGTGGATAAATTGGTTTCTAGAGAATTAAAGTAAACAGAAAGAGCTTTGATTTGTGGCAGATTTATAATCTTAAAGCCCCTACACAAAAGCTTATTTTACAGTGAATTATTTAAGAATTTATTAGCAGTAGGCACTGACAGATAATATCAGCATGCATTAAATTATTAACTGATTTTTGGAGGGAAAATGCTGATGTTCACTTAACTACGGAAATGACATTCACATCTTACCGCAAACTTGTGATGTCAACAAAGCATTTATTCGTTAAAGCATTTATTACTAAGGGACCTTATCATTGTCACCTCCCCATTAAGTCACAAAACCAAGGGCTGCTGCTTGGTTCTGTTGGCTTTTAGTCACGTGTCCCATTGGACCAGACAGTCTGGAATAAAGCCCACATCTCCTTGCAGCAGTATCAGTAGTACATACTTACTACTTCATCGGGGACAAGGCTTTAGGCAAGACCTTTAGTGGTCCAGCCACATGTCATTCTTCCGTGGTGCTCTTCTGATAAGTATATCACCCCTGCAGAGTGATACCACCCCTACAGAGGCCAGTGGAATTCTGTTTTTTAAGACCTAGCATTGCTGTTTAAAACGAAGGTGTGGCTGAGTGAACCAGAATAGAATACGTTTGGGGAAGGTGATTGGATGTTTCTGCTGAAGAAAAGCAAGTCGAAGTAATTAAGTCCCCAGAAGTGCTTCTCAAATGTTTTTAGTCACCTGTAGATGGAAAATAAACGGTAAAATTAAGCCCCAGCCTTTAATTCCTCCTCCAAAGTCAAGCTGACAAAGTACATAATTAAGTTCACTAATTGAAATTTAAACCCAGAGTGAAAGTTAAAAACACATAAGGCCCATCCTCTGACTGACACAAGCCATCACCCTGAGAGTTTATAAAAGGAAAGATTATTTTTAAAACAAAAATTCTAAACTATTGTTTTTATCACAAAATCATGACTAAGAAAATCATTACTTTTTGAATTATGAATTGTTATAAATTAAATTTTAAGTTTCCAACCATTAGAAAACCATAATTTGATATGACTGCTATGAAACACTCTTCGTAGAATCTACTGTCTTTTAAAATTCAGAATATTCTGTCTGTGATAATTATAACTTGGGGATAAGTTATTTTACTGTAGACATGCCAAATCAACAGCTAAGGGAAGAGCAAGCCTTCTTGTTCGATGTCATCTCCATGGCTTTCTGTGAGGTTCCCTTTGTTTCCTAAACCTAAAGTGATAGTTATACAAAGTCTCTTGGTGCTGTGCGTGTACTATTTATGTATCTCTTCTTTTTATATGACCAGGATGGAATCGACAGAAAAATGCGAAGCTGTAATTGGTCATTTTAATGGGAAGTTCATTAAGACCCCACCAGGAGTTTCTGGTATGTTGTTTTGCCTAAAGTTTTATCAGTCGTCTTTGATATAGCATGTACGTCACTTCAGCACACAGTGGCTCTGAAGACCCAAAACCTCTCACTTTTTAACGCTTACTTGTTTGTATTGGCAAATAAGATTTGCACCGTGCACCAGCCAGGAGGAACTGGCCGGTCAGCGGCAGTGGTAAGGAGCTGACTCCCAAAGCATGGCAGAATTGACTCTTTGGACCGGCAGCCATCTTTTAACCCACCTCACCACCATGCTGTGTAGCCTTCCCAGGACTGGGCACATCCCCTGAGAGCTCAGTATGTTCTGTCCTCAGTGCCTGGACCTCCGCTCCCATGGCCTTTAAGTACACCCTGTCGCTCCCGAGTCACTCCGCCTGTGTGGTCTTTAATCCAAACCACCACACCTCACCTCACAGAGCATTTATGCCTTAGCCCAGACTCCTGGGAGGCCTGTTCTGAAATGCGAGGAGCGCCTCCTATTGTTGCTGAGAATTGACTTGTTAAGCTGTTTCCTGTCTCTACCTGGGTGCCGCAATCCTCTTTTTAGCGGCGGTGGCGGCCTCAGCTTCCTTGCACGTTCCCTGAGACTGCAATGATGCCACTGTAGACGATTTCCTTTCTCTGTGGCACCATGGAAATGAGCCCGACTCTCAGCACCACGGTTCCTCCTGCAGTTCTTCAGGCTTCCCAGCATCTTCCCTCCTCCCCTTTATCCACCCATGCAGTCGGCTTACAGCTCAGAGCAGATGACCTCACTTCCTGTTTAATGAACAGAATCTGGAGTGCCAGCAATGCCACTTGATTACTGCATCCTCCACTGAAGGGCCCCTGCCTGTGTCCCGCTCTCTCCTTTCTCCTTCCAGAAGGATGTTAGAGCTGTTTGTGATGTTGTCCCGTTGGGGCCTTGCTATGCCTTCCTCTCCTATAATTGTGTCTGCTCTTTGCTTATATCCCATGTTTTCCAACAAAACAAAAACTTTTATTTTGGATCTATAAAATAACGTGTCCCCGACGAGACGAATTAGTGAGCAAATGGAAGAAAATCGACACACAGTCAATATTCTAGTTGCATTTCTATTGCTGAAATTAAAAAAAAAAAAAAATACCCTTATAGAGAGCAACCAGAAATGGGTTTGTCTTAGCTCAATATTCTAGGATATGTTCTATCACTGTGGGAAAGTCAGGGTGGCGGCGGCGGGGACTCGCATTGCATCTGCAGTCAAGAGCAGGGAGAGAATGGATGAACTCAGGCCTGCTTGTTTGTGTTTGCCTTAATTTCTCTATTCTCCTATAGTTTAGAACCTCTTGACTAGTGAATGGTGCCACCCTCAGTGGGCTGGGTCTTCCACATCGATTAACTTAAGACCGCCCCCCAGACATGCCCACAGTCATTGGTACACTTTCTCCCAGGTGATTGTGGGTTGTGTCAAGTTGACAGAACTATCAGGATTCTAAACAAAAAATTGTGAATGTAGACATCATGGATGTTCTTAATCACAGAATTTAGTGACTAGGCATGCAAACTAGGTTTTTCCAGAAGAAGATAATCCGTTTGTGTTTGAAATCATCTTAGTGTTTTGTGATCTCGAAGTTAAGTCTGTGTTTTCCTGAAAGCACTTTTAAAGGGCAGTCTTACTTCCCATCACTCCTCAGTTCTGCCCAGGTTGGTATCTTCTCCTAGCTTGTAGCTGAAATTCCTTGAGGCAAGCATTCTGTTTGCTAGGACAACTGTCACAGAATTGCACAAACGGTAGATTCGTGACCGACTCACCATTTGGAGGGCCAGAAGTCCAAGCTGGAGGAATGCAAGATCAGTTCCTCCTGAGGGCTGTGAGGAAAGGGGCTATTCCAGGCATCTCCTTGGCTTGCAGTTGCCCATCCTCTTCTTGGGTCTCTTCACATCACCTTCCCTCTGTGTGTCCTTTCATTTATGAGAACACCAATCACAAGGGATGAATGGCCCACCCTAGTGACGTCATGAGAACACCAATCATGACAGATGAATGGCCTACCCTAGTGGTATCATGATAACACCAATCATGATAGATGAATGGCTCACCCTAGTGATGTCATGAGAACGCCAATCATGACGGTTGAATGGCCTGTCCTAGTGATGTCTCTTTTTGTCTGTAATCGGGGTCACATTCTGGGGTGCTGGGAGTTAGATCTCTAGCATGTCTTACTAAAGAGGAGGGGAGAGAAGGAGGGAAACACGGTTGAACACTTTGCTCATGACTGACATGTCTGTGCCATATCATCCTTGAACCAGTCATTTTCCCTGCCCCCAGGGGTTTGGCTGCTGCCATAGTACATTTCTGACAGATTTTATCCAGTCTTGAGATTTCAGTCTCTGCTTCCGGTGAGTCTCGGTCATTCATCTCTTTCTGACTTTCTATTGAGCCTCAGTCTCCCTGTGTCCACTGTCTCCAGAACCAACCCTGGTGTTCTCAGTGCTAGTGCTGTTGCCTTCTTTACCTCCATTAGTGGACTCAGAAACCCAGGGCCGGATTCCCGTGGACACCTCCACCCTTCCTCTCTCCCGTTCAAATAATCACCCAGGTCCTTGATTTTTCTTCCTGATTATTTCTGCCCCTTCCCTCTCTGCCTGCTGTCACCGCCTGGTGTGCCCCTGATCTCTCAGTAGAGCAGCCTACCAGTGGCTTGTCCTGCCTGGCCTGACCTCCCTCACACCGCTTCCTAAATAGCCAGAGAATTTTAGACAAACTGCATCTCTGTTTCGCCATGTTCCCACACCCATCACCACTCAAGAAAAGACCGAGGGTTCCCAGAATGACACCGAAGGCCATGGTGACCAGAGCCCTTGTCCCTCCATGCCGTCCATGCGTTCCTGCCATCTGGCCTGTGCCTCAGTAATGAATCACAAGTAGGTTACATGGCACTCTGTCATTCCTCCCTGTGTTCTCTCCCATGGCTCTACACCTTCATCTCTTTGCTTCCTATCAAAAAGGATGCCCTCTCCTTACCCTTCTACACTTTCTCTGAGTCTGTCTTCCCCTGGGACCTGCTCTGACTCAGCTGGGTGCATCTGCCTGGGGAACCCCCAAAGGATTCACATTGCCGTCTGAACATTTACCTGTGTCCGTCCCACTCTGCTGGAAGCTCCTAGAAGAAGTTTTCTCCTCTCTTTATGTTCATGCCTTGCAGTGATTCAGCTATGCCAAGCGACAACCAGTGTGGTTCATTTTTAATAAATTTCATTGCACCATAACACCAAGGCGGCACTGGGTCCTAGCAGGGTAGTACGCGGGAAAGACCGAAGTGCCTTCTGGTTTGGCAGTCAGTCCCCAGCACACTCCCCGCCAGCACGCAGTGTCTCAGGATTCAGCAACCACTTCACCTTGCTTTGAAAGGGAGGCACTGAAGGTGTTAGAACAGGAGAAGAGAGAAGTGTCTGCTCCTTTTTCATATCCTACCCACACTGTATTCTCAGGCTTCTTGCTCGGCAGGCATTTCTGGGTCTGGAGCAACAAGTCTGTGTCCTTCCTGACAGCAGCATCATCTGCCTCTACATACCTATGCCCTGCAGATCTACTCTTGCTTGGGTAGAAGTCTGGAGAGGGGTCCTTTCAAAGGTGTTCCTCCAGCCTCCTGCTCACTAGCGTCTGCAGTAGTCAGCTGCATCAGTAAGAATTAACCCAAAAGCTCCTGTGGAGACAGTCAGGTCCTTGACCTTAACCCGAACTAGGGTAACTCTGTAGTAAACAACCATGCAGAAACCCAGAAGGGGAGGAAAGTATGCCATTTGGCTGAATGCATCTTTGCCCCCAGAGTCTGTCCGGCACCTTTCATGTGCAAAAAAAAACCAAAAAAAAACAAAACAAAAAAACAAAACAAAACAAAAAAGCCTTTAATCCAGAAGTAGATCCTGCAAATAGAACCTGAGTAACATAAAAGGTTGGTCAGACCCCATCTCTAAATGGCAAGAGGATACATGTACCTTAGTTTGTCACATAGAACACAGCCTTCAGAAAGCCCTGAGGGATGTTGAAAGTCGAGTCCTTCCGTCCAGGCGTCACTGGAGTGAGCAGCTGCTCCTAGGCTGTGCATGGGTAACTGGTGTTGGGAATAGACACTCCCAGAGCTCCCAGGCTCCATCTTTAACGGGATGACTGAGGAGAAGGAGGAGAGTCACTTTAATTTTCCATATCCTGTTCCATTTCATTTCATAGAGGAACTAATTGGTGTGTCTGTGTGGTACCGCAGGCCACACTTGATCTTGCAGTATTAAAACCTGACAGCCCATCACTTCTGAAGCCACTGTTGAAGGTGAACTGCCCATAGGCACACATTTGGAACATAAAATCTAGGTCCTGAAAGGACAGTGCGTCTGAGGAAATCAGGCTAGTGGAAGAACTTCCTCTGGTTCTCTGAGTTAGTTTTCTTTTTCCATCAACAACACTTGGATGAAAGAAAAGGAAGGAGAAGGTTTTAACCTCAAACTAGTAGAAGCCTGCCCTGTGAGTTTAGCACAGTGCCAATTTGAGTGCTTTCTGCATACTCAGGATCCCACACACCCCCATCCAACTTTGGTCCCTTCCAAGGACTGATCTACACCTACCTGTGACCTCTTTTCTTGGTTCATTCTTACGCAGCAGGGCCATTTGTATCGGCCTGCGATAAAATCTTCCAATTCCCTCCGCGACAGAAACTTGACAGAGTGTCACCGATTGGGTGAACAGTTTCCTTTGTTCTCTAAAGGGCTTGGTGGGTGTCATTAGACTGTCTCCTCTGAAGTGGTTTCACCAACTGCAGCTCCCAGCCACTCAAGGGAAACCCGGTGGTTTCCAACCCGCATAGGGATGATTGTAGGAGTCTGGGCAACACTGCAGCTGATAGAGAATCGTTCCCTCCCAGTTGTACCAAGGGACACATGAGTACAAGAGCCAGATGAGTCCCATCTATATTGCAAGCATGGCTGCAGGGAGCAGCGTCGTGTTGCAACTGAGCCATCCCTGTGTTCCCAATCATGCTCAGTTGATCTTGAGCATGATCAAATGCTTGGTGATCTTCCCATGCACTAATAAGGGTGTAGGACTAGGCTGCAAGTTGGTTGTGGGCAGGCGCATTTGTTTTTCTTATTTCTGTACACTGCCCTGTACCTGCTGGAGTCACTGAGCGGTTTCTCTGATCATCTGTCATATAGCCCTCATTCTCATACCCAGAGTTGTTTGGAGGCTTCTGACATATAAATGAGGTTGAACTGCCTCCAGGCCGAGTTGGAGATTTGGAAGCACACTCTTGCAGTGAACTCAACTTTTTCCCAAAACGAGTCCCCAGCACACCGTTGGAACCCATAAGGAATCTGAATGGTTTTCAGCTTCTCTGGACTTGTCACTTTGTACACATACTGAGAGGAGCTTTGAATGCTAGTCAGTGTCCCAGGGGCAGCTCTCTCCTCATCTGGAGAGTGCTTGAGATTATCAATCAAATCAGGTAGAAAACAAAATGTCAGAGATGGGCAGGTTACGTTAAATGAGCCTTCTGGAATGTTTAAATGCTGCAGGCTCATTGCTAGGTAGACGTAACATCTCATAAACACAGTCAGAGGGTGGCTTATTTGATGACGCATTGTTTAGCTGGCATAAACAGAATTATCCAGTGTGGTTCCTGTCAGAGTGCTTGGATTCTTGCACAGTTGGCAGTTGGCCTGTTGACACTGGAGCCAAGTTCCGCAAAGAAATGCACTTCAGCTAGCATCTCATCCTGACACAGCATCGTCCTGGTGTGCTAGATCCTCCGAGGGGATCCACTGCTCCTGAGCCGTTGGCAGATCCAGTTACTGCCCAGGTCACAGTCTCTCCAGGAAAAGGAAAACTTAAACCATAGTAAAGCCCCCAGAGATAAGTTCTAAGTGAATAGTGAGCTGATCTTAGCTGTGACACATACAGACTAGCTTCTAGAAGGCTAAACAGAAGAGGTCAGACCAGCCATGGTGGTGCATGACCTTGAGGCAGAGGCAGGATCTTTATGCACTTGAGACCACTCCAGCCTATATAGTAAGTTTCAAGCCATCCAAGGCTACATAATGAGACCCTGTCTCAAAACAAAACAAAAAATCCATCTTTGAATACTCTGTTCTATGTCACCCATCAACCTGTGCTTTTATATTGAGGTGACATTGGGTTCCCCACACCAGCTGTGCTAGGGAACCCTAGCTGGGGCCATGACATATAATAGAACATGTTTATAGCTTTGTAAAAAAAATCCAAGGTACCACACTCTAACTTTAATACAGTCTGTTTTCTGAATGCTTTTTTTTTTTTGGTTTTTCGAGACAGGGTTTCTCTGTGTAGCTTTGCGCCTTTCCTGGAACTCACTTGGTAGCCCAGGCTGGCCTCGAACTCACAGAGATCCGCCTGCCTCTGCCTCCCGAGTGCTGGTATTAAAGGCGTGCGCCACCACCGCCCGGCCTGAATGCTTTTTTTAAACACAGTTTTTGTGCATTCTTACAGCTTCTTTAAATTGTTTGTGAGTCCTTTTCTTCCGCCCTTCCCCACCCACTTTCCTCTGAAGAAGCCAGGCTGTTATTCTTTAGATCTACCTTCAGTTTGAGTGCAGGTTTGAAGTAGGTCAGATTTGCTTGGTGAGTTGTGTAGAGCTTCTCACTACTTGATACTGATTGACAAAAATCCTGTTATGGGGAAATGATGTGGTAGTGGTTTTCCACTTGATGGAACATTGGAAACAGGCAACAGGCTGGGAAACCTCGGTTATGTAGAGCTCATGTCCAGAATAGCACCTGGGCTCCGGAACAAACACTGGTCATGATCAGCACTCAGGGATTTGTCTCAAATGTTCTTCTGTTATCTTCCTGGAAGAGGGCATGTTGTCTAGGAAGAATATGCTTATGGCATTAGCTGGAAAACTCCTGGAGCTGGGAACACCCCTGCCACCCTGCTGCCACCTGTCTCCCCAAGGACAACAGTGTGTCTGGTACTGCAGGACACAGCATGTCCACCCATCTCTCCGGACCTCTGAAGCACATTGAATAAGTCCATGTGTGCTAAAGAAGAGTGGCTTTGCTCTTTGGTGCATTTTATGTGAGGAGGGGGGGTGAGTGTGCACATGCACACTCATGCACTATTGTCTACATTGTGCTGGCATCACTTGGTCATGTCTTATGCAGCAGGTTCACGTCAGGTTGGAGTAACTGTGGGTATGACTGCACTGGGTGCAGCCAGGGGCCGGCTTGCTCTACATCTGCTCCTGTATCCTCTGACCCATCAGCTTGGACCTGTACCCAGCAAGATTTAAAACCCATCTTCATAGCTCTGAGGATCGTGGTATCACTAGGGCATCATCCAGTATCAGGAGACAGAAGGAGTAACTGTGAGAGAACTTTCCAAAGGATTCTATTGCCTAGTTAAACATGTGTTTTTCTTAGCTCTACTTACTTTGCGGAGAGGGGGAAAAAAAGAGTATTTTGACAAGTCTGGGGCAAAATACACTAGTCTTCCTCCATATCCACAGACTCCACATACATCAGTTTAACCAACCATGGATAGAAATATTCAGGAAAAAAATTTCATATGTACTGAACATTTTCATTAGTCCCTATCTAATACAACAATATTGTCACTGTTTACATAGCATTTACATCACCGTGGGAGTTAAGTAATCCAAAGCTGTATACAGAAGAGCAAGTAAAGGCTCTGTGCAGACACGGTTTCATATAAGGGACTTGAGTACTGTGGCTTGGATAACTGCCATGTGTCCTGGAACCAGTGCAGTGGGTACCACATGGTAAGCATACCTGGCAGTGTGTGTGATGCTCTAGCAGCGTTAGGCTGGTGTGATCACACGTATGGAGGTGCTCCCACTCCCTCTCCCTCCCACTGCTACAGGAACATGGGTTTAAGTGTTCCCCACCTTGGAGTTGTTCTTAAATAGGTATTGCTGCTGTGCTGGGATGATTGTGGATGGCCCCTGGAACAAGGGCTTCCCTGTGAGACCTCGAATTGCTGTGACAAATACCTGTGAGAGACGCTGTAGAGGAGGGAAGTTATATTTTGACTCAGGGTTGGGGAGGTTTCAGTCTACTGTGTTTAACCTGTGAGAAGAAAGCATCATCATGGTTCAAGAGAGCTGATGCTGCGTAGCCACACCACAGCTGCCTTCAGACCCAGTGCAGAATCATCCTCTACCATGAGGGGAAGTCAGTTTTTAAAATCACCAGTGGGGCTGGTAAGACAGCTTAGCAGGTAAAGGCACCCGCCACCAGTCCTAATGATCTGAGATCAGTCCTTAGAACCCACGTAGTGGGCGGAGAGAAGCAATTCCACACTGCCCACTGCTGTCCTCCAGACATGCACACCCACAGATCAGTGTCAACCGCTGCCCACACGGCTGTGTTTCCATCCGTGTGTGCTCCATGCCCAACACCACTTGGGATGAGCTGATGTGCAGGGCTGCATTCCCCAGTGAGTCCAGCCCTCATCAGCCCTGCAAACCGGGGTCTTACTGAGTTCTTCCTCTAAAGAACAAGAAGTGGAGAAGCTGTGTTAAAGCCCAGTCATCTTGGGTAGAATATGTAGGCATTACTAAAGCAACCTTCTAAAAGACATTTGCCAGTAAATTTACCCTGACCCAGCCTGAACATGTCTTCATTCTAGGCGCTCCTTGAATCTCATAATCAAATCCTGTGACAGCGGGCAATCCACACAAACATTGCTAACTTCTGAATGAACCACAAGTCTCCTGAGAAAGTACCTTAGTTCAAAAGTGAGAAAAGCAGTGACTTACGGAATGCTCTCATTGTCACAGTCCTGATTGCAGTAGGTGACATTCACCAAACAGTTTTAAGCACTGTGTTAACTGGAACAACCCCTGAAAGAAGGTACTGTCACCCCCATTCCACAGGTGATGAAAGCAGAGACCCCGAATGGCTTACAGGCTTTAGCTAGTAAGTTTCAAACCCTGGAGGACTAACCTGGACCCAGTGTCCTAACCAGGATACAATGTAATCACCAGTATAGAACCGTTGGGTATGTTGCAGAAACTCTGACCCATTTTCAAATCGAGCACTGTGTAGCCCTTAAACAGATGGGTCTTGGATGAGGTAGGGAAGGCCCACAATAGAAAGAAGGAGACAGACCTACTGTTGGAGATTGTAAAAATGAGTCATCTGCAAACACTTAGAAAAACCCACAGACATGGAAGAGTAAAGCATTGCTGTTGGGTGGGGTCCTGCTTTCTGTCTTACAGGACTCCACTCTCTTAGGGATCTAGAACCTGTGATTGAGAAATGAAGTGAAAAGGAAGTCTAGTTAAGAATCAGAACCCATGGGAGGTCTGTCCCTTTCTGAATAGAAACAGAAGGAGTGGATTGAGGGGAGGTGGGGGGGAAGGGAGGAGAGAAGGTCAGGATGTAAAATAAATGGATAAATTTAATTAATAAAAAAAGGCCAAAAACCCAATAAAAATGAGGCAAATGTGAATAAGTTGCCAGTATCGCTTTCCTCACACCTGTGTCTGAGACAAAAGCAGGTGGGGCCACCAGGTCCTGCCACGTGAGCCCTGGAAAAGATACACCCACAGGGCAAAGCCACAGCTGTGCCCCTCAGCTGGCCAGAAACAGGGCAAAACAGGAAGCAGTATGTATGTAGAAGATGAGTAATCATTAATGGTTGCTCACGAGGAACATTTTAGGAGCAAAGCCTGCCTGGGTAATTTCTGGCATATTCCTAGTTGAGGTATATTTTTAACTTGTAATAAATACATTTTTTAAATTTTTAATAAAAAATCATATTTTAAAAGCTAATCATAAAAAACACTTCATGTATGCATGGCTGGCCGTAACATTTTTTTGTATAGTCTCACAGTAATATGGAATGCCAACAATATCCATCCCATTTGAAAGTCTTCCATATTATCTCATCTCAAAACCCAGTGTGGCTAAGGTCTTGAAATTGTCCAGAGCTTTACAGGGCTTCCTAGGATAAAGAGAAAGCCTACATGGAGTTCTGCTTTTGCTTATGAAGCATTTTTTCTATATTCATTTTAAGCCTTGGAACCATAAGCATGTAGAGGCTAGAATTACAGTCAACAACTCTGGGTCTCTTTGTGCATCCGAAGTGTGATGTGCTGTCTTCGGCCACACAGCCAGTAAAGAAGAGTTTGTGAAAATGCTTCTTCTCTTCCCTGTAATTCATACCAGATGTTCTGGGGAGAGTTTCTGTTGTGATGAGACACCATGACCAAAAGCAACCTGGGGAAGACAGGCTTGATTTTCACCTTATAACTCTCAAGTCACTGAGGGGACTCAAGGACTGAAGCAGAGGCCATGGAGGGGTGCTGCTCACCTCGTTTGCACCCCATGGCTTGCTCAGCCTGCTTGCTTTTTTTAAATATCTTTTTTTTTAGAAAAAAATTTTATTCATTTTACATACCAATCAAAGATCCTCCTCTTCCCTCCTCCTGCCCCTCCAGCCTCTCTGTCCCAACCCACCCACCCCCATTCCCTCCTACAAGAAGGTAAGGCCTCCCATGGGGAGGTACACTTGGTAGAGGCAGGTCCAAGCCCCTCTCCTACCTCAAGGCTGTGTGAGGTGTCCCATCATAGGTAGTGGGCTCCAAAAAGCCTGCTCATGCACCAAGGATGAATTGTGATCCTATTGCCAAGGGGGGCCTTAAGCAGATCAAGTTACACAACTGTCTCGATATGCAGAGGGCCTAGTCCAGTCCCAGGCAGGCTCCATAGCTGTTGGTCTAAAGTTCGTGAGTTCCCACTAGTTTGGTTTGATTGTCTCTGTAGGTTTCCCCATCATGATCTTGATGCCCCTTGCTCATAGATTCCCTCTTCTCTCTCCTTGACTAGACTCCTGGATCAGCCTGCTTTCTTACGCCATCCAAGACCACAGGCCCAGGAGTGAGTGGCACTGTCCCCTCTCCCCTGTGAGCTGGCCCTTCCTACACCAATCATCAATCAAGAAAGGCTTCCACAGGCCAATCTGATGGGAGCATTTTCTCATTTGATATCCCCTTAAGTGACTCTAGTGTGTGTCAAGTTGACAAAAACCTAATGAAGGATACCAGATTTTTCTCAGCATTTCTACAAAAGCTCCAGCGTGTCTGCACAGTTTTCCACATCATAAACTGCTAAGGTCATCCTCTCATACTTCACTGCATTCAGTAATACTTGAACAGCATATCCAATGAGTTACACACACAGAACACTAAGATTACAACTTTAGGTCACAACAAATATTTTAGAAATTGCTCCATTTTCAGCCATGAACTCACAATAGAGTCGAGATAGTCTGGTAACTTCCTCCAAATACAGATCACTGGATTACGGTGTGTCTCAACATTAGCAGCCATGTGGTGTTACCTGCTTTCTGAATTCTAAGAGCATGCAGGGGACAGTGCCCAGCTGCTGTAAAGCAGAGCAGAATTCTGATGTTTGTTCTAATACCAGGGGTCAGATTTTCTGGGGAACCCACAACCAAGTCCTGACTTATTTTTCTGCTTCACAGTGAAGCAGATATTTAAAAAGAAAAAAAAAAATTCAATTTAAAGGCAGCTGAGGCCGGCTGAAGTATAAAGATGGGAAAAGCTCCTATAGTAAAAATGATTCCTGTAGCTTCTGGGAACTTCCATTTTTCTCTCTCCTGGGGTCAGCTCCCTGTGATACGGCATTTTTCAAGTAGCCATCATTATCAGAACTGATTGAGGTGGCTGATACTGGTCTTCCAGATTGGGGGAAGAAGCTTGTCAAGGACAGTTTACAATTTGCAATATGATGGCTAAGATCATATACTAAATAACTAGAAAAATGGGGGGTATGGAAAGAGAAGGCTCTCCAGCTGTTACTGCTGTCAGCATCTGAGCATGAAAGCAAGAAGAAAACCTCATTTAGGATGCACAGGGGAGGGGGGCGGGGAATGGTCTATTCTCTTGTGAACTGCAGAACGGACCCCAGGAGGCCAGGTAGCTAGGTGAACACAGGGACTGGCAAAGATCCCATTCTGCACCACAGTGCTCACAACAGGCACCCAGGAGTGATGTTTAGTGTGAATGTCAAGGAAGGCAACTGTGCACAGACCATCCCAGTCTGAGCTTGAGGAGCGTGATAAATACATGATAGAGACTGCAGCAAGGCATTGTGGGTATAGCTACTCCTGCTCCCTTAGGGAGTGTCAGCACCACAGGCATGTAAAGAGCTCCAGCTCTGTTGAAACATAGGAGGAACCAATAGTGCCATTACCTTAGATGGCTCTCAGGAGATGCCAGGAAATATGAGCTCAGTGTCTGTCTGTGGTACTGCCTGGGGCCCTTAGCAGTGTTCCAGGTAACACTATAGTTGTCAGAATTTGAAAGGTGCATGTTCCTGTTGGTTCCGATGCATAAGAAAATAACACGCCTTTAATCCCAGCACTTGGGAGGCAGAGGCAGGCGGATCTTTGTGAGTTCGAGGCCAGCCTGGTCTACAGAGCAATCCAGGAAAGGCACAAAGCTACACAGAGAAACCCTGTCTTGAACCCCGAGAGAGAGAGAGAGAGAGAGAGAGAGAGAGAGAGAGAGAGAGAGAGAGAGAGAGAGAGAGAGACAGAAAGAAAGAAAGAAAGAAAGAAAGAAAGAAAGAAAGAAAGAAAGAAAGAAAGAAAGAAAGAAAGAAAGAAAAAAAAGAAAAAAGAAAAATAATAACTTTCATGGGTTGGGTAATAAGAGATTGTGACCTGGAAAATCACACAAGATGTTAGAGCTCACGATTATTAAAGGTACATTCAGCCTAAGAGTACTTGCATACTTGGGAAAGTCCATTGGTTCAGGGTAGTTTATATATTTATATGCTGTCTTTATGTGAAGTAGATTAACAACAATGCATTGAGGGCTAGAGAGATGGCTCAGTAAATAAACTGCTGGCCCCATAAACGTAAGGACCTGAGTTCATATTCTTCGCACCCACACAAAAATTAGGCCATAGGCAAGCATATGCCTGCAGTCTCAGTACTGAGGAGGCAGAGACATGAGTATCTCTGGGGCTCCAAAAATAAGGTGGAGAAAGATGAGGGAGATAACAGACATCCCCAGCAGGCTTCCATGCCCATGTGAACAGCACACACAGAAACCATTCTTCAGAACTCTGTAGTTAGCCTTTACACACAAGGGTAAAGCATTGCTATTCAAGAGGCTGGAGAGTTGGCTCAGCAGTTAAGAGCTCTTATGGAGGACTTAAGTTCCCAGAACGCATGCTGGCCGGCTCACAACTGCTTTTGATTCCAAGGAACCCAGCAGTCTCTGGCCTCCATGGGCACATGCACATGTACATGCATATAATTAAAAATAATGAAAATCATAAAGAATTGTTATTCTAGAAAAATGATCCCATTAAAGATTGACTGTCACATACTAATCTTGTAAAGTTCACCCAGCCAAACTTAACTATTGCTCGGGCCACACTGCTGCTACTTCCGGCATGTCATTTGTGCCCTCCACATCTCCTTTCTGAAAGACAGTACGGAGGCTGCCTGAAGTGTCTCTGCTGCAGACCAAGCTGACATCACGCACGAGCTCCTGATTCTTCAGCCTGTACTTCAGGCTCCCAGAGGCAAGCTAAGGACCTGCACTGCGCTCCTGTATCTGGGAAGCACCAGAGAGGCTGATGAAGTGAGGCCGCCTGTCTGTAACAAGTTTACACACACACAAAGTCCAAAAAACCTGGCCTACTTTTTATTTTCCCACCCCCCAAAAAAGTCTAACCAAACTCATCCAACTGTTGCACAATGTCAAGACAACTGTCAGTTACAGTGAATTAAAACCTTGGTGGCTAAAAACACCAGGAAATCCCCTAACTTTGTGTGACTTGCTTTTTCTAAAGCAAGTGGGTGGTCTTTATGGTAAATCAGGCATTAAGAGCTCGTAATCATGGGCTCATTCTTAACAATGCCCCCCCAAGACAGTGGAGCAGTGTCAGGAAAGAGTAACAGCTGGGCTTGCATCTGTATTTGTTCCAGTGGGGCATTTTTATTAAAGCGCATGTGTCTACACTCAGTGTTCCATCCTGTTAATGACCAAACCGGCTTTCATAAGACGGCACGTCCTCATCCACACTGAACGCAAGCCCTGAGGAAGCTGCGATTTATGGATTACTGTACACCCTGCTCTTGTGGACCTAACACATAGTAGACACCAAGCTAAGCAGAGCAAAGAGACTTTTGATAGTCAAGGAAGCTGCTGGGATTTCTCTTGTTTCCCCTGGAGTATGAGGCACTCTCTTTTAGAGAAAAAAATCTTAATGCCAGCACAGAATAATAGAGTAAATATAGTTCCCTTTGAAAAAGAGCTACTCCCATTCTGTTCATTTCATGTTGGATGGTATACTTACAAACCCACCATCTCTGGACCTTCACCTCCACACCATACGGTTACTATCGCCTAGGATTTCGTTCTGACAGGGCGGAATCTAGATGCCTAAACACGCATGGGAAGCACGTTATCCCCACATAGAGCACTGGCCACTGAGCCTATGTGAAGTGCCTTGCTGCTTAGCTACTTAACCGGAGATGCACTTCAGAGTGAGCCCCGCCTGGCTGCCTTCTTTCTGTGGGAGAATTTTATGCCAATAAAAGAAAATAGTTTGCATTTCTGACAAGCCAAGTAAACCCAGAGTTAGTTTTTCTAAAGCCTCTGCTGGCAGTGTAGCCTCACTGTGAGTATGGGCAGAGGTCCAGCCCCTCGGGTTCTCTCAGGCTCACCCTGGCCCTGTGAGAACATATAAAACTAAGTCTTACAACCTGGAAGGGCACTGGGCTGAGCAGAGTGGATTTTGCCTGTCTCCGCTGAGCTCTTGCTTTGTCCTTTGTCATCAGCTGGGTCATGTTCCACCACCACAGCCTCTTCCAGCCGTGCCCACAACCTCACTCACACAGGGACCTGGGAGGGGCTGGTTTTAGTATCGGAATTGAAGTAGCCAGTTTTGAATGGCCTCCAAAGGTGAGAGTAACTTAAGGGAATGGCAGATGTGGTAAGTCCCTTCTCTCAGGAGGGCGTGTCTTTTATCTGCCTCTTTTGCTGGGATGCCATAATCTCAACTCTGGCTCCCATCTGCCCCATGGTAGTCCAGTTGTGGAGTTAAAAGGCCCGTTGGTCATGATTATTACAAAGTTGTCCTGACCCATTGTATCAAAATGTTTACCTTCTGTGATTATTAGGTAGAACTTCCAAAAATCACCACCTTGTATCAGTTGGACAAGTAGTATAGTTTAGTTCCATTTTGGGGAATTTTGACCTCTGCCCATCCATCTTCCATCGTCCTGATTCCTTATTCATGAAAGCCTGGGGTGGAAGAGTTAGAATCAGAAGGTAAACAAGAAGGTGCATGATATTTTTTCATCAGACACCTAACAGTTTTATTATTAGCTCTTCCTATCCTATATCAGTCCATTTTCATTACCATAACAAAATACCTGATGCGGAGTGGCTTTATAAACAAGGGGGTTATTTAGGTCATCGTTCAGGAAGTTGAAGGGCCTGGTGTCATCCACAGCTCAACTCCAGTGAGGATCATGTGGCAAAGCCAGTGATCTCTTTGGGGGTGGGGCTCACTCTTGGGAAAGCTTGAGAACTCATGGGAACCACGTTAGCTGCCTCTGAGGGCGTGGCCCCAGTGACCTAAGAGCTTCCTGCCAGGCCCCGCCTTGTCACGCTGCAGACTAAACTTGAACCAGAGGAAGATGAACTACATCCACACCGTAGTGCACCCTCTTAGAGGAGCTTTACTTACTTCTGGGGCAGCCAAGGGACACACTGGGAGTGCCAGACACTGGGGAGGGATGACAGCAGGTATTGTGTTGGTGTGTTGTAGGTGGTAAGACGCTCTTGCCTCTACCCTGTCATTAGTGGGTGGGTAATAGTGATATAAAATCAGAGATGAATTAGGATAAGAAGAGGCGAAGGAGAAAGGAGTCAATTCTCCACCAGTAATGTTTTTCTCTTTGTGGTTATTTAACTTTGAAAAGGAACTTGAAAGGAGTAATCGTGGTTCTACAGGAGACAAAGGACTGAGTGTGGGAGCCAGGCAGGAAGGTGCGAGAGCCTTTATTGCAGAACTAGAGGCGTACAGGAAAACACAGGACTCCAGGAACGTGCTGGTGTGTCTGTCACAGGAAAGCCAAGGGGAGGGAAAGCCAAGGATGGCCTCTGTGCCACCTGCGTCTCATTTTCGATGTCTGTCTTTTTTTTTTTTTTTTTTTTTTGAGCGTTCATTTCTTAGGTTTCTGTGGATCACAGTGAATGAATGGTAAAACAACTAAGTGGGAGGGTATGAGACACGGAAGAACCTTTAAATAAGGGCAGGTGTTTGTAACTTAAAAATTTCATTCATGTGTATGTACACATACGTGTGCTCACATGCTTGTGTGTGTCCTCACGGGCTAGAAAAGGCCATTGGCTCCCCTGTAGTTGGAGTTAAATACGGTGATTTTAAGCCACCTGGTACGTGCTGCTGAGAACCAAACTTGGATTCTCTGCAAGAGCAGCAGGTGTCTTAACTACTAAACTGTCTCTGCAGCCCCACGGCTCTTGTTAGTACAAACGGGCCCTGTCCGTATTTATCTATTGATGGAACCAGCATGTAATAAATGCCTACAGAGTGACCACTGTACAGAGTAGGCACTGGGGACATGGTGATAACTAAACAGACAGGGAGAAAAGACAGACAGACCCCACTCTCACGGACAGCTATAAAAGCTGTAAACAGAAGCATGGTGTGTGATGGACATGAGTTACTCTCTGCCAGGAGCAGAGCGCGGTCTGGGAAGCTAGACGAGTGTTCCAGGTCCCTCTTGGGGATTCTCTGCTCACTGTCCAGTGGTGGAACTGTAGAGGGTCCAGGGTGGAGAGAGTCACGGTGCTGCAGTGTCTAGAGGTGGCTTCTCCATGGCTCTCCAGTTCAGAGACATCAGCCGGCACTGCTGGAGTCCCAGGGCCTGAGCTCCTGCCTTCCAAGCGTTCCTCCTCCTCGGCACTACTAGTGCTCTGGGAAGAAGCCCCTCCCATGTTGTCGGACACAGCTATGGTTGTGCGCTCATGTGGTCTTCCTGTGTCCACAGCTCCTACAGAACCGTTACTGTGCAAGTTTGCCGATGGAGGACAGAAGAAGAGGCAGAACCCAAACAAGTACATCCCTAATGGGCGGCCATGGCACAGAGAAGGAGAGGTGAGACTTGTAAGTCCTTTCTTGGAACTTCAGTGTGGGTGTGCCCTCGTGAACACTTAGGGGACGCCTGAGTGTGCATTCCCCAGGAGGACAGGTAGACGATGGGAACAGCCACACTGCGCTGTAGTGAAAGGATGACTATGAAGGTGTTTGAGTGTGGAGGGCTCTGATTTTTCAATACATTTACATTAATCATATTCAGGAATCTGTCCTTAACACTAAAATAAATAGTATATTTGTCACTGAGAATTTGCCTTTATATTCTGGATTATTTTTTTCTTATTAAAAAAAATGTTGTGCCATACAATATATTCTGATCATGCTTTTCCCTCCCCACCTCCACACTGTCTGTCTGTCTGTCTGTCTGTCTGTCTGTCTCTCTCTCTCTCTCTCTCTCTCTCTCTCTCAGAAGTAAACAAACAGGCAAATAATCTTTTGAAGCTTTAAAAAAAATTCAGTGTTTTAATGCAACATTGGGCTTTCTCTTGTATTTATTTCAATGGATTTTAGCGTTTAAGAAGATCATAAAGAACCCAGAATGTGTGGAGAAAATGTCTTAAACCTGTGGTCTCCAGTGACAGCCACACATAGCCCTCTGAGCATGTGATGCCTGGCTATTTTCCTGGAGGGATTGGTTTCTACTTAATTTTCAGTAGCTCCCTGTGGTAATGGCTGCTGTGGGGGGTACACAGTGGAGCTCAGTTCTCATAGACTTTGTCCCCATGCTTGGCTAACAGAAACTTCCAATTTTATCAAAGGCGACTATTATCACCTTATGCCACGGGGATTCTACAAAATACAGTTTTCCAGTAGTGCCTTTCTAGACGGATTTTCACGTTTCCTTCTGCTTCCTGTAGGCTGGCATGACACTCACGTATGACCCGACCACAGCTGCTCTACATAACGGGTACGTCATTAGGATAAATGCATCGTAGCTTGAGGGACAGTGAAAGTGAAGAGTGTCAGACATTGTGCCGTGAATGATTCCATTGGAAGGATGACTTAATAAAGGCTTTTGTGTTTGTTCTAGATTTTACCCTTCACCATACAGTATTGCCACAAACCGAATGATCAGTCAAACTTCTCTTACACCCTATATTGCGTCTCCCGTGTCCGCCTACCAGGTTTGTACCTCAGGACCCGACAGCAGGGCACCGTGCATCTCTGCTCCATTTTTATGTGTCTTCACCTTCTGAACAGTTTCAAAAATGAAATCTAAGTCAAATTTGATGCAGCTTGGAGACCTAGTTTGGAAGAAGCTGCCTTTTATTTGGCGTAACGATTTGCTCCTCTGTGTAGGAGGATGTAAAGCCAGGGAAGTGGTTGGAGTCATCACATGGTCCTTGAATTGGGATAAGCCCCCATGTACTTCCTCTATCACATGTCCCAGAAATTGAAACGTGTGAGCGTCACAAAATAGAGCGCAGGTGTGGGCTCCCATTTGTTTACTCATGAGCAAAAAGAGATAAAAAAGACAGTTGGAACTGCTCACACAGAGATTGTCTCCAATGGGTGACATTAACTGATGCCATTGAGAGTTGAGGCCCTTCCCCTACCAAGACACAAGAGGCCATTAGCTCCTGTTGCATTATTTTGTGAGGAGACTTTACCTTTGACTCGAGGGAGGAATCCTCATTAAGCTCCTTGTCCAACACTGATCTGATGGTATAACAGGGCTCGTGAGGCACATGGGTCTTTCTCTTCCTGTAGCCATCTTCCCCTCAACAGGTGTGCTGCCTGGGCCCAGACAGTGTTGTTACTGAGTTCAACTCCTGACCTGTGAGGAGTTCTCTACTGTTGACTGCTGGGATCTCGTATGACTAAACTTGGAGTGTTCCTGTTTTTGAAATTGAATTAGATGTTGTAGTCCTGATGTCTGAGGTTAGGGGACTACAGCATCTGATCTAACAACTGTGCTGTTTGGTAGCCATAAACCTCAGTTTCCTCATCTTTAAAATGGGGATAATAATAGCTTCTACCTTATAAACTTGAGAGAGTTCTGAGCACTAAATGAAAATGTGAAGAGCTCCACGCTGTCCTGGTATGTCACTAATACTCAGTAAATATGAGCTGGCAGCAGCAGCACTGTATATGAATTGCACGTTTTCAGTAATGGTCAGTATAAGGCAATATCAAAGTTAGCTGTTAAAATAACGTTGAAAACTAGAAGGTTGCATACCGAAAGCAGTCTCACAGCAGTGTCTGCCACCTTTAGCCTGTAGGTTCAGGCCCTGCCCCTCCCCCCAATTCTGCACACCTTTCCTTTCCTTTCTCCTCCCTGGGTTAACTCTGATGTGTCAGGCTTCTGAACATAGTATTCACTTGTTTAAGTCTCTTCAGAGGTTGAAGAGTTAAGATCCCAGTCTTTTTCTTGCTTCTCAGGGAGACGGAGTGGATATAGTATATCTCCCTTCATAAGCAGGGTTTACAGCTGATATTAAAATGTCATCTTTGATGATCTGAAAAATGGCGCTCTGTCATGTCTATGTCGCTAAAAATCAGCACAAGTTTGAGCTCACTCTTAAGTACACAAAAGACTGTTCATTATCATGTTGCTATAGACATTTCAGCTCTTAATCCATCTCTCTACCACTGCTTTTCCCCTTTGAAGCAGTTAGCCTTTCAGTCATTTTATAGAATAAAAAGTCAGGAGATCAATGTTGGGAACCAACTGGACATGGCAAGCTGCAGACAACCTGTCATTTCCAGGCCTCATTCCCTCCTTGGGGAATGCTGTGTTTTTGTAAGACCCATGTGGAATTTATTCCACTTGCCTGACGCTCAGTGGCACAGCCTCTCAGATGGTGCCCATCCTTATATGGTCGGTGCCAAGCAGAGGTGAGTGGATGTGCCCCCAAGTAATCCATGGTCCCCTTTAAGGTGTTCGAAAAATGTTGTTTATGTACAATTAGTTTGGGGTGGGGGCTCTTTTTATTTCAGGTGTTCAAAGAACCAATGGTAAAACATTCACGGATTGTTATTCCCATTTTATAAGTAGGGAACGTTGAGGAATAGAAACTGGCTGGCTGCTTAGCTGCTGAGAATAAAAACACGGGGTTCAATGTCATTGCTCCCTAACCCGATAATACTACAAGTGTTTAGACAGTTATAACCACAGAAGCCTATAAACATGGGGGACGTCTGGCCCAGATCGGGGTTTACAGGGGGCTGCTTGCCTCTCGTGATGTGTCTGTGAGGGCCCACACCCATGTTGGAGTTGGCTTTCTCCACTAAACCACCATATGCTTATGCAGTTGGATTTGAGAGAGTGGCATCCGCAAGAGAGCACCAGTACCCCAGTGGGAAAGGCTGCAGTCCAGGTAACTGCAATGTTAACAAGGCAGAAGCACTTAACTTTGGTCTGCCTTAGGTGGCAAAGGAAACCAGAGAAAACAAGTATCGGGGCCCTGCTACCAAGGTAAATGGCGCTACGTTCTTTCCCCATGACTCTTCCCCGCGCTCTCTCTGTAGAACCTCTGAAGTTAACACTCAGGGACAGGATGCAGGAGGGGTCTCCTAAGAACTGGAAGATAATGAATCTTACACGGTCCATAGACCTTGAAAAGCCATGGGCATCGAGACACAGACGACTCCTCTCTTCCGTGGCAGAAGGTTCATCTCCTTCCCGCCAGAAAGCCCGGCCCTCATGTCTGATTGCTCAGTTTGGAGGGTTACTGTGTGGATGCCCTTTTAACTTAACTGTTGATATCAAGATCTCATTCCCTCCCATTTAATATCCTAGGTCTGCATTTCAGACATTCTTTTTTCCTCACTAACTAGAAATTGTTGAGGGCTACACAAAATTTCTAAACTTGTTTTCCTGATTGTCAAAGAGATTGCATTTGGTAGTTCTTAATAAATAGTATGTGCTTGGAGGGTTAGTTTCTAATGAAATGTTCTACAATTAATCCTCATTCATCAGTATTCCTAAAAACGTAGTTCATACCTTGATTATAACACTTGACTAATTTGGACTGTTTACATGTTTATTTCCTTCCCTTAGACAGTATCTTTATCAGGGATGAAGCCCATCCATGCCTTACCCACCTTCTGCTCCTTGGTCCCTAATATTCAGTAAATACGGACTGAGTGGGCAAGCTGACATTGGTTCTGAATGATCGTTTCATCTCATTTAGAGTGACCAGTTTGTCAGGAACTCTAACTGCCTTAACCTTTGTAATCATTGATAGTATTTTCTCCTTATCTTCCTTCTGTAGATTTTTAACACGATTAAAAAGAATTGTAGAGAATTAGATGATAGTTGCAGTAGAAATCAATGTTTCTTTCAAAATCCTCCCTTTTCTAGGTGCAAAGTCCTTCTTGGATGCAACCTCAACCATACATCCTACAGCATCCTGTAAGTTTCTCAAGTCAATGACTTTATGTCCTCTATGGAAGCTATGTGTGTAACCTGTTGAGTTAAAATTCCTCTACCAAAGATGGGGGAGCGGGGTGGAAAAACTCAAACACAGAATATGACAATGTGCCTGCTTATTATGAAGCTTGAAGTTACCTTTGTTTTAAAATGCGTTATTGGTAGACATTAATTTTTATGTAAGAACTTAATATACACCCTGTTTGAGGCAAGGTATTCTTTTTCTACTCACGCCAGTTTGGGAGGATTCCATTAGTTGAGTAACTAAATATTTTGCAATGCGTGGAAAGAAACGGCTTTTCCCTGTTGCATTCTTTGTGATTTAGACAGGAAGTTCAGATCCAGGCAGGGCTTTTCATCGGTGTCAGGACAAAGACAGCAGTACATTCCTCGTACATAACTAGTATGATTTCTCCATCAATTTCAACGTTCCTTATCCTAGTGTGTTATTTTAAAACGTACTTGATGTTTTTATACAGTGTCTTTGAGACATACACAAAATCCAGTTTGTTGAATTTTAAGCATAGAGTTAAAAAGTTAAAAACAAGTGTGTAGCACAAACTTACAGGTCAGACTGAGAATACCCATGATGACCCACACACTTGCCACAAAAGGGCCACCGATCGGCCCCTTCATTTCTAGTTACCAGTGCAAATTAGGCATTCTCATATGCAAGATACATCACAAGGTTTATAATACAAAAACCAGATCATTTGATTAGGAAAAGAACTCAACTCTTGGCCTTAAAATGAGATGGGGATTTCTCTCACAATTCTTCAACAGTGGACATGGCAGGCAGTGTGAGACCATGTGGGTAGAGTAGCAATCGGGAGCACATGATGGACAGGAAATGCTGACACAACCATTCAGATGCAAATAAACTGTGTCTTGTACCTGTTCTCATGCACACACACACATGTCCAGAAGTCCACACATCCTACATTCGTGTTCATGACACCCATCCACACATTCCCACGGCAGTCTGTGTCCCAATACTTGATGATCTATATGGAAAGTTAGAAGTCAGTGCACTCTTAGTTTGAGGACCCCTTAGTGCTTTGGTGATACCTGTGGGTGAGGAAGAAAGGTCAGGAAACCCCTTCCCCATAGTCTAGACTTCGAATCATTTTTGTCATTCTGTGCTTTTGGATGATGAACCTAAAAAATGAAATGTATCCTTTTTATTTTCTTTTTGGTGAATTTAGATGCAAGTACTGTATATATTTTAATTTCCCTCTTTGAGGAGACCTGTGTTACTATTATCCACCCAGATTCAAACTATATGAAACACCTGCTCGTGCCCTGGACTGGTATCTGATTCTCGGTAAACACCAGTGTGTTTCAGGGCAGTCGGCTGCAGTGATCCCCAAACCCGTGTTCATGTTTGTGGAGTAGAACAGAATCCTAGCATGCTATAACAATTAGGTGATTGCAGAGATGGGAAGAACGGTAAAAAATCCATTGATGATGTAGAGAAGTTTAGACAGATGTCCAAACAATTCAGTTTTGGTTGCTACATAGTCAGGAAAGCATGCTCTAGCCATTACAGTTGATGGCAGCAAGGGCAGTTACCATTTCTAGTAGAAAGCTAAGTTAAAATCAAGAGCCCACAGTAGGAAATGGTTCATGTTCTCTGCAGAATCTAGCTCTCAGTTAGATGCTAATACTGGTTCTGTTAAAGATATCACAGGAGTGGGTTTTTCTTTTCTTTTCTCTGTTTTCTTACATACATTGAATTGATTTTTTGATGGCAAAAAATTTCCAAGCAAAATAAGTGACCATGGAACTGGAGTGGAATTACTAAGATTGGTTTCCCAGACACGGGACAGGAAGTTCTGAAAAATACCCCGAAATGAAGAACGTACTCTTCCTACCTACTTCATCTTGAACCAGATGACTCTCTGTAAAACATGTTTAAACAAGCTGCTGTGCTGATCACATTTTCATTGTTGTTTGGGGGGGGGTTGTGGCTATAGAAAACAAAAGTTATTTCTCCCCCCCCCCACCCACCCAACATCTGGCAGCCATGGCAATGTTTGTTTGCCATAGTCAAACAAGTTGGCTGAGTTTGTTTCATGTTACAGCCCTTCTGCTGGCCTGCCTGGCTTTACAGTTAGGTCAAGCTGGACACAAGGATCTCAGTGGGGGGAAATAGCACTGCCATTTCCTCTCAACTCTTTATGAAAATTTCAGGAAAGCAGTGTGGGAGATTTGGGGGTCGTCGTCGTCGTCGTCGTCATTGGGGATACCTCTTGTAAGTTTGAGGGAGGTCATGTTTGCCTCAGCAAAGGCTTTTCCTTTGCAGATTGGAACTACAGAATCTTACTTCTCTCTCAGTCTGTCTTTTGTCGCTCTCTTCTCCCCTTCTCAGGGTGCCGTGTTAACTCCCTCAATGGAACACACCATGTCACTACAGCCCGCCTCCATGATCAGCCCTCTGGCCCAGCAAATGAGTCATCTGTCGCTAGGCAGCACCGGAACAGTAGGTGGCAAATTAATGTCCTGGGTTTTCGCAAATAGAGGAAAGTGAATTATGGAAACCCGTGTCTTCCCTAATGAGAGCATAGGTTGAGGGGGAGGGTGATAGCAAAGATTGTGTCCGGCCCTCTCCCTATCTGGCACTGCCTTCCACAAAGTCAGCTAGGACTCAGAAAATTCTCGATTAGTGGATGACCTGGATATATCTCCCTCACACACGCAGCGCCCACACATGCCCCTGTGTAGCTTTTATAACCCATGTTACAAGCTGCAGGTCACCGAGGATAAGATGCGCAGGTCACAAAGGACAGGCAGTGTCTCCTCGGCATTTGCTGTTCTTTCCTGCAGCGTTCCAGCACCGCATTGCGGTTTTCGTAGTGGCTTGTTTTCCTACACTCCGAGGGACTGGCAGGGTTAGGAGGCTGGGTTAGTACGAGGCCACGTGTAAAGATGGACAAAGGCATCCAGCTCAGCCTGTGTTTGTGGTGGCTGCAAAGGGCAGAGGGCAGCGTGTTTCCCCTCTTATTCTGAAAACCAGCAACAGCTTCTTGGGAAAGTGAATCCAGGACAATACACAGCCTAGAAATCGGCTGCAGAGTCCACCTGCCTTTGGGAAATGAGACGGCTGAAATGGACAAAGAAGGGCCGCAGGACCGGTTAAGGGTCCCTTCGGGTCTCTCCCCACACAAATAGTATGAGGCATCACCTCGGGGGATAACCAGAAAATAACGTGGCCTCTGGAGGAGAGATTTGTATGATGATTCTGAATTACTGCAGATGAGAAACCTTAATGACCTTCACACGGGCACATTTTTTTGTTGGTAAAAATTCAAAGAAACACAGCGTTTTCAGTTTGACCTTCCAAATGACACATTCATAGGCAGTCATTAAGCTTTGAGGGGAACCCATATAAGTTTTTTCTTTGAGTCGTCTAAGTAGCCATCTCCGACCCCAACCCCTCCCCCCAACCCAGTAATCTGAATTTTGCATGGCTTGCTGCTGCATACCCTGATCACCTTCTCCTTTTCAGTACATGCCTGCCACGTCAGCCATGCAAGGAGCCTACTTGCCACAGTATACACACATGCAGACAGCAGCGGTTCCCGTTGAGGTTGGTATAGAGCATCCCAGTGGTCACGGTGGCAGTGGTTGGTGTAGAGCATCCCAGTGGTCACTGTGGCAGTGGTTGGTGTAGAGCATCCCAGTGGTCACGGTGGCAGTGGTTGGTGTAGAGCATCCCAGTGGTCACGGTGGCAGTGGGTTGTTTGCCATCCGAGTCATTGAAATAAGAGTAACAACAACAAAAATCTATCAACCGTCAAATATTTTCTCAAGGCATAGCATAGTAGCACATGCCTGTTATCCTAGCAACCAGAGAAGCTGAGGCAGGAGGATCCATGAGTTCAGGCCAGCTTAGGCTGTGTAAGCAAAGAAATGGTTCAGAAAGAGTGTGCACTTAGCATTTTTCAACTGTAAAACACACTCTATGCAAATTAGTATAGCAACATCCAGATACATTGTATCCCCAGAGCCCCCCCCAAATAACTTTGCAATCTTGTAGCACATTTCATAGTACTTTAAGGCTCTGTCTTGTTACCCCAAAAGATTTTACTCACAGGCACATTAAGATAAAATTGGGGTTTGCAATTCTAGTTCTAAAGATTGAATCAGTGGTAATAGTTATTATAGAAAGAAACGGGTCATAATTCAGATGATGGAAAAAGAAAAACTGGTATTCCTAAGTTGCAACAATCGTGAGGGACAACTCTCCCTGATTTTACAGCCAACTACTCTTGGTTAGTATCTTAGAATATATTGCATCTGTAGAAGTCTGACATCTGAATTACGAGTGGACAGGAAGCATAGTGTTTTCCTGCAGTGTCCTCAAGGATCAAGGAAGTTTATCGGTCCACTCGCCTTACCCACTCTGCAGATCCCAAAGTTCTTGGGAACTCTGGTTGTCGTATTTGCGTGATCGTACAACTTTGAACAGCCACAACTGCCTGAACCCACAGGATTTTGCGTGCAGTTCTCCAGAACATGAAACCTCCAGAACAATGAAAAACAAACATTTTCTCTGTAGCTACTTCAGCAAAGCCTGGCCTGTGCTTTTTCAAGCATAATTTGAGCTGAGCCAAGACAAAATCTCCAAAGTACTCTGGCTTTTTGTTTTATTCCTGATTTACTCTCACTTTAGTGGAGGTTCCACCAGGGCCTGTCACATGAGCTATGTCCATGTCCCTTCTAAAATCATGACCTCGCTCTGGAAGCCAGGCAGGCTGTGAACTTGCAGCCCTTCTGTCTCTCACGTAGCTGAAGTTACAGTCCCTGCTTCCATTTACTGAGTTGATTCACACTTTTCAGCATATAAGTATTGGGAAGTTCGATTGTGAGGTGCAGGTGATGCCTTCGGGCAGCAGTTGGTGGGGGGAATATGACACGCAACATTTGCACACTGTGACTCAGACTCTAAAGTCTGAAAATACTGAATTATAAACTATATCTGGCTTCAAGGAGACGAAGCCAAGAAATTTCTTTGATCAATATTTAAGTTAAACATTTGAACAGGAGGTTCTTGGGGTCTGTCATATTTCAGCTGCATTAGGGCAGTGATTAGCCTTAAAAGCTCTGTTTGACTTGAAGAAATTCACTTTGAAGAGTGTCTGTATTAAGGTGTATGTCCTTGGACTCAGGCCTTAGCAGCAGAGTTACGATTTCATTGCTAATGTGTCTCATGCATTCTGCTTTGTTGTAGGAAGCAAGTGGCCAGCAGCAGGTGGCTGTGGAGACATCTAATGACCATTCTCCATATACCTTTCAACCCAATAAGTAACTGTGAGGTATGAGGGAAAAGTCTCCCTAACTGCAGGACTCATATGAAGCAGTGTGGGGTACTTTTATCAAATGATGCTTAGACTAACTTAGATTTAATGTGTTTATGAATTTACAGATTGTGTCTAGATAAGGAACAATGTTTTATATTAAAATCAAATATATATTTCCTCTACCCCAAAGTCATAAAATATAAAGCATCATAGAACATTGATTTCCAAAGCTGTCCTATATATAATAGAAGCATCCTATTTATATTGCTTAAATACTAAGGAGATA
Organism: Peromyscus leucopus; assembly: GCF_004664715.2. NCBI lineage: Eukaryota > Metazoa > Chordata > Mammalia > Rodentia > Cricetidae > Peromyscus > Peromyscus leucopus. The sequence continues at coordinate 37,785,502 of NC_051066.1, read as the reverse complement.
CAGCTTAAGATGTTGCTTAATCAAGTCTCACAAGGTCAGCAGCATCTTGACTGTGAATTCAGATTGTTGGCATCCTCAGAACAAAAGATTATCTTACCAGCTCTCACTGGAGTCACAAATTTCAAACTTCACCCCACCACATGTATTTTAGTAAAATAACTCTTACATGGAATCCAGTTTCTGGATTGTCTTGTAACGATGTGTGTTGTTGATCTCAAATCACCCTTCATTTGAGACCCATGTGGAGCTGGCTCTGGCTGCCTGAGGGAAGAAAGTACCCTGCAAGTCCCAGATTTGAAAGGCGGACTCAAGGAACTGAAAGTGACCCTCAGATCCCCAGCTCATGTCCTTCAGTCTCACCGTGGATGGGCACAATCTTGTTCAGGCGTTTATTTCTCTAAAGCAAAAGCCGACAAGCCCTGCGTGGTGTGTTTGTTAAATCAGCAGAGACTGAGTTAGTCTCCTCTCTTTCTCTTCCAGATGGACCAAAGGGTGTTCTTACATGAAGAAGGGTGTGAAGGCTGAACAATCATGGATTTTTCTGATCAATTGTGCTTTAGGAAATTATTGACAGTTTTGCACAGGTTCTTGAAAACGTTATTTATAATGAAATCAACTAAAACTATTTTTGCTATAAGTTCTATAAGGTGCATAAAACCCTTAAATTCATCTAGTAGCTGTTCCCCTGAACAGGTTTATTTTAGTAAAAAACAAAAACAACAAAAAAAAACACAAAAAAAACAAAGATTTTTATCAAATATAATGATGCAAAAAAAGAAAAAAAAAAAGGAGAGAAAAAGAAAACTTCAATTTTCTGGGTATGCACAAAGACCACGAAGACTTATCCAAGTGCATGACCGGATTTTTGCGGTTTTGTTCCTTTTGTGTTTGATGCGTCTTTTTTTTTTCCAGCTGTATGAAATGGGCTTTTCTGAAGCTCCCACCGTCTGACGTCACCCATGGTGTCTGTGCTTGCCGTGAGAGTGCCGCTGTAAGCCAGTGTGGCCACCCTCGGTGTCTTTTCTTAGCTTTTCATTTTTCTTTCGACGTAGTGTGAAGTGTCTTATCCTTTTCTATGAATTCCAATTTGCCTTAACTCTTTTGATGCTGTAGCTGTTTCAGTAAAGTTAGTTCAAACTAATGATGTAGAATGCTTTGACCAAATGGGCTGGTCTAGGACGCCTTGTAAAAAACAGCAGCGTAGGGCTTTTAAAAAGGTAGTCAATAAAAGTTGCTGAAATTTTGGCTTTTTTAAAATATGTAGTAGGTGTTTTTAATGATTTTTTTTTCCACATAACGTGTAAGGTAGTGAAGTGCAAGAAGGGAGAACTGTTTTGTGTGAAACACATTTTCTGACTGGGGGACTTTTAATAGGGTGAATCGTTTGTAAGGCCGTACACCGACAGTTTCCTCTGATAGTTTGACCAATTTAGGATATCTGCTGTATGATGCAATGTAAAGTCTTTTTTGCCTTTTTTTTTTTTCAGGAAAAAAAAAAAAACAAAAACAAAAAACTTAATGATGTTCTAGATTTAGTGTAGGTAGCTTTGGGGCTGGGGGTGGGGGTGGGGGAGGGGAGTCACCGAATGTTTTGTCCTTTATACTAACGATAGTGCTTTAGAATGAGAACCATGCCTGTGATCTGGCAAACTGAGGGGGGGAAAATTGTCGCTATTGAAACGAAATGGTAAAAGCTAAAAGTAAGGATTTCTCTTCAAACCTGAGCTGAGATATGAACAGAAGAAAAAACGATTGGCTACTAGCTCTCTCTCGTGCGTGCTTGCTCACTAGCTCGCTCGCTCGCTCTCTCTGAGGTCGATTTGAAAAACTAAAAAATGACTTGGCACTTTTAAAGGTAACTTCACCAAAGACCGAAGAGCCAGTAGCCAGTAACTCCACCTTGTCTCAGCATCCCATTTTCTCTGCTCTTTATTTTTGCCGGACCAGTTTGCGGTTAGGAGAATGTGCCTTTTTTGTACCTTTGCATTAGGTTTTATAATTTTAACTGATGTATGGACTCACAGAGACAAATTTAAAAAAAAAAAAAAAAGCATGAAGGAAGATTTGAATCCAAGCAGTGCCACACTTTAAGTCATCACTACAGGTGTTCAAGTGTAAAGAAAACCAACTTTGAAACTATGAAATTCCTGATTCATAAATACAGTTATTTCTACTTTAGTACATATGAGATAATTCATTGTTATTAATGCTCTTTTATTAAGGCAATTGCATACGTTTTAAAAGCAATGGTAAATTAAGTTGTCTTCCAAAACTGTGTACTTGTCTGGTCAGCTACGTTTGATCAGTTATCTACCTCAGAGGCTTTTTCTTTTGTGCTGGGACAGGTTGCTGGCCCTCCCTGTTTCCACCGACCAAATCCTCCTAGCTCGGGAGCTAGGGCTAAGCAGTTACTTCTTTTGAGTATTTTTTAGTTCTTAAATTTTATTGCTTGTATTTGATGATAGATGTCAGTGACATTTCATAGTTTCAAACGTCCTTGCTGCTCTGAGAAGTGTAGATTCTAGTGAAAATTACATAGTCATAAGAGAAATGTGTTTTCGTTTTTGTTCTTGTTTCTTTTGTTTTTTTTTTTTTAAAAGAAGTTGTGGTATTATTGGTTCTATGCTCCCTAAAACATTCTGCTTTGTGGAAGTCCAGACTGAATGCAGCACCCTCCGTATACCTAGTATGTTTATCAGCCCGGGGCTCTCACTACTTGATATTTTTTCCATTAGTTACGACAGAAAGACGGTAGCTCAGTCGGTAGGGGAGGGGAAATCTGCTGCTAGGTATGTCTGAACTAAGTGCCATACTCGTCTGGGTCAGATTTGGGAAACAACCTCTGTACATATTAAAAAAAAAAAAAAAGTCAGTTAAACATCACATAGTAGACAGCCATTAAATTATAAAAAAAAAAAAATTAATTTATGAAGAAAGACCTTTTGTACAGATTGAAAAAACAGATTTTCATAGAGATATCTATATGATCAAGAGAGTTAATTTTTTATTTTTGTTCCTACTAGTGCTCCATACTTGCCAGCGGTGACTTTATTGACCGGCTCCAGATGACTCTGTAGTTTTCTTTCCTAGGACTTGTTAAACGCCAAAAGACATTTTTGAACTGTACATTTGATCAGATTGTTAGCTTTTTCTGTTTTATTTCTTTTGAGAACCTTTGAATAAAAACATCTGAAACATTCCTCTTCCTGTCGGTTTACTGCAGTCGGTGAAGCCCACATCAGAATCCCGTTTCTCTTCTGCCTCACTCTTCAGCTCAGGACATTGGTTCAGAAGTAAACTGAAAATTATGTCAGATTCCCTATGTCCTGAAAATGCCTCTTCCTGCAGGGGACTGAGAAACCTTCTCACCTCCTTGTTATCATTGTTTAAATCTGTGCTGTGACCTTAGAGGTCACATCTGACCTTGTCATAAGTCCAGCCCCAAATACCCCACTCTTGTTCTGTTTAGTTTTTTTTTGTTGTTGTTGTTTTTTGTTTTTTTTTTTTTCTGGTTGTTTTATGGTATTGGCAACAACCCTGGGCCTCTGACATCCTAGGCAGCTGCGCTTGCAATGAACTATATCCTCAGCCCTAGATAAGACTGAAAAATCAGATCCCCTTCCTTACAGCTGCCCATTGTTAGAACAAAATAGACATTTTCTTATCTGCAGCCAACACCAACACGCCAAAGTGATCTCACCCCATTAAACCACAGCCTTTAAAAAGTGGCCTCGTGTTACTGTTCCCAATAGGAGGCAGCCATGCAGCATTCATGGGGTGGGGGGTCTTTCTTTCCCCTCCCTGACTTGCTTTGTTGGAGGCACGTACTACAGAAAATTGGCTCCTGCCCACAGTGGAGTGAATGTCTGGACGGAGTTTGTGTAGTATTGCCTGTCCATTGGCCCGGCCGCAGTAGTTAAGGAGGGAATAAGAAGTTCCACTGCAGTTCTATAGGCGTTTATGTACTTATCGTGTGTCTGTTTGGTTGAAGGCTGTTCATGCGCCACAGCGTGCACGAGGCGGCGGTCAGAGGACAACTTGTGTAAGTTGTCTCTCTCTACCATGTGATCTCTGGCCAGATCCCAGTCACAAGGCTCTGCTGCAAGCACATTACTCACGGCACCACATCGAGTGAGTGGGCCCTCACTCCATTTCAGAATGATTCCTGCAGTCCCTGGAGTGCAGTATGAATCAGATAAGAATCAGTGAGATTCCCTTGCCCACCACAGCTGAGAAAACCCTAGTGCTTGGTGGCTCCTTGAGGAGAAGAAGCATGTCCCCTTGATGCTGACCGGTGCCTCAAAGACAAAGATGCCATAGCATAGGAAAAGCATGGCCTCAGACAAAAAGGGCATCTCAAAATGTAAGCTATAGACTCTACCATGCGTACCAACCAGACACTTACGTGTCCTTCCCTAGGAATAATGGCAGAGGTCAGAGGAAACACTCAGGTGCCTGGCGCCTGGGGCTTGGTTAACCTTTCCTTTGTTCTAGTGTTTGTCTCAGGTTCCGTGGGTACCACCTGATGACATTAAACAGTCATCCCTTGACATCCGCAGGGCACGGATTCTAGGACTCCACAGATGCTAGCATGTAGTATTTGCATACATCTGCCCTATTGTTAGAGTCGTCATGAGATCTTGTATGATGCCCTAATGCAACATAATGCTGACAGTTATTATAATGTAATGTTCAGAATGACAGGAAGATCATGCATGTGCAATGCAAAGGTTTGTTTTTTTTTTCCCCAAATATTTTCCATCAAAGACTGGTTAATTCAACACATGCAGAATGCATGGATACAGGGCCTAGCCCTAGACGTTCCTGAAAGCTCTTCTGTGTAAATGGAACTTGACCTCATGCCATATTGGCTCAGTACACAGAAGGGGCAGCACTTTGTGGATAAACCAAACTTTGCTGAAAGGTTCATTGGTTCAACATTACCTTTTAGGCTGAGAAGTGGGAAGGTTCGAACTGTGGATTGGAAGAAGGGAAAGGAAAGATACAGCAGTTGCTCTCTGGCATGTGATGGTTGCCTTTGGTAGCTTGGGCACTGCTGGAGTCCCAGTCACCCCAGCATCCATGCCCTTCATGAGTAGTGGCACTCTATGTCCAATGGAATGTGAATACTATAATTCTACATCTTGAATTACATGCAGTAACAATGGGAGAAATGTGATGCTTCCTAACCTGTCGGGCTATTTAAATGCTGACACCCATCAGGTAGTAGCCTCTCCCCAACAGCTGGGCCAAAAGAGGAGAGATCTAGTAACATTGTTACAAAGATCATTTCCTGTCGCATTCTCTCTCCCTTTCCACAAAAAGCTTAGGATGTCCAGTAGCTAGAGGAGGGTAGAGGACTCAGAACTTGGATTTGAGGAAAGCCAGGCCGTTTCTTCCCCTCAAATAGCAAAGCAATAAGATAAGCATCCTGAGCCATGGCTGGGTACAGGCTGGTGATCATGTGCTCTATGGCTGTGGGTGTGTTACTGGTCAGGATCTGGGATCAGCTGGGGTCACACTGGCCCAGCTGGGAGGTGTTGCATGCATAGCCTTCAGTGGGGATCAGCTGTTCAGCAGTGGAATTTCAGTCCAAGTCAGGCTCCAGAGTGTCTCAGGCACTCAAGCTTGATCTCTGTAGGGTAAGATCATGTTTGAGCTGGAGCCACTAGAGGAAGGATTTTTTTACTCACCCTTAGAGAAAGAGACCAGATACAGCTAGTGCAAATTGCAAGGCCAACCACCAGTGAGTATTGAATGCCTCAAAGCACATACCACTAGAGCCTGAATTTGGGCTTCAGTGTAAGGGTCTAAGCACGAGTTTATCGGCCTTGGAGATGGGGACAAGAACATACATTGTGAGCTTTGTGCTTAGACTGCAGAGTGACTTCGTGGGACTTCTAAGGCTCAAGGACACCAAGGGACAGAAGAGGAAGCCACCAGCCTGGCCAAACCACATGGCTGGGCATAAGAGTACCAGCAAGTCTCTCGAAGCTGCTCAGAATTAAAAGGAGGTGGTGGTGCCTTAAACACAAACTCAAAGGTGAAGATTTGATTTGGGGTATTCCATCATTTATACAGACACAGATCATGTAGGAGAACAGGCATTCCCCCACACACCCTCTGGTACCCTGAAAGCTGTTCCCCTACTTGAACACTTATTAATGCTTCCCCACACCTCACAGAGTATCTCTTGATAATAACCCTCAAACCTGTTTGCCAAGTTAAAACGGTTGCCATTTCACCTCCCAGTGTTGGTTGGGCCAACTGGAATAAGCCAGAATTCCACTCCAAAAGTTAGTCAGTCGTTCTGACGTGTGCAACTGGCATTCAACAGTGCAGTCCTCCTCTGGGTTGGACATTGCCTCTCAGCATAACCTCTTCCCCTCACTGCTGGCTGTACACCCAACACTACCAGCTCACCTTCCATGTGTGCCTCAGCGGACAGCGCTCACTGGACCACAAGGAGTGGCCTCAGGCGTTACCCATCTCCCTTGCCCTGCTCAATCTTCAGACACATGACAGTTTCCCTCCTGACTTCCTGGGGGACATAGTAGAGTCTTAAAATTTGCAGCTCATAGAAATCTGTGTTGCTCTGGTTATTTTGTTTAATATCAATAGTTAATTATGATTAAAAACATGCAAGGGAGTTCTGTGAAGTCATTGAAGACTTCATTGAAGAGAACTTGGATGACAGGAAACGTGCTCATGCCAAAGTGTTAAGTACAGAATTATAGATACTGTTATGATCCGAAGTATGAAACATTTAAGTATGAAAGATTAGGAGAAAGTATTTTGGAGTGCTGAGCAGTGAGTGGGTGAGGACATTATGGAAAGGGTTGTGGAACTTTTTGATATATTTCTGAATTTAAAAAAATACATCATTTATTTTATAAGCAAAAAGTTCTGAAGATACTTTCAGATCATTTTGAAACTATGCAAGTCACTGAGCTCCTAATATTGCAACTGCCCCAGGGCTGGAGAGATGGCCCAGTGGTTAAGAACGTAGCAACTCTCCCAGAGGATCCAACTTTGGTTCCCAGTACCCAGGTCAGGTGCGGGGTGTTTACCCACCAACCCCACAGCTCCCCAGAGTTTTCTTGAGTGTGAGCAGCAGGAAATATTACATAGAAGGATTTAGATTGTGGAGATAAACAGACAGAAAATAAAGGATAGCCTAGAGAGGGCCTGGAACCTATTCCAACGGGCCCTGACTGTCTCTGCCTCAGGGTATTTATAGAGATGCCAAGGGGTGGAGCAAAAGACCTCCCCCCAGCTCAGCCAAGTGCAGATCATCTCAGACACCTGCACTCAGGCCCGTGGTCCTAATCACCCTCTCTATGCGGACCTGCTGGGTAAAGCCACGAGGGGCCTGAAAACGGGTTCCCACAGTCGGGCGGCTCCCAACAACCTGTTACTCCAGATCCAGGAGATTCGACGCCCTCTTTCAGCCTCTGCAGGCACCAGAACAGACACATAAATATAAAAAATAAAGTTAAGCTACTGTACAACACATTGCAAGGCAAGACAACATGATCTGGTCCTAGACCTGAAGGAACAGTTGAGGAGAAATGTAAGTTTGTTGTCTTGAAGTGGCAATGTCCCAAGACGTAACAAAAGCAAGAGCTAGGTAAGTGTGGGAGCTCTGAGGGACTAAGAGCATGTCAGCAGTCCTCATGAGAGGCTCTTCTACACCAGCCCATTTCTCGTCACTGATCAGAATGACCCCAGGGCGCTCACTGCTTCCGAGGACTGTGAGAGGGCCAAGCAAATAGTTCAGTAGCTCTCCTCTTGCCAAAATGAGACTTGGAGCAAATGTCCAGAGAGGTGGCGTTTCTTTGCCACTTCTGCTCTGAAGATACCAATGTAACAAGAAGGCAGTCTATTGTCTTCTGGTTTTGTATTTAATCAAACAGAATATGGGATACTTTGCACACAGCGTTCTGACTTTTAACTGGCAATCATTTGCCCTCCTCCCCCATTGCTAGACTGTGGATCAGCAAGTATTTGTAATGGTGCTCGGATGCCTGCTTATTGAATAGGCTATTTCTTAAGGGGCGTGGCAAAGAACTGTTCACTGCAAGTGACTCTAGGAGGCTGTAGGTTCATAGCAGTGTGCTGAGTTATAAGTTCCAGCCGAAGGCTCTTAGGCCATGTGCTCCACCCCTCTTAGAGCCCATTGCACTCACTTGGAAGGACAAAAATCTTCTACAACAGCACAGATGTTCAGAACCTCCATTCACTTCTCCAGTTCACTCTGTAAATACACATGCACACACAGTGGAAGTGTGCATGGGCTCACCATACTTCTAGTAGCTTACAAAGCATTTCACGCTACTCTGGGGATGCTGTCTAGTCTTTCCCCTTCACCTGAAGCAGCAGCTCAAGGCTGTCACTAGACTGCACATCTGGGTAAGTGGCCCTTCCTGTAACTAATGCACTGGACAACAAGTGAATGGCACCTTCTGTTACCTCACCCTGCACCCTTCCTAGGAGTCTCACAAATGGTAGTGCATCTCTGCTTTACCAGCCAGCAGACCCTTGAGAGCTGATAACCGAGAACAGGGGCTCTGAGTGGCCTACTGTCAAAAACTGTTAACATTAGTTCTCATTCCTTCTCCTAAATTAAAGAGAGGTTTCTGTTGCCATAGTGTGTCTTTCCATTGGGATGGCATTTGATGTAGTAAATATTTAAAAATGTTTAAAACACCAAAGTCCTAAATACAGAACAAAGAACTTCTCTGATTTCTTTGAAGGTAAATTACTAGCCTATGACTCCATACAAAGGACATTCTGTATGATCACAATTCAACTCTGAAAATAAGGAAAGGAACATGACCACTGATAAACCCTCAGACCACAGTCAAGTTTCACCAGTGATTCTGGTTTCATTCTTTATTGCAAAAAGATCCAGCTGGAAATTACACAATGCACTCAATTGTCCCGTTTTTATTTTCTCTCAGTTTGAAGTAGCTTGTCTGTCTGTCCTTGACTTTCATGACTTGAACACAATTGAGGATTATAGACCAGATACTTGGGAACATATCCTCCAATTGGTGTATGACATTTCTGGGTCATCCACCACTGGCAGGATTACCAGCAAGTAAAGCTGGGTCCCATCAAGAAAGCATGATGTCAACTTGCTTTGTTTCCAATGATGTCCTGTTTCTCACTTAGCCACAGTGACATCTGCCAGCCAGGCATTATACTATAAAGTTACTCTTTGCTGCTTGGCAGTTCAGAGGTATCTTGTGGGAAGTACTTGGGAAATGCTCTTATCCTGTTACTCACTTCCTCGTCTGTATGAATGGGGATTCAGGTTTTCATATTTTTTTCAATGGAGTGTAAGCAGTTACACTTGTTATAGCCAAATTACCCCAGTTTGGCCAGTGCAGCAAGCTGCTGTGTTTTTGAGATATGCCCAGTCATGGTGTAAGTACTGTCTTCCTTTCTGGTCTGTCCTGGTTGTTCCCTGCCCCAGCTAGCTAGCATCGTCCATTTCTCTCAACTTCTTTTTCAGGATTGATTGGCTTTTAGATGCTAAGATCAGGGCCTGGAGTGTTTGTTCCCAACATGTCACTAATCCTTGACACTGAGCAGTGCAGAGCCGATACATGCACATAGTTGCATACCTGTCTTACTGAACACGTTAGAAAACACGAATTTCTACCTCCGTACTGCTGGTTTCAAACCAACATCACAGGATTCACTAACCCCTCTTCATTTTTCTAGTTATTTTTTTCTGAACACCAGAAACCTGATGTCCTTGATAAGCGTGTCCATTTGATCAATCTCCCGTCTAACCAGTCTCCCATCTCTCTTACTTCCCAAGTTGCAAGTTTCAGCCTGGATCCCTTAGGCTCCAACTCCTCCCCCTGTGGGGCCAGGCTGGCAAGGAAGCAACTGTGTACCCAGAGCAGGCAGCTGGGAGGGGCTCTACCCGACAATGTCACATGAGTGCCCTCTGGCGTAAGCTAGTCCCCTGAAGTCTGCTTATCTCTGTATGTGAAACATGGTGAAGCTTGGAACAGCTGGTGAGCAGGAAAGGTGACAGTTAGGAAACCCAGAGAGGAAGAGTTAAAGAAAGAATAGGAGCACAAAGGAGAGAGAGAGGCGGGATGAAGGAGATACCAACTGATGGAAGGTTCCAAAGTGCTTGCCGGGCTGGGACATGTCAGGAAAAGTACAGGAGGGAAAGAAGATGTCGTGAGCCGTTGATTCCCATTGCTTCCAGAGCTGTGACCTTGCAAACAAACCCTTAGCCACCAACCTTGCTGTCATTCCATTCAGGGACAGCCATGTTTCTACGACAGCAGCAGGCAGTTGCTGTTTCCGAGACTGGAAAGCCACGTCCTGCACTGATCTCCAGAAAGACCCGGGCCTCGCAGGACTTCTCCAACACCTCCCACCCAGAACCAGCCTCACAACACGTGGGGGTGTTCTCCCCAACTGAACTGCTTCCTTCAGCATGAATTATTGTTTTTGAATATTACGATTTTTTTTGTATTTTAATTGTACCTCATTAAACTGGGGCAGGGGAAGAATGAAAATAAAACCAATCTTGAGAATTACTTTATGTTTGTTTTTATTATGTGTGTATACGGAATGCATGCATGTATGTATGTATGCAGTGTGTGTGTGCAGTATGCAGGTGTGTGTGCAGTATTCATGTGTGCGTGTGTATGCAGTATGCTTGTGTGTCTGTGCAGCTGTGTGTGTGGAGTTCAGAGGTCAGCCCCTGGAGTGTTAGTGCGAATCCCTGGGAAGTAGTGACGTTCCTCCAGTGGAATCCATGTGATCTGGTTGGCATCGCACTTGGCCTTCTGTGCCACTCTGGCCAGGACTGAGAGCCCATTTGTCTCCATGGCCCCGCCCCCTGTGGCAGCGCCCCCTAGTGGAGTCGGCATCTACCCTCCCCAGTCTCTCCTCAGCTCAGTGACCACTTTGCCATTTACGTCATGACTTCTTTCTTTATTATTACTAAAATGTATTTTTGATTTATTTTTTGCCGCTGCTGCTTCTAAAATGCCATACCCTTGCCACAAGCAGCTTTTGCTAAGTATATTGTGTATCTTCAACTTAATTTCGCTGCTAAATAGCGTTCCATTGGATACCACTTTGTTCCTGATAGATGTGTGGTCCTCTCCAGCTTGCAAACACGCTGTGATAAACATGGCTTGCACACGTCTCCTGGTGTATCTGTGCACGTGTTTTTATAGCATTCCTGACTTAAGAGGTCATGTGCTAGATCCTGGGGCTGGCCTAGCTTTTGCTTTACAAAATTACACAAAGTATCTTTAGAATAGTAATCGTTCTAAGGTTAGAAACAATTCTTTCTTGCAAGAAGTGCGTCCTCTTTTGATATACAGAGAACAGAAGAGCTCCGTGATTGGTGAAGATGAGCAGTGAACATGAGGAACCATATCTGGGAGAGGGCTAGCCTTCATGTGAGGGGTGGGGAAAAGGTGCTGAGCCCAAGGTATAGCGTATAAACGAGTTTCCATGTACAGGCATATATGCTCCCCTCTGTGAGCGCTATGAAAGAGTCTCTCCGTTCCTGCAAAGAAGGGGCTGGATAAACACGGATGCATGTCACGGTTAAGGGGCTCCAGTACCTCAGTTAATGTCCCAACAGCTCCCACGGACAACCACAATAGGTGAAGCGCTGACCAGGCTGCTGCTGGACTAGCTTACTGCTCACAGTCCAGCCCAGCCCCTGGTCTGGAGAAACTCACCTTCTAGTCTGCTATCGGCTACTAGGGCTCTACCAGTCTCAGGGTTAAGTCCAGACGAGAGCCCCCATGTTCTAATGGTGTTAGTGCATGGGTATGGTGATGGAGCAGTCTCATGAACTCTTTACTCATGACTCACCAGCAGAAACAAGGGGAGAGGGGGCTGGAGGAGGTGCACTTGGGCAGTAGTTTGAAGGTGAGAGGTACCTGTATGTCTTCCTCTTTTCAGTTTTAGGAAAATAGGACCTCGCCTTGCTCCTCAGCGTCTTTCCCTTTCCACCGTGCCACCGATGCTCAGACACGCCTCTCCACTGCAACTGTATATCCACTGTGGCTGGACAAGAGCCCCTGCTCTTAGGATTCCTTCCGTCATCTGCCCAAAAACTGTCAGAGCAAACACAGCAGTGGCCCCAGGACCTGAGCCCCTGAGTGCTGTGGTTACGGCTTTCTCACAAATTACAGCCCGTTTAAATATTGAAAACAACTGATGTTTCTACCAATGGGTATACATTCTTAAAATTAGGTTATCAGAGGCACCAACAAGAATGGTGATCTAAATTAAAATTAATTACTACCTTTTAGCATAAACTATACCATATTCCTATTTAAGTTCAGATCATCCAGAACTGCCAGCCAAAGGAGTGTGATTTAAAAAAGAAGGAGAGAGAGAGAGAGAGAGAGAGAGAGAGAGAGAGAGAGAGAGAGAAAGGGAGGGAGGAAGGGAGGGAGGGAGGGAGGGAGGGAGAGAGGGAGGGAGGGAGGGAGGGAGGGAGGGAGGGAGGGAGGGAGGGAGGAAGGAAGGAAGGAAGGAAGGAAGGAAGGAAGGAAGGAAGGAAGGAAGGAAGGAAGGAAGGAAGGTAGAAAGAGAAAAAAAACACCTAGTGAGGGATTTGGATTTCATCATGGTTTAATGATTTTTCCCCCATCTAAGAGAACTAAGAGGCTATACCTTGAAGAACACAGAATTCATGAAAATCTCCTCAGGTTGTTCATTACAGAGGCCAGATTTATGGCTTCTGGGTTATTATTTGTCAAACCCAAGTCCATGGTCAGGGTGTTGCGCAGAGTCCTGCAGCATGTGTTTAGCTAAAAGGGATGAACAGGGACTCACTGGAAGCCATGCAAAAGACAGATGTGGAAACTTGCCTGACCAGCAGGAGGCACATGATTTCCATGTCTGCTCACAGTAGAAACCTTTCTCTGACTCTCACCAGGGCTCGTTCTGCCTACCATGCTCACACCGAATAACCTACAAAGTCAACCACCCCACTCCGAACATTCCATTTCCTTCTTTCCGTGTCCTTCGTTCAGAGTGCTTCTAAATACGCTTCCTAAGGTCAACCTCGGCGACCGTGACAGTTGCTCTTTGAGGGCAACTTCACTGAGACACACTCTGGGCGTGTATTTGAGCAAGTGTCCAGAAAAGTTAGTGCACTCCACAGGTGGGCAGCACCATCCCACCGGCTGCATTGGAAGGACTGAATAAGACACAGGAAAAGGCGCCAAGTGGGGGGGGGGGCACACCCCTTTAATCCCAGCGGAGGCAGAGCCAGGCGGATCTCTGTAAGTTTAAGACTAGCCTGGGCTACAGAGTGAGTTCCAGGACAGGCACCAAAACTACACAGAGAAACCCTGTCTCAAAAAAACAAAAACAAAAACAAACAAACAACAACAAAGACACAGGAAAAGGAGCAACAGACTGAGCAGCGACATCAGTGCCTCTGTTTCCCACCTGCCCAGCTGCCTCAGGCTCCTGCTGCCATGCCTTCCCCACATGACAGACTTGACCCTCAACCAGGGCATCAAGTAAGTCCTTCCTTCAGTTGTTCCAGTCAGGTTTCCTGTCTCGGCCGCAAGAAAGGGAGCTAACACGGCCACCTTGTGTGCTGCACACACTCCATACTCCTGTGGATTACTCTCTTCTCTGCGTCCCAGAAGACTGACTTACAGGGTGTCATCAGCCAACCTCACTTGCCTCTGGTTTTTTATTGGCGTGTTTCCAGTAGGTGGTACCAAGAGGCTGCAAGGCGGGTTAGAAGAAAACCATAGGTTAAGATAGGATTGCTCATGTATCCCTGTGGTATCCCTGTCAGGGACTAATCTGTACCCCACCCCATTCCCATACTGAACTTAATCCCCAGAACCTCAGAATATGGCTGCACCTGGAACTGGACCTAGTCTGGCACAGCCATATCTGACGGGAACAGCAAATGTCCTAAAGCCAGCACAGCTGCTTGACAAAGATCCGGCAAAGCTGAGCCACGTGATGGCCACAATGCCACCTTTGGTTTTCATCTCCAACTGTTGCATCCTTGGGGGACTTTTAATATATGTACAATATTGGATTAATGGAAAGTTTCTTATGAATCATTTAGGCTGTCTCCCAGGAGGATTGCTTATAAGCTTCCCCAGGAAAGTCCTGAACATACTACCTCTTCTGCGTTTAGGGAGATATCCTTATCTACTTGAACTTTTTCCTTAGACCTTGGAGGTTGTGACACACATAAAGAAGCCAGAGGTCTCTTTATGAGGCTACGAGCCACTCTTGAAACATCTGTCCCTGTACTTACTCAGGAACAAGACATTCAAAACAAAGTAAACTGAAAAAATGTCAACAAGATTTGATGGGTTAGAGGAGTTGGCCACAGACCAGATTACAAGCCTCTTCCCACTATACATCCAGGCAATTATGTAGTGTATACAGCAACAAAGTTAGATCAACTGAAGCTACCTCGCCCTACACAGAGACTTCTACTGTTGGGCAAAGAATGATGTAAAAATATGATACAAGAATGAGATGTCAGGACCTCCCTTTCTTAGAAAAGTTAGCGCATGCAGAGCTACTGTGGTATCATGTGACCAAGGAACAACAGAGTGCCAGGGTTAGACATCTAGACAAACCCTATAAGAATATAAAATGTAAACATTGTATTATGCCAGAATTTAAATAATAACTACAGCAGCTTTGGCCTGAGGATTTTTCTTGGGCAATCTGACCATTAAGAGTTAATAATACATTGCTTGGGACATGGCAAAATGCCCAGGGTGGCTTGAAGATTTTGTTTTGGTTTAGTGTCCTTGAGGCCACAAAAGCTACTGTCCTGAGAACAGGCTGTCATATGCCTCTAGATTCTTAAAAATTGGGTTAATGAGTAAGAATAATAACTCTGTTTATCAATGATGTCAAAACTTGAAGGAAAATAATTGGAAAAGATAACTCTGTTCTGTCATAGTTTATTAATGATGACTAAAAGATGAGCAAGGGGAAGTGAAACACATGTCCAAAAACAAAAATGATATGATCTATGTTTTGGAACAGCATGAATGTATCCCTGCTTACTAAATTCTGTATACATAGAGAAGCACTCTGGCTGCTAGTGAGTCAGGCTGCAAGATTCTCACCACCACCAAAGCCTGGCTCACCTCCTTCCCCCGACAAACTCCTTACATCCTATCCACCATTGGGGATGGCTCCCGGCACTAGTCTCCAGTACCTCAGAATGTGACAGCAACTGGAAACAGAACCTAGTCCCCAGTACCTCAGAATGTGACTGTAACTGGAAATAGAATCTAGTCCACAGTACCTTAGAATGTGACAGCAACTGGAAACAGAACCTAGTCCCCAGTACCTCAGGATGTGACTGCAACTGGAAATAGAACCTAGTCCCCAGTACCTCAGAATGTGACAGCAACTGGAAACAGAACCTAGTCCCCAGTACCTCAGGATGTGACTGCAACTGGAAATAGAACCTAGTCCCCAGTACCTCAGGATGTGACTGCAACTGGAAATGGAACCTAGTCCTCAGTACCTCAGAATGTGACTGCAACTGGAAATAGAACCTAGTCCTCAGTACCTCAGAATGTGACTGCAACTGGAAATAGAACCTCAGTACTACAGAATGTGAGCAAAGCTAGAAATAGAATTCCCAGTGCCTCAGAACATAGTTGTGTCTAAACTCGTACTTAAGCCCCCGGATTCAGGATGTCACGACATCTGGAGACAGGCAGAGCAGTTAAAAGGGGATCATTGGGCATGCTTTAATCCGGGGTAACTAGAGGTGCTGTATATGGAAGATGTGGACAGAGACCAAGCACAATAGACGACCACACAAAGGCCCAGGGGGAGACAATAATGAAAGAATCCTCAGAAGAACCAGCCCGCCAGAGCCTTAACCTTGGGCTCCAGGCCTTCAGAACTTCAGGAAAATCAATTTCCATGGCTTAAGCCATCACCTGTTTTGGTGACCAGAGAGGACTAAGACAGCTCCTGTGACCAAGGCCACATCCCCTGGTCATGGTTTCCTCCAGAGTCGTGGGCTCTTTCTTCCCTTTTCCCCTTCGGGTGTGAGGAGGGCGGCGGCGGCGGCGGCGGCGGCGGCGGGGCTCCCTGTTTCGTGCCGTCAATGTGGGTTCCTCTGAACTGGTCCCCAGCCTTGGCAGAGTCTTCGCTCAAGTGGCTTCACTTACCGTGTTTTTTCACCTGGCGTCACTTGCAGGGACACAGACATTCGTTTTGTCCCCTTTCAAACTGCCTAGGATGTTTCTAAACGCAAGTTCCCTAGCACAGGCAAACGGACCGGCTCAGCAGGGAGCACCGCTCCTGCCGTGTTACTGGATAGAACCTTTCTCAAAATTCCTGATGGCGAGAATGTTTTAAAATACGCAACCAAGCATTTAGCTCTGAAAAAATAGAGGCTCCTAGCCTGCTCTGCCCTAGTAATGATGACATTTTACCTGCTGTGCCAAAGGAAATGGAGAAAGCCCTGCGGAAGAAGGGTATTTTGCTCGCCTATTCATTCATGTAGTGCCAGGTGTTGAACCCACAGCTCTGGGCATGTTAGGCTAACGCTCTACCGCTCCATATTCTCACCCCCTAAACGGAAGGCTATAGAACTGTTTTTGCCACTGTGCACACTTGTTTCTGAAACAATGGTACACCTATTTGTTAGCTTTTTGGTGGCGGGGAGATGGTTCTTATTACTTTCCAATTTGTCAGACTCTATTTTCTCCTGGGAGATAAGCCTCCAGGCACACCTGTGAGAGATTATCTGGATTAAAGTGAACCTCTAAGAATGTCTGAGGGATGATCTTGACTATGTTCACTGATGTGGGAAGACCCCTCTTAATTATAGGTGGGTCATTTCCAGAGGCAGGAGATCCTGGACTGTATACGTGGAGATTGGAAACTGGGCAGTAAGCACACATGAAACTCTTTGCTTCTGGACTGCAGACTCAAGGCCCGGCCACTGCGGCTCCCTCACCGCGATGGACTGTAACCCGGAGCTGTGAGCCAAATCAATCTTTCTCTCCCTTGAGTTGCTTTCATCACAGCACCGGGAAACACACTCAGGGGGTGACCAACTACCTGAGAGGAACAGTGTGAAGGAGTGAAGATTTGCTCAGGCTCCAGGTTTCAGCATCCTTAGCTCACAGTCTGTAGTACTATTGCTACTGACCCAAGATGCAGCTGACGAAAGAGTATCATGTTACGTAGGAAGCAGAGAGAAGGAATAATTGGAAGAGGCCAAGGCAAGGTGGAGCCCAGAGACACCTCAAGTGAGCTTTCTACCAGCAGCTCACACTTTCCATGGTCCACCATCTATCTCCTAGTAGTTCATTCAAGTTTGAATTCACTGATTGTTTGGTGCACTGAAGCAGGCAAGGGCCTCTCCTCCTTGTTTATATCTGGAAAACCACGGCTTCAATACTCATTAAAGAATTTTTAGTAAATACTTAATAAATAATAACACCTGTATTCAAAATACTTGACTCCTGGCAGGGAAGCAAGCAGACCGACTGCAGATCTTTACCTCCTCTCCCTCTACTCCAAATCCAATCTCCCGGTCTCATCTCCACCCTCACACCCTAACTCTGTCTCCATGAATCACACACATCTTCTCTCCTAACTTTTCTCCTCTAGCTCATTGCTTTATCGCAGCCCCCAGCTCCCGCAGCTCCTCCCTGGGAACCCACGGGCCACTCTGAGCAGGGAAGCAGGTGGGCTAACTGCAGATCTTCACTCCTCCCTCCATCCCTCCCAATCCAATCCTTTGTTCTCACCTCCAGCTCTGGAGCAGACCTTTTGCTGTGGTCTCTCCTCACTCTCTGCCCCCATTCCTAGGGACAAAACAGGCCCTGGTGGTACACCCTGCTTTCCTCCATCCTGTGAACCCTTCCCCCCAAGGCTACCCCCCTTTCTTAGTATCACTTCCCAATACTGAGAAACCCATTTTACCTAGAACCCCATTAGATACACATATCAGGATCCAGAAGAATTTCCTACCAGGCAAAACACAGCTACCACATTCTCCTAAGAACCAGGTAGGGCAGCAGAAACTAAGGAACCAAACACCCACCCAACAAATACAAGACCAGATATCAGCACCTAGAAATACTATCTTCCCAATTCCAGATGCCTAAACACCATTGTAAAAATACTATCAATAACAGCCAGTATGTCTCCAGTAGAGACTAGGAACTCTACCTCAGTAGGCCCTGGGTATTCCAGCATAGCTGAAGGGCAAGAAAAAGACCTTAAAATAACCTCTATGAATATGATGGAGGTCCTTATAGAGGAAATGAATAAATCCCTTAAAGAAAGCTATGAAAACATAACCAAAGAATTTAAGGAAATGAGCAAAAATTTCAAGACCTGAAAGTGGAAAAAGACTCAATAAAGAAAACCCAAACTGAAGGAAATCTCTAAATGAAATTTTTAGAAACTTAAACAGGAACCTCAGAGACAAGCCTCACTAATAGAAAATAAAAGATGGAAGAGAGATGCTCAGGCATTGAATACATGAGAGAAGAAATGGACATCATCACAAAGAAAATGTTAAACCTAAAAAAACCCTAGCATAAAACATCCAGGAAATATGGGACACTGTGAAAAGACCAAATCTAATAATAATAGCAATAGAGGAAGGAGAGAAACCCAAGTCAAAGGCACAGAATATATTTCCAACAAAATCATAGAAGAAAATTTTCCTACCCTAAAGAAGGAGGTGTGATGCCTATTGAGGTACAAGCAATATACAAAATCCCAAAGAGACTGGACCAGAAAAGAAAGTTTACTTAGCACATAATAATCAAAACACTAAATGTACAGAGCAAAGAATATTAAAAACTGCAAGAGAAAAAGATCAAGTAGCATGTAAAGGTAGACCTATTAGAATGACGCCTGCCTTCTCAATGGAGACTCTAAAAGGCAGAAGGGCCTGGACATATGTGCTACAGCTCTAGGAGACATCAGATGCCAGTCCAGACTACTATTCCCAGGAAAACTTTCAATCACAATACACAGAGAAAACAAGAATTCTATGATAAAACCAAATTTAATACATATATATCTATGTATAAATCCAGCCCCACAGAAAGCACTAAAAGAAAAACTTGGACCTAAAGAGGTTAACTACACAGAAGAAAACAGATAATCCCAAACCATAATCCCATACATAATTCTAAACAAGAAAATAAAAAAGAGTGGAAACACACACACCACCAGCACCAGCACCAGCACCACCACCACCAGCAACAACAACAACAACAACAAAACAGTAATTAACAATCATTGGTCATTGATATCTCTCAACACCAATGGTCTCAATCCTCCAATTAAAAAGATGCACAGGCTGACAGAATGGATGTGGAAACAAGATCCATCCTTCTGCTGCATCCAAGAAACCCACCTCAACATCAAGGATAGACATCACCTCAGAGATAAAGGATGGAAAAGATAATCCAAGCAAATGGACCTAAGAATCAAGCTGGGTGTATCCATCTTAATGCGTGACAAAATAGACTTCAAGCTAACACTAATCAAAAGAGACGGGTGTAGCTGGAAGGTTTCTCCAGTATGGCCTGGCCAAGCAGTCCCTCAGCCGCTTATAAAATAATTATTCAGAGGCTTAATATTAATTACCAATTACATGACCTATGGCAGGCTTCTTGCTATCTAGCTCTTATATCTTAAATTAACCCATTTCTATTCATCTATAAGTTGCCACATGGCCATGGCTTACCAGTATTTTCACATCTTGCTTCTCTTGCGGGCAGCTTGCAGCGTCTCCCTCTGCCTTTCTTCTTCCTTTCCTCTCCTTGGATTTCCTGCCTGGCTATATCCTGGCTCACCATAGGCCAGAGCAGCTTTATTTATCAACCAATCAGGGCAACACATATTCACAGCACACAGAAAGATATCACACAGCAGATGGGGAAAGACATTACATATCAAAGTAAAAATCAAGAGGATATTGCAATTCTTAACATCTACATACCAAACACAAGGGTACCCAAATTTGTAAAAGAAACACTACTATAGTGTAAATCACACATTGACCCTCACACACTAGTGGGAGACTTCAATACTCCCCTCTCACCAATAAACAAGCCATCTAGGAAAAAAACTAAACAGAGAAATATTGGAGCTTACAGATGTTTTAAACCAAATGAACCTAACAGATATTTACAGAACATTGCACCCAAACACTAAAGAATGTACCTTTCTCTCAGCACCTCATGAAATTTTCTCCAAAACTGACCACGTACTCGGTCACAAAGCAAGTCTCCACAGATACAAGAAAACTGAAATAACACCTTGCATCCTAGTTGACCACCATGGATTAAAGCTGGACATCAAAACCATTAGAAAGCTTACAAAATCATGGAAACGGAACAGGTCACTATTGAATGAAAAATGGGTCAAGACAGAAACAAAGAAATAAATTAAAGACTCTAGAATTGAATGAAAATGAATACACAGTATACCCAAACTTGTGGGATACAATAAGGTAGTTCTAAGAGGCAAGTTCATAGCACTAAGTGCCTACATATAAAAAAAAAAAAAGGAGAGTTCTCATAATAGTAACTTAACAGCACACCTGAAAGTTCTAAAACAAAAAGAAGTTATACCCAAAAAGAGCAGACAGCAAAAAATAATCAAACTTGGGGATGAAATATATAAAATGGAAACAAACAAACAAACAAAAGAACACAAAGAATCAATGAAACAAAGAGTTGGTTCTTTGAGAAATCAATAAAACTGACAAACCCTTATCCAAATTAACTAAAAGCTAGAGAGAGACTATCTAAATTAATAAAATTAGAAATGAAAAGGGGGACATAACAACAGATACCAAGGAAATCCAGACAATCATACTTCAAAAACCTATACTCCACCAAATTTTAAAATTTAAAAGAAATGATAATTTTCTCAATACGTACCACTTGACACAGTTAAGTCAAGATCAGATAAGAAACTTAAATAGACCTCTAATACCTAGTGAAATAGAAGCAGTTATTAAAAATCTTTCAAACAAAACAAAACAAACAGACAAAAAAAAAAACAAAAAAAAAAAAAAAACAAGCAAACAAAAAACCCAGTACTGGATGGTTTTAGCACAGAATTCTACCGGACTTTCAAAGAAGAGTTAATGACAATACTCTTCAAATTACTCCACAAAATAGATACAGAAGGAACATTTCTAATTTCATTTTATAAGGCCACAGTTACCCTGATGTTCAAAACACATAAAGGCCCAACAAAGAATAATAATCATAAATTAGATTACTTTATGAACACAGATGCAAAGATTCTCAATGAAATACTTTTAAACTGAATCCAAAAGTATATCAAAAAGATCATTTACTGTGATCAAGTAGGCTTCATCCCAGAGATACAGGGATGGTTCACCATACATAAATGAATAAATGTAATCTACCATATAAACAAACAGAGAAAAACACATGATCATCTCATTAGATGCAGAAAAAGCCTTTGACAAAATCTAATATTCCTTCATGATAAAAGTCCTGGAGAGATTAAAGATATAATGGACATACCTCAATGCAACAAAGGCAATTTACAGCAAGCCTCTGGGCAACATCAGCTTAAATGGAAAGAAACTCAAAGCAATTCCACTAAAATCAGGAACAAGACAAGGCTGTCCACTCTCTCCATATCTATTCAATATATCACTTGAAGTTCTAGCTAGAGCAATAAGACAATTGAAGGAGGATCAAGGGGATTCAAATTAGAAAGGAAAAAGTCAAAGTATTGTTATTTGCAGATGATATGATACTATACATAAGCAACTGGGCGGTGGTGGCGCATGCCTTTAATCTCAGCACTCGGGAGGCAGAGCCAGGCGGATCTCTGTGAGTTCGAGGCCAGGCTGGGCTACCAAGTGAGTTCCAGGAAAGGCGCAAAGCTACACAGAGAAACCCTGTCTCGAAAAACCAAAAAAAAAAAAAAAAAAAAAAAAAGTAGCTGGATACAAAATTAAATCACAAAAATTCTACATGTGAATGACAAATGGATAGAAAAAGAAATCAGGGGAAATAACACCTTTTGCAATAGTCTTAAATAATATGAAATATCATGGGGTAAGTCTAACTAAGTAAGTGAAAGACGTACATGATAAAAACTTCAAGACACTGAAAAAAGAAATTAAAGAAGATATCAGAAAGATCTCCCATACTCATGGATAGGTGAAATTAACACAGTAAAGATGGCCATCCTACCAAAAGCAATCTACAGATTCAATGCAATCCCCATCAAAATTCCAATATAATTCTTCACAGACCTTAAGAGGACAATTTTTAGCATCATGTGAACACAAAAATTACATGATAGCTAAAACAATCCTGAATAATGAAAGAACTGCAGGAAGTAGCACTATATCTGATTTCAAACTGTACTACAGAGCTGGAGTAATAAAAACAGCACAGTATTGCACAAAAATAAACATGTTAATCAATGGAATTGAACTGAGGACCCATAAATAAATCCATATATCTTTGGGCACTCAATTTTTGATAAGGGAACCAGAAACACGATGGAAAATATACAGCATCTTCAATAAATTATGCTGGTCAAACTGGATGGATATATGTAGAAAAATCCAAATAAATCCATATTTATTAGCCTCTACAAAATTCAAGTCCAAATGGAACAAAGACCTCAACATAAAACCAGATACACTGAACTTGATAGAAAAGAAGGTAATAGCCTTGAATTCAGTGGCACAAAAAAAAAAAAAAAAAAAAAAAAAAAGGCTTTCTGAACAGAATACCACTAGCACAGGCACTCAGATGAACAATTAACAAATGGGACCTCATTAAACTGAGAAGCTTCTGTAAGGCAAAGGACACTGTCATTCAGACAAACCAGCAGCCTTTAAATGGGAATGGGAAAAGGGTTTTACCAACTACACATCCAATAGAGGGCTAATATACAAAATATATAAAGAACTCAAAAACTAGATGTCAAGAAAACAAGTAACTCAATTAAAAAGTGGAGTACAAATCTAAATAGAGAATTCTCAAAAGAGGAAACTCAAATGACTAAGAGACACTTAAAGCAATATTTAACATCCTTAGTCATGGAAGTGCAAGTCAAAACTACTTTGAGATTCCATCGTACATACGTCAGAATGACTAAATCAATAAAACAAATGACAGCTCATGCTGGCTAGGATGTGGAGTAAGGGGAACACTCATCCATTGCTGGTGGGAGTCCAATTTTGTACAACCACTGGAAATCAGTGTGGCAGTTCCTCAGAAAGACGAGAATGGATCTGCTTCAAGATCCAGCTATACCACTCTTGGGCATATAACCAAAGAATGCTTTATCCTGCCCCAGAGACACTTGCTCAACCATGTTCATTGCTGCTCTATTCATAATAGCTAGATACTGGAAACAGCCTAGATGTCCCACAAAGAGGAATGAATTGTTGTAGGAATTTAGCGAAGTCACTGTATCTGGGGTAAACATTAGAGTGAACAGTTGTTTTCTAGAAGTACTTTGACCTCGAAGAGTCATTGTGGAAAACAGTGATTGTTTTCCAGGATTTGTAGAATTGTTTTACTAAAGGGGTGTTGCAACCTTCGCATGACTTTGGTCACAAGACACCTCTGGCACATCTGAGGCTCTGGGATTATTGTGTGCTACAAATGGTACACAATAAAGGATTAAAGTCATGTGGGCATGTGCTGCTTTCTTTTGTGAGACATATAGTTTAGATTAGGGGCCTTGGTGATTCAGGGTTCAGTTCAGTTCAATTCATCAGAGGCTGGGCTTCCCTGATGCTACACAGGCCTTAAAATTTCATCTTCAAATGACCACTTTCTTTAGCTGACTCACAAAACACAGAACACCCAACAATGAATAAAAAAAAAAAAGTGATACATTTATACAATGGAGTTTTACTCAGCTGTTAAAATAATATGAAATCATGGTAAATGAATGGAACTAAATATAAAATCACCCTGAATGAGGTACCCCAGACCCCAAAAGACAAATATTGTATGTATTTGCTTATATGTGGATATTAGCTGTTAAGTCAATATCCAAGCTATTGGATCCATAGAATCACAGAGGTTAGGTATAAAGCAAGGGCCTAGGGGTTACAGACAGATATTGTTAGGAAAGGGAAATAGAATAGATAGTTATGGATGGATAAGAGAGCTGGAACAGGAGTAGCAAGTGGGGAAGGGGAGGGGAGAGGGGGATGAGGAAAGGAAGGTGGGAAGCTAAGAAGAAAAGTATTTGAGGGGTAGTATGGAAAACTAATATAGAAGTTGCCTAAAATATATGCGTATATGAAGGAGCTATAAATGAAATCGCCAAATAACGGGGGAGACAGAATCCCAGCTGTCCATTTCTTGCCACCAAATGAAACTTCCAGTACTGGAATTGAGTTACACCTAATTGAGTTGTTGGCCAAAGGGGTCCCATGGGAACCCCCAAACAACCCAGTCTGTAGCCAAGACTATAGGTTGCCCTCCACAAACCGATGGCAAGGTCCCATTGCTAAAGACGACACCTGTACAACTCATTGAACATGAAGTGGAGCTGATGCCAACGAAGAGCCTTTACTCCTACTCTAGTCTCTTCAGTACAGGAAGGTACTCTGCATGGTACCAAAGAAAAACATAAACCCCAAAAGATAAATGTAAACATCAAGTCAGGCACAAATCCTTTGATCTACAATAGTATCCTGGTTGCAAGATACGCTAGGGCAAGGGTGGCACAAAACTTGTGGAGTAGCCAACCAATATCTGACTTGACCTAAGGCCCTCTTCAGGAGAGGGAACCCACACCAGACACTGCTTGGGTGACCAAGAACCTGAGAACAGATAGCCCAGAGACCTAGGGTAAAATCAAATTCTACTGGTCTAAAAAAACAAACAATACCCCCCAAAAAACATATAGCAATAAAATGACTCCTAATGACATTCTTCTATACTCACAGATCAGTACCTTGCTCAGCCATCATCAGAGACATTTCCTCCTGCAGCAGGTGGGAATAAATACAGAGACCCACAGCCGGGCATCATGCAGAGAATAAGACACTTTGAAACACTCAGCCTTTAATGAGCTGTCTCTATCAAATCTCTCCCTATGGAAGAGGTGGAGGGAAGAGTGTAAGAGCCAGAATGGAAGCGACCAAGAAAACAAGGCCCTCTAAATCAACATAATCAAAGCTCATATGAACTCACAGAGACCGAAGCAGCGTGTACAGGGCCTGCATAGGTCTGCAGCAGGTCCTCCGTACTCATATTATGGCTTCCAATTTAGGGTTATCATGGGACTCCGGTGTGTGAGATGAGTGGGTCTCTGATTCTTGTGCCTTCTCTTGGGCTCTTTTCTTTCTGTTTGTCTTGTCCAACTCCAATGTGGTAGTTTTTGTATTGTTTCATTTTTTTCTTTCTTAGAAGCCTGTTTGTTTTCTAATGAGAGACAGAAACAGACTGGCTCTAGATGTGAGGGGAGGGGAGGAGAAACTGGGAAGTGGGGGTAGACTATAATCAGGATACATTATGTGAGAAAAAAATCTATTTTCAATAAGATTCTAATACTTAGATATTTGAAAAGCTGGGGAGCGGGATTTTCTAAACTAGTTAAATATGTTCTAAGTGTATAATTCCAGGGGGCTTCCAATATATCTCTATTCACCTGTCTACTGTTGCTTAGATTTGGGGGAAAATGGTGCCTCAGCTTGACTTTTCTACCTTGTCATGTTTCATGGGTTTGATCCATGAGAAGCAGTCTTTCATTAGGGTCTAACAGCATTTGATTGACACCGAGGCAGATGGAAATTTATTAGGAACTTTCAATAGAACCTCTGTAAAACCGGTAGATGAGACTGAAAAAAAAGTGAATGATGATCTAGTCCAGACAGTGCCCTTGCTGTGTTTTCTCTGTAGCACAGCTTCTAGCTAGAGGAGCCACAAAACCCAGGTATAAAAATAAACAGAACTTAACTCAAGGGTGACTCAGATCACAAAGTGCTAAGCCAAGCTTTCAAGTGACAGATATTAAGTTCCACCCATACCCTATAAAGCAAGTGTACAACCTTACTATGACAGCAGAACAAAAATGGAAAAAAACACATAACAGTGTTCCATCTTTTTCTGTTTAATTATCATATTGATACAGTGGCATAAGCATACCATTTATAAATGTGTTGTAAGTGTCTGCTTAAAATCTTTGGCTGACTCTGATAGGCTATTAAAGCTTCAAAAGCACAGGGCTTGTGGGAAAAGGAAGGGAGGGAAGGAGGGAGAAGAGAGGGGGAAGGAGAGAGAAGGGAAAGAGGGAGGGGGAGGGAAAAATTCTCTATGGAAATCCAAGTTTTAGCTCTTCACAAATTAATCCTTCGGTGTTCAGTTTGACTTCAAAGAAAACAAAAACAGGATGTGAGGGCAAACGCCCGCACAGCCTTTTCAGAGTTAGGCGACTGTGTACATTTGGTTGCCTAGTCACCTCTCAGAACATTTTAGAAATTTGGAATGTAGTAGGAGACCTAAGGGACCACCCACTGGTACAGGGAGAGAGAGAGAGAGAGAGAGAGAGAGAGAGAGAGAGAGAGAGAGAGAGAGAGAGAGAGAGAGAGAGAGAGAAACAGAGAGACAGAGACAGACACACAGACACAGACACACAGACACAGAGAGAGGAGCAAAATGAGGGTCAGTCAGCTCCTCCCCATTTCTGCATGCTGCCTAGCACAGGCTAGGTGTGACAGCCATCTTGAGTCACTCAGCTTGCCTCTCAGAGGCATTCCAGAGTGTCACATTGGGCAGGAACCTTTGAATTGAACGTTATCACAGCATGCAGTGTTTGGAGGTGACAGAAACACTCCAGGCAGAGATGAGCCATGCAGACTAGACAGGCGAGTGCCTGGAGCTCAGATCGCCCAGCATGCCTCTTCTCTGGTGCCACCAGCAAAACAAGAGCTCAGCCCCAGGCAGAGCTGGGAGCAGTGTACTTATTTATTGCCTGGACTTTCAAGCAAATGGCTATGGAAATACACTGGTGGAGTACAGAACTCACTATAGGGTTCTGAAATGGAAGCTGCTTCCGAGCTACTGTGTAGCACTTTTTTTTTTTTTAATAGGATTCTCCACAAATTAAAATTAAGATCCAAGCAAGGGACCCATGGGGATGTGGCATCTCTACAAATGTATCCTGCATCCTCCATCTTTTCCTTTCAAAGGCAGGGTAAGTCCAGACCACCATCTTGGCTGTGCTGAAGTTGTACCAAAGCAGTTTCCCATTCCTGTACAAGCCTCTAGACGACAGAACACTTCAGTTCTCTGCAATTAGCAAGAAGAAACTGATGACGTCGGCCCGATACTTCCTGCTCCATTCTGAACCGTATCTTTACCTTTACACGTTAAATACCTGTCACGTGCTGCTGCCTTGCTGCTTATTTCTTTTGAATATCCATCCAGGCATTGGATAAATCATGCGCTCTATCAGCTGGGGCTTTTTAACCTGGTCAGCTCACATAAAGCCATTCAAACACCAGAACTCTCCAGGTGACCACAAGTGCTGACTCCTCTGGACCATAGCCACACTGAGAGGGTAAAGCTAGCAGATCTTGCCTTTCACTGGACTGTGGACTCCAAACTGGGTTTCCCCCTTTCATCCCAGCAAATAAGGAAGCAGCCAAATCATTCTCCCAAGAGTGATTTTCAAGATGCACAGAGAATGTCCAACAGCCCCAGCTAGGAGGTGTTTGTCCTTCCCTGCATGCCCTGCTTCAGCTTGTGGCAAAGTCTGCCTGTCTCCTCACCATTAAGGACACACACATACACATTTAACCAACTTGCATTTTGAGAAATGAGGGTGAAGTCCTGATTTACTGTGACTTGAACAATGCACTTGACAGTTCCAACAGATTGCTGGGCTTGAAGCATGTCCGTCATGTTTTATGGCTGGGGCCATTCCTGTCTTGGCTGAGGAGTTAAGAGTGGAATTTTAACTATGGATTTCCTTGTGTTTAATAAGCTAAAGTCAAAAAGGCCACAATCTACTTTCAGATACGCATGAACAACTTCCAACTGGAGTTACTCGTGTGTATCTGAGTTTAGTTAAAACACTCCAACTCTTAGGTACTTAAAAAAGAAAAAAAAAAACTTTTTAACACGCATATGGAAGAATAAAAAGGTATGAATAAAATAATCAAACCTGTTAACTCTTTTGAAGTGTTTGATTTTCAAGGAAACCATCCCATCTGGTCTTTTTCATCTCTAGACCTGCTCGTCTATTCCATCCTTATACACATGGGCCGTCTCTGAGCCTGGCTTAGAAGAAGGCTCCTTAGATTGGCCCCCTGTTGTTATTCAAGGGACTGCTGTGGTATGGGAGAACACAAGGAGCCCGGACTCAAAAGAAGCAAGACCAAGCTCCTTGCTGACAATAGTTAGACTCGGGCACTTTGGTCTTTCTAAGTGTTCAGCCATCTAGAAACTATTGGCTTTGCCATCCGTACAGTATGAAGAGTTCAGAGGATGGACTTCACACAGCCCTTCTATTTAAAGCATGTTCTGGTTCTTAAGGCTGTGATGTGCCTTCAGTAGATAGCAGGTATTGAAAAAAATATGTGCACGCACACACACACACACACACACACACACACACACACACACATGCATACGAGCACCTAGTAATAAAAATGAAGATAGTAAAGACAAGCTTATCCAACAATGATTGCAGGACAATATGGAGCAATTCCTTAGGAGAGGGATTTCAATGAATATTAATAACAATGAGCATTTATTTGTCTCCTTTGATCCAATAATCCCACATATAGAAGTTTGCTCTAGGAAATTTGAAAAATAACAACAGAGTGGAAAGCAAGTGAGATGAACCTGAACTTTTAGGAAATGAGAGTTTAAGCTCCCTATATATTCCTAACAGAATGATACTTAGGTTAAATTCGTGTAACGTGAGATGAATAAATACGAGATGAAAATACATATTCTGCTTGATCCCATTTTGTAACAACCACAAAAATATTAAAAACAACTGGAAAGAAATTGAAGAAGTTTCTTTCAACAGTAATTGCTATAAGATACTTTGTAAAGGATTATTTGAAATTTTGAAGTATCATACCTGAGCTAAAACATCTTGTTCAAATAACTTTATGATTAATCAAAACTCTACCTTACCTATCCCTGCGAAAACAGTATGGAGACATTTTCCTGGGTGGTTTGATCTTATTTTTGCATACAGCTATCTGTAAGTTCACAGATATCCAGGCCCGCACATTTGGCATCTGGTCAAATAGCAAATGCTTGGATTTAGTCTGTGAGTGTCACGAGGCACAACATCAAAGGAATGTTCAGTCATTGCACCCCCCAAACAGCATGGTCCATGTCATTTAAGCCTCAAGAATGCTGAGCAGGGGTGACCCATGTCTTGGTAAGAGAGCCAATGTATATGTTTCCATCAACTGGGGTGGGGGTGGGGGTGCACAAATGACTGTGGGTGGAGTTGGGACACCAAGGGCAGATGGTCATGTTCAGAGGAAGCTTATCCCGTCCGCAGAGTGTGCGTTAATGTCGAAACCAAAAAAGAGGCTGCACTAAATAAAGCCCGTGATTTACAGAAGTCGAGTGAAACACACAAAATGAGAGGAACTGTGGACACATGTGGTTCTCTGACGCCCTTGGACGGAGCAGCGTCTTCACATGAAAGGCAAATCCAGTGCTTTCCCTGAGAGG
The DNA here is from genome assembly GCF_004664715.2 of Peromyscus leucopus. Taxonomy (NCBI): domain Eukaryota; kingdom Metazoa; phylum Chordata; class Mammalia; order Rodentia; family Cricetidae; genus Peromyscus; species Peromyscus leucopus. The sequence goes on along the minus strand of NC_051066.1, from coordinate 37,755,758 downwards.
TGATACTGAACCACTCAGTGGCTTTCCTTGGAAGGAAGGGATTTCAGTCCAGGGGTACAATTCATCACAGCTGGGCAAGTGTGGCAGCAAGAGTGGCAGTATCCGGTCATGTTCCATGCACAAGTCAGGAAGCAGAAAGAGATGGATCCTGACACTCCTGTGTTGTCTCTTTTCTCTTTTATTCAGTCAGCCCAGGACTTCAGAACATGGAATGCTATGACCCACTTTCAGAGTGGATTTTCTCTCCCCGGTTAACCCCCTCTGGAAATACCCTCACATACATGCCCGGAGGAGTCTCTCCTGGGTAATTCCAAATCCAGTCATGGTGACAATAAAGATTAACCACCACAGATAACTTTTTCCTGTTTCAGCATATCCTCCAGGACTCTCTGTGGCTCCCTTATGTGCAGAACCTCACGCTCTATGAAGTGGAGATTTTACCTAGGAGATGAAAGGTCCTCGGTGTCAGAGCCTCTCGCCCACGAAGTGAGCCTGACAGAGAAGAGTAACATTCCTGTGGTAAAACCGAGATCAGGTTTTGAATTTCAAATGAAAATGTTTCCTCACGTCTGAGTTCACATAAAAGACCAAGTATGTGCCTCAATTCCAGGAAATTAAAAGCCGATAGAAGGCTCCTGAAATCAAGAGAGATGTGAAAGGTAGTTTAGAAGTCTTTTCATACCCCTACCCACTCCCACACCTCTGAAAGATGATGAGCAAGCTCAGACACTAGGAATTTTTCTAAGATTCCCTCAGCCAGTGGGGTCTGAATTCAAACTCAGCTCTCTCAGCTTTCTGTGTTTGCTCCAACATTCCTCAAGCCCCACAGTGGTTGCAAGCCGCTAAACCTGATACGCATGCCCAATGCGTGTTCAAGCAGCAGTATAGCATGACTCAAAGGGCTTTGGAGCCATGAAGTCTAAATCCCGAGTCTCAGTGCTGTGTAGCTCTGGACAGGGCAACTAACGTCTCTGAACGGCAGGATCATTTACAAAGCAAAGACCAGGTGCTCTGCCCCATGGTGTTAGGGTGGGAAATAAAGGCACCCAGGCACAAGCTGAGTGGGGCTCTTGGCATGCCATGGGGCTCAGGAAACAGTGTCTATTATTAATGTCATGCCACTTTCTTGGAGACCCGACCTTTCAACTTTAGCCTAGAAAGAGGGGTTGGAATAACCCGCCCTCCCTGACAAACGCTGTTTGTACATTTCCGTTCTCAGCTGTGCCTGGCCAAAACCAATCCAATCTGGCCCATTTACTACTGCTTGGCACCCTTGAACACAAGTCTCATCACTTGTTATTTTCAGGGTCTGGTTTACTCAAACAGGCCATTTTTAGAGAGTAGTGAGTTTAAATCTAAGCTGTCAATAAAATAGATCTATCTTAAAAACAGCAGGACCCTTCTGAAGGAATGTCGCTATAAATACACACAGGGCCCAGGAACGCTCGCTCGGCAAGCATTGTCACTGGCCTGGGTATGTGCTCAACTACGAACTCTCCCAGTTCTATTTTAGGGGGTTCGTGTCTATATGTGCTTTACCACCTAGCCACCCACTAAGTTTGGGTGTCCTTTAAGAGTGAACTTGATCCTGGTTCACTTTTGGTCTCCCTCCAGAGAAGCGGATGAGCTGGCATAGCTCTGCCATTTGTCAGCCAGAAGTCTGGCTACACATTTGCTCGTCAATCTAAGCCTAACCTATTCTCATACGCACACTTGGGGGTTTGTGTAAATCAGCCAGGCGCTCTGTCACTCACCAGCAACATCTCCACATAGTGGTGTACACCCACATGCCTTCGTGAGATGTCTCATTATGCCGGGGGAAGAAATATTTACATGAGTGCGCTTTCTCAGGGACGATGACAACAGAATGTTTTAGTTCTATTCACCACCACAAGGACCAATGGCGCTTCTGCCTAAGACTTTGCTCACGAGCACAGTAACGCATGTCAGCACTTGCTGAGATTAGAGGGTCTCCCTTGAGAGGTAAGTGGACCAAGTTTTCTGCATGGCTAACAAATGCAACCCCAAATTTTAGAGCTGAGTGTTTCTTGCCTGGCCATCGATCATTACAGACCAACTCTGCTTTGGGGATCCATAATGTCATTTCTACTTTCTTAGCCCTTAGGAACTCTTGAGTATGACCCCAAGATTTGTAAAAGAGCAAATTCATATTAGCTCAGTGTGCTTTATTAGGACCCTTTCTACACTTAGATCCATACATGCTTTGATCAATTGCTTCAAAAATTTGTAATAGACAAAGGACAGGAATTCATATATTTATAGTCACTTGATGTTTGGTAACATGTCTTATCCTTTTAAAGAAGATTTTAAGATCTTTGCTTCTGATTGAAGTCACTGTGAATTTTTTTTAAATGGGTGATGAGACTAGCTTTCATCGATTCTTTCTAGCATTTTCAAAAGGCACAAAATGAATGACCAAATGAGAATTTAAATGAGAAAAAAGTATCTGTTGGCACCGACATGCAAATAACACAGGACCAGTTAACCAGAGTGTCTCTGGATTATACAATGGTGTTTTAATGTTCAGCTAACACATGAAAACCACGGGAGAAACAGAGAGAGAAGGACTATCAATCCCAGCTATCTACAAAGAGCACATTTGTGGGAGCGCCTGGAATGCTGGTGCCATTACTATTCACTGTGAGAACCCTGAGCAAGACCAATTGCATTAAAAAAAAAATTCAGTGTCTCTGAGAGGGTTATTCATCTAAATAATGTATCCCCTAAAATTAATGATTCACAGACATACTATATTGTACTGACTCTCAAACTGTCTAAAATGGACAGAATATAGATTTCGTTTAGAGGGTAATAGCTTTTCCCCTGCTGTTGTAGATTCTGAACAGCTACCACAGCTTATACAAGTTTTAATACTGAATTCCAAACATGAAGTCACTTGGTCACAATATAAGCATTAGTGTCTGCCTAAGTAAAATTGTGTACCTTAGTGAGAAAAAAGAAAAGAGCCTTCCTGGCTTCTCTGAGCTTGCTCTTCCAGGGCAGCCTTTTCTCTCTGACTTCTGCCCTCTTGTGGTCCCAGGGTGAACTGCAGTCTCTGAAGTTCAAATTAGAAGTCAAATGATATTTTTGCAATATTTCAATATTTTCCCCAGACACCATATACTAAAGCAAACTTATCACTAGCTGTGCTGACTGGAGCATTATCTGATGGCAAGAATTTTTACATCTGAGGATCCAAGTCCAGTAGCACCTCGATACCACCTTCCGACTCCCAAAATTAAAATTGCCTTTTAATCTAGTTCTTAAGGGATATATTCCTTCTCTACTTTGAAGCCTTGCATTCTAATTTGCTTTTATTGTGATATGCAGAAAGGTAAATGATATGCTAATCAGCTAAGACATGCAAACAGGCATTTCTTTGACATGTTCCCCGGGGGAAGAAGTTACATTTTGATTCTTCTAAGTTACATGAGAGGTTCAAAGTATTTTGACTCAAGGAAAAAAACTAATTTTTTAATAACTTTCCAGAAACCAGAGGTATATGTCCAGTCACAGAATCCCGTAGTCATCTAGAGGAATAGCCACCAGGAACTGTATTGCTATGACCACGTTTTTTTTTACAGAAAACAAAATATGCTCCCAAAGCTGCTACTCTGAAAATTAGCTAATTTTAGATCAAGGTCATCTGAGGACCAACTCAGGTTGCTCACATGGGTAATGCCCACACTTAGCCACGGTGCCCAGTTAGCCTTGCCAAGCCTGCCAGACCAGTCAGGCCAGGCAAGACTGCTATTTTCAGTCGGGAGTGCCCAAGAGAAAGCCCTTGACCGCCCTTCACGCTGCCGGCATTCAATTTCTTACTCCGCCATTCTCAACTACTGTCTGTCCTGTGCGCGATGACCTCTGTCTTCACATCCTCCTACCTTTTTAGAGAGCCCCACGGCAGGTACACAGGTATGTCACAGTGTGATATTAAAATGAATCTTTTGTGGAACAGAACAAAGCTCACCCACACACAGCTCTGCTTCACCAAGCGTCTGCGCAGGAAGTCTGAGGCTCTGCGTCCCTAGCCTGCAGCGCCTGCCAGGCAGGCCTTATCTATGCACGTTGGCCAGGGGCTGCGGGGGCCCTCTCCTCTCCTATTCCTGCTGTCCCTGTCACAGCAGTTTGTCCTTCCTCCTAGAACTCACCAGCGTCTGAGGAGCGCATCTGGATTCATCAACCAGATCCCAGATCTAGGAGCCTGAGCCTGTTTATCCCACTTACTTGGGAGGCTGAGGTCTGCCTTCCTACAGAGTGAGTTTGAGGCTAACCTGGGCAAATTTGTTTTTAAGGGGACTTGGAATAGAATTCAGCAGGAGAGCACTTGCTGATCAGAAGTGACAGCCACCCTAGGTTCCAGCCCCAGTCCTGGAAATAAAATTGAACAAAAGGCCAGACGGTGGTGGCACATGCCTTTAATCCCAGCACTCGGGAGGCAGAGGCAGGCCAACCTGGTCTCCAAAGCGAGTTCCAGGAAAGGCACAAAGCTACACAGAGAAACCTTGTCTCAAAGAAAAAAAAAAAAAATCAAACAAAAAGACCATGACAGAGCAGGAAACTCTCCCCTTGTTTGAACTGCTCCAGTGGTTCTCACACCAATATAAGATTCCCAAATCTAGATTCCCCGATAGGTTTAGTCCATTTCAGTGCTTCTGACAGAATCTCACAGGCTGGGAAATTTGGAAGAGACAGAAAGATTTCGGTATTCAGTTGTGAAGAATGAGAGGTCCAAGGTTAAGGGGCCAGAGGCTGGTAACGGCTTCTTTGTGGGGTTATTCCATGGTGGGAAAGAAGAAATGGTGAGTGGGAAAGAGAGGCCACTTGCCCTTTCCCGAGGGACCAGAAGGAGTCCACTCTTTCAGAAATGACAGGCACGCCTTGTGTCGTCATCCCACCGTGAAGACCCATCTCTTACACCGACACACTACGAAGTTCAATTCCTACAACATAGATTTCAAAGGACATATTCAGGCCCCAGCACGCAGCCTGTGTGAAGATGATTTGAAATCTGGGCATTCCTAGGTCCTCTTCCAGGTTCCTCTCTTATGTTCCTTCCATGGTGTTTTCCCACCCTTCCTTCATGAGGTAAATATAGCCTATGTCTTGACCAAGCCTGTCAGAGTCTTCCACACCTCCAGCTCTTCCTTAATTCTGTCCAAAGAGAACTCAGGACTGGAGATAAACAGGAAGAGTACAACAGATAGGAAGTGATTCATCCCCTTTCCTTCCGGGTTCATTTAGACCATCGCTTTTTGATGGTGTTTTTCCTACTCCCTCTGTAGCCCAGCAGGCCTCAGCCTCCCGAGGAAGTGGGACAAACATGCCTGAGAGTCAGGGGAAGCACTCCAGCTAGTTTTCACAATGAATACACTTAGTCACTCCATCTATGGTTCTTTCTAGGCTGTTGTAGACTCTTCTTGTACCTCCACCAACAACAACCCCCACCTCCCCACCCAACCCGCAGCCACAGGACCTTTCCTTTGAGATGTACAAGTCTTAATACAGGAACTCAGTGCTGAATTTAGTGTGACACCTAGGAACATACCTAAGATAAAGCAATAAACGTGCTATATGGACAAAAATACAACCTCTAATATAAAAGAGCCAGCATCATGCAAGGAAAGATACTTGGACACAATCCCCGCTTTGACTTATTCCTTCTACTTACTGTAGACTTGATTTACAGGTCTATGGCTCTATGTCTGTACTGCAGAAAAATATTTCTGCTAAAAGCAAGTGGCAAAGTCTCGGGGAGTCAGGAGTCGAGTCATAAGGTGGATGGAGCAAGGGTGTGTTGGGGGCTGGTATTTGCTGCCTCATGAATCCAGCTCAAGGCTGGAAGACTTGGGAACTAAAGGGCTATTATAATAGATACAAATCTGGTGGTGGTAGTGCACAACTTTAATCCCAGCACTCGGGAGGCAGTGGCAGGTGGATCTCCAAGTTCAAGGCCAGCCTGGCCTATAGAGAGAGTTCCAGGACAGCTGGGACTACACTGAGAAATCCTATCTCAAAAAACACCAAAACCATACCAAACCAAACTAAACAAAAACCAGAGCAAGTCACCACACGCAGCCCCCAGATGCTACGCCTTCAGACCCGCTCATTTAATGTCTATACACTTGGCTCATCTGTACACATTCCTGGTGGGGCTGGAGGCTGAACCTGGAAGACTCCAGCTGTGTAACAAGCGTAGGTCCCCACTACTGCCACTCCTGGTGTGTCATTGACCCTTTCATCAGAGGCATCCAGAAAGGCTGACCAGGGACAGCAGGCAGAGTGAGCTAGGCTTCCTGTGGCCTCTGTATGGCTGTGCAGTCACTATGACCTCAGCATGGGACGGACTAATGGTCGAAGATCAAATCTGGCCTCCAGTTGGTTTGCTCAGCATAGCATGTCATATATTTTTCCCCTTTTCAACCATCATTTATTTGCTCACAATTCTTGATAATTTGGGCTGGGCACAGTGGGTGTGGCTCCTTTGTAGGTCTTGTTTGGGCCTTGTTAGTACAGGCTGAGTCGCATGCACATGTCATGGAGTGCAGGCTATCTGCTGACATGTGTTCTCAGTTGGGTGGCTTCACAAGTCAGTTTGGTCTTATTTGCACGGTGGACCCATGGACACACCACAGCAATAGTGGCCAGGCCTCAGGTCTTTTCAGATCTCTACTGGTACGTGTTTGTTAGAACTCCTTTGTCACATGGTCCAAAGCAGAGTGACAAAGTGGAATGGATATAGCTAGGAAGAATATAAAGAGGCCAAGCACACAAAGGCATGGATTGGGGCCAGTTTGCAATCCACTGCAGAGACCTTCTCGGGGTTGTCTTCCTGAAGCCTGCACGTAGGTTTGACATGCCGTCCTTACCAACCACCACACAACGCATGACCCCCTCTGTAAGTCTGATCGGGTCTTAGGGAGAGGGTCCTGTCTGTCCAGATGAGAGCTGAACAAACACTTCCCAGCTTCCTGGGAGCAGAACGCGAACACTTCTGTGGTCACAGATGAGCCTCCCAGCATTTACAGGAAATGGAAACACAAGAAGTGCGCAATGACATCTAAGGAAGAGAACGGCTGCATGCTGCCCTGTGAGGTGTGGGCAAACAGTATTGCAGAGAATGTGGAAGATGCAGGATATTAGTGGGCTCCGTTCCTCACACAGCAGCAAAGCAGGGCGGCCCACAGAAGCTCCCTCCCCCTATCCACATGCCCTCCAACTGAATGCAGTCCCCATCACTTCCTTGTGTACTTCCAATTACCTCAGTTACCTCTTAGAACTAAAACCAAGTGTGGCTATCATTCGTTCTGGCTCTTAGTCAACTGTGTGGACCTGGGGGTGATACCTTGGTCTCTATTGAAAAGGAGAAAGCTAGAGACACATGAGCAGCCTCTGAGCCAGTGAAGGAAAGACTATTGATATATGAGAAATATATATGGAAAATGTGTCTGAGTAGAAAAGAATATACCTTAAAGATGCTACTGTGCAATAGTTTCATCCATTCATCTATCTGCCCATTCATTTACTCATTCATTCTTTCCTTCGTATTACCTACTCAGACCCCATAGTCATTTGAGCTTTCCACTCTTGATGAATGAATACTTTATTTTCCAAGCAAAGTCTCGAATAACCTGAAAGGTCTTTCTTCTTGTCACTCTCTGTACTCTGGGGAAAATGGAGGGGGCATCAATAAATACTTGGCTGATGAACTGAAAGGCTTCTGGAAGAGAATAAGCACAGGGCAGGGGAGCCCCTTCTTCATTTTGCCTGGGCCAAACGGCCAATTCCCAGCTAATCACTTCATTCTAACCAGTGACAGCTGGAGCATCCCGCCTTCTCCTCTTTATTCCATCTGTAAGGGCAGGAAACAGAAAGACACCACACACAACAGTCACAGACACTCACCAAAGACAAGCGACTGACATAGAAACTGGACAAGAAAAGGCTTCAGGGCTGACGGTGGGAGTGACGGTCAGGCGCATGCTCCGTAGCCATCAGCAGCCTCTGCCTTATTCTTTGTGGGTGAGGACTGAGGAACAAGACTCCTTCACTTGTTCAGCGAATGGCTGATTTCAGGAAAACACAGGGCAAGTGAATGGTGTGTCAGTCAATGAGAAGTCCGGCTGTAGTGATGTTGGTATTTCATGCTGGTGATTCTATCAGAAAGCCCACCTGGCTCTTCTCCATTCCTTTTAGGAAGATTGGAGCCCTCAATCGACAGGAGCATCCATGGCTGCTTCAGATGGGCTGCAGTCAGGAAGAAATTTCAGGGTTCAGGATTTGAGTCTACAGGGGAAGGCCAGTTTTGCCTTTCCTCCAAGGAACCAGGGAACCAGGGAATCGGCCAATGCTCTTAACCTCTGAGCCACCTCTCCAGCCCCCAAAACCCATGCTTTTTATGCTCATGAGACTTAGCCCATGTTCCCAGCTCTGACCTCTGAGGAACCGATAACTTTGAGAGACAACTTTAGTAATGATTCCTTATAGGTTAGTAAAAACTTTCTCCTTCCCGCTGTGAGAACAATTGTTTGTGGCTCCAACAGGAAATAGCATAGGTGTCCTGGCCAGAGTGCATTGTGGAAGAAGAAGCTGGTGCTGTGGGCAGAGTACAGATCCCTGTCCCTTGTTTTAATACCAGTGGGAAACTAAGCAAGGACCTTGACCTTGGTGGCCCTTTCTTTCTTTTTCTCTCAAGTTAAGAGAAAAAGTGGAAGACTTTTGTAAGATATTGACAAGGTTGAAGGCTGGAGAGATGACTTGGCAGTTAATAACACATGCTTACTGCTCTTCCAGAGGAACCAAGGTCAGTTCCTAGCACCCACATTGGGAGGTTCACAACTGCCTATAGCCCTACTTCCGGAGGATCTGACACCCGCTGGCCTTTTCCAGAATACACATGCACATCATGCATATAAATTGACACAGGCACGTACACACACATACACATAAATAAAAATAAGAAACAATTTTTAGATGGCTGAATTAGAAACTGTTCTAGTGTTTTTCCCATTGCTCCTGCAGAATAACCAAAGCCAGTAACTTAGAAAGGAAAGAAGTTTGTTGGAAGTCCTAACAGATGCTATGGATCTCTTTTTGGCTTCCAGTGAAGCCTTCTTCTTCCTCTTCCATACATGTCATATAAACTGACACAAGGGGGGAAAAGGTAAGGCACAGAGTCACAACCTACTTTACAACAGCCTGCTCATGATGACTAACAGTTCTTAGGACCCACATTAATCCCTTCAAGATAGTAGAGCCCTGTGACCTCCCTTGAAGGTCTGCCCCCCCCCACCTCTCTATTTACCATTATGCTGACAACGGAACTTTAACACAAGCTTAGCCTAGGACAAACCACATCCAAACCACCGAGGAAATCACAGTGTAGGAGAGGAGTGGCCAGAGAGACTCCCCCAGCAGCTGCAGACTCGGAGCTAGAGCCTGGGTGTGGTGACAGAGCCCAGCCCAGGGCAGCTGCCTGATGGTTTTCCTCTGCTCAGGCTTGTTCTCCTGACAGACCTTTTGGAACAGGGCTCAGCAGCTTGACTCTGTCTAGTTCTCACAGCCCTTGTCTGTCTCTGCACAGTTTAGACCAGGGTTTTCTAGCTCTTAGAAACTAGCAGGTAGACACCAGGGTCCACCTGGTATTCTTCAATGGGAAGGATATAGAATGGGAATTCATAGCCTGGTGCCTTGGCATGGAGGTGGCAGGGGCTGCTGGCCTTCCTGCATCCCTGTCCTCAGCACTCTGCTCAGGACACTGATACTTGATCCTCTTAAATGCCTTTGAATTCATCGTGTGTGTGTGTGTGTGTGTGTGTGTGTGTGTGTGTGTGTGTGTTTATTTTTGGCTCTCTCCAAGGTGCTCTCCCTGTCCCGTCTCCCATCATTACTCAGTAAAGCTCCTTCCTCTGTGGACTGAGGAAGAAGAGTATGCACCCCCAGGGACAGCGCTGAGGAACCCAGTTCTAGAAAAGCATCACTAGCTTCATCCTTCCTGCTGAAAGCTGCTGGGAGAGGAAACCCTCCAAGCACTATTTAATGCAGATCACAGTGTGTGCTTTAATTATTAGCATCTGGTAGCCAAAGGAGACAGCAGCACTTCATTCAATGTTTGAGCAAAGGAGCGGCCTTTACACAGTGCTTGTGCGGGCATGCAGGATGAACACACACAGGCTTCACACATACCTCAGACACTCTGAAGTGTGCCAGCTAACTCATTCCCTCTGTGACTACTTACTGAACTGGCAATCGTTTTTTAGGTGCTGGGAATACAACAGCAAACAAAGCAGATGTGATCCTGTCCTTGGGCGCCTAAAGTGTAAGGGGAGGAGAAGGCTGAGGTTTAACACTTGACAGGATAATTAAGGGGAACACATAGTACGCTACAAAGTAAGAGGGGGAAATACAGCAGGACAAGGAGAACAGGGAGAGGGCTCTCCTTTACATGGCATATGCTCATTAAGGTGACATTACCTGGCTGGGAAATAATGTTTCACATAGCCAGTGCAAAGCCCCTGAGGCAGGAACATGCAGTGGGATACATGGAAGCTGATGCACATATAATGCAAAAGGTTGAGGAGCCAAGGAGAAATGAGGGTATAAAGGGAACCGCGGACAGACAGGTAGGCCCTAAGAGACCGATGTATGAAGTCTGCATTATTTCCCAGGGTGTGGGGAGTATATGGTGAGTGATGCGATCTGACCTAGGGTTTAATAGGTCCTACTTTGGCTTCTGTGGTGGATCTCACTGGAGTTCAGATGAGTCCAGTAGGTCACTTGCATGGACAACAACCGCTCCTTCCTTCCTGGGAGCTACTCAGGATTGTCAGCCTTGGTTGGCTCCTGCTTAACTCTGTGGTGTCCCCTGTCACAAATCTCTGTCTCCTAGAAGCAAATTCCCATCATCCCATCACCGTGAATCTTAGCAGCGCATAGAGATGGCCAGAGAAGAGGATGAGTCCCTGGGCTCCCCCTGCAGACTCCCAGGAACTCAGCCTCCACCTAGCAAGATCCATTAGCACTAATTAACGAGCTTCTTTCAGTGCTCTTCCCAGTGATTAATTCTGGGTCAGAGAGAGAAAGCCCGTTCCATTATGGTTCTTTTAAAAAATTATTATTATTCAGGCTTCTGATACTGGCACGAACTGCGGGTGAATTTCTGAAGTCATGTTCCCTAGCTGTCACAACGAGTAATAGAAAAATTCAATTTATAAAGAATTAGGGGAGGCAGGAGAGGCATGCTTTTCAGTCTAGAACAAAGGAGATCAATCCTGACACAATGGCAGAATGACATTTGTGGACTTTGAAGACGCCAGGATTCCTCTTCATTAATTAGAGAGAATCAGGAGTTCTGCTGGTTAATTATTTGCAGAAATTGTGCTCTGTAAAAGCAGATGCCAACTCACTCCAGCCACAGCCAGCTGCAACTCCCCATGGTAATTAAGTCCTGTGTCGGTCCCTGGCTACATCATCTTGTTGGCAACTACACACTTAGATGGCTACTACCACCTACCCCCCTACCTCACCCCAACCCCAATCAGACAAAAGTGTGGTCACACATGAGACTTCCTAGCACAGAGATAGCAAGAAGCTAACAGTGCTCTCTGGACGAATGACCCCCATTCAGCTGGATCTTCCAGACTCCATGACAAGAAACAGAAGCTCAAGAGTCATCTACTTTCTCAAAGACTGTGTTCAGTGGGTCAAGGGTATTCATGTGTCAGGGCTAGTGAGTCCTCTCGGACTAAGTAATCAAAGGGCTAAGTAATCAATGTCACTAAAAGCCAGGCTTGTTTTCAATTACAGAAGTAATAATAAATACTCCACACATCAACATTGAGCAATGTGGAAGCAGGTAAGGTGCAAATTGTCATTTCTCTGCGAGCCTTTCCATCCCACTCTTCTGACAAACACAAGAGCTTTGAAGGGTGTCTTTCTAGACTCTTCTCAGGGTGTAGCATTCTCCCTACTCATCAGATAATGACAGTCAGGGCAGACTCACATCTCCACTGCTTTTCTGTTCCCATAAGAATCTCCACCCTGCTCAGCTTCTCTATGTCCCCAAACCCAGCAGCAGATGCAACATCAGAGTCCAAGCCCAGCTTTGGAGTCTTGTTGATGCCTCTGACCATGTGGTATCGGAATGTAAGGACACCGCATCTATTTGAATGAGTTGAACTAGCGAATGAGAGGTAAATTTAATACCACCACTGTTGTGTGAGCAATGCAGCCACAATTAGAGTGTGCATAGTACCAGGAAGAGCATGGAAGGACATTAACCTCCTAAAGGCTGCCAGTATTGTGGAAGGAAACAGATGCTCTCAGTCTGCTTGCACCTGCTGGAGAGGCAACCAGGATGCAATGCTACCACCCTGGAAATAGAATGTGCCTGAGCTCAGCCCAAGTGGCACTGACCATGGGCAAGGCAGCAGACAGCCCCGAGCCAAGGCAGTCATCTGCCCCTCCATCAGTTTCTAAGGGAATTTATCCAAAGGACTTTAGAGCAAGATCTGGACAGGGACCAGGGTGTCTGATTGGCATTCGGAACCCTCAGGCAATGAGGCGAACAGGGTTTTCCCCAACTACCCAAATTGCCTAGGGTGTTTTGACATTTGTTGTCATGAAGATATTTGGGTCATTTTACAGTTCATTTACGAAAGTATCTTAAACTCTTTCTGCAGGCCACTGAGGTTGTAATATTAGCCTGACTGACCTCGGATGTGTTCTTAAGTTACTCAAGACTATCTCATCCAAACTAGAAGTTTGTAGCTTGTATTCTGCCTGCTGGACCGTCTCTCTCATGAGAATTGTCTCTGTACAAGGTGGGAAGTCTGTTGGAAGTGTTCTGGCACTGGCCCCTGGCTAGAAGTGGTGACAGTATGAGACCAGTTCCGTTTCCCAGCACTCTTATGTGGTATCTGCTCAGCACTGGGGGTTTGTTGGTGGTAAGTGTTTTTGTGGCACAAAGTATGAGGCTCAGCTTAATGTGTTCACTTGGCTAGGCTCTAATACCCAGTTATTTACTTAAACACTGCTCCAGATAGTCCTGGGGAGGTGCTTTGTAGCTGCTACTGACATCAGCCATCAGCTAACTTTAAAGAGTGCTCTTGATAGCTGGGGTGGCCTATGTTCATTCAATCAACTAAGGCCTTCCTTTAAAGCAGAAAAAAAAATCTGACTCAAAACCACAGCACCAGCTGCTGCCTGCTTCTTGAGGTTTCCTAGGTCCTTAAGGGTTTCAGATTGGCCAGCCCCAAGAATTGAATGAACCAATCCTTAAAAAAAAATTAAACAAACAAACCAACAACAACAACAAAAAAAAAAAAATCCCCTCTTTATCTAAGCTCACCAGGTATCTATCTGAGAACCCTGCCATGCTGTGCAGAAACCCCTACAAATCATTCATCTCCTGATGTCACCCTGGAGTGACAGTGCCAGGTTATATGCAGGGCAGTGTGCTAAATGCCAGGAGTAAGGACTGACTAGGCAGTCCCTGATCTCAGGCAGTGGCTTAGGGCAGCTTCGGAGGGGCACAGAGCCCATTTGCCAGGTGTCCAGAGCACCCAGGCTCTGGGATGCTGAATAATAAAGACGCAAGGGACCCAGTGGACTAGGGGACAGGACAGTAGGGTCACACACCTTTGGGAGGAGAAAGCTTTCTCCACTGCAGGTGACCTTTCTCTGGAATTCCCCTTTCTGGGGTGAGATCATCCCTTCTACAGGACCTCACTTCCTTCCCCGAAGGTCTGGGGTTTCCCTTCAGTCTGGAAGCTTCAGGGAAGGCCTGGTTTGGGATCTTTACTGAACAGAAACACTTAGAATGGGGAGAATGCCCAATGAGAGGAGACAGAACATTTTTCTCTTTGCGAACTCAAAGCCCAAATTGGCACCTTTCAAATCAGCTTTTAGACTGCTATCTTGATTTTAAAAGATGACGTTTTTATTTGAAATTTGAAGAGAAATAGAAGGAAAGTGGTGACGAAACAAGACCCATCAGAAGGATCAAGGAAGGTAAAAGCCAGTTTGCCTTTCACAGAGGCGAGTCAGTACAGGCCCCACCAAACTGAGCCAGCTGACACCGGGGCTCCCTTCCTGAGAAAGAACATGACCAGTCCTTTCCCCTGAGACGGGAGGCCAGTGGCAATAAGAGAAGGCAGGTCTCTCATTAGTCATCAGGACCCGTGGGTGCTGTCAGAGTTCAGGCAAAAGTGACCGAGCCCACAGAACACCGTGGGGAAAGGAAAACAGGAGTCGCTTTCCTGCCAGACACTCGGTTTTCCGTGGCCATAAAACAGTCTTAATAAATATGCCAATCTATAATGAGGATGATTTGCAGATCACTTCCTAGAGGTCTGCCGGACAACATCATTCTCAGTGGTCCTAGAACCATTTAGATCTCCCATCGGAAGTGCCAGCATGACATCCCAGCAGTGTGCACTGTTCCAGGGCTTCTATTGTCTGGGAACTTCCACAATCTGCCACCACGCTACTTTCTGCAGGGGGATGCTTAGTCCAGTCCCTCAGGGGCCACCTCCCCACCCATTGGCCCACGACAGCTCCACATGAGTGATGGCTCCAACCGGCCCTGCTGGAATCCCACCCCAGCCTCAGTTCCTCCCATGCCTATCTCCTTTTCATCCCCCCCCTTACCCCTCCAACCCCCCCCACCCCATTCCCATCTCGTTGGAGCTGACCTTCTGTAATTCAGATGTAAGCCCTGTTTGCAAGTCTGTGGTCCTTAGTAAGACTGCGAACTCTTCAGGATCAAGAGCCATGATGCTTCCTCTCTGCAGCTTCTGCTGTTTCAAGGGCACCAATACCTAATGAAAATAAGAGGTGCCGGGGCTGGAGAGATGGCTCAGTGGTTAAGAGCACTGGCTGCTCTTCCGGAGGACCCAGGATCAATTCCCAGCACTCACATGGCAGCTCACAACTGTCTTTAAAGAAAACAAAGGGGGGGGGGGATAAAAAAGACGCAGCTGTTATGGATGGCATTTAGAGCGGCGGTGAGAACCGGTGTGGTTGGTTCTTCCGGAGCCCTGTGTGTATGGGGCCTGAGCCAGTTGATCTGATTCAGACAAAAGCAATCTCACACATTGCAGTTCATGTTATACAGTACACCACAGTTTAGAGTCTACGTGTACATTTCCATTAAGCTTTAAAAACATTCCAAATTATTGTTTATATGTGCACTGCACAGTGCAAAAACCCAAGGCTCAAAGACGTCACGGCAGGAATAGAAGTATAGGTCAGGCAGGCTCCAGGGCCTGGTTTTTTCTCATCCTTTCGGGTACCTACAAACTTACACTGGGCCTGAGCCCTATTTGGGTCCACATCTTTCCCAAAGGAGACTCAATCCTCTCAGCCCACTGTCTCCCATGCCCCTCAGGAATCATGGGCTTTGCCGACCCATACATTGATGTTATACATTTGGCAACATAGATTTCCAGGTCTTACAACAGGTTTCCCAAGTCAGATATTCACTCATGAATCACAGTTGGTTCCTCTGCTGAAAATTATTCACCCACTTTTGATGGAGCCCCTTGTCATGATGAGAGATAAGGCAGGTAACCCTGCTTGTTCCCCCTTGACGGGTTGTCACTCATCTGAGTGATGCAGAGGCCTGGGAAGGCTCTGTGCCCCGACAACTGCTCCGGCCATGTACTAGCCATGGATGCCATGCGCCTCCAGCAGCTTTCGTACTGAAGACGTAGACAGAGGGAGGTCAAGCTACTTCCTGCTTCAGCTTTTCACATTGCTAAAACCAAGACCAGTGCTTTATAAAATAAGGGGTGGGATAGGGTTTGGCTTACAGTTTTAGAGGCTGAAAGCCTGAGCTTAGCTGAGGACCTTGGGTGGTCTCAAAGCTTGGCAGATGCCATCACACAGCTCAGTTTATGCCAGTGTGGTTGGGAAAAGAGAAGTCACGAAGTGGGAGAGACTTAATAATAACGGCACTTGTGGTAACCAATCCAGTTAGAGAACTAACCGGCCCTTACAGGAAAGTGAATATAAATCCCTTCCAAGATGAAGCTCCATGACTTCATCGCCCACCCTGACCCTACCTGTGAAAGCAGTTCTCAACCTTCCTAATGCTGAGACCCTTTAATACAGTTCCTCGTGTCGCGGTGACCTCCAACCATAAAATTACGTTTGTTGCTCCGTCATAACTGTAATTTTGCTACTGTGATATGAATCGTAATGTAAATATCTGATATGCAAGATATCTGATCTGATCTGTGACCCTGTGAAAGGGTTGGTGAACCCCTGATGGGATGGTACCACACAGGTTGATAACGACTGTCTCAAAAGAAGCATTTCTCATCTTTCAATGCCATCACACTGGGATGGGGGGGGGGGTCAAGCTCCCAGTGCTTAACCCCCTAGAGAGCACCACATCTAACCCACAGCAACCTCCTCTCAGCCCTGACTTGGTCAGTCTGGATTCAGCCACCATGACCCTTCTGTGAAAACAGGAAAATGGCGGACACTCCTTTGGGCACCCTCCTGCCTTCCATTGTAACGCTTGCTCATGTGGTTTGTGAGGAGAGATGAGAGATGCCTACTCAGCTTCCAGAAAGATTCAGCTCTATGTACAGCTGGTTCCTTTCTCAGAGTACAGCAGGTGACCTCCGTCCACCATAGGCTTTCTTTCCTGATGGGCAACAGTCTCACGTGTACTCAATTACAGACCCCTTTAGTCTCTTATTCCTCTCCTCACACCTTTGTTAATAAGAAAAAACCACAACAGCTACCTTGATGTAGGCTTATATCTTGAATGATGCCCTCTCTCTCCAAACACAGAAGCTGATTCTAGGCTGATGAGAGCTGGGTGAGAGGCTTTCCCCACACTCCTTCCTTCGGGCTTCTCAAAGGAATTTCTGCACAGGAATAGCCATATGGAAGCCTCAATAGGCACCTGGGGTCCTAGAATGAGTTTGTATTGCTCTCAGGAATGGAAAGATAACACAGAGACAGACCACTCACTACCAAGGTGATTTGAGGTGCCAGTTACAACTCTTGCCCCATCAGGTTACTGAGGACTTTGAGTGGGATGCTATATGGAAAGAGCTTGATGTACTGTACAATAGCCAGCAAGTTCAGGGGTCCATGTATCATGTACCAATAGAGCAGGGTGGCTGGAAGCAGATTGAGGAGGATAGATCTGTGGCTGTGAAGTTCTCACTTGCCACATAGCAGCTGTGAACTTAGCAAGACTCTTGCTTTGCTGATAGGAGACTGATAAGGGATGGAGAGTGGAATGGGATACACCCCCAGGTGACTGTACTGTGTGGCTTTGTGCCACTGGATAGTATTTATCTTATATACATGTACCATGACTCTCTCAGCAGGTCATTCCTTAACTTACTTCACAAATATTCTTGTACATCTCCATCACCCATGAAAATATTATATAATTACATTCTGAAGCTTTGATAGTTAAAGTGTGTGTGTGTGTGTGTGTGTGTGTGTGTGTGGTGTGAGGGAGTCTGCCAGTCCAGCTCCAACCTGCTCCCACCTTTCGAAGGGTTCTTGGATGGAAGAGAGAGGAATGAGGAAATAAGGCAGAAAGAGGCAATAAGAAAGACAGACACAGGATTGCTTAGGGAGGGCCCTGGGTCAATACTCAGGGGCCCCATTTACTCAAAAGCACTTTTTATAATACATCGAGGGGAGAGGCAAAAGACCTCCCCTTTACAAGATCTAAGCACAGAGTACTGACAAGTGTAGACACTTCCAAACACCTGGTAAACATGCCCCTGGCCAAATCACCCCATTATGCAGCCCTGATGGATAAAAGCAAGCTCAGATTCTCTGACCCTGAGTAAGGTCTCACTAAGAAGCCTCTGTGGGCCTTCACAGTGATGTGTGCTACCTTAATGATGCCAAATGTTTTTCCTGAAGAAACTCACAGAGCATTTAACACGTGGAACATACTCTTGCTGGAATCCTTCCCCCACAGACCTGCTCCCAGGACTAGGGGCACCAGACACACTTCAGGAAACATTAGCTTCACTTCTGGAAAAAAAGTTATTTGAGTGGAAGTCAAGGAGACTGTCTAGCTAGTTGTGGGAGTGAGTAAGTGTAGAAAGCAGAGGAATCAAAAGGGTCTTCTTGGTGCTGCTGGGAGTGTTCAAGCCAGGCTAGGAAGGTCTTGGCAGACTTTGCCTGTGAAAGACAAAAGTCATATTGCTGTGAGATAGAAACACCCACGGGTCAATTAGATTGTCACTCAACACAGCAGAAGAGAAGGAGCTGCTATTAGCTGCCGCCCACTGCTTCCTTCCTCCTAGTTCTGATGTCATTAAACACACAGGGCACTAAAGGTACCATCCCACATGCCATAGACCTGGTGTGGCCAGGATGTCAGTGCACTCACAGATAGAGATGGGGATTGGGACGCCTGTGGGAAGAGTAGAGTTCTGGGTTGCAGAGAAAAAGAGGCACTTCAGGCAGGAGACTAATAATTGAAAGGCATTGGAAATATCAGACAGATAAAAGAAGGGCATCCTAGGAACAAGGGTTCATCAGGTGAGACAACACTTCAAGGGTCTGAGACAACTGAGCAGTGGATTGTGTCAGAGTGTGAAAAGACGAGGTAGGTACAGCATAAATGGGAGCTGGAGAGTCTTGGAAGCTTTAAAGGCCACGCCTGCAGTCTCCACCCACCATCTATCCATCCATTCATCCATCCATCTATCATCCATCCATCATCCATCAATCCATCCATCCATCCATCAATCCATTCATCCATCCATCATATCATTCATCCATCATCCATCCATCCATCCATTCATCCATCCATCTATCATCCATCCATCATCCATTCATCCATTCATCCATCAATCCATCCATCCATCATTCATCCATTCATCAATCCATTCATCCATCCATCATATCATTCACCTATCATCCATCCATCTGTCTATCCATTCATTTACATATCCACAAATATTTAACAAGCATCTTAGGGTTACTATTACTGTGATGAAATACCATGACCAAAAGCAAAGTGGGGAGGAAAGTGTTTATTTCACTTTCTCTTCCACAACACTGTTCATCACTGAAGGAAGTCAGAACAGGAAGTCCAACAGAGCAGGGATCTGGAGGCAGGAGCTGATGCAGAAGCCATGGAGGAGTTCAACTGTCTTGTTCTTCATGGCTTGCTCAGTCCACTTTCTTATAGAAACCACACTATCCCCACCCACCATGGGCTGGGCCCTCCTCCATCAATCACTAATTTAAAAAATGTTCTACAGCATTTGCATACCTACAGCTGGATCCTGTGGAAGCATTTCTCAGTTGAGGTTCCCTCCTCTCAGATGAATGACTCTAGTCTGTGTGAAGTTGATTGAAAAAAATAAAATCTAGGCAGTGGTGTTGCATGCCTTTAATCCCAGCTCTTGGGAGGCAGAGGCAGACAGATCTTTGTGAGTTTGAGGCCAGCCTGGTCTACAAAGCCAGTTCCAGGACAGCCAACACTACAGAGAGAAATCCTGTCTTGAAAAACAAAAAAAATCAAACAGGCAAAAAACTAGGGAGCACAAAGAGCATTTTACAATGTACCAAACACTCCGCCACTCTACTGAATGCTGATGCTCAAGGACAGAACAGTGATAAAATAGACAATTCTCTCATTCTTACAGAGCTTACAATTCTGGTGTTGAGAGGAATAATACACAAATAAATACACACTTCGGCATCAGGTTATGTTAGATGCTATAGCTCAAGGATGGAAAGGAGTGGATGAGATGCCGAGAATGAGGACCAGGGATGACTCAAGGACAAGTAAGCATGAAGAAGGGGTAGGGTCAATCAGCACAGGAGCCTGGGACAGTTCTGTAGCCGGGGTTCTGAACGCAGAGGCGGTATGGTCAGTGTGACAGCCGGGTGGAGGATGGTACTGCATGGGCCTCTGTAGACGTCCGGGCCTTATCCTACTGTGATGGAGATCAGGATTTTCCTTTGTTGGCATTTCCTTTGTTGGCAAGGGGTGTTGAAGTTGTCCAGGTAGGAGGGTTACAGAGTAAGAGGACATGAGTTGTGGTTGAGGACAGTGGGCAGAAGGCAATTTTACTTGGAGACAATATACTTAATATTGACAGACAAGGGGCACTCAGGATGGCGTTAGGAGTCTAGAACCCCATCTTCCTCCTCTTCCTCCTGCTGCTCCAGGTACCACCTAGAGGGACAACCCTGTGGAACCCTCAGAATACTAGACATTGGGAAAGTAGCTGGGGCAGTAGATGTGTAGGCTTGCTACCGATGCTGCAGGTCAGACAGGAGTTCAAGGCTCTTCCGCTGACTCTGAGGAGAGCAACTAAAAACTTAGGCCAGGAAAGAGGCAGTACAAGTGGGTGGAGGGACCGAAGCAAGCAGCCAACACAGGCAGCTGGCCCAGGCAGCTCTAACATGGGCCGAGAAAAGAGGGCAGGAGGAGGGAAGCAAATTTGAGAATTCGGTTTATGGTTCTCAGCTAGCATATGCTGATGCTGGGCACACCATTGTTAAGTCAGAACTCTGTGTGCCAAAAGGTGAATTTAGTGGGGTTTGAGACTTGGGAGAGGGGTTTTCACTGAATGAGAGGCCAGGGTGGAGATGAAGAAGGCAGAGAGTAACTTGTTTGGCGCTTGTTTTTGCTAGGAATTGGACCCAGGACCACGTGCACGATGAACTGGCTCTACCTCCTCGGGCTACATTCCTAGCCCTGAGGACTTTCTGTGTCACGAGTGAACACTGTCAAATGGTTTGACCGAGTTTCTCTCTTCTCTCCATTCCAGGCATTTTTTTTTTTTTTAAATTTTTTGAGACAGGGTCTCACAGTGTAGCCCTGGCTATCCTAGAACTCACTATGTAAACCAGATTGGCCTTACACTCAGATATCCACTTGCCTCAGCTCCCCAAGTGCTAGGATGAAAGGCATGGGCCACCACACCTGCCCTTTCTTAGCACTTTTTATCTATAGTATTACCTATCGTAACTCTTCAATAATTTGTTGCCTATCTACCCCCTTCAATATACAAATTATGTGGAAGCAGAAACGTCTTCCCATTGTATAGCTCCCACACATGGAAGAGTGCCTTCAAAGACCACTTGTTTGGTTGGCCCTGTTTGGTAGCCTGTGATCTCTTGCTTAAATGTCTACCTACAGAGAAAAGAAAAAAAATTCCTATAGAGAATGAAATTTTTTCCTGTAGAGAAAATGAAACTTTCCTCCTGCTGTTCAAGGACATCAGCAACTATCAAATATTCAATAGTTCTGTTTCTTTGTTTTCATTTGCTTAGATTTAAAAAAAAAAATCAATGTTACAATGACTGAGATTTGGGAATTGGATCAATACAAGTATGACAGACACTTCAGTAGGTCTTTGTTCCCCTATAGAACAAATAAGGCTATGTCATATTGCATTATTTTATAATGGAGTTGACCTCCGCTTAGTAATGTGAGTTTCCTTAGAGCCCCATGTGCTCAGCTATAACAGGGAAGTCCATGAAACACACTTAATCTTCCTTTTGCTAAATGTTTATAGTTATAGTTCATAAGGCATTTTTAAGGAGCTCACAACAGCTTCTTAAGCTAGATACAATTATTACCACTTTTAAGGATGAGAAAGCAGACTTGAGAAACACTGAGTGTAAACAATAGTGGTAGTGGGAGTTGAGGCAGGAGAGTGAGGCCAGGTCAACAGATTTGTCCTTTAACTACCATTTAGCTGGGATGCCTAAAAATAAACCAAGTTGGTTTTGTATAACACAAAATTAGGACTCAAAAAGATGATTCTCTTTGTTCCCCACAAAATAGGTGTTAGAGCCCTAGGCAAAACTTTTAAGTTGATCAACAATTTCTTGACCTTCTGCTTCATACTTCTACTTCATACTGTCTGTCCAGTATGCCATTGCTGTGGTCATGGGGCCCACGAGATGCGAAGAATCCAAGTGGAGATGTGCTTTAGATATGTCTCCTGGGGGCTCGAGGCACCTCGATCTTCTCACCTAGACAAGTCGGACTTGTCCTCTTCATCTTTTAAACTTGGATGATGCTTGTTCTTCTGACAGTTAGCAGGGACAAATATCATCATAGAAATGAAGCTGTTTTTAGGGATTAAAAACTCTAGATGGGTGGTGGTATTATAAATTACCAAACAATTACATCTGGCCATCTCCACCATATTGATAACCTGGATAATAGGAAAAAGTCCATCTTCAGACAGCATTCAGGAAAGCCCCAGGCAGATGAAAGAGAAGAAGGTTCACTCTGGATCTGGTATTTTTCTGGAATCATCATCAATAACGTAAGTGGGTAGTTCAAATCTTAAGAGCTCTGAAAGCTGTATTTGCACAAGGAGCGGCCAGAAGGAACAAAGGCTGTGTCGAGTGAGTGTTACATTTCTTATCTACATTTCCCACTGACTGGATAGGGCCTTGTGCACTTTAGAATTGGGGAAGGGGTACAAGCATTCAGAGTATGACCCAGATCAAAATCTTCCTGTGTCAACTGCAGAATAAGGAAACAGTCTCCCAGGGGGCCTGACTCAGGTATCTGGAATGCAGACCTGTCTATAAATAACACAGGTCTTCTTTGGCACTCTTATTATTTTTTTTTCCACCTGAGTTATTTAGGGATTTCAGTTCACTCTAGGTAAATGATTAGTGTATGTCCTTGTAGACTAAATGCTGCGGTGTGAGACGGATTCATGAAGGACATCGGCCATCTGTGCGAGTCTCCTTGTCAGCTGGAGATGCATAGGCACTCAGCACTTTTACTGTGAAGTAGGTGAGTAGAAGAGGACTCTCCACACAGGATGTCATTAGAACCCTGACAAAGAGGCGGGGAGCTGGAAGCCAGAAGCAACTCTGGAAAGACCAAGAATTAGGCACAGCAGCTCTGCCTAATAGAAAGATAAGAGGTCACAAACCTGAGCCAGATGTGCAAGTGACCATTTCCTAGAAGTCATACCTTAAGGAAGTAAAAAAAACATGAAATACTTTTATTTCATCATAATCAATCAAGAATTAAGAATTAAGAATTAATGTTTTTTTTAAACCAGTCACACCAAACCTTTAAAATCCAATGCACAGGTGATATTTGCACATCTCCACTTGGATTCTTCACATCTCGTGGGCCCCATGACCACATACAGCAGTGGCATATTGGACAGACAGTAGAAGGTCAAGAAATTGTTGATCAACTTGAAAGTTTTGCCTAGGGCTCTCACACCTATTTTGTGAGGATCAAAGAGAATCACCTTTTTGAGTCATAATTTTGTGGTATATAAAAATATAAGAATAACTTGATATATTTTAGTTTAGGCATCCCAGCTAAATGGTAGTTAATGGTAAATCCATTGACCTGGCCTCACTCTCCTGCCTCAACTCCTACTACCACTATTGTTTATGATCAATGTTTCTCAGTCAGCTTTCTCAAAACCGGTAGTAATTGTATCTCGCTTAAGAAGTTATTGTGAGATCCTTAAAAATGTCTTATGAACTATAACTATAAACATTTAGCAAAAGGAAGATTAAGTGTGTTTCATGGACTGCGCCCCATGTGCTGGGCACTTTGGTGCTGTATCTGTCTTCATGTTTATCATGCTCTGAAGGGCACTATTACCCAGTCCATAGAGGGGAGGAAACGGAGGCTCAGGAAATGAAGTACTGAGTCACACAAATGGAGAGTAACAGAGCCAATCTCAACTTTGAAAATAGGTTCGATTCTATTCCTGACATGGAGAGAGAATGAATCTAAACTTCCACTCTCTGAAACATTTCCATGTTTTAAAGATGAAGAAACCAGAGCTTTGTAATTACAGGACCACACACATGCACGTCACCAGCCGGGGGAACTTCTACTTGGGCATTCTGGTTTTCTGTCCATGCAGCCCTCTCAGCTGAAGACATCTCCTGACCATTGCGGGCTTTGTTTTTGTTTTGACGGACTCTCACTATGTAGCTCCAGCTGGCCTGGAACACACTGTGTAGACCAGGCTGGCTTAGAACTCACTGAGATCCACCAACCTCGGCAGTGTTGGGATTAAAGGTGTAACCAGCACACTTGCCCTTAGGTTACTTTTAGGGTCTCAGCTAAAGAGCTAATCCTTGCGGTTGGGCCTTTTCAGTGGAAACACAACATACCAAACTGGGAAAGTCCTTAACCATTGGTAATGGTGCTTCAGTTGGCACGTGTGTACCTCAATTCCTCTTCGCATTCCCTGGGGAATCTTTAATGAGATGATTTATCATCAACTTTTCTAGCTCCAGCCTGACTCATGCAAATAATAAAAATAAAGATTATGATCCCATAGCTGAACATAGATAGAATATGAGGCATTGTTGCCCAATATTGCTTCCACCCCAGCAAGCGATACAATGAATCTATGTTTTTTCCATGTCCTTGCCAAACCTCTCACCAGCAGCCTGAGCCTGCATGTACACTTTCTGGCTTCCTAGTCTGTTCCTTGATGCATACTGTTCCTGTTTCCCAAGTGCCTGGTTCCCGAGTGTCCCCCATTCATATCTTGATGGCCCTTCAGGAATCACTCAGCTAGGTCCGGTTGACTACTTCCGGCAGGAGATCTTGGACCTCCAGCATCTATGCCCGTACCTCTCATTTGGTCTCATCTCACATACCACCTCATGCTGTCATCAGACTACGTCATGTAGTTTGCTTAAATCCAGTGACGCCAAAGGTCCGTAAAGACAAGGAAGGCCCTTGGATCTACATGTTTCACATAATAGTGTAATTAAACTGTTTTATTGACTAAATACAGGAATATACTTCTGTGTAGTGAGGCTGGGTTTATAACAGATATGTAAGACCCATTTACTTAAATATTTTTTGGGTCTGAAAACTGCATAGGATAGTTCTCTTTGAAGCAACCAAGTTCTACCATGGTTTCAAGGCTTGTAATTGTCTAATTTTCCCCTCTCGGCGACATCTCTTAGACCTTGAAAGTGAGTTACCCAGTTTCACTGGATTTCAATTTTTTGACATCTGCTTAAGAGTACTTCGCTACTGTTGCTTCACACTAATACGGTGTGTTATTAATATCCTCAAGCAAAAGAATGAATTATCCTGCAAAGTATGTGATCAGAGTGATTCGGAAAGCAATAAAACTGTATGGAAATAGGAAACCTTGGCCCCAGGTGAAATTGAAAACAGTGACTCAGCTGTCTGCGTTTTTCCCCCTTCAATCAAGCAGAACAGAGCACACAGTGGCCATGAGTAAACTCTTCATGCCCTTCGAAGTAATGAGTAACTGTGTGTGTGACTAAGATTGAAGAGGAAGAGTCATACCTTAAAGAAAAAAGTGCTCCTGTGTCTGGCTGGCTGGGGACACACCCAGTTCTGGGAAAGATGGTCGTGTCATAGGCTTGAGTCACTTTAGTGCTGTTTGTCAATTAAAAACAACTCCCAAGGGACAGCATGGACTTTAGAGATAAGTACATGATAATATTCAGAGATCCCTGAGTTCCTTGCGCTCCCAGAAGGCCCTGTTCTCTCATATCCACCCTTTCAGGTGTTTTCGGATTTTCATTGAGTTGTGAAATTAGCCAGTACAGAGAAATAGTGACTGTTGGCAAAGCAGGCCTTCCTTTGGAGTCTGGGTTTCAGGCAAGTTTTCATGAGAACAGGTCTTGGGGTTTATCTCGAAGTTCAGGTGTGAGGCTGCTCTCTGCATCCCCCCAGCCCAGCCCTGGCCCTCAGCCCTCACTCCTGCCACCACAGACAGTTCAGCAGGGAGAACAGAACTTTTAGCCACTTGAATGTACTTTTCTCATCTTGGGCTACTTTCAAGTTATTTGACTTTCTAGCCTGTGGAATTAGCTACGGTTTGACTTTCCAGACTGTAATTTAAAATATTTGAAACCAAAGGCTTCATCTGACCGTGGGGGTTGGAGGGCGGGCCTTTCCCTTCCGGGTAGATATGTCACAGTCTAGATACTCTGGTGAGCACCTTGTCCAGACTGCCTGCATCTGGGCCTGTAGGGGCTTCTGGTGGTCATTGTCATCTAGAGAGGCTGGGGTCTTCTCGTTCTATTCACGTGCATGTGACCAACCTGGAAGTCCTGTCAGCCCCACCCCCAGAGGCCCCAACCTGTCTGTTCTCCAAGATGGTTATGAGTAACCTGGTCCAGTTGCTGTCTGTCTTTCCTCCATTCAGCTGAAGCTGGGTCCTGCCTTGCCCTTCCCGGGACTCCATCATGGAGACTCCTCTGTCAAGCTCCGAGATGCTCCCAGCCTACTCTCCCTTCTCCTTTCTCTAGAATTCTCTTTCCTCTGATCTTTGCATAGGTGGATCCCCTTCAGCCTAATTATATCACTTCCTCAGAGACACCTTACCTGGCCTTCTGCTCTAAGGAGTCATCTGGATACCCCTCATTATATCACCCCAAATCAATTTTCCGTAGACATTTTATTACTAATCTTCTTATTCATCAATTTGTTTACCATTCATCTCTTCCCGATGAGATATTGTCTGGAAAATAACTTCTTCCATGGAAATTGTAGATTGCATTGTGGCCTAGGCTGGCCTGGAATTCACTCACTGCAAAGCCCAGGCTAACCTGGAACTCTCTATGTAGCCTAGGCTGGCCTCAAACTCATAGCAATCCTCCTGTCTCAGTCTCCTGAGAGCTAGAATAAGCTGCCATGCTTGACTCAATATATATCTTAATGGGCTGCTAGATAATAATGAACGTCATGGCCAGGAACCATTTCACAGTATCTGTGGGGTCTCAAGAATATACAAGGGTCTAACCTCTTACCACACACAGTTGGCCACTTGCAGCAGTTTGTAACTTTCAATCCTTGTGGAAACAGTACAGGACCGTTCAGAAAAAGGAATCAAGGGCTTCTGCAGAGAAGCAGCAACCTGCATTCTACCTAAGGCTAGGAGAGGGAATTCACGTCCTAGAGGCTCCAGGCTTCTTTTCTAGCAGGGAGACTGACCTGGGACCCTCGCCTCAGCTGCCAGGGGGATTGAGCTGCATCGTTTTGCTTTAGCTAGAGGAGGCAGGAGATATCTGGGCCCTAAAGAAGAACTAGGGCAGTGGGGGCAGGATAAGGAGTGAGGCCCAGCAGGACTTGAGCCCCGGCTGAGAGCAAAGCCAGAGCCAGAAGCCAAGTGGAGCCGCTTTGGGACTCAAACTATGAAACGCAAGGGCAAGGCGGGGTGGGTGAGGGCGCTTTCCCCAGGAGGCAAGAAGGGTCTTGGCTAGTGCAAGGAGTAATGCAGGGAATGTGGAGCTCGGCTGCACTTTGCAGCTGAGCCAAGGCCGAGGGTTAGCTTCATGCCACTGGCAGATAGGACCTGCATAAGAGATGTGCGGTAAGGGCTTGCATGAGCGAGCTGTCTTGGTGTTCTGAATTGTGCAATGGTTTTAGTTCACTCAGAGCCTTCTCCCGGGTCACCAGTTCTCCATATTCTCAGCACCCCAAAGCTCTTGAAAGTACTGGGTCGGGCTGAGGGAGAGACTTGGTCCCAGCAGAGGAACTGGGACACAGGGTATCAACATAGTGACAGCTTCCAATGGCCATCAAACCATGAACATCCAGGATCCCCAAACTGTGTCTCAGCATGTTTGATTCCTCCTGTGGCCTTACCCCCGAAGCAGAGAGACTTTGAGAAAGAAGATGCATGGAGGCCCAGAGTTTCTCAGGTGGAGCAATCAGCTAGAAACATTTGAGTGGAAGTGAGGTCTCATGGGCCCCCACAAACCAGTGAGGCCTGGAGACATTTGGTTACACTCTGCCAACAAGGCTGAGCAGACAGGTTCAGACGTACCCAGGTGGAATGCAATTAAGCATCAATGCCAAGGGGGAGCCAAAGGCAACCATGGGCAGAACAACAAGCCTGTTGTGGAGCCCAGCATCCCACAGGCTGTGGGGACGATGCTCCGAGCCCACCCTTGCTCTGCTTCCGAGTTGAAATAGGCATAATTAATTAGCATGAGCAGACTGTAATTGCTCTGCCCTAGGGCTGCAGTCTACACACATTTACAAAATATGGAAAAGAGCTTCCTTCCTTACGATGACACTAACTCCTACGGAAAAGATCAAAATGTCTGCCGCAAAAGGGGTCCAGAGAGACTTCAGCTATCAAGTTATTATTTCAGAGCTAAATATGAACACATGTAATGTGTCTTTTATACTGCTAGAAAAAAAAAAAAATCAGACTGGTGTTTCAGAAGATAGAGACTTGGCCTTAGCTCCTGGTACAACCTGGAAAGCTTGACTGGAATCTTGCATGTAGTAGGTACTCAGCACGTGTTACCTAAAAGACTGAAACTACCTCAAGAAATAAGTGTTCCTTGCTCAGCTCCAATGACAAAACCATACAGTGGGGTACGACAGACACACTTACCTAGTGACACTTAGAAAACCAGCTCCTTCTTCCCATCAGCCCTCTCGGGAAACAAACTCTGCAGAAACACAGTTGCATTCAAGGAAAATAAGGAGACGATGAGCTATCAATTCCACCTCTGCCGTGATTCAGTCATGTCCATTCTGGAAGAGTCACACATTTGGTTTGATTCTGCTCGTTGGAAGTCGTGTGTGTGTGTGTGTGTGTGTGTGTGTGTGTGTGTGTGTGTGTGCGCGCGTGCGCGCGCGCGCGCGCTCGCGGGCACATGTATGTGCATGACCTCTGAGATATGTATACACCTGTCTTAATGAGCTATGTTAACAAAAGAGCAAACATCATTTCATTCTGCAGCCCCAGGGGCCAGCATTGCACAAGCCCCTGCTAAGCAGCTAGAATATAAGTTCTTAGGTATGTGAGCTGGAAACTTACAAACCACCTCAAAGCTTTGGACAATGAACCATTCTTGTGTGGCCCTGTAAAGCAAGAGGTATAAAAGCAAGCCCTGGGTCCATGCATGGGCTGGGGTGGGGGATCCAAACTAGAAGGAGAGGCGTTGTGACAGAGGATGACAATGTTCTCAGTGTTTCCAGAAACTTGCTGTAGCGGCATAAGGAATTCACATCTATGTCTGATTTGCCCTTCCTTAAGTGAGCCACCCTGGAGCAGTTCAGCTGAGCAGCTAGCTGGAGATGCTGGTCTGTGCGCAACCCAGGCAGGATCACCACCAGTTTTAGGGAGTCTGCCTAACTCACAGCTTGATGTCACCGGATGGGTCCCACAGGGACTGTCAGGTAGCTCGGATGGTTTCAGGGTTGCGGCATTGTACAGCAGTGATGGGATGGACCTACTGTGACTCAGGCTGCTCCATTGTCCCAGATGCGGTGGCTAAGAAGGCAGTGTGTGTGTCTTTTATGAAATACATCAATCCTGAAATGGTATCCAGTCATTTTAGAGAATCCAGGTTACTCAAGACCCTGACTTTATATTCATATGGTTTGTAGTATTCACCCATCCAGGTATTCTAGAATACCACAATCTGAAATGCCCAGAAGGACTCACAGGTGGCCCTTGAGGGCTCAGTGTTTGCTTTGGGTTGGGAATGTAACTGCCCTACTTTAAAAACTCAGGTTCTTTCCATCTACTGTTCTTTGTGAAATGGCAGTGACTCATGTGTCCCCATTAGAGCTGAAGGTGAATCATCAATATGACAAGAAATCCCTGTCCTGACCCTGAAGACACGGGGGTAGGAACTCAAAAGCCAAGCCAGACGTGACAGGAACAAGCCAGGGGTCCCTAACACCCCAACCGAAGCCTCAAATAAATTTAATCCAGTGTTTCTTCCACCGCCTTCTATTTTTATTTATTACTACCCATTGAGCCAGAAGTCAAATAGTCAAAGCAGTTCCAGGGCCACTGAGTTTCTAGGGTATTTACAGGAAGCCGGGAAGCAGCAGGAAGGAGGCTTTGTATATTGGCATTATCAGACAGGCAATTTCCTAGCTCTCAGCTTTTGAACTGGATTTCAATTAAATAAACGTACAGGTGTTAATGAGACCAGATCTCTGAATCACAGTGGGGCGTTTTCATAAATCCAAATAAGATCCCAACCCCAAAGCATTGACGTTACCAGAGAGAACACTGCTGGTGGGACTTCCGGAACACCTAGGAGGATGCCTGCAGAGGGATGCATGGCCCCGAGAGGTCTGCTGTGGAAGACGCTGCCACACCTAGCGCCAGGCTACAAAGAGGGTTTTGTTTTGTTTTGTTTTGTTTTTTTTACAGGATAGTGGGTCTTTTCACCCACAGAGAGGCAGTACCCATGTGTGATTTTTTTTTTTCTTTTTTAGAAGCTTATTCAGCTTCATTCTGGCCACGCTAAGGTAGATTCCTGCCATTCTCTAAGCTAAGTTTACCAGCTTCTACGCTAGCAAAAGGGATAGCCGTGGCTATCCAAAATGGCTGCTGATTTAAGAGCCATATCTGCATGTCTCAAACCATGGTCTCTCATCTCACCTGCCCTCACCCTTCCCATATCGATGGTTCCAGCCCCACTAGGTGATCTGCAGCTCCCGACACCCAAGGCCTCCAGTCAGACAACCCATGTGCTCTCCTCCAGAGACGCCATTTGCCCCATGCTGGGCTTCTCCCTGTTTGCGTTCCCTTCTTAGACAGGACTACTGACTGTGCTGAACGAAAGAACAAAGGGCCTCTCCCCCGAAGCCTGTTAATGCATGGTGGGTGAATCAGCAAGATTCCAAACTCTCCAGAGGTTCCTGACCTCTTACTATGTGGCTGTCTCTTAAGCTGAGAGGTTCCGAAGGACATCCAAATAGACCGCATTAGCCACACCTGCCAGGGTGCAGTCCCACAGTCTGCATTTGTGGAGATTAATCTCTCGACTGTCAACTTGACTGAACTGGGAAGTGCCCAGAAGAATTTAGACTCTTCCCTGCTGAACAAAGAGTTTGAAAGCACACCGTTTTCCTCCCTCTGTCTCCTGCTTTCCCAGCTTTCTCCTCAGTTTTCATCTCCAGAACAAAGGAAAAAAATCCTCTGTTGTTGTTAATTTTGTTGTTATTGTTGTTGTTGTTTGAGACAAGTCGTCACACTCTAATCCAAACTGGCTTTGAACTTCTGGCAATTCACTTGCCTCAGCTTCCTGAATGTAAGGATTATGGGCATGAGCCACCGCACCTAGCAAGAAAAAAAAAAGTTTATGTTTCTGTTGCTCACAGATACCAAAAGATGCTGATAGAATGCAATGGAGCTAAGGGTATGATGGAGGAAGTAGTCTAAAGAGACCATGGGTGTCCATGAAAATTAGATAAAAGTGTCTCTTTCTCAAAGTACTTTATTTTTATCTCTGAGGCAATTGTTATTATAAACAAATCTACAACGCCAATGTGAGCTCTGTTTCCACAAATGTCCTTCCTCCAGCACTGGGGACACTGAGTAGACAGTAAACTTGTGCTTGCTCAGTTATGATATCCATCATTACCAGGAGTGCAGTGAACAATCTGGCCCTTCCCACAATTTTTAGTCATCTACACATGACTGATCCTCTAGTCTCTTTCTAGATCTATGAAATTGCTGCAAGAGCAATGTGAATGTAATGACTTGATTACCCCAGACTTACCTCCTCCTACCAGCCTTGAGGTGCAGACCTGATTGTCTAGAGCTCAGAACCAGCGGGAGGAAAGGGAGAGGCCCAGGGCAGGGGCAGGCCAAGCTAGGCCTGCTACACACTTGAGATTGGCCATTTTCTCCTTGTCAGGCTCTACTGAGGTCACACCGCCTGGAGCCTGGGAAGGAGACAGACTGAGACTGCCTCCTCCCACATTTTATTTGGCAAGCTGAATAGCAGAGGCTATAACATCAGACCTGCAAGAGACGCCCAGATCTGAAAAACAGTGGCCAAGAGAACAACATACTTGTTGTTCTGTTTTACTTTCTCTTGTATCATCAGCTACCTGAGGTTTCAATTCTTCTCATGCTAATGATAAGAAAACTATGAGTCAGAGAAGTCAGTAATCATTGCATGTCAAAGCCAGTATTAACTGAATGCCTACTGTGTGATTGGGAGGGTGTTAGTTCTCAATGCAAAGAAATTGAAATACAATTGAGTTAAAGTATAAATGTCACAACTTACATAGTCCACAATAAATCCCAAATGAGCAATATGTTTGGGGCTGTGGGATTCATATAGGATTGGCATTGTGATCTCAGGGTACAGTAAAGAGACTGGAACTTGAATGTGTCAGTTAAGGATGTACAGTGTTTGTATGGTAGTGTACCTCTATGAGTGTGTGCAGACATTTCCACCAATGGAAAGGATATGCAGAGGGATTCATTTTTTAAAAGATGTGTTGTTGAGAAATGGGATAAAAATCTATCATCAGGAAAGTTTTCTGGGACAGCCCTATACAGCAAGTCAGTGATAGATTGGGGCAGAACTCTGGGGGCTCTGAATAATGTTAGGGTAAGGTCATTGGGTTTTGTTCTGTAGGTTGTGAGGAATCACCAGAGATTTGCTGGAGCCAGCTGTGTATGAGTGAGAGAACAAAGCTTTGGAGGTGAGACCCCTTGAGCATCTTGAAGTAGATTAAGATACTCAGTCATCTCCATGTGAACGGAAGCTTGACATGGGGTAGGCACGTTTGGAGGTAATGGAAATCATTTTATTAGTATGCAATTTGTAACTATCTTTTGTGGAGGTGGGGTTGGAAAAAAACGAATTGTAAAGTATATAAGTTGCTTGTTCAAAAAATCATACCATCTTTTTTCCCCAAAACACAGATACAAGATAAGGGTATAAAATCTGCATTACTCAGGGACATAAAGTGGTAGAAATTCAGTCTCAGAGACTTAGAAAGCTTTGTATTTGCCAATCCCCCCAACCCATGATATGGTCTTGTTATTCTTTTAAAATGTCATACTCTGTGTGTGTGTGTGTGTGTGTGTGTGTGTGTAATTTTGTCCATTTCTTTCAGTAATGCACCCTTAATGAGCAGACACCTGAGGCTAAGTCTAGTGATTTCCAAGTTTGTGATTTTTCTTCCCACAAATAGATAGTCTCGTCTAATTATTTGAAGAAAAAAAAAACAGCAATAACAGCAAATGAAACAAATTTATTTAACAAAATGTTCCCGTTCCTGAACATCTCTGAATAAAGATGGTGCTGTTCCCAAATGGAAGTGTGGGCCATCTTGTCAGAGTTGTCTACAACTCAGTAAGATGTCAATTCGTCACCTGGTGTATGGATACACATGTGAATCACAATTAGTAATCAGTGAGGTCATCCAGGAGAGAAGGGAAGAATGTATGGCTTAAAATTAAGAGATTTCTATTGTCAACTGTGAAATTTTGTCAGGGCACATTTCTGTAACTTTTCAAACCTCAGGGTCTCTCTTAACTTTCGGTTTTATGAAGTTCTGGCAGTACTGGCCAAACTAACCTCCAAGAGTGTCATAAGCAGACTCCTTTTGGTTACCCTAAAGGAAATTCAACAATTTAAGTATGTTAAGTAGGGAGCAGTAATACAAACACCTTTATGTTCGTGTGTGTGTGTGTGTGTGTGTGTGTGTGTGTGTGTGTGTGTGTGTATGTTCAAATAAGCAGAGGCACCTCTGGGTTTCTTGCATACTTTTCTTTAGAAACACTCAACCCTAAAGGATGCACAATACAAAGGAACGAGCCTGTAACTCACAGGCTCAAGGGCTAAGGAATTTACTTATTCTAAAGATAGATAGATAGATAGATAGATAGATAGATAGATAGATAGATAGATAGATAGATAGATAGATAAAAGAAGTTGACTACACCTTTCTAAATACGAAACCCTGGCAACACTACAGCATACCAAATACTCCGTCCTGCTCTGGAACCCCAACTCTTGCAACTATTTATAGTTACCCATGTGACCCAAGAGCACATGTGTTTGTAGCTCATCTCAGAGATAAAAGAATAAAGTTGTCAGTAGGGTTCAGATGATCTAGAAACAGGGGTCTTCAGCTTGCAGGACTGCTATCCTTTCCTAGACACCTTTAACAGTCTAATGAAAAAGAAGTGTCTCTACATTCTAAAGCAAAATACACATCAATAAAGCCAACTTGATTAAACAGTTATCGAAATATTGAAAAGTAAATGTACGTTACAGCAGCACCTGTACCTCTTTATTAGCACTGTAGGTAACAGGTCCACCGGCAGCCCTAATGTCTGCTGTGATTTCCACAGGATGGCCTACCTCTCAACAATATTTTGAGACATCTGTGGCAACTATAAAATGATGGGGAAAATATGCGTGACTTCTCTTGATGAGAGCTGCAGGAACTACTAACATTACAGTGGTTTGTTGTCACAGTGGAAAGAAAGGCTTAGTTGGTTTCAAGTAGGATTGCCACAAATGAAGATACAACCATTTCTCTCCTTCCAAAATTGTAAAACCCTTAAGTTCTGTCAGCAGCTAAACCCCAGGTTTAACAGGTATATTAAATTGTTTCTAGGCAAAACATAGGCTGTCGATGATTATTGGAGACTATAGAAGCATCTACTCAGACTGAGAGGTACAGACCCTTTCTGGGAGGTTGCCCTTTGAGCTTGCTTAATGTTGCATATTGCCCCCTGCCTATCATGGTGCCTTGTGGGAATAAATGTTTAATGCATGTCTGCTCAAAGAAGGATGGAATGGAGAGGCAATGGAGTGGTGGTCTCTGACTGGGCAGATTAAGTTCCCTGCTTGCCCTGACATTCTAAGACTCTGACAAATGCAGAAGGAATTCATCAGAGCCAGCTCAGAGTCCTGGGGCTGCTGACCGCAGGAGACAGCAGAGGTAGTGAGTGGGTGGAGTCTCAGTGCAATGCAGTAGGGTGGGGACCAGACTGGTGCTGGGTACCCAGCAGGAATTCTGCTCCCTCAGATAAAGATCCTGAACAGAAAGCGGAAGTGCCGCAACCAGTGACCACAGAGGCTAACCCGAGGGCAGGGAGCAGCTGAGCTGGCCAGCTGTTCTCCAGGAGCTTGTCTATCAACATGGGCAAGGGCAGGAAATGCATTCAACCTGTCCCTCTGGCTTGATGAAGAGACCCTTTGTAAGCTTTAAACAGCTTTTGTCTTTTGGACAAGTGTCCTTGAGGAAAAGTCTTAACTGAGGGGACCCTCTATCTCAGCCACCAAAACAAACAAACAAACAAATAAATAAATAAATAAATAAATAAATAAATAAGGGAGAAGCCTATAAAATTCCTGATAGAACTAAATGTTACAAAGACACAACCAGAACCATAATGTAATACAACGATATGATTATGGTAGACATACAAACTAGTCATGGATGAGTGGCATGATTTCATTTGGGATATTTACTCAGCCTAACCCCTGTGAATTGGGAGAACTTATACAAAATAGAAATAATAAAAACAACTATCATTTTAAGAAACATGCCTGCCATGCAGGTATCTTAGAAAATTTTATTTCATTAACTCCTCCAACAAGCCTGTGTGCATTATTAACCTCTGTAATGGGCTGAATAGTGGCTGTATCCAAAAGCTCCGTCCACCTTCCTGATGTCTGAGAATGGAATCTTACTGGAAAGAAAATGGTCTTTTAGATAAACCTAAGCTAAGGGTCTCCTTGGACAGCATCCTGGATCTCTGGGGTGGCCAGAAGTCCAGTGGACTAGAGTCCACGTAAGAAGAGAAGACACAAGGAAGGAAGGGCCCATGTGAAGGAGGCAACCGAGTGACACAGCCACAGATTTGGTGAGCCAAAGATTGCTGGAGGTCATGAGGAGCTAGGGGCCAGGCCAGGGGCCCATTAGAACCTCTAGAAGGGGAATCCATTTCTGTTTTGTAAGCCACCTGTGATTTCTAGACTCTCTTCAAGCTCCCGTGAATCAGGGGCCTACTGTCCCATTGTTGCAAACTGCCACCAAGATCAGTCATGCATGCCACTCTGCCACTTGCCTGTAAGAACTGACAAAGAACTACGGACCCTGAGATAAAACAGCACCAGTCAGGTAACAATGACTTAGAGCAAAGGTTAACCAAATGTCTGTTCTCAGACTGCTTGGATTTGAGGCCAGCATTCCAACCTGTGTAGCTAGGAAGCCGTGGTGAGTTAATGTGTCCACGTGTATCATACTTACTCTTCTGTAAAATGGGGAGGATCTATAAAATTTCCTAAAAAGACATGGCGAAAAAATGGGATGTGGCCCCTGTGGGGGGCCATTCCCCACCCCCACATTTCCCGAGCGTACTCTTGAGTAGGAGCAGCAGGAAATAATAGTTAGAAGAATAGAGGGGAGAGAAACAGATAGAAAATACAGGATAGCCTTGAGAAGGCCTGGATCCTAATCCATCGGGGCCCAACTGTCTCTGCCCTAGGGTATTTAAAGGGATGCCAAAGGTGGAGCAAAAGACCTCACCCTGCCCCCCCCCCAGCACAGCCAAGTGCATACCATCTCAGACACCTGCACTCAGGTCCGTGGTCCAATCATCCCCTCAATGCAGACCTGCTCGGTAAAGCCACGAGGAACTTGAAAATGGGCTCCAATAGGTCCCCTAATCAGATGCTTAAATGGAAAAGGGTAAGATACAAACAAGAAAATCTGAATGGAGCATGGACTTCAGAAAACAAAAATGTACTGTTTTTCTTCATTGTGAAAACGGTATCGTACAAACCAGATGTTAATAGCAAAGGAAAACAGGAGGCATGGGAAATCCATATACGAATTCACTGAATAAAACATTATACCAAATATCTCTAAGTAGGGAAATGAGTCCCACCTCAGAGTGTGATAAAGATGTCAAAGGCACCGGGTACATTCCAAGCGTCGTCATCAGCTTCTGCCATTTCAGAGTTATTAGCGGGCCTGAGAATACTTCCTATCTTAAGACAGGCTATTGATTTAAAAAGTGAGATGGTCCTATATTTGTGAAATAAATTATCTGAAGATATTGTTTTAACCACAATTTTGTCTCATCCCAAAGATAAGTAAAAATCAAACACCTCAGTGATGCTTGGCTATCAGATATTTCCCAACTGATGTCTCCCTTCCTACTGTCCGCATATTGTTCAAATGATTCAGATCTAGTTTGTTTTTTTCTCCTGAGAAAAATGATTTTTAAAAAAAGAAAACCTGCAAGGTCACAAATATACCTTGGAACACGATCTGCCTACTTCTTTACATCAATTTGCTACTGAAATCCATTAAAAAAAAAAAAAAAAACACCCACATCATATTTTCCATTTTGCTTAGAAAACCAAACAAAATAAGT
Source organism: Peromyscus leucopus (assembly GCF_004664715.2). Lineage (NCBI taxonomy): Eukaryota > Metazoa > Chordata > Mammalia > Rodentia > Cricetidae > Peromyscus > Peromyscus leucopus. Next base: position 37,718,598 of record NC_051066.1, on the reverse strand, counting down.
TGTGGTGATCCTTTCTTAACTGCTTTGACAGCAAACAAGGTAGACAGGTGACATGGGTCCTGTACATTCACTTTGATCCCCACAGCCGTGGGAGAATAACATCTTTGATAAAAACCACGTCATTGTATGAAGATGCCAGACGAGACATTCTAAACTGATGGCAACCTTCAAATTTCAAGCAGTGATTGGTTCTTAAAAGAACCGAGTGAATGGTTCTTTTAAGAGAGTCAGCGTGGTGAGAGAGGAAACACAGATGCGGGCAGAGTGTTCCTGCCTTGTGTGGCGAATGCCACCCACGCCACGGGATTCGAGCAGCGCCATGAGAACAAATGTGGAATGAACACTGCATGTTCACCCAGCAGGATGAAGCCTACTCCAAGAAGGGGAGGTGGTGGCTGTACGGGAACTGCTCTTCCAGACCCTTCACAAGCCAGAGAGGTAGATGGACAGATAAAGAGGAGAAGTTGGGATGTTGTTCCCAAACGGATCAGGCTAAGGGCTGACACAGCAAAAACTGGGATACTCTGTTCGGAGAAGGAAGGAAAAATCAATGGAAAGTAATGAATAGCTTAGGACCTGTTTCACAAGGGAATCCAACTAGGTCATTCACATAGAAAACATAGTGTCTGGCCTTTTTAAGCAGCTGAGGTCAAGGCTTGGCTCTGCGTCTGGAGATTTATGAGACATCTTTACCCCAGGGGCCATATTTGAACTATCCCTAAAATAGTCTTGCCCTCTGAACTTTCCTTAGAGAATCCTCCCCGCCAGGGACCCCATCTGGGGAGTCTTTGAAAGGACAATGCATTCAGAAGACAGGAGCAGGGTTTCCATATGAAATCTGACTACCACAAGGCAACTTATATTGGACTCTGGGTTCTCTCTCCAGGTAAACCTGAGATTGTATTAGGTGAAAGGGATTCAGAAATGCTGAAAACCATGTGCAAAAAAGGCTTTCCCCGGGGAAAGCAGCTTCCTATTTGACTGTGAAACAAGATGAACAATTTTCCTCCCCGTGGAGCTTTTTGGAGTGTTTACTAGATTAATGGGCACCATGACTTTCTGATGAGGGGATTTAATAGGCTATATTAAATAAACTATGGCACATTTCATTATGAGGGTGAGGATTAACAGCTTTCTTTAGAACACAGTTTGGGAAACCAGGTACTTCCACCAGTGAGATACCTAAAAATAAATCACTCTGTCAGTTTAAATCCCGTCCTCCTAATCTTTGGTTGCATGAAGTGGAGACTCTAAATCACTTCAAGATTGACATAGAAAAGATGCCCAACAATCTACCAATGCCTGAGATGGCACCAGGACTGACGATTGAGTTCTTCATGCTACTGAGCCTTAGTCTACGGACACCTAAGATTTATAACTTACTTCAATGCATAGAAAAAATGTTGCCCTATCCCAGCCTTACACACACATCTTCCAAACTATTTATAACTGAGAGCAATTTTATTTTATTAGAAAGCTTTTTTTACTGTAACTTTAAAACTTTTTTTTTTTGAGACAGGGTTTCTCTGTGTAGCTCTGGCTGTCCTAGAACTCGCTCTGTAGACCAGGCTGGCCTCGAGCTCAGAGATCCACCTGCCTCTGCCTCCCGAGTGCTGGGATTAAAAGCATGTGCCACCACCGCCCGGCAACTTCAAAACCTTTAATGAACTTCTTGGTATAAAACTACTGTTATTGAGAATGGTGGTGCACATCTGTAATCACAACATCAGGAGACTAAGGCAGAAAGATCTAGAGTTCAAGGCCAGTCTGAGATGCATAGCAAGAGTATATCTTTAAAAAATCTGCTGCTTACTTCAATGTTGAGTCATGGTTGAGCCTTTGGCTGATGTCTGCGTGGGTTGAATAGCCTGCTGCAGTCTTGATGCCGAGAGGTGCTGGGAAAGGGGCTTTAGGTTAGGATAGACTACAGGAGGAACCCCACCCAGAGCATCCATGTGACATCACAGATGGCAGGGAACAACCGTGGTTTTGAGACTCCCTCCACATCTCCCATAGGTGACAGCTCACTAAAGCCACTTAGCGTCTGGGAGTAATCATACCATCAAATTCATTACTTCTGTTTTGGTACTAAAACCCACAAGGTCATCTTCAATTAGATGCCAACTACCTTGACTTTTATGGGCCGTTCTTCCTTCCCCTCTTCCAGGGCTTGCGAGACCAACAGCCCAGTGGTATTTTGATTAGCCTGTTAGAATAATGCCTCACTTAACCTGTTTGATGATCATATAATTATTGTATTCAGTTCTCCAGTCTCTTTCCTTTTGTGTAAATGTGTGGGCAGAATTCAGTGAATGGGCACCAGACACTATCAGGAAAATTCCTAAAATGGCAGTGGACATAATAAATCCTCAGTAGATTTCATAGGCACACCTTCAAAACTCACTGGCCACCATTTCACTGGCTTTTTAAAACATGACAACTTTCTGTCATGTCACAGCTACACAAATTATGTCTTTAATGGCAGAAGATGTTCAGAAACCTTCCATTTTGCATTTATGTTAGAGAAAGATTACCCATCTCACCTGCCCTCTTACAGTGGCTTAATGAGGAATGCGTACATATTTACATAATTTTTAGCGCACATACCAAATAGATATTGACACATTAAGTCAACTGAGAGATCATTTTTCTATTAAAACTGACCTCAATTAGTCTACCAGCACAGCCATAGGAGATCATGGGGCCAAAGGGACTTTTCAGGATTTTCTTTATTCTTCAGGAGCATGGGAAATTGCAGAGCTGAAGATGCCCACTGATCTGACCTTTACTGGATTGAAGGGGTACTTAGCTAGCCATGAGCATATTAACAGAGCTCCTGCCTGCCCAGTCTAGACCCACCTGGTTCAGCCATAACACTTCCCTTCCCAACGCCTCCCCAAGTCATTAGAATGTATCAGAGCTCACTGTGACTTTGATGACGGATGGCTACAATGCCATGTCTCTCTGGCAGATCTAGAAAAATCTGTCAGAGATGCTGAGGTTATCAGGTAGGGCCTTCATAACTCTTCCAGTTCTTATTGCTCACTTCATTTCTCTCCCTGACATTAGCAATCCATTTCTACATCTTGTCAACCTTGGAGATGTGTGTGTGTGTGTGTGTGTGTGTGTGTGTGTGTGTGTGTGTGTGTGTATGCAGAATCCAAGTTCTTGTCACTGCTTTCATTATTTCCACCACAGTCCAAGCCAAGTACTCATCAACTCTGGCTTCCATTGCTGAAACAGCCCCCGGAAGTTTCCGGCTTCCAATCTTGCTAACTCTACAGTCCACACAGATCGATACCTTCAAAACACAATCCAAACTTCACTAAATGCTGCTCTTTTCATGCAAAATACACGTGAAGTTTCCTTACTGTGGCCCCTCAGGCGCTTTTCTGTTTTCTCTTTGTGACCCTTCTCTCATTACACTCTCATCCCCTCAATCCATGCCAGCCTCGCTCGCTCCTCTTCTCCCAGCAGCCTGTACGCACTCTTCCCATGGCAGCCATGTAACTCTTTTTTTCTCTCTGGGGTTCTGTCTAAATCATGCCCTAGCAGAGAATATTCTTTGACTTTCCGTTTGAGAACTCTCTGATCTGAATTCATTGCTGTTTCCTTAGTTTTTATCTTGATACCTTTGTGTGTTTATATTTGTCTCACTCACTATAGACTCCAAGAGGTAGACACTTGTCGGTATGAATCTGCATTGTATCCCCAGAACAGTCGTCTGTGTGTGTTATGATTTCAACAGAAAGCTGATGATTTAGAGGATGAACAAATGAAGGAGGATTTTTTTTAACCTGCAATGCTTGGCCTGTTATAGTTTCAACAATAATAGACAATTCTCATTTGGGGAAAAAAAACATATTTGTTCAAAATTGAAGAATCCTGACTCTTGCTTGGATTGCTTGATTTATAATTTGAAATGAAAAGGATTGGAATGCTTATCATGTTTGCAGGCTGAAAATAAATCACCTGGCAATCAATGTCTATTTGCTCACATGGACTTCCTGCCATAGCAAACCATTTGTTCAGTTCATAGACAGAAAAAAAAGGCCCAGGGTGGGGGATAGAGGAGAGGGCATAATGAGTCTCTTCAGAAGACAGTCAAAACAAATTTCTACTTGCTGAGATATATATGTATATATATGCATGTTTATGTGTATATACATATATATATATATATAAATATATATAAAATCTCATCTTGAGTTTATGTCACAAGCTAAAAGCCAGAAAGAGCTCCGACTTCAAAGTAATTTCTGATTCCTAAGGGGGAAAGGCTGCTCAAGCAGCTGATGCTCAGCCCAGGGAGAGTATTCCTGTGTACCCGCTGGGCTCCAGTGTGGGCAGGCAGCAGACAAGCCACAGGACTGAGTTGAGACAGTCTTAGACATCTCCCAGTCCAGGAAGTGCCAGGCTGCACTCAGTGCCTGACTGCCCACCAGTGGGTGCAGCTCCCCCTAAGGGGCCAAGCAACATGTTTTGTTGCATTTTGTTCAAGTGGTTTGACCTGGACTTCAAACAGAGGAGTAAGGAGGACCACGAAGTCCAGGATGGCATCTTTGTCTCCAATCTTCAGCCGTCCGTGGCCCAGAAGATGAGCAAAGCAAGAGCAAATGGCTCCAGATGCTACCAGAGCAGAACAAGAGACCTAAAGACAGAAACACGTTTTAAAACTCTGTTGTTGCCTTCCTTTCTTGTTGACATCTCTTTTTGTGATACTCTTAGGATTCCATGATCATCTTTCATTGGCACAGTGACCCTGAGCTCATGGGGGCAGGGGGTGGGGGCAGTGGCCTAGTTTCAAGACTGCCCCATGAGCAGCAGTAGCACTTATGTGGCTTCCCTGGACCTCAGTCTATTTATCAGATAAATGGGGATAAAAATCACCTCCAGAGGATTTGTGTGTGTGTGTGTGTGTGTGTGTGTGTGTGTGTGTGTGTGTATGAAATCAAACCAACTAATGAAATGTGTAGCAGTGTCTGGTACTTGGTAAGCATTCAGTAACACTGGCTACAATAGACACAACCCCCGAGTGTAACAGATGGGGATTACCATGAAATGGATGAAATCTAAGCTCAGTCTGCCAGCTTTCACAGGCTCCCACAGTTCCTGGGAGCTTCAGGTGGCTCTAGGTGGGTAGGGAGCAGATTCTAGGTAAAGATTTCCAGTGAATTGCCTGAGATGATGTCAAGGGAAAACACATGAACAAGAATGCTGGAATCCCCAAGCCTTCGGTATCTTCTCAAGACTCTTTTTCCTTACTTGTAATAAACATATACTTTCACATTACTTTTATTTCCAATTTTGCATTCCTTTCTTGAAAAGGCTGCCCCAAGATCCATAATCTCAGGACCCACAAAAATCTGGATTCACCCCAAAGTGGTATAATTCAATCTTCCCTGAAATCCTGAAAGGTGAACTTTAATATTAGTTTATAATCTAGAAACTAAAGGGCTAAGAGATAATCACCATCCCTACAGGCAGACAGCAGGGCTTGGCAAGGCCTCAGTTTGATCCCAAGCTCCCTACAGCCCACATTAAATTCCCTTACTGCACCCAAGCTCCTCTTAGCACTAGCATCAGAAGCTTAGAGTAGGCTCTGGACTCTGCAGGTGTGTCGACACTAATACAGCTCTACCATTCACAATAGCCAGAAGCTAGAGACAGCCTAAATTCACATTTCCACCGACACAGATCAACAAAATGTCTACTATTCATCCAACAGAAAACTGCCCATCCTTAAAAGGAACTGAAATTCTGACACAGGCTATAACATGGATGAAATGTAAGGACATTATGCTAAGTGAAAGAAAACAGTCACAAAAGGACAAACAATTTCATAAAGTGAGTCTTGAATAGTTAAATTCATAAATATGTATAAGAGATGGGGCAGAGAAGTGCCATTATCATTTAATGGGTAAGAGTGAAGAGAAAGGTCTTGAGACAGATTGTGTAAAGATTGTATAGCTTGTGAAATGTACTTAATGCCACCAGATCATATTATAATTAATAATATTTACTGCAATATATATAAAATTGCCACTGGATATATACTTAGAAATGTTTAAAATGGCAACTTGTTTTTTGTATGGGTTTTTACCACAATTAAAAAAAAATTAACTCTTGCCTGAACTATAAGATCTAGGTCAAGAAACAGTTCTTCACTTAATACATTGAGGGCATCGTGCCCATAATGGCAAGATGGTAGGAAGTCTGAACATATCCCTTTTTAAAAATAATTTTCCTAAAGGTCTTGAAATTTGAGACAAAGACATCCATTTTCAGATTCCTTGACTCTGTGTTAACACACACCAAATTGAGCCATAGCGTTCTGCAAACAATCCCTGTAGACCCATAAAGATGTACCTACAGCATATTCAAAGACAGCACATCCATTCATGCTGTCTTCTTTTAACCTCTCACTATCAAATACTTTCACAGGAAAAAAAAAAATCAGAGAGATGTGTCACTGGCACTTAAGTCAACCAGGTAGCCAAGCAAGGCCAACCCAAGTCAATGGTCATGATTAAGGCCCACATGATCCAATTGGTTCCCAGCCAGGTTTGCTAAATTTCCCATTCCAGGAGTGTTTTCTTGAGCCCCAGGGCAGGCCCAGGGGTATCCTAGATAAAAAGAATGCTTTGATTTGGATGAATGACTGGGCCAAAGCTAAACATAGTGAGTCAGACGAGCTAATAAGGCTTACTAAAGTCATGGACTTCATTCTATGTCTTCCAAATAAAGACCAGCTGAGGACCTCTTAGCTCAGACTCTTTGAAGAAGGTCAGACTCACAAATGTCAGAGCCTCTAGTCTTGGCTCTAAGCAAATGGAATGACAGTATTCTATAAGCTTAACCACCTTGTCTGAAAATGTAGACAGCATGGCAAGATCTTTGTGAGAAAGACAATTATTCAATCGCCTATAAGAAATGGGGGTTTGTTATTAAGGGTTTACTCTTCCAAGGGAAGGAGAACGGTGGAGAAAGCTGGGAGGACCTGAGCTTTGGTGAGATCCCACCTAGCAGGACATCTGTGATCCCAGAAGCTCTTGGCTCGGGTCACATTCCTTCAGCTGAGCATGAGCTTGTGGAGCTAGCTGACTGGTATGTTTCCATCTGTGTGGCTCAGAGCCTTTTGCTGCTGGTGCTCTCGTTCGGGCGCCTTGTTTCTGACTTGGTATAGCTTCCCTCTGCCTTTGGCTTGAACGTAAGTGCTGACTCACCCTAAAGCAGGCTTGTTCCTGAAGCACCCTCCTTCTTCCCTCCAGCCTGAAGTGCTTGGGCATCTCTCCCTAGCCCCTCCTGCCAGCTTTACCTCTCATGACAGGACTCATTTTCCACCTGTATATCCCATCTGAAGTTCCATCCAGTATTTCCCTTATACTCACCCATTTTTAAGTTTGGCTTTCAAAGGTTCCGGTTCCACACAGTCAACCGCAGTCTAAAAAATACTAAATGGAAAATTCTAGAAATAAATTTTAAGATTTAAGTAGTGAACCATTCAGAATAGAACAATTAAAATCTTTCACCATCTTGTTTCTCCTCGCCTAGGGTATAAATTACCCCTTTGTCTAGCATATCCACATGGTATATGCTACTCATCCATTGTCCCTTAGTTATAGCAGCTATCAACTGCCATGGTATTACTGTTCTTGTAGCCAAGAAATTCTTATTTTACTAAAAAGAAAAAAGTGCCCTCTGAGAATATACATGGTAATATAATTGCCTTAAGTGAAAAGGTTAAAATTCTCAACTAAGGACAGAAAAATATTGTATGACATGGTTATTGGTTTTAAATAGGCGGTGCTGTTACTGTTGGAGAAAGGTCACGAGGCACGACAAAACCCAGTATCAGAGCTTTATTGGTGGGGAGTGGGGGCAGAAGAGAGCGTGGCCAGGCCTGTGGAAGAGACACATGAGGAGGAAGGAGAGAGGGGGGAAGAAGAAAGAGCAGAAGAGAGCGGAGGAGTCTGTGACCAGCTTTTTAAGGACTCTCCCGCACATGGGCATGTGGGCTGACGGAGCCACACCGTAAAGCATTATGCAATCACGAAGTGCACGGATGACCCCTTGTTTAGCTACTGAACTGCGCATGTGCAGTCATGCAGCTGGAGGGTGGTAGAATCCTAGCAATGATAGCTGAGGTCTATGGTAAGAACCAGCCTATCTGTGAAACTATGAAAAGGGAAAAGAAATCTGTGCTGGTTTTGCTGTCCCACCCTAAACTACAAAAGTTATGTGTGATAGTACCCAGTTAGGATAGGAAAGGTGTGGAAATTGAGGACATATATACAGAAAAATCATAGCATGGGGCTTTTTACCTTCATGTTTCAGGGACTGCCTGGGACCTTGACACTTGTTCCTGTGGATAAGGAGACACAGAGGGAAATGACCTACTTCACTAAGGGACCAAGTTTCTTTCAGGACACTTAGATGAATGGGTTGACTGCTTGTGAGATCATCAGGGAGGGCTACCTCCCTCCCCTTCTCAGGACTGGGCATTGGGCACTGCATCTTCAGGAAGCCAGACCATGCCTTCCCCGTACCTTCCAGCCTTGAAGATAATATAAGAGCAGAATCAATGTTGAGACAGTGGAAGGATAGTCTCTTGCACCCTGTTCTACTCTTATTTTCTCTTCGGTTCCTTCCTTCAGTTTGGTACTCATCCAATTTATTCACTTGCTCATCTACTTACTTACTATCTATTGAGTAATGGCCCCGCCACAGGTGAAGTACTAGGCAATGAAGACACACATTTCGTTATTCTTCCCTATGAACATAACTGACTACTTATGAAGTGCCATGCATTGTGCTACTCACTGGGAACAAAATTAACTAAATGCCATCCTTTCCAGTGGCAAAGTAAGAATTCAATAAATGTCCATTGTATAAATTAATGCCTTGAAAAACCTCACAGTCTAGTGAGGGCGAATGATCAGTGTTCAGACAAGTAGTGGAAAGGGATGTCCTGGGATATCCATGGGAAATGGGGGTATGAGAGACTCAAAAATCTCTCAAAGACCAAGAGCAGGGAGCTGAACTGGGCAGGTGAGAGGTGGACAAGGGTCTGCAGACAGCGGGGGTGGGGGTGGGGTGGGTTGGGGGGTGGGAGGGTGGGGGTGGGTTGGGGGGGTAGTGCATCATCCTGGAAAAGAGAGGAGGCATGAACAACAGATGGTTACTGCCGAGAATGCAAAAATAAATATCCCGGGGTCATTGTAATTTTCCTGACTGGGATGGAAGTGTTCATATGAATAGTACATTAAAAATCAAATTCAACTCAAAGGTACTCAGTTTCACAAGTCAAACTGGGTTTTCCCAATTCTCTCAGGACCTCACCGCCTGCATCCAGTTGGTAGAAGGGCATGAAATAGTATACAGCACTCCCTCTCACACCCCATCTGCAAGAGCAGTCACTGAAGTTCTCTTAACCACAGAAGAGGCTAAGGAGTATCCCACCGCCCTGCAAGAAGAGGTATTCGGTGGCCGCTAGAACCCCAGGGAAGATTCTAGGGAGAGGGCAGGCAGCTGGAACGGTGTGCAGACGCCCATGGTGCCAGTTCAGCCACAGCGACTGACAGGAGCAGCTTGAGAGATTTGTGAGCAGACAGCTCTGGAGCCTGGCATGCCTCTGGTCTAACTCAAATGGGCACAGCCTGGGTGCAAGGTCTTTTCTCCCAAAGCCATGTTGTAAAGTTCCATGTTCAGTCTGAAGAAAGAGGTGTGATTTGAGGAGATTGTCACAAACCTGGAAGGGCTGAGGGGCCTCTGGGGTTTCACTGAGCTGTCACTCCAAGCTATCTGAGCTATCTGACCTTAGACAGGCTCCTTTGTGTCTGGGCTCATGTCCTGGGAGACTGTCTTTTGAAGGTGTACTTCCAGGCAAGCGTGAGAAACCTGTAAAGAGAGGAAAACAAATTATAGACTACTCAGATTTTTCCCAGAAGCCTATATTCAGTTTTCAACTCTGTCATATACAAAATCCTGGGAGAAAACAGAAAGACTCCTACAGCAAGAGTCCAAGTTAGGGAGCTGAAAGATGAGCCTTCTCGAGAAAAAACACAGCATGTGGAATTTGTGGCTGTACTTCAAGGATGATTGAACCATGACTTTGTGTCCATGATACTGTCTCCATTTAAAAACAGCCAGAAAGTGTCTTCTGAGCACTTACATTCTCTTAAGATACACTTTTATTTTTAATTGACATAATAATTGGATATATCCTTAGGGCAGAGTGTGGGGTTTCAGTGGATGTATGCAACATAATCAGGTCACTGGCATATTGTTACCCCAGAAATATATCATTTCTTTAGGGAATGTTCAAAATCCTCTCCGATTTTTTAATATTCAATAAATTATTGCCAGCCAAAGTTGTCCTACTGCATTTTAGAACATTCGATGTTATTGATGTTACTCCTTCTCATAAACTACATACTGGCACCCATTAACCATCTTCTCTCCATTCCTCCCCCCGCTTCCTTTTCCATTCTACCTGTTCCTTCCTTGAGCCCAACTATTTACTTTCCGTGTGTGTGTGTGTGTGTGTGTGTGTGTGTGTGTGTGTGTGTGTGTATTATGTTTGTCCTTCCACACCTGACTTATTTCCCTTAAGAAAACAGTTTCCATTCTATTTAAATTGCTGTACAGGATAGACGAAAGGTGACATTTATAAGCACGCAAGTGCAGGTGTCTCTTCAATGTATGGATCTCATTTTCTTTGGGTAGGTTTTTGTTTGTTTAATGCTTACATTTTCTAACATTCTGTGTGTTCTAAATTTATTATTTATTTACATGTGTGTGTGTGTGTGTGTGTGAATGACCACTGGTATACATGTAATGCTAAGCTAACACATTCACTAGTCATAGATTCATAGGTACTGACTTAGACACAGGATGCCTGTGTCAGAGATAAAGGACTTTATTGTTCATGGCAATAGCAGTGACCTGAGTGTCAGCACTTTATCTCATTCATCTCCCAATCCCAGTTCTCACAAGATGACCCAAAAGGGATAAGATGCCTACAGATGGAGTAGGCTGGGCTCCAGGACTGAAAGCCTGAGTTAAAGAACTCGAGCCTTTCATGGTGGGCAGCCAGCAAGCGTGCCTGCTCTCTTTTGCTAATTTTGTAAGGTATAAGCACAACTCCCCTTAATCTGAACAGAGACACAGTCTGGAACTTTCAAAGCCGTAAGCAATTTTCCTCTGCCCTTAGAGAGACTCTATGTCTCTCTTCAAAGGCTGCTGACTTTATCAACATTCTTGGAGTCCAGAACAAAGACAGCCATTCCTTCTGCCCGCAAGAGGTGTGGAAACATGAGAGACACTCAGAGAATTGTTTTCTAACGAAGACTGTTCCTCCTTGGCAAGATGGCGTGTGCATTAGACAGCAGCTTCCTTTACTCTGTGCTGCTACCCTGACTGCTCGATACTGTTAGGCCCAAGCCTCAGTTCTCAGGGTCTACCTCACCCATGCTCACTTCCTTGGAGAGCTCCTTCAGACCCCTGTGTTTGGATACTTCAGCCCCCTAGCTGTTAGTCCATGCTGGTACATCCAATTGTACGCTATAGCACTTAGTACTGTACTTTGTACTTTGATATTTCCCCAAGTTCCAGAATTCCATATCCAGTGGCCTACATGGCATCTTCTGGGATCTCAAACATGTCATGTTCTTGATGCTCATCCTCCGTATGAAAGCTGTCATTTCCTCTCTAACCTCTCAGTCAAGAGAATTGTCACTCAGTGTCTCGGGCCATAAACATTTCTTCCTTTCATGTTCACACCTAATCCTCAAACACAGACCATTTCCAGATACATCCTGAATCTCCGTGTCTGAGGGATCCAAGCCTCACAGATTTACCCATAGACTGTGCACATTTTGAAGGGCCACACCTTCATCTAACAAATAATTCCTATGTGCCAAGCCAGGGACTAGAAGCCAGAAGCCTGTTATTCTTTAACCTTGTTTTTTGGTTATGTTCTGTTTGTTTTGCAATCTTGGTACTTGAAGACATGCACAGGACCTTCCTCATGCCCACCAAAGACTCTGTGTGGTCCTCACCCTGGAAAGGTGCTTTAGAAATAGGGATTCAGAATCTTGGCTGCTATTATTTCTCTTTCTATTGTTTCTGTTGTTGCATTGAGACTTCCTTTATTTTGACCGAGTTGATCTTCATATACTGTGTTTCCTATATACTTTTTAAAATAAAAGGATTCTATGCTTGTGAAAAAAAAAATCTCACATAATGTGAAAAATAGGAAAACCGTGTTTTGTTCTCCTTGGCCTAACTTCTAATTTGACTGTAAACTAATGTTTATATTTTTCAGAGCTTATTTCAATTCTCTGCAGAGGCTCTAACATGAAAAACAAAAATCTCAGGTATTTTCAGTTGGCTTTTTTTTAAAAGCTTCCTTACATTTAGCTTAAATCCTGGTGTTTTATTTCACATCCTTACTGCATTAAAATTGTTATGGAAACCATGCATTTCAATGGGTCTTTGGACAGCCCATTGCTCACCATTTCACTAAAGATACTAATTTTCTCTAGGATGCAGTAAGACTAATAGAATTAACACACACAAATGTCTCCCGCATGAATCTCCCCACCTTCCCGGTGATTGTACACCTGCTTTCCTTATATGGCGAACAAGGAAGTAACCGTGTTGAAGTAGCTTTTAAACACAGCTTTTCTGCTTTGCCTGGCCAGGTAGCTTCTGTTTTCCTTTCAATCTTAATGAAAGCTTTTGAATTTACAGCTCGAGTTACTTTTCAGAGCAGTGTAAGTAGTTTCATGTTTTTTCTTACACTGCAAGAAAGACTTTCACGGCCTCCAGCTTTGGTCCTTGTAACCCTGGAGGTAATTCATTTTTAATCTGTCTGCACAGTGAAAACTGAACCGAATGGGGATTGAGCTGCTCTGCCTGTTCCTGCTACTTCTAGGAAGGAATGAGCGCGTCCAAGGTAAGACCGAAGCTCTCGCGTACATCGCTCTCATGGTGTGCTTGACAGACTGTCATTTGCTTCAGAAAGCAGACCCGCAGTCATTTTTCATTTGAGCTGTCTGAAGGCTCTCTTGCCACAGAGACGCTTTAACAAACTATAGGCAGACTGGGGCATTTCCCCCAGTGAATGTTCTAGGTGCTGGGTAAATAAATACAAAGGTTGCATAGGCATTTTAATGAGGAGAATTAGACAGCCCTCCTGCACAATGGGACTTCTGAGGATCGTTCTGATTGTCACTCCAGAAGCTTTTCTATTTTGTCGTGTGACAAGGCCGTCCACTTGGGAGTCATAATCTTGAGAGTGGAGAAGGATTTTAGAAACAGAAATGCTGAATTTATAAGAGAAACCTTTTTAATGGGTACAGATAAGTTTTTGAAATTTAAGTGGCAGGTGTTGAATAGAGAATAAATCAGAAGGTATCTGTACTGCCAAGCAGTTAGACACCATGGTGTTTAAGACAAAAGAGAGCTAATTTCTGTTTACATGATGCATATATTCCCGATGTGATAGGGATAAACTACAAACTTTGACGTGAGTTGTAACCTTCAGAGGATTAATCTTCTAAAGTAAATGTTCGTATAGCTTTGATGCAGTAAGAAGCCTTAGTCCCATTAGCAGAATGAATAAGAGTGCTTTAACGCCGCGTCTTGCTGGCTTTGCCCTTAGGTGGTTGTGCCTGGGGCGGTGCAGAAACCTGCTCAGACTGCTTGCTCACGGGACCTCACTGTGCCTGGTGCTCCCAGGAGGTAAATCACTGGCCATCCCCCTGCTTCGAACACTGTTTACACACCAGTTAATGTCCTAAGCGAAAGCATTTCTCTCTGTGGGGTTGCACGATTAAACCAGATCAAGAAAGGAACCTGAGTGTCAGTTAACTAAACATCCTTTATTAAACCTAGTGACTTCTCTTAATTAATTAGTTAGTTAATTAATGAAGTTTTTCATTTTTATTTTCGAGATAGGGTCTCACTACATGGCACTGGCTGGCCTGGAACTCACTATGCAGAGCAGGCTAGCCTGGATCCCACAGAAGTATGTCTACTTCTGCCTCCCTAGTGCTGAGACTAAAAAGGTGCCAGCCATCTGGTTACTTCTCTTCCTTTAAAGGTTTTCTAGCTGGTTGCAGGTTTAACATTCTGTCTGGATGACTGGTGGCCATGGAGATGATTTTGTTCAAAGTGAAGCAGACATTTAATGTTGATACAGTGTGGTTCTGTTCTATCTGGGAATTGAGATCCGTTGTGAGTCTCTGCTAGGTACTTCAAGTAGGGAAAACTGTGATTCATGCATCAGGCAATTCTTTTACAAATTGAATGTTCACAAACTGAGTGACTCTCACTCAACGATTGAAAAGCTCTGAAGAAACAGTCCTTATCTGGTCAGAGTGAAACTGTGAAGTAGTGTGGAGACCATGGGGGCTATCTGACAAGACACCCCAAGTCATACCCTGTGCTGGGATGCAGAGAGCAATGTGTGGAGAATTCACACTGAGAAAAAGAGGCCCTTGGCTTTCTGGATTTTAAGTCCCACCCACTGGAAAGAATCTAAATGCCAATCAAGGCTTACAAATGCCAACAAGAGCCAAGTAGCATGTTCAAAGGGGAAGGAATCAAGATGCCTGGCTCAGAACCCGGCTGTAACTGTTAGGACCCAAATTCCACACTCATTGTGTGTCTGTGGAGAGTTGCCTCATGGGCAGGAAAGCATAAACCAGCTCACTCCCCTCCACTGCCTCAACTGCTTAGGCCACACACAGAATTCAAGGCAATTGTGCTCTTTTGAGGTCTAGTAGAAAATGTAGGGTCGAGAATATTCCACAAGAAACAAACCCATATGTTCCTTGGACATTGTCTAGAAGACAGTATTAGTTTCATGGTGGAGACAAAAACTTCAATCTAGAATTTACATTTACTGTGTGTGTGTGTGTGTGTGTGTGTGTGTGTGTGTGTGTGTGTCCTTCCATGTGCTCATGAAGGCCAGAAGAGGGAATTAAATCACCTAGAGCTACAGTTATAGGCAGTGTGATTTCCTGATATAGGCGCTGAGAATTGCAATTGGGTCCTCTGGAAGAGCATTAAGTATTCTTAGCCATTGAGCTATCTCGCCAGCCCACTAGAATTTATATTTAAATTCAGCTTTGCATTAATAAGTGCTTCCTAAGGTGCTACTGAGAGTTTTCCTTGTAGCTGGCCAAGTGATCATCAGGTTTTTAAGGCCAGATCATTTTAGAGGCCTCTCCAATAATAGAAGCAGCCATTAGTTCATCAGCTGTGGCAGACAGCTGTGGCCATTAGAGCAAAGAATGAACAAAGCCTAGGGTAGACACAAACTGCTTCTGCAGTTTACACCACCTCTGTTCTTCTGGCAAAGGCTGAATGCAGCTGATAGCCATCACATGGTATTAGGAAGGATTCTGAGCCCTCAGTCAGCCACTGTCTGCCCTGGTTACAACGTGGGAAGTGGCAGAGTTTGCCATACCCAGGCTAGAGCCATAAATCTGTTAGGTCTGATTGGCAGGTAGCAAACTGTATTTTCAAAACTGTGATTTAGAAGAATATAACTCCTAGTTGACGAAAACGGAAGGCATGGTTTGGAATCCTAAGGGACAAGGAAAAGATAGGAGCATTAGTTTGGTTCTTAGTAGACATCAAACTGGCCTCCATGAGCTCATCTCTCTCTCTCTCTCTCTCTCTCTCTCTCTCTCTCTCTCTCTCTCACACACACACACACACACACACACACACAGACACACACACACACACACACACAGACACACACACACACACACACACACACACACACAGACACACACACACACACACACGAGTCCAGGAGCCTCAGTTCATTTTTGCCTATGGTCAGCTCAGTTCAGCTCAGGAACAGCGTTGCCTATCAGGAACACCTGCTGTAATCTTGTCTCGGCTCCATCTCTCTGCTCTGGGGACTGCAAAATCAGAGCAGCCCCATCTCTGCTAGGCCCTACACCCCTAGCCTTCTCTCTGGATGGGCCTGAAGAGCTGGGACTTTCTGGAATCCCATACAGAATGAAGAGTTTAAACCATCTTCTTTTCCAACCTCCAAAACTGGGCTAAAGCTCTAAGATACCTTGAACCAGGATCCTTTAAGACACTGATTTTAAAGTCCTTGAGAGGTCAATGCCAGTGAAGGGACGCTGTAATTGGAGGGAACACATCAGCCAATAAAACCAGCTGAGTGCCTTACAGGGAGATGTCAGGTGCCCTGTCCTTTAGGAAGCCACAGGAAACATCTCTCTGGGTTTGGTGACAGACATACAAAGCATGACAGTCCTAGGAGTCCAAGAAACAACCATTCATCCTGAACAAATAAATTCACAGGAACATGTCAACTTTGGGAATTCAGCCATTTTAAAGATCCATCCAGATCACTGGAGAAACTTGAAGACATAGGCTTTGGGAAAAAAAAAACTGTTAAATGAATTTGACTGAGTACAATTAAAAAGAGGCTCCAGTTTTATTCAAAAATTTTATTGGCCAAATTCTCCCGTTATTCAGCTCTCACATAACTCCACCTGTCAATCACAATAGTCACATGGGAGTATAATGTACTTAGCATATACTCATCTCACAAAACACATTAAAAACTTAATGCTTGGCATGTTACAAAGAAATGTAGATTTGTCTTCATTTCCTCTTTATGATTTTTTCCCCCTTTTAGAATTTTACTCACCGGTCTGGAGTTGGTGACAGGTGTGACACCCCAGCGCGTCTTTTGGCCAAAGGATGTCAATTACCCTTCATCGAAAACCCTGTCTCCCAAGTGGAAATACTTCAAAATAAGCCTCTCAGCATAGGCCGACAGACAAATAGCTCTGACATTGTTCAGATTGCTCCTCAAAGCTTGGTGCTTAAGTTGAGACCAGGTATGGAATGATGGATTTCCACCGTTAATGTCTGAGACTTCTGTCCACTAATACCTCTAGCAGACAACACATTACTGGTTATTGGGATCCCCATTCCCCAGTCTGAAGGAAATAGGAATGACGAATACATCTCTTTACTGCACTCCAAATGTGTCACTCAAGACAGCTTCTCTAGTGTGACCATTCAAATTACTCAAATGTCACTCACATCACTGCACATTTCTTCAAGGACTGAAATGTAGATTTAATCTCCCCTTTATTTGGTTCACGTTTTCTAAAGCCACATACACAATAACGCCGCTTATCTTCCATCTAAATGGATGCTACTTCTCCCAAGGAGATATAAAATATCCTAACGTACACCTCCTTCAGTCCTTCAAAACTCACCGCTGAGATATTTGCACAGACATGTTCATTTATAAATGCTACCACACAGTTCATGAAATTGCATACACACCTTAATAAGGTCACACTTGAGCTAGCTCAAGATTGGTTAGTTACAAATAACTGCTGTGGTTACGGATTTGCCTTTCTCATGGGCCATTATAGGCAGTGAGCAGACTCTGCAAGTGCAAGTCCGCCAAACGGAAGATTACCCAGTAGATCTGTATTACCTCATGGATCTCTCGGCCTCCATGGATGACGACCTCAACACAATCAAAGAGCTGGGCTCCCGGCTTGCCAAAGAGATGTCTAAATTAACCAGCAACTTTAGACTGGGCTTTGGCTCTTTTGTGGAAAAGCCCGTTTCTCCCTTTATGAAAACAACACCCGAGGAAATCACCAACCCTTGCAGGTAAGCGAACTCCCTGGCATCCCTGGGCACTGGTTTCTGCAGATGTAATCCGCACGCCTGAGCTGCCGTGCCAGGAGCTCGTTAACACCCTGGCATTTCTTTCTCATGTTGGGATCTCAGCAATTCCCTGCGGTCTAGGTAGTTTCCAGTCAAGGTGGGGTCATGGTTCTAGCCCACAGACCCTGCATCATCTGCCTGGTGAGCAGCTCAGGAGGTAGCCATCTAGGTTTCCTGTTTGTGGGCAAGGAGACTTTGTCTTTCACTGTCGGCCACACATACCGGTCCCTCGGAGATCTTCAGTCCTCAGTGATCACCACTTTCTAGGGCTATTTGATACTAACCCACATTTTTTTCAGAGTCTTTCTATCAAAGTAACATTTTTTTTGCAGCTTTCTCTGACGCACTTTGGGAAATGTGGCTTTCTCTCATCTCTGAGAGAAGAAGCCTTCACTGCAATTAAACTCAACAGGAAATGAGGCAACAACTCTATTATATAATCAGCCATTAAAATCATGTATTATGCAGATGATAGTCAGGGGCAAATTGCTTTGTGATGGCTTACCTGTGTGGTCAATGACATGTTCCCAGTCAAGTTATTTAATATTCTTCCCCTGAAAAAGAGCTACCATTTGCTCCCTGCCAGCCTCTATGCTGAACACTTCGTATACATGATCTCACTCCATCTTTATAATGATGGCAAGCTGGTCTCATGAGTCCTGTTCAGAGGAAGTGGCAAGGCAGTGGGAGAGGTCAGCAGTTCACCCAAGGCCACATGACTGAACAAGGATTTGTGAAAAGATCTGGTTTGGTCCAAAGCACTAGCCTTATACCACAATTCTCTCTCTCTCTCTCTCTCTCTCTCTCTCTCTCTCTCTCTCTCTCTCTCTCTCTCTCCATTTCACTCTCCCTCCCTCTCTCTCATAAACACACACACACACACACAATTCCCCAAATGTATGTTAGCATTTGATATTTTAATACATCAAAGGGAGCAGTATCTATAGGAAACAAATAATGTTATTTCAGTTTAGAAATTTAATATAGTTCTCATAAGCCAGTCAGTGGTGGCTCAAGCCTTTAGACCCAGCACTTAAGAGGCAGAGGCAGGTGGATCTCTGAGTTCAAGGACAGCAAAGGAAGTTCCTACACAGAGAAACCCTGTCTTGAAGAAGGAGGAAGAAGAGGAAGAAGAGAGGAAGGAGGTGGGGAGGAGGAGGAGGAAGAAGAGGAGGAAGAGAGGAAGGAGATGGGGGGGAGGAGGAAGAGGAGGAGAAGGAGAAGTTGTTAGTATAGTTCTCAACTGTAATCTAACATAGCCCCAAACAAGTTTACTCTGAAAGAAAAGTCTTACTGATTCTAATTCTTAGGAATTGTGTTCGGTTGCGAGTGACAGAGACACTGACTTGAAAGAATGACTTTTCTCTCCGCCACACAGAGGAGTCTGGAGAAGGGCCGTTCAGGGCTGGCTTAGGCCCACACACAGGAATCCAAGGCTTCCCTACTGTCTGCTCTGCCAGTATTGGTACTTGGGTCTTGTCTTCATGGTCCAAGAAGGCTGCTGGGGCACTAATCACATCTCCATCCCAGAAAGTAAGAAGGGGAGAAAAAAAAGCCAAATCAATAAAGATCTAGTTGGAATGCTCTCCAAAAGCACACTGCAAACAGTGCTGCTTGATGACTTTGGTAACTGAATGCACCAAAATAATCACCATCCAGACTTGTCTTCCCCTTGGAAGGATTCTTCATGACCTATATAGTCAGCTCTGCTTCCTCAGAAGCAGCCACTTTCTGATTTCTGTTGTTTAGGTTGCTTTTGCCTATTCTTGGATCTCATATAGATGTAAAAGTGTGTAGGGTGTACTCTTCACATCTGGCTTATTTATTTATTTATTTATTTATTTATTTATTTATTTATTACACTTCTTTTTTATTCTTTGTGGCTTTCACACCTTGCATCTTGATCCCACCCAACTACCCGTCCCCTCAAATCTGCCCTCCTCTGCCCCCTGTAATCTCCCCCACAAAATGAAGAAGTAAAATTTAAGAGAAAAGAATAACAACAACAAAAAGAAATAAAAATCTCTTCTTGGGAATGATAGTGTGACACAGTGAGTCACACAGTATACCCTTTAGTCCACATATCATTACTTGCAAGTGTTTATTGCAATGTAATCGGTTCTGGTTCGAGGCCTCTGGTTTCTGCTACACTGTAGTGGGTAGCCATTCCAGCTTTGTTTATTGCAATGTAATCGGTTCTGGTTTGAGGCCTCTGGTTTCTGCTACACTATCGATACTGGGCCCTCACTGGGACTCCTCTTAGATATCTTGCCGTTGCCCTGTGTCATGGAGATCCTGCAACTTTGGGTCTGCAGGATCGGCCCCTTCATGTGATCCAGGAGATCATAGATGGGGTGGATGTTGGGATGGGCCAACTCATAGCCCTGGTTTCTGGGCCTAGGTGGTAGCTGAGTTGGTCAGCCCACCAGCTCTTCCCCACCCTTTCCACCAGGGTGAGCTCTCCAGCACGGCTCCTGGCTAGTTCATCTTATGTAGCAAGGAGCAAAGGACAGGGCTGGTTCTCCTGCTCTCACCCCTCAGGGCCAGCTCTACTGTGTTGTCCAGGTGAGGTGCAGGGGCCACTCTCCCAAGTGCTGCACCTAGTGAGGGGCAGGGCCAGCGCCCTTACTCTCTTGACCTCAGGGCCAAGTCTCCTACTTGCCCCAAGTGACAAGGTGTGAGGGGAGGAGAGCATCTTTCCCTCACCCTGGATACCACATGGCAGACGAGGTAGGTGGGGCCAGCTCTCCCACTCTCATGTCCTTAGAGCCAGCTCACCCATGCCTCTGCCAACAGGGTCAGCCCTACTGTGCTGGCCAGGCAAGGTGCAGGGCCTGCTCTCCCGAATGCTGCAGACGGTGAGGGGCAAGGCCAGCTCTTCCACTCTCATGTCCCAGGAGCCAGCTCTCCTGCCTGCCACGGATGTCAAGGGGTGAGGGGGGAAGGGGGCACCTCTCCCTAGCCCATGCTGCTGCATGACAGACAAGTGGAGGGGCCAGCCATCCCATGCTCATACCCTCAGGGCTGGCTTCCTTTGTTCAATAAATTGTTCCTAGATGTCTTTATGACATTGTTGTGCTTATCAGCAGTCTGCTCCTCTTTGTTTTCACATGCAGCCTACAGCCCTTTCTGGATCTGCTGCAGTTTCTTTATTCATTCTTCCATTGATAAATAATTGGGCTTTTCCCTCAATTTGGACATTGTGGAAAATGTTGGTATGACCATTTGTATATAAATATTTAAAATAACGGATTACTTTTTTATTTCTCTTAAATGCATAAATTGAATAGATTTACTGAATTGTACACTTTTTTTTAGCTTTTCAAGAAACTACCAGGCTCTTTGCAAAGTAGATGTGCTACCTTTTATTTCCAAGAACAGTTTGCAAGCTTTCCATGTGATCCACATCCACACCATCATTACTGGATGATGGTGTTAGTAGGATTAGAATTACTAAATTTTCACTAAAAACGTCAGTCCTTTTCATTTTAGGCATTCTGAGTTTATAATGCTATCTTGCTGTTGCTTTAATTTGTGTTTACTGATGCATGACACTGAATATCTTTTCAGGTATTTATTTGTCCTAATATCATACTTTGGGAAATATCTTTTCAAATCTTTTAACTATTTAAAACTTTTTGATTATCTTATTAATATTGTTTTATATGGGTTCTTTTAATTTTGTGTATCAGTGTTTTGTATGTCTGTGCACTATGCATGTGCAGTGCCCTTAGAGTCCAGAAGCGGGAGTCAGAACCCTGGAACTGGAGTTGCAGATGGTTCTGAGCCGTTCACTATGTGGGTGCTGGGAACTGAACCTAGGTCCTCTGCAAGAGCAGAAAGTGCTCTTAAAAGTTAAGACATCTTTCTTGCCCCCCTTTATGTACTTTGAATACAAGTTCTTTGGCCAATATGTTTCTCAGATATTCTTAACAGTTTGTAGCTTGTATTTTATTTTATTAACAATGTCTCTTTAAAATTTTGATGAAGATCAGCATATCAATTTTTAATTTTGTAGTTCATGGTTTTTTTTGTTGTTGTTCTGAGAAACTTTGGCCTACTCTAAGGTGATAAAAAAATGTCTTCTATATTTTCTTATAGAAACTTTAAGATTAAAACTCAGACCTGTGATCACGACCAAATGAATTTTTATATTGAGAATGAAAACATTGTAATTCGACTTGATTCCACGTAGAACTGGTTATTCCAGAACTATTTGTTAAGCAAGACTTTCCACACTGAATTTGCTTGATGTCTCTGTGAAAACTTAGGTGGCTGCATAGGAGTCTAAATGTAGACATTCGTTTCTCTTTCATTGATGCCTTGACTCTGGGTCATGGGACAGCACATGTCTCAGTCCTACTTACAGTAGCTTTATAAAAAGAGAAATCAGAAAAGTAAGTCCTCCAACCTTGCCCTTCTTTTGATGTCCCCAGATCCTTTGCATTTCCACTTAGATTTTAGAATCAATTTACCAATGTCTCCAAAAAAATATGTTGAGATTTTGAAAGAGACTGTAATGAAGCCATAGACCAGTTTGGGGAGAGTGGACCTCTTAAACCTCTTGAAAATGGCTGGTCATGTCACGTGACACGGATCTCTGCTTCTTTGATTCTTGTTAAATGTCTCTGAGGACCACTTCACTGTTTTCAATGTAAAAAACAAAAGAAAAAAACCTTTCACTCCCTCCTTTCTTTATATAATCTATTTTTTGAGATTTGTAAAATCTCAGTCTTCAATAGTAGCTTATCAAAATGCAACGTAGTTTTGGATATTCATTCTTGTCCTAACACCTTTGCGGATTTTCTCTCATTAATTCTCACCTGCTTTTGTAGATCTCACCTGGTTTCGTAGACTTCTTCTGATTTTCTAAGTACAGTCAGGTCATCTGTGAGTAACAATGTCTTCTTCCATACCCATCCCTCTGTCTATCTTTCCCTGCTTTGTTGTGTTAGCCAGGATCACCAGCACAATGTTTAACTGATGTGGTGAGAGGACAGACCTGGCCGTGTTAATGGGCTTTGAATATACTGTCAGCAAGTGATGTTTTCAATTTCATTTATAAGGCAAGAAAGGTTTCTCCTATTCCTGCTTTGATACATTTCTCCTCTTAATTACAAATGAATGCTGGATTTTATTTTCCCAATTTAAGAAGTTTGGCCAGAAATTTTACCCAAAATGTTCTATCTATTTACATAACAAAGATAGCTAAAAAGAAACATACTCCTCCCCTAAAAATTAGGATTCTGTTCCTGGATAGATTAAACACTAGATGGCTTCTAGCAATTCCTGTAACACAAGACATGTAGATGTCTAGGAAGAGTGATACTTATTCAAATGCATTCTTTTAAAATGCCAAGTTATAAATAGTAAAGCGTGGCCACTGTTATCAATTACTCGACCCATCTATAAAGGTAAATGCATTGGTTACTGAAAACATCTCATCTAATATAACAGCATTCCTTCTGCTTCTGGCCTTTTCTTTGGTAAATTGAAGAGCTCTGTACCTGCCTGAAGTCTGTATGTAATTATTTGGCATATCACATATCCTTCTGCAACAAGCCTCAGTAGAGTCTAATGGAGGGCAATTCCCATCAGTACCTAGTACTTCTGCTTCCTTCTTCCTGTCAGATAAGACGTAGCAACTTGACATATAATAGGGAAACAATGAGTCTAGAATGTTATCAGGGAAACAATTAAAATGAACAAGGTTAGATGACTCAGCTAAACTGGGAGGCAACACCTTGAAACAGCAATGAAACCTAGTCCTTAAAGAAGCTTCTGGAAAAATCACAGTAGTTTGGCTTTGTATTTAGTTCTATGTATGCATTTAATTTCAACATCATTTTTGTTTTGTTTGGCTTTGTTTGAGACAAGGTCTCATGCTATAGCCAAGGCTGGCCTTGAACTTGCCATGGAGCATGACTAGCCTTGAAATCAAAGCAACTATCCTACCTTAGCCCAAGTACTGAGATAATTGGAGTGAGCAACCATACTTGGCTTACATTCAAGCAGTATTTCATTCATTCGTTTGTTTAAAAAAAATTACAGAGCCTGAAGCAGTATGCTGAGTGTGGAAATATCTGGGGGCGGGAGATCTGGACCCGTTCCATGAGGAACTGAAGTTTTTTAGTGGACAGGCACATTGGATGATAACACGAGCTCCAGAGTCAGCTCTGGATGAAATCTTGGCTCATAGAGTCACTCCTAACATGGCCTTAGCTGGGTCATTTCTCCTCTTAAATCCTGTGTCTTTTTCAGTAAATTGAGTCATAGTTCTAATCACACAGAGTGGTTGTAAGAATTAGGTCAGATCAGGAATGGAAGCATTTGGCTTGACTTAAGTTCTCAATAAATACCAATAGTAACCATAGTAACCATAGCACACAATCAGAGGAGACCAGACCCCTGCGCAGTGTGTATCAAGTAGGGACCTGAAAGAAAATTGTGCATTTGGTCTCCTGAAAGAATCTAATGTATCTTTTAGGCTAAAGCTGCTTCTTTATTTTTTTCCTGGCCAAATTCATCATTCAAGTTGTAAATTCAAAGTACTTTAAAAAAAATTGCAACACTGTTTTTCTTTCCATTGTATCTCTAGCTCTCTAAGTTCCTCTGTCCAGCTAGCATCCCACACATATACACAACAGGATGAAAACTCATGTTTCTTAATCAAACCAAATCTTGTAAGTATAGAATAAAATGTCATTAGTAAGAAGACAATGAAAGATAAGAGGAGAGAGCCTGGAAGGATTTTGCAACATGCAGTGGCCTTTGTATTTAGTCCCTTTGCCCTTTACAGGGAAGACATTGACTCTGGAGTAATCCGAGACTGAATGAGCTCAGAACAACAGACATTCAAAATAACCATCCGTTCCCTTTCCCTCATTAACTCATCACCTCATCTCTAGTTATTTCCATCGAGTGCTCTCCAAACTTTCAAATCTCAGGACTCCTTTACACACTTAAAAATGAATACGTCTTGAGCCATCAAGATAGTTCAACAGCCAAAAGCACTTGCCATGGGAGCCTGATGACTGAGCTCAATCCCTGTATCCCATGGTAGGAGAGAATAGACTCCTGAAAATTGTTCTCTGACCTTACTCATGTACATACATTACACACACACACACACACACACACACACACACACACACACACACACAATAATAAAAAAAATAATGCCTCACCCATGCACAGTATTTTACACTGCTAATTCCCGTCCTCAGTTGACTGAGCCAAGAGGATCTGAAGCCAATCTGACCTACAAAGAGAGACTCTGACGATGATGATGATGATATACCTCCAAGAGAGCTTCAGTTTATGTAGGTTTTATATATAGTAATATTACCTTATCAGAATATAATAGAACAAATAAGCATTGATTTGTTGGTTTAATATTTACAATAAGAAATACTACATATCATTATAACATGTTTTAATGAACAATAACTACACTTTCAAAACAAAACAAAAGTAATCAGCCAGTCTTTCATTATCAAAGAGAGTGAAAAGAGTCTACATTTTTTTGGCAAATTTCTAAAGCAGTGGTTTAACTGAAGGCAACTGGATTACCACACCCACTTTTACATTTAACCTATTGCAATGTTTTTGATAGAATTCCTTGAAGAAAGTCAAACCCCACACAGAAATGTATTTGTCAAAGGAGAATCCCATCTGATAGTTATGTTCAATGACTGGGTCCACTTGTCTACCCTTACTTTAGAGTAAGGGACAGATGACTGTTCCAGTGTAGAATCTGAAACAGTATCAATTCCTGTTCTGTTACATTGCAGTCCATTGATCTGTCTGCACATGAGTGACTCTTACCACTCATGACTGCAGTGTGATATGTTGGTGCTTTGGAAGATAGGAGCTCACTGAGTTACACAGATCCTGCAGAATCCGTGATATCAAAAGTCATGCTTGTTAATATCACCACCAACCTCATCACATGTGTCTTGAAGCACTGGAAATGGTTGGGAGTTTGTCAATCTCTGAAGTAGCAAATGAGAACTTCCTTCAATTCAAATATTCTAGTTACCTTGACTGTTGCTACTGGTGGCAAATGACAGCATCTGTGTTCTTGGAAATGACAGTCTTGCTTTGTTCATTTTTAAGAACATGTCTGCCAAATATTCAACTTGGATTAATTCAAGTTTAGCTGTCAATCATTCCTTCAGGGGAAAATGATGCTCCTGTAAAAAGGGCCAAGTCAGCTCCTTCATGCAAATGTTTCCTCTCTGTATTTCATGGGCAGGGGAAATGCTCTATGCAAACTTTCCATGTGTTGAAAAAAACTATATATTCGGAGATGCACAGCTAATGCAATTAATGGTTTGTAGTGGTTCCTCAAGGACAATCAAGTGTAACTAGCATTCCCTCTTTTATTAAGTTGAGAAACACCCATCAGGACACTGAGTAGACTTAGGACAACTGCCTCAACATGTCAGAGACCCCAGCCCTCCTATTGCTCTCCAAATGACAGTGAAACATCCCACAGTAAAAAGCAAATGTTGCTGGGCGGTGGTGGCGCACGCCTTTAATCCCAGCACTTGGGAGGCAGAGCCAGGCGGATCTCTGTGAGTTCGAGGCCAGCCTGGGCTACCAAGTGAGTTCCAGGAGAGGCGCAAAGCTACACAGAGAAACCCTGTCTCGAAAAACCAAAAAAAAAAAAAAAAAGCAAATGTCAGCTATAAAATGCTTAAAGGGATTTTCTGTACTACGAGTACACAGCATATAGCTTCTTTCTGCAAAGATAAGAAAGCTATGTGCAAAAAAAAAAAAAAAAAAAAAAAATAGATAAAAAGAAGGGAATAGAAGTCATTTCCAGTTCCTGACAGAGAAAGGTAAAGTTTGGTATATGTAAGTATGGTCTTATTTTATCAGTACTTACTTATTTTAAAAGTTAACAAAATGTAAGTAGTACTTCTTTAGATTGTGCTTCATAATTATCCTGCAACTGAAATACAAATCCATTGTTGTCTAGGGTACTGGAATTGTTCCTTGGTGAGAAGAGCCTCTTCCCTTTAGTTCTGTTGCTGAGGAGGTAGCGTCCAAAGGTGCCACTCATTAGAGGCAGACCTGATGACGCAAGGCTCTCTATTCCAGTTTCCCAGCCGTGACCCACCTCTAATGGTCTGCTTGGCTTTCCCTCCATGTCCCCTGTCATTTAACCATCTGAATGAATAATATTCAAATTTCACCCATTTCCCAAAACCATTGAGTTCACTGCTAGGGAAATGGCTCGGTCACTAAGGTGCTTGCTGCACTGGCCTGAGGACCTGAGTTCAGATCCCAGGACCCACACAAGAAGCCAGAGCTGCAGTGTGCACCTGTAATCCCAGTGTCGGGGAGCTGGAGGTGGGGAGATCTCTAGAGGTCACTGGTCAGCCAGTCTAGCCAAACTGGTGAGTTCCAGGTTAAAAGAGAGATCCTGTCACATACAAAAAATAAAATAAAATAAATAAGGTGGAGAGTGATTGACAAAGACACCCAAAGTCGACCTCTGGTCTCCACATATGCACAAAACACACACACACACACACACACACACACACACACACACACACACACACTACACATATGAACACACACAATTATCTCTTTATCAGAGTCTCCTCTAAGAGGAGATATTCTAAGCAGCAAAGATGCAAATTTCTCATATTCAAGTCAGTTGCCAGTTTTTTTGTTCTAGAAGATGCTCCAGTGTGTTGCAAACCAAGAGCCCCAAATAAAGGACTCACACTTTCTAAGAACAGTTAGGTCTCAGGGAAAATGCTAAGCCAAGCATGGCTCTCCACTTCCTGTGCCATATCATCTTCACAACAACTTTGTGAACTAGGTGAGGACTCTGACGTCCAGCAGTGCTACGTGACCTGCCTAAGGATAGACAACTGCTTGATATGTCTGTTCTAAACTGAATGCATTGTCGACTGCCAAACAGCTCCTCCAGATACTGTGGGAGCCATGAGGACACCTGGTGAATATTGGAACCATTTGAAATATTTGACTTCTTCCTTACATCACACTTTGAAATACTTTTTATATTTAAGAGTAAAAAAAAATGTGTAAAAGTTTTAAGGTATACATCTAAAATATAAAATTAAAAGACAAAAGAAAGATAAGAGATTAGTATTGTTCAGAGGGCATGCAAAATTAAAATAAAAATAGCCCTTGGAGCTGGAGAGATGGTCCAGTGGTTAAGAGCACTGGCTGCTCATCCAGAGGACCTAGGTTCAATTCCCAGCACCCACATGGCAGCTCACAACTGTCTGTAATTCCAGGACCAGGAGATTGGACACCTTCACACCAATGCACATAAAATAAAGTTAAAAAAATATTCTTTAAAAAAATAGCCCAATAGAAGAATATACAAAGGATATAAGCCTACCAATTGGAAAAGGGTTAAAAATAAAATGTCAATAAAGATAGATAAGTGCTGAGTCCTAGTCATTAAAGGAAATGAAAAATAACATTCAGATGACATTTTTAGACGTCAATTGTCTTGTTTTTCCTCATTTCTGTTGTAAACAGTCTGGCCTCAAGCACCAACATCAAAAATGCCAGCAGACAGTACCATATGGGAAGGAGTTTGTAAATATGGGTCAAAAGGCAAACCAGCAAACCCCCATCAAAGAATGTTTTCTAAGGAAAGGAATGGCATAACTTGCAGATGGGAACATAAATGATTGCTCTATTATTTAGTCACTGAAAGGTCATTGCTGTTTTAGTTGTTAATTTTTTATTTTGATAATTTTGTACATGTACATGATGCATTGTGATCATGTCCACCCCTAGGCCCCTCTTTAACCCCTCTCCCAGTCCTGTGGCCTCTTCTTCTCAACTATCTGTCTTCCGCTTTCGTGTCTTATTATTTGGGGCAGGTCTGGTGCAGGCAGCCATATGTGTGTTCATGATTTCCATGGCCATATCGTATCTAGTAGGCAGCATTTCATAGTGTACCCAAACTTTATTTTTAATAGACACACTTTGGAAACAACCATGAACCAAAAGGCCAAACAAACTGGTATTTCCATATAATAGAACACTACTTCAGAATTTAAAGAAGCAAGCCATTAATTCATACAATAATGTTGATGAGTCACAAAGTAATTGTACCAAGTAAGAGAAACCAGAGAGGTAGTCACATGTCACTTTAGTGGCAGAAGCACAGTCTGAGAATTGTGATGTCATAGTTCAAATACCATAGACTGTTCTTACTAATATAAGACATTCTCACGCAATTAAGAAATGCATAAGATGCCACCAGACTTTTTAAATGAATTTCAGCAATAAATGATGATCAAGCCAACTATGAGACAGCTCACGGCCATTGAAATTCATATTTATTCCCTTCCTTATATGTTTGTATAGACACAAATTTTCTTCAGTGAACATGCTTTTGTTATTTTTTATAATAGAGAGATTGGTTCTAATTATATCTGTAATCAAATGCATTATCTGTCCTTGGGTGTGTGAAGAGATCTCTGTCAGAACTGGCACAGCCTCTGCACAGGCCATCGTGCTGCATTGCTTAGCATTTTTAATCTCTTCCAAGCCTCATGACAACCCTGCCAGGTAGATATCACACATGGTCATCACTTCAACTTCAAAGAGGCCTGATGCACAATACTAAGAGAAGAGAATTATAAACTGAATTCTGAGAGTTAGAAACAAACATCATGAATCAGAAAGGACATAGACAAAGTGGCCTGGAAATTCACATTTGCTCCTGGGCCAATTAGACCAGGTGTCTCCACACAGCTGAAATAATAGACAAACCTTGTATGTTAGGAGAGCACAGGACACTATTGTGTAATATTTTGATCACATTCTGACAGTAAAGTTTGCTTTGAATCAGAGGGTGGAGCTAGCCACTAGCAATCAAAATTAACCATAGAGGTTTTGGAGGACTGAGGACAGATAAGAGACAGGAAGTAGTAAGGCAGGGCTGAGAGAGGATCTCAGCCTTTTTGGATGGAGGAACGGAAGAGATAGGTGGTCACTGGTGGCTTCTCCGCCACTTCTCTGATCATTCAGGTTCTTACCCCAGTATCCAACTCCTGGTTTTTTATTGATAAAGAATAATTAGATAAACTCATCAGAACACAAGGACACAGAGGCAAGTGTACACCACATCCATTCTGTGCTCTTGCTATTCCTCCTATCCCATTGGCTGACAGATTCTAAAACTTCTCTTTGGCCTAGGAAGTGGAACCAAGGTCAGGAGGGGCCTTCTGGGGCCAGTAGCATCTTTTCTTGGGATCACTGTCTCAAGATATTTGGGCTATAGTGCTAGGGTTCCTAAACTGCCCTGTTCTTATGCTTGGGAACACAGAGTCTGACCTGCTTTCTATGCACATCTGCTAATGAAAAGATGATCATCTCAATGGACATCAACATTCTTGTCCCCATGAAGTCCCCAATCATTCAGTTCTGTAGTCCTGTCAGTTATCATCACTCATGATATTGATTGACCTACAATATATTAAACATTGTTTGTGGTGATGTTTTATTTGTGTACCCCAATAAAGCTTATCTGGAGATCAGATGGAAGAGCCAGCCACTATATTAAACATAGAAGTCAGGCAATGGTAGCACACACCTTTAATCCTAGCACTGGAAGGCAGAGATTCATCTGGATATCTATGAGTTCAAGGCCATGCTGGGAACCGAGCCAGGTGTGGTGGCATACGCCTTTAATCCCAACACTAGTTAACCATAGAGGTCTGAAGGTCTGTACAGACAGACAGGAAGTGATAGAGCTGGGCGGAAAGAGGAAGTGATGTAGCTGGGCAGAGAGAGGAAGTGAGATGGCAGGGCACAGAAAGAATATAGGTGTGAGTATATAGGAAGTAGCTGTCTCTTTGGTTGAGGATTTCCTAGGAGTAAGAACAGCTGGCTTATTTCTGCTTCTCTGATCTCTCAGTTTTCACCCCAAGATCTAGCTTTTAGTTTTTAATTAATAAGACCTTTTAAGATTCATCTTACAATTGTCCCAAAAGGAATTAGGTTCCTGTGAGTCTTTGTTTCGGTTAATTGACCAATAGTCCCCTTTATTTTATGTGTATCTCAGTTTAAGGGCATCTATCTGATTTAGTCAATATTGTTGATGTATTACTGATGAACTGTAATGTCTGAAGGAAGTTTATTTCTACACCAATCACACCCCAGCCTTGTTGCACTTAAGAACGCTAGACAACATTCCAGTGTTAGACATGGGGAGCATTTCAAATAATGAAATCATCAATAAAAACAAGAAAGAAATGAAAACTAAAGCCAGATGGCACTAAGTAGACTACTAAAAGGCCACTTATGTGTTTACGCTGTGAGTGCTGAAGGGAAGCAGAGCCTTGCCTGGGATGACCTCATCTGGGAATTTGCATAAGGAAATTGACTTCTTTTCTCTCTCTTTTCACGTCTATCAATAAAAAAAAAAAAAAAAAAAAAAAAAAATGATGCAAACGCTGGGCTATTCAGCTACATAAGAGGCAGAAGCCAGAGGATCACATGCTCAAAACATGCATGGACTCACTCGGGGAGTTCAACCCAGCCTGGGTTACTTAATAAGACCCTATCTCTAACAAAGTAACACACACACACACACACACACACACACTCACTCACTCACTCACTCATACAATGAATTGGATCCACTTTAGCAAGTAAGTGAATTTAAAAAATTATAGAATCTAAAAATAATGAGGATCCAGATCTACCTCAGGTAGTAGATGTGGCTAACAGAAGTCTGACTCTGGTAGATGCACCTGCTCTTGGTGTGCTGACAGACCAACTGTTAGATCTGCAAAGCAGAGGCCAGGGAATTGTGTGTGATCTGCAGTGGTCACCCTGCGGCCTAAGGCGGTATACCACACTCTTAGTGGGGCTCCTCCATGCTATCTCTTTTCCTTCTACAGCAATGGTTGGCAAACCTTGGCATGCAGCTGAAGGCTTGATACAACACAGATTGCTAAACCTACCCTTGGCATTTCAACAGAAGATATGAAGTAGTATGTAGAGGTTTCATTTCTACTACCAGTGATCCTGTAGTGCTCATGGTCCAAAGACTTAACTTGGGTCTATATTATTGGCTCCATTGTTTTCAAGATAAAGCCCAAAGCTAAAAAGCATTGAGTAGCTTTCCCTGAGTTTCATGGATAGCTAGTAACTGGCTTCCAAACATGAATATGACAGAATCCTCAATCAGCTCTTCCCATTTGTTCTGATGTAGTTTCACACTACCATGGCATTTCAACCACAGGTTTAGTTCCTGGCTGGTCTGTGTGATATATTGTATCACTGTGGAAGCATTGTTTCCTAGGGTATGTCAACTTGACACAGCTAGAATCATTTTAGAAGAGGAAATCTCCAAGTGAGAAGAAGCCGCCACCAGATGGACCTGTGGGCAAGCCCTGTGGTTCATTTTTTTGCTTGATGATTGATGTGGGAGGGCCCAGCTCAATGGATGGGGTGATACCCCTGGCCTGGTGGTCCTGGGTGCTTTAAGAAAGTAGGCTGAACAAATCACTACAATCAAGTTAGTAAGTGGCCCTCCTCTACTGCCTCTGCATCAGTTCCTGCCTCAGGCTCCTGCCTTGACTTCCCTGGGTGATAGGTTACAAGCTGTAAGATGAACTAAACCCTTTCCTTCCCAGGTTGCTTGATCATTGTGTTTTATCGCAGCAATAGAAACCCCAAGACAAAACCCAATAGCTTGGCTGTGGATGCTGGGCCCATGGCAGACAGGGTTGAGACTAGAGGAGAAAGGAGACTCATGCTTGATAACAAGTCAAGATATCTGATTACAAAGCAACACAAAGTAGTTATCATCAGGTAAACTTATCAGTAGATTTTCGTTTGTATGCACTAGAAAGAAATGGTTATGCACCCTGCAATAAGGGTCTGGTGACAGGATTCCCTGCAGCCCCTGTTGGAACCTGTGTACAATGTACATTAGGCTTCGAATACATATTAGCCGATAGTCAACATGGGGAAGACCTTAACTTAAGATTTCCTGCCAAGTCCCAGAGTGAGGAGGCCCTTTAGAAAAGCAATCGTCCTCTAAGGAGCCGCGCCCAGAATAGCAGGTCTACTAACTGCACTGGATCACATTTGAGAATGATTTTCATATTCCTTTTGTAGCAGTATTCCCTATTTCTGCTTACCTACATTCGGGTTCAAGCACATTTTACCACTGACTGACGATGCCGAGAGATTCAACGAAATTGTGAGAAAACAGAAGATTTCTGCTAATATTGACACACCCGAAGGTGGATTTGATGCAATTATGCAGGCTGCTGTGTGTAAGGTATGGTGTGTGTGTGGGGGGGGGGGGGTCGGTGCTCCATCCTATTAACGTAAATTTCATCTCTTATTAACCAAGCTGCTGTGGGAAGCTGAGCTAACTCTCTTTCCTTTGATCACCATATCTCTACATTTGATCCTTTTCTTAAAATATAAAATTTCTTAAATATTTAATCTAGTCATGTTGAAGTGGGAGAATGTTTCATATGTCTGGTATCTGAATAATCAAAGTATCCTAATATAAGGAAACTTTGGTTCAAAGATCAGATTAGTTGTTTTTTAATTAATTATAGTAGAAAAATTAAAGGCAGAACATTAATAAACAAATTTAAAATGTTCGAGTCAGTAAACAGCACATATAATTACATAACTATTGTATATTTAACCTTTTTTATGATGTGGGGCCTTGTTCATGCTAGGCAATCACTATACTAACTCTACTAATGAGCTACACCCCCAGCCCTTGGCTTTGAGAGGCAGAGTTTCATTACATAGCTCAAGATAAAATCTGTTGTTTTGAACTAATGAAGTCAGGACACACATTGTCTGTCAGGGCCAGATCATCCTTGACTGTTGGAGGAATATTAAGGAGGATGGTCACCCTATCTAAACATTAGTCCATTGTGGGCAATACTGAAGCTTCTAGAAGGCAGAAGAGTGAGGAGTTACAGGAGGAAAGGAAGGATAAGGGAGGTGAGGACAGCCAGCAGGAGTTTTGTCCAAAGGCTTCCTAGACTGATGTTAGTTCTGGGAGATCGCTGCTCAGACACAGACTGCAATCTCCACCAGCAGGACCCTGGGGCCATCATCCATCAGCAGTTCTTGTATTTGTGTTAGGTGTATAATTCTCAGGTGACATCATTAGAAATACATGCCTAAATGTTGGGTGACATTCTAATGAAACGGGCTTACTTTATAACCAATTTTCATTGCATTTAGCTTGAAATCAGAATGACTGTGACCTTCCCTACAACCTCCTCTCATTTCCTCCCCCCCCCCATGAATTGAAAATGGAACAATAAAAATCAATAACGAAGTCAAGATGAACTCAACACTACTTATAGTGGAACTATTTTTTGTGATGCAAAAAAAATTGAAGGTTGTCCAGGAAAAAGCAAATGCTATGAATTTCATGTCTTTAATAAGCTATAAATTTACTATAGATAAAAAGGCTAGAATGGGCTATCCATACATCACTCAGAATCCGAATGTTAGAAGCTGCACAATCCTCAATTTGGGCCTGTCCATCTCCATACAGCCTATGGCTTCCTTCTTGCTCTAGGAAAAGATTGGCTGGCGCAATGACTCGCTTCACCTCCTGGTTTTTGTGAGTGATGCCGATTCTCATTTTGGAATGGACAGCAAGCTGGCAGGCATTGTCATTCCCAATGATGGGCTCTGTCACTTGGACAACAGGAATGAATACTCCATGTCAACTGTCTTGGTACGTAACCCGCACACTCTTTAGCTTTCAGAGCCACAAGTAGACCCACGTGGCGACAACTGCTATGAAACCATATGGAATCACCCACCCACTTGGTGGAATCGGTGTATATTTTCTATTTTAGGAGCTAGAAATTGCTCTGTTCTGCCTCACTTGCAATGCAGGTTCCACAGAGTGCTCAGGTGACCTCCACTAGGTAGGCGGTGGGCATGTGCTGAGAATTTAAATCAGCTAGGTCACAGGTGAGCCCAGAACCTCTCCAGCTTCAGAGAGATCATGAGGCCAACAAAGAACAACACAGATAGCTTTCTATTCTCAACCGCAATGGTCCAGGTCAGAACAGTACCACTGAGGGCTTTTTGAGCATCGTTATCCCACAACCGTGATGCTCTTCTGTTTGGAACAGATAATCAAGTACTGCTTGGTTGGTGCTTATTAACACTTGGCTTATTTTCTGTCATTGAAAAATGCTGGTAACATTTAAAATATAAAGAAAACCTTAATGGTTGTCAAACGAGGTAAAAATTTCAAAGGTCTTTGCCCTACATGGTCTCATCTGATCTTCTGCAGGACTCTGTGTCTAACTGCTGTTTCCATGAACAGATCATGTGACTACCAGGCTTGTAAATGTGATGTCCTATACTCAAGAAACTAGGTGGATGTTTAAGACCCAGAGAACCCTCTTTGACCTCCACTAGTCCCAAAGCAGTCTGCTCATTTCACCTTCATTCACGGATGTCTTCATGCACATCTCTGTACAGCAATTCGTTTGCTTGCTCTGTCCTTCTCATGGTGCTTTCCTCAGCGCCTGGGCTGGTTTGTTACTGTTGTTTTCTAACAACTCAGTGCCTACATTACAGTCCGTGCTGACAAATAAGTGAGATTGGAGGAAGAAGCATCAACCTGGGAAAGTCCTGTTAGCATATTTAACACAGTGGGAAGCATGGCTCAGAAAAGTTAAAGGACCCTTCAACAGATGATGATGGGAAGAACACATAGGAAGGAGAGGGGGAAAACCTGGAATTCCAAGGTCAATTGGAAAAAAAGGGGGGGAAATCTATTAAAAGCTATTTTATGCAAACTCTACTAGTTCACAAATTTAGGGCATTCTTTGACCTGATTCTGGACTTCAACCTAGATGTCTTTGAACGCTATTTATTCTCCACACATACATGGTCTCTAATCTCAATCTTTTCATGTGAGAATCAAAGTGATTATTGATAAAGTTTGTCTTTTAGTCAACGAGGTTCCAGGAAATGGGTCCTTTTGTCATTAATTTATCGAATACCCCATAATAGAATTATTGAAAACAAAAAGATCATAGACTCAACAACATCCATTACCTAATACAATTCTCATTTAATAAATGTTCAGCTCATTATTCTGAGTAAATTTCTGCATAAGCATGGAAGCCGTAGGCCATTTCAATCCCCCTGTCCTTTGGGTTATTTTTAGTGTTGAAAGCAAATCTAGATTCCCAGGACCACCAAATAGAACCCGTTTCTGGCCTTGAGTTTTCTATAGAATTATGAGCACTAAAGTAACAGATCTCATTAAAACATAAAACAGCATCCTCTGTGGGCTGTATGGTATGATATTGGCTCCACGTGAAGCAGAAGACAGGTGTGCACCCTGGAGGCAAGGAGGACCCAATGGGAAGGGCCTTAGGCTTCAGAGTAAAGGGTGCTTAAAGTTTGGGTAAATGAAAAGCAAATGACACTAAATGTGTCAGACGAAGGAAAAATTCTATTATCCAATATCTCTACTAATAAAAATCCAAATGTGGGGCTGGAGCGGTGGCTCAGTGGTTAAGAGCACTGGCTGCTCTTCCAGAGGACCTGGGTTCCGTTCCCAGTACCCATATGGCAGCTCACAACTGTTTGTAACTCCAGAGGATCTTGTACCTTCGTACAGATATAAATAAATAAGGAGAGAAAGAAAGAAAGAAAGAAAGAAAGAAAGAAAGAAAGAAAGAAAGAGAAAGAAAGAAAGAAAGAAAGAAAGAAAGAAAGAAAGAAAGAAAGAAAGAAAGAAAGAGAAATGAAAAATATATATTAAAAAATCCAAACATGACCAAAAAAAGCATTCACAGCCTGAGTCACAGTTGGGAAGCTCCTCTGAGTAATTTAGAGAAAGGAACATCGCTTGCTCAACTTGAACCTTGTTCCTAATGATGGCCTCAGACAGAAATGCTCTGGGAGTCCTGAGAATACAACAAGGCACCACTCAGGGAACAGAAGGCTTCGTTACAAACTGCAGTTGTCCCATTTTCCTAGTTTAATCCGCCACAGGTTACCCCTTTTTCTACACATCATCCTTGTACATTATCCACTTTTGGAATCACAGGGGAAGCAAATGCGTTTCATGTTTTCTAGACTTGGAAAGTAAATTTATCTGTAAATTTGCTCATGAATAACTTCTTTTGTTTTTAAAATTATTCACATCACTTGAGAATAAATCTTTCCACACCAGAAGTACAAACTGTTTTCATTTGTACTGTAAAAAAGAGTGTAGGATCCCACACCACCAATTTCTGACACTGCAAAGGCGATAAAGCCAACCTCGAGAACTGGTGTGGGCCTGTCTCAAGTCAGATGGTCAGAAGTTATAGTGTGTTATACATCAGCACTCCATCCCTCCCTCAACCTTCATGTCGCCTCGTCCAATTCCAGTAAGAGTTACAGGAGCCACCTCCCAGTCTGCATCATGCATCACTGTCTACCCGCCTCACCCCCTAACTAACAGTCCTACCTGCTACTGAGTGCCGCTTGGGGGAGATAATATGACACATGAGAAGTCTTGAAATAAATTCCAAGGGGTCTGCTTAGGAGAGAGAGGACGTGGTGTAGCATACTGCCAGTCTCCATTCTTAGGACATACCTGAATTTACAAGACTTGGAACAATTCCGGAGCTAAGTAAATAACATCGATAACGAGTGTTTCCATAGAAGGACAGATAAAATGCCTGTGAATATTGACTTTCTTAACTGTGAAAGGAACTTTTTAAATTTTACCTTTTGTGGTTAAGATTGTATTTTAAATCTATGTATCAATTTTAGGAATATCCAACGATTGGTCAACTCATTGATAAACTGGTGCAAAACAACGTGCTACTGATCTTTGCTGTAACCCAAGAACAAGTCCACTTGTATGAGGTAAGTAAACAGGATTGGAGAAATCCCTTCAAGGAGATTTATGCATCCTGAAACTCTAAGGTTAACTCTGTGACGCACACTCGGAAGGGCTGGTGGATAATGATTAACACATACCAAGTAAACTGAGTGCTTGGCAAAGCTTGTTCATTTGCTGTTTACATTTTAGATAACAAGCATGGAGGGCCAGCAGAAAGTGGGGGCACACATAGTAGAACAATAAAAAAGAGTTGGAGGTGAAAGAGGTAGGTGAGAAGGGAGTACCACTGAATGTAGGTGGGGTCCCTTACTGGCATTAAAGCAGCATTTCCTCTGACAAGGGATTAAGAGAGAACAGGGATGTTATGAAGAGTGTGAGGACACCGACTAAACATTTACGAACATAGACTTCAGCAGAGATGCAGCTCAAGCTTTTGAGAAGCCGAAAGTTAAAAGAAAGACAGTTATTAATTTGAGCCAAAAAGCAACCCCCATCCCAGCATGTAGTTGTGTTTACAGTTCAGATGTTTGGAAGGAGGCACCTGTGTAGAAAGGGGAGTTTTTCATTGGATTTTCATGATGCTTGCAAACCACCACAGAAACTGTAACGTGCCTGTGCAAATTTAAGATTGCTGTGGTCTCTTTACAACCTAAGGAAAGCAAGATGTCAAAACGCTGTGAACAGAGATAACAGCAAGTGGCCTCTCGAAAATAGGCAGTTTCACAGAAAAGCCTGGACTGCAGAAAAATGCAGACATTAGATCGTGCTTTCTATGCAAAAGTGTCAAATACTCCTCAATTCAGACTGATTTTCCCATTCCTTTTGAAAGGGCCTCTTAACATGCTTGGTGACTTTGGAGGGCATACTCTAATTTTTTTCCCAGAAGGCTTTGATTAAATGTACTCCCTACTCAGAATGGTGTAGCCCATGAACTTGCATCAGATTCTATGGAAAGGATCCAGGAGGAGATGCTATCTTGCATTTTTAATGAGAGGTGGGTATTGTACCCTAGGTGAGAGAGCCTTCTGCTGCAGACTAAGGAAGTCCGTTGCAATCAAGCTCCACCCTCGAGGCTTCTGTTTCTCGGTCCACCTGATCTGGACATTTTTTTAAGGCTGCCTTGTATAGGATCCTGGTTTCCACTGGTTTTTAAGCAGCAGAGTGGCGGTAAAGATGTGTTTTTAAATGCCCTCAGCACATTTGTGAATCTACCCTGCCTTTGATCCCGAAGGCTAAAGTGAGAGGACCCCAGGGATCACAGCACCTCCTCCCCAGTGGGGCTCTAGTTTAGAAGCCAGAGGGGGAGCCGCACAGAACTTGCCTGCAGAAGGGAGTCTGGGGAATACGATTGATGATCATGAGCATAGACTCACATAATTCATGTTGGTAACAGTCTTTAAGACCCACCGCTCATTTGGACGCCTCCCCCAAACCGCCATTAAGAAGACAGAGGCGGATGAAAAATAACTATGTGGCGAAACAGAATCTGTTGCATTCAAGTTAGTTGCACATGGTTCCCCTGTTGCAAAAGAAATGATCATTTCCAAGGAAAACACCAGTTATAGCCTGCCTCTAATGTAACAGCAGGACATTTATTTTGTCTGCCTACTAATCTCATTATGAGGAGAATTTATGTTCTGTCATGATCTGTGGTCTCTGCCATCCGGGCGCCACTAAATTCAAAGGGACATTTTCAGGGAGCTGCAACCCAGCAGTTAGGTCGGCAGCCTGCTCTGACTGGTGTCTCGTTGCTCTGTTTTCCTTCTGATGACCCATCATGCCATCTGCATTAGGGGGCCAGGAGGCAGCTTAGTCTAAAGATAATGACAGCCACATGCGCTTCCCTGAAGACTTCACATGGCACGGAAATGCTGATCTCTTGTTTTATAGATGATAACAACAGAAAACCAACCCATAGTGGCCTGTGTTGCTTTTCCATTATTTAAAACTCTTTAGAACATGCCCTTGTGGGTGCTGGAGGCCCGGGCAACACCATGTGTGGGGTAGCTGTGAAATAAAGAACCAAAATACCCAAGAATCATTGGAAAATAAGCCAGCAGTGGGATACACTGAGTAGCCAAGGGGGAGATCTAATGGAAATTCCAGAAGGTGAATTATTTGCCCGAGTTATATAATACGGATAGTTCCCGGCCTGTACAGCCTGCAGGGGATGGACGAGGTTCCATGGCAGCTCTGTCTTGCAGCAAGTAAGATTTATGTTGCCCACTCATGGAATTCAGGAAAAATGACTGTTGTCTCAGCCAGCTGGGCAGGATGCTCTGGACGGCCCAGGTGTGGGGGGGGGGGGGCTGCTGCACACTGTTGTAAGACTCTGAGCGAACAATGGAAGGGATTCAGTAAGCAGTTTCTTTTCAGTTCAGTATGACTGCAGTGTGCACCCCAGACTCCAGCAAACGGACAATTAGGAACAAACTTATTATTATGAATAGTTTCTTGTCTGTCCAATTATAGGGTCCAAAAGATAATGATAGATAATGGGCTGAGCACTAGGTAGTATATTACATCCCAGTCCTAAACACCATTTAAAATCAAGATTTGATTACCCAAGCTAAAAAGAAAAAGAAAGTTTATACTTTTTTTAAATGCTTACTCTTAATTTACGTTAATACTATCAGGCTCTTAAAGTCCAACTTTCTAATTTGAGGTGTCCTTCCTTCCTAGTGAGATACTGAGATAAAAGCAATTAAATCAGTATTTTTACTATCCTATCTAATCATGTTATTAATCACCTCATGTTATTAGCAAGGCTTTACACTATCTATATGTTTCCAAAATGTCTACACCTGGCTGGAAGGATGCCATGCGTGGAAAGCTAGTAGTGACGGTGGTTACATCAGTTGAGGTTGATGGTGCTATGCTATGTCCAACTGCAGCAGACATCTCCTGGTCAATCACTGTCTACGGCTACCCTAACTGGTGTCCTGGGGTTACTAGGACAGAGTAGCATGTCTAAAGCATGAGCACACAGGTAGATTAGGTTCTTATGCATTCAGAGGACCCTTTCCCTTATAGACAGGAATCTCTCAGCTACTAGATCTTTGAAGGGAATGTGCCTTACACCTCTTCCTGTTTAGTCGAAGTCTCAGTGAAGTTGTTAAATGAATATAAAAATACTATAAAAGCATCTCTTTTTTGTTTGTCTCTATAATTGGGTCAAATGTTCTAAGTAGGGACTTGGAGACTGATGTGACAAATACATGTGAAGGTTGAGGATGTCTGAGCACACAGAGCAAGCGCAGAGCCCCTGGCTGTTGATAGGATGCTCTGCCTCCTAATCTGTGCCCTTTGTCACCTTCCATCCTGGACCCAGATGGTGCCAGAGAGGAAAGCAGAGCCATGGCATCTCTCTTGGGACAGACCTGCCGGAGAAGTCCCACAGCCTCCCTTCCCACTGGGCCGAGGCAGGGAACCCCCTGAGTGATTATCCACGGGCACTCATTAAGTCAAACAGCAAGTATGAAGAGCAGTGGTAACACGCCACCAGCCTCGTGTCTTGCTCGGCTCATGGAAATCACGTTCTATCCATAGGTTTCCATGTTTCAGGAATCAGTAACCCCAGTTTCCTTTCTCCCCTTCTGCCTTTGACTACTCACTGTAGCAGAGAGGATAAAGTAAGGCAAATGAGGGGGAGAAAAATAAAAAAAGTGGACCTCCTTGCTACTCATTAGTTGGTTCAATTGTTGTTTTGTTTTCTAATGTTCTTGGTGGAAAAGACCGAAACAATTTCAGTTCCATGGAAATCTCTTGATCTCTCTGGCCTCAGCATTTATAAAATAAAAAGACTAGGCCTAATGACCTCCAATTTTTAACAGTCGGTGACCAGTGTTGGAATTGGCCACGAGTTCTGATGATCCCCACACAGATAGCAAGGTTTTCTAGCTGTACTTCGGCTGATTTTAGGACCTACTCTAAGAAGTTATTCCCTATCCTCTCAATCTCATGCTATAATTGGATATTCCAAACTTGGGATTTTAGTGCAAATAAAATCGTCTGGGATAAAAGGCAATTTCACGATTATGTGACATCGCCATGGAGTTAATAAATTGCTCTCGATTCAAGTGTAATGGGGGAGATTTTTGATTTCTCCTTAATTGACGGTATCTGGAAACAAAGTCTGAAGAGAGCCAGCTGCCTACACTTTCCTCATTAACTGAAACATCCCTTAGAGAGGGAGGATTTGGAAATAAGACTCATGTCCTCAGATTACTGAGCATCTACTGAATAATGCTAACTAGTAAATCTCAACTCTGCACAACCATCAGTAGTCACTGTTAGCTAACACAGACTTTTCTCTTAAAGGATCTGAATGTACTTCAGAACATTAACGTAAGAGAAAAGAAAGACAAGGTCTTAAATAGAGCCTTCGTGAGATCTTCTGCTAGGTCTTCTCAGACAGGAGATCTTGTCACTACACAGTCTAAATGTGTGAACAATAGCATAACACCTGGAATGTCTAGTGTATCTGTGGGCAATGATGCCACTGGCTACATAGTCACACATTCATTCATTGAATATCTCTTGAGCATCTAGGAACTAGGCCAGAGTTCACGGTCACAAGAATAAGGTACCAGTGTCTGCCTCAAGAAGTCTCACACATCACTAACAAATTTGTAAATCAATTATTAACCTAAAACGTAAGATGAGAGCATTACAGAGACCCAGGGTAGAGTAAAGAGGAGGGAGGGAGGGAGGAAGAGAAAGAGAGGGAGAGAGGCAGAATTTTGCCAATGAGTTCAGATTTTTTTTTGTCAGTCAGTGGTTTTTATCTGTTCATCAGCTTTGTTAGAAGAGGTAGCAGATTAATTGACGATCATAAAACTGGTTTTGATGCAGACAATACCTAACCTTTTCCCTTTTGGGGGTGAAAACGGAGGCCTGGAGATGGCATGCCGCAATAATCATGACAATGTAGAAAACAATAAGCGGCCACCTAGAGACTAAGAGTTTTACACTTATTTTATCATTTACTCTCCATGTGTCGCTACAGACCCCAAATTAGCAAAGCAAGTTGTATGTGACAGAACTTAGACCCAGATAACTAGAGCCTAGAGCCTCAACCACTGGGAAAAGTCACAGTTGAACCCTGAACCCAGGCTGGGATAGGGCAGAGTACAGCGACTCCTCACCACTAGGCCACCAGTCAGAGGGCCCTTTCAACGTCAGCTTTAAGCACTCCTGTGAAGGCACAGAGCCTGAGGGTAGAGCAGAGTCTGACAGAGAAGCCAGCAGAGGAACTCTTGAAATGACAGTCCCTCAAGGCCAGTGTTTGATTATCATTGTTGCTGTTAATTTAGGTGAGTGAAGTACGTGTAAGGATGAAATGAGCTCTCTGATTCTTCCTTGCGGTGGACAGAGGCTACATAACCAGCATGATGTCATTGGGCTGCCATCTAAACCCCATCTAACACACTCATAACCTCTGGTTCCAATAAAGAGACAAAGTAGGGAGGGGGGGTCTACAAAGGCTATAGCTTTATTAAGTTGACACAATTTAAGCATACAGGGTATACAGTGGACAGTGCATATCCACTGATAAGTTTCCTCCATATAATAATGCCACCATATTAGCTCATGTTACAGCAGGAAAGCATCTTGTATGCAATTGCACGCTGACTAACCCCCCATCTCTGTCCTCCCTCTTCCTTTCTGTGAGGTCACCAGGATCTTGAACTCGCTGTTCATCATTTCTACACTTGTTTTCATACCTACTAATATAATAGGGACATCCATAACTGATTCTGTATTAATGGCTTGCCAGCATGTTTCATCATATACATTTAATTTCTACCATTTTCTCTTTACTTGATTGAAGAACTGAACTCACTAACCTACAAGAGTTAACAGCCAATGATGGATCTTGGGAGAAGAGGAATTCTAATGGCCTGGGGCTTGGGGGTCGTATTTTTGTTTTATTTTTATCTTGTGGTGAAATACACGTATGGTATAAACTTTAGTTTTTAATTCATTTTTCAGCGCATAGTTCTATGGCGTTAAGCACATTGACCTTGCTGTGCTCGGTGGTCTGTGTCTGAGGCTCATCCAGGGAGATGCCTGTGGTGTCAGGTTGACTCCATCCACATTTTTTCTGTAATTGAGAGCAATGAGTCACATGCAAGTGAGCAGGACTGTGGATGTTGTCACTGTGCCCATCCCTACACTTACATTCTCCCTTACTGATCCACGCATCTCTAAGTGAGGCCCCTGGGTCGCCAAGAAATGGCGTCTTCCAAGTTACCTAGTGTGTCCAGTTACTATTGTGTTAAATACTCTGTTGCCGGCAACGCAGTTACTATTGTATTAGATACTCTGTTGCCGACAACGCAGTATGGAAGTGTGAAAACCAAACCAAAACAAAGCTACTCTTTGTCTAGCTACAAAATTAATGCAACATTTGCGCAAAAGGGAGGGAGGCAGTGAATTGAGAAAAAGCAGGAAGAGAAAAATAAGGATCCCACATACACCAGCCCCTCAGACGGAGCTAACCACTGCTGACATTTTAGAATACATCTTCCTTCCTCTTTCTTTGCATGTATTTGCATATTTTAACATAATTGCTACCATACTGTACATATTAAGTATGTTCACATTTTTAAATGAGTTTATATGTTTATAGTCTTAGGAAGACATAAGAATTAAATTGTATGTAGTTGTACATTAATCACTTTTATTAACAAGAATAATATTAAATGGAAATCAAGGTTATCCTATAATATTCTGAGCCTATGGGTTTTCATA
Organism: Peromyscus leucopus; assembly: GCF_004664715.2. Lineage (NCBI taxonomy): Eukaryota > Metazoa > Chordata > Mammalia > Rodentia > Cricetidae > Peromyscus > Peromyscus leucopus. Next base: position 37,674,206 of record NC_051066.1, on the reverse strand, counting down.
TTTATAGGATTTCTGCTGTAAAATAAAAGCAAACTGAGCCACACCTGATGGCAATGGTCTGTAATCCTAGTTCAGTTAGAGGCGGCAGCAGGAGGGTCACAAGTTCAAGGCCAGTCTCAGCAACTTTTAAGTGCATGCCTCAAAATAAAAAATAAAAAGAGGGCTTAGATGCAACCCCAGGGGCAGAACACTTGCCAGTGTCCATACAGCCCCTGAGGTCAGTGCTCAGTATTACCGAAAATAAAATAATATTTGTTTCCTCTTACCATTAACCCCAACACTGTCCGGGTAAATCATTTCCCTTCCAGACTTACTTATTCACATATTCACATCCTATGTGTTTTGTTTTTGCATGGCCGTATTTTAGCTTTTAAACCCAACTCATTATTTTTGGTATCTATTTTCACATCACTAACCGGGTTCCTTTGCTGAGAACTCCACTATCTGTAGACACAAGTAATCACGTGGAACTACCTGCTCTATGCTTTCTCTGGGTGTTCCCATGATTGTAATGGCTCCTGTGTGTGCGTCAATGTCAGGATGGATAAGTCCCACCAGTGCGTACAGGGAGCTTGCTTGACCTGATGACGGTATGGAGTGATCTAACTGGTCTAACTGCAACTAAGCATTTTCCACTTGGAACTGGCTTTTAATACTCACTAGAACATCAGCCCAAGACAGCAAGTCAAACTGATGGCCCACAGGACATAAAGCTTGGGAGTATTACATATTTTAATTTCAAAAATGTACTAGAAAGAGCCTAATATTTGTTGCCCCTGCAATATTGAATCTTCAGAAAGTAAATAGAAATTTTTTTTTTAAAATCTGCTGAATTTGAATAGTTTGGGCATACTTTAGTCATTGTTTCAGGGGCTGGAACACTTATTTCATAGGATTAACAGATTTTTACCCATAAAATATACAATATCTAGTTAAGATTGAATTTTAAATAAACCATTTTTTTAGTAAAAAAAAATATGTCCCATGCAATCCTGATGATACTCTTCTATTAGACAAATGTTCAGTGTTCTAATGAAACTCAAGTATAACTTGCATACTGTTGCTTCTATATCACTGTGATGACAATTTCTGGGAAAACAGATTACAGAAAGACAGAGTTATTCTAGCTGCCAGTGTCAAAGGTTTCAGCCCATCATGGTGGGGAAAGCAAGGAAGAGTCTCATGTGGTGGGAGCCTGTGGAAAGATTATTCACATCACTGGAGACCAGGAACCAAGATGAGGCAGAAACCGGAAGCTGGTTACAACCCCTCCCTAGTGCCTTATTTCCATCAGCCAGTCCCTCCACCCACCTTGACCCCACCCTACCCCTGACATCTCCTAAAGGTTCCACATCTCTTGACAAATAGCACCAACAACTCTGGAACAAGAGTTCAAAGCATGAGCCTGTAGGAGACATCTACGATTCAACTGTAAGAACTCGGCATGCTCTTTTTTCTCCGGAAGCCTATTAGTAAGGGTCAGATGGTCATCTAACCCTTATGAGCCATGAGCACACAACTCTGACATACTATGTGAAGATGCATGGGCTTCTGTTATGACAAAAATGAGTGACAGGTTGTGGTGCTTTAAACAGGGACGGTCCCCATAGACTCTCATGTATTTGACTTCTTGGCCCATAGGGAGTGGCACTATTAGGAGGTGTGGCTTTGTTGGGGTAGGTGTGGTCTTTTTGGAGAAAGTGTGTCCCTGTGGAGGTGGGCTTTGAGGTCTCATAGATGCTCAAGCCACTCCCAGTGTGACAGTTCACTTTCTGTTGCCTGTGGGTCAAGATGTAAGAACCCTAAGCTCCTTCTCCAGCACCATGTCTGCCTGCACACTGCCTTGCTTCCCACCATGGCAATAACAGACTAAACCTCTGAAACTGTAAGCTAGCCCCATTAAGTGTTTCCTTTACAAAAGTTGCCGTGGTCATGGTAGAAACCCTAAGACACAGGACATAGTATGCTCATGCCTTCATCCCTTCATTCAAGTTTTTATGTGCTTTATACTTAACAAGAACAGATCTAGGCACTGGAGGAATAGAGAATAAAATGCAGGTTCTGTTCCCATGGGCTTAGTCTATTCAAGGGAAGCAGACAAAAAAAATAAAATAAAATAATAATAACCCATGAATAAATAGCCAAGGATGACTTTTAAAGGTGCTGCTGAAGGAATGGAAAGGAATAGTGTTCAGCACTGAAGAATACTTAAAGGGAAAGACTGAGATTTTCCTTGGAGAGGATCTTCAGGGAGGACTCCATCCAAGAGGTGTTGAGACAGCAACCAGAAGGTTGAGAAGGCATCAAGAAGAGGCATGTGCAAAGGCCCTGGGGCAGTAAGCAATTCATACTCAGAATATATGAGAAACAGAATAAAAATGTCCAAAAGTCAGTCAGCTTGAAGTGACGTGGAGTAGAAGGAGATAGAGAGGGTGGGAGTCGCTGGAAGCAGGTTCATGGAGAGCAGACACTCACAAAATACCACCCTTGTGGCGAGACAGAGACGTACAAGTGTATGACAGGCTGAATATTCCGTATGACTTACAGATCTAAGTCTTAAAGATATAGTGTCCTTATTTTCCAAGTCACAGACTCTTCTTTACCCATGGTTTTCAATCATTGGTGCTTTTTAGAGTTGCCTAGGCAGCCTTTAAAAAGCAGAATCAATGCCCAGGACACATCCTGGTTAAACCGACAGCTCTGTACTCAGACACTGGGGTGGGCGTCTTCGCATTTCCTCTGTATAACCACCCATTCTATGCCTTATGAAGAACATGCAGACTGATTCAGTGTCTGCTATGTCCATGCCTCAGCATGTCTGACGAGTCCCCAAAGAGATGTTGATGCTGTGAACCATCTACAGCCCTTGAAGTGGGGGGGGGGGGGGTAATGTCTCTGCAGCCATCCGTATACACACTCTGCTTGCTATCTTTCCCTGCATAGCCTCCCTTCCAGTCATCCTTCAACGTTTCATTGCCTGCCCATTGGTTTGCAGAGCACACAGGCTGTCACTGAAGCCCATCTCCCTTTCCATTTTAAAAAGGGCTTTCTAAAGCTTAGGGACCCGGGACTTGCATTCTGTAGCCAAGGTGTGCCCTCAGCTCTGAAAGCAGGCAGCTAATCTCATTACGGGGAGCTATGAAGTGTCCTCGGTAACAAATACTCCACACGGCCCCTTTGTTCTCAGAGTCTCCCTGCCTGATGCCTGTTTGTCTCATAACAGTTTGCAGCGTGGTCCATTCGTTTTTCCTTATCACAGTGACTGCTCCGAAGCATTCATTCAGCTGTGCGCCATGGCTTCAGGCTGACAAGATAATTACATTCTGGGCAGACTGAGAGAAAGACAGGTAATGCTCAAAAGTTCCGAGGCCGACTACCTAGTCATTGCTGGTACAGACTTCAAGATCAAGCACCTGATCTAATTAGCACACTCCCAGCCTGCCTGCCTGCCCGCCCGTGGAATGCTGACATGGAAAGCCTGAAGGCAATGTAGATATCCTGCAACCCGGAGACAGATAGTCATGCCACCCTTTTGCCAGAAACAATTACATGTTCTTCTTGGAATCTTGGGTGTCCTGGTAACAGAGTGGAGCTGGGGGGTAAACTTTTGCATAATACAGGGAGCCCTGCATTTACTGATAATGAACATGAGAACCAGGGAGATAAAAAAAACCCCACAAGAATGAAAGACCTCTGGAGAGGAAACATTTATGTCAGCAGACCCAGGCCCCAGCTCTGGAAGAATCCTGCTTTTCCACAGAAGCAAGGCTTTACTGGCGAAGAGCTGTTTTTCTTTGACCAGATAAATAACAGAGTACTGGTTCCCAGGAACCACCTCACCCCACCCAATCCTTTCATTCCTTCCTGTATTTCTTTCAAGATGCAGCCTTTGAGTTTGAAGGTCATAGCGACCACGGACCTTTCCTCTTCTGTCCTACGCGCTTGCTTTGGGTAGGAAAGTGTTCTAAAATCCGAGTCTATAAGTCTATAAGTCTAAGAAAGTCTATAAGGCATTAAGATCTTAACTTTCTAATGAGATGCTTGTGTTCATTTGCTGCTGGCATTTGTACCCATTCCTCCCACGGCGGCCTGATAGAAGACAGTGAGCATTGGCCTAGAGCCACAGTCTGCTCCCACCCCTTAGACCACGGTGCCTGGGCAAGGTCCTGCCTGCCCAGATTCAATTAAGGGTGGAAGGCTAAAGGGAACAAAGGAACCATGCTCTGTGTTCTGAATCATGTCCCCCAGGAAGCTATGTTATCGATCCAGCTCCAGTTACCACAGATACGACCTTACTTGGAAGTAGGCTCATTGGGGGTACAATTAATTACAATATGTCACACGTGGATTCTTAATCTAATGTGAACAGTATCCTTTTATGAAGAAGAAATACAGAGTGTCAGATACTTGAGGCAAAAATGCCATGGGGCAGTGGAGTTAGAGAATGAGGGGGTGCCATCTGCAAACCAAGGAATGCTGGGAAGAGGCAACGATGGGCTAGGGACACAACTCAGTGGCAGAGCACTTGCTTAGCATGCACAGGTGCTGAGTTCAGTTTCACTAAGGCATGTCTACATACACATGCAGAAAAAGACAATGAGAGAGCGGCAGGGGGGGGGATCCATTGGTCTTTTTCTGATTTAACAGTGATATCATAAGGTAAATACAGCCAGTGGGCACCTGACAAAAGTGGTCTGGCTAAGAGATCTGGTGCCATCCGAGGTGGGTTCAGCTCTGCCTCTTGGTGAGACTTCAGGAAAGTCAGCTGAATCCTCTGAACCTCTGTATTTGGCATCTAATCAGGGATAATTATAGTCTCCAAATAATAGTGTTTCTATGAATAACAAAAGGGGACAATAAGGCATGAACGTTGCTCTCGTTATCGTCCCAATGATGTGGGAGGTTCTAGGTACCCCTGCCCTATCAACAACATGGGGTCCTTGTTTCTGTACAGTGGTCCAGGTTGCCTCCTCCCCATGCACACAATCCTCACAACAGCAGATACCCTAGAGTCTGGGAGCACCAAGATTGCAGGTGTCTGAAAGGTAGGAAATACTTGGTGATATCAGGAGACTAGTAAGGACCTCCAAGCCCCATAGTGAGGCCCCTAGGTTGGTGGCTACAGTTAAGGAGACTTGGTCCTGAGAAAGGGAAAGGCCTGGGAAGAGACAGAGGAGGTAGGCATGCATGCGGAAGTTAGCCTGATAATGCCTCCCATGGCTTATATCTCATATAGTGGGACTCAGGTAGGAGCTGAGTATAACTTAGTACTCTCAGAACCACCCGCAGTTGGAATGACATAGCCCAGATACATACCCTTGACAGCATCAACAACAACAAAGGTGTCTCCATACATACGTCTCCAAATAGTCATGCATTCTATGCTTCTGCCTCTCTGAATTGTGTATGCCTTGGATTAGAGTTCAAAATCATACAATGTACTTGTGTTCAACTTCCGTAGGTCCTGACAGCTCTACCCCCCTCCCAGTAGACGAGATCATTGTCAGTTGTTTAAGGTTTTACCCTTCTAGTCAGTGCACTTTAGCATTCTACTGTGGTCTTAATTTCTGTTCTAGAAATTTAGGTGCAGAATGTTTTGTACGTATCTCTTTGCTACTTGCATATTCTTGCTTTTTTTTTTTTTTAAGACAAGGTTTCTCTGTGTAATAGTCTTGAAACTCACTTTGTAAACCAGGCTGGCCTTGAACTCACTGAGATCTGCCTGCCTCTGCCTCCCGAGTACTGGGATTAAAGGTGTGTGCCATCACTGCCTGTTGCTGGAGGGCTTCTCTCCAGATCCCACCAAACCCTGTAGTCCCACAATCCACTTATAAAATAATCACTCAGACACTTATATTACTTATAAACTGTATGGCCGTGGCAGGCTTCTTGCTAACTGTTCTTATATCTTAAATTAACCCATTTTTATAAATCTATACCTTGCCACATGGCTCGTGGCTTACCGGCATCTTTACATGCTGCTTGTCCTGGCAGTGGCTGCAGTGTCTCCCTCCCCTTCTTCCTGTTCCCTCAATTCTCCTCTCTCCTTGTCCCGCCTATACTTCCTGCCTGGTCACTGGCCAGTGTTTTATTTATATAGAGCAATATCCACAGCAACTACCTGGTTGCATATTCTTATTAAGATGTCTTTTTGTGGTGATAGGTAAGAATCTTTCACATGTTCTAGAGCTGAGCCCTTATCATTTACATCTACCACAGACATTTCCCCTATTTTATGGCTCTCCAAGATCTTTTTGAGAACAGATTCTTAATTTTAAAAATGCTTTTAATTTTTAGAAAAGTCTATGTTCACAGCAAAACTTAGTAGCACGTGTATTAATTAACCATATTACTACACAGGCATAGCCTCTCTCATATTACCTGCCTACCTCAGGGTGGGATATTTGTTAGAATAAAAAAAAAATCACTGTGTTGATTCACCACTGTTGCCCCAAATCCATAGTTTCTATTAAGGTCCACTCTTGGTAGTGTTCATTTTCTAAGTTTTGGCAAATGCATAAGGATATGTATCCAGTTTCGATTATCATACATATTGGATTCATTCCCTAAAAGCCCTCTGTGTTCGGCCTGTTCGCCCTCCTTCCCTCCTTTCCTCCCTCCCTCCCTTTCCATCCCTCCACTGACTGATCTTTTTTTCCTGTTCTGGGGACTGAACTTGGGGTCAATATATTATGCATCCTTTTGCATGAATTTGCCCACTTGGTAATATGCGTTTAAGTCCCTCACTGTCTTTGCGTGCCTCAGGCATTCCTTTCTTTTTATTACAGAGTAACAGACCACTGTCAAGGTATACACAGTGTATCAATACATTCACCTACTGAAATGTGTTTTGGTTGGGGCAATTGTGGATGCAGTTGTCATATAACACACATGTGCTGGGTTTGGGGGCAATTTTCAAAGTACTTTAATACCAAGGAACTTGAGGGTTGGACTCTATGGGCAAAGTGTGGTTTGTTTTGTATGAAAGAACCAACCGTTTACTGTGTGTAGTTGCTACAGCATTTTACCTTTCCACCAGGAATGAATGGGAGCCCCGTTTGCTCTCCGGGGTGCTGAGCATCTGATGTCAGTGCCACAAGACTTCATTTCTTCAGGGGGTGTGCCGTGATGGCTCACTGTGCTTTCCTTTGTATTTTCCTGGTGCCCTGACATGGAGTGAATGTTCAGGTCTTCCTTGCTGTCTGCAGCTCTTTTTTGGTGAGGCATCTGGACAGGTCTTCAACTCCTTTTAGAATAAGATTGTTCTCTTGTTAAGTTTTAAGAGGTCCTTGTACTCATAAATAACAAACCTTTGTGTGCCTCGTCCTCTGGAACTCTTCTCCTTCATCTGCGGTTTGTCTGCTCATCCTCTTAAATTGTCTTTAACACATCAGAATTGTCTTTATTTATACCTAGATCATCAATTCCCTTGTAGATCCAATTTTTAGTATTGTAGCAAAATATCATCACCCAAGGTCCAGCCCATCTAGATTGTCTCTTATAATGTCTTTTATGAGATACGGTTTTTCATCTTTTAAGTAGGTTAGGAATCCATTTGGAATTAAATTTTATGGAAGGCGTAATATATATACATGTCTAGATACTGTGTATGTGTGTGTGTGGGGGGGGTGGTATGAGTGTACAGTTGTGCCAGCACCATTTGCTAAGAAGACTATTTTTGCTTCATTGTAATGTTCTTGCTCTTTGGGAAAGATTCATTGATTTTATTTATGTCAGCTGGTTTCTGGGCTTTCTATTCTGTACCATTGATCTACTTGTCGATAGCATACTTTTTGAGTACTGTAGCTTTTTAGTAAGTCTTGAATTTAGCTTCCTTTCTCGATTTCAGTTGGCTATTCTGGGCCTTTTGCCACTACTTATAGACTTCAGCATCCATTTCCTGAGAGCTACAAAATAACTTGTTTGTGCTTTGATGGGGATTTCATCAGATCTATAGATGGAACTCTTCCTCTGAAGTCTCATTTATCACTCTTCTTTTGGGTAGTGGTTTTTGTGTTCTGCTTAAGACATTTATTTTAACCCTAAACCCTTGAAGATTGTGATGATTTAAGTGAGGATGTCTCCGTAAGGCTCAGGTATTTGAACGCTTGGTCCCCAGTAGGTGGCACTCTTTAAGGGGGCTTAGGAGGCGTGGCCTTGATGGAGGGAGTATGCCCTGGAGGGGAGGGGCAATGCCCTACACTCAGTTTCTTCCCTCTCCCCTGCTTCTTCTCTTTTTCCCTGCCGCTCTCTCTCAGCGGCAGCTTCGTTGCCATGGCTGCCTGATGCTATACCTCCCTGCCATGATGATGATGATGATGAACTCTTGTGTCTCTGGAACCTTAAGCCCAAATGAACTCTTCCTTCTAGAAGATGCCTCGGTCATGGTGTTTCATCACAGCTTTAGAAAAGTAATTAATACAAATATCTCTCTTCTAGATTCTTTAGTGACAAAATTCAAAATTGTTGTTATGCTTTTGAAGGGTGTGGTCATGATTGGCAGCACTGTAAGGGAGGGCCCTAGAGGCTGGTTATATTTGCTCTCAAGATAATCATGGTAGTTCTACTTGCTTACTTTTAAATACCCATTGACTTGTATACTTAGTGTGTATCTGCTATGTATGTGTATTATAGAGAGAAAGATATGGATGGGGTAGAACACTAATGAGAAAAAGTGGGTAAAAACAGATAAGGAAGTAAGAAAAATCTGTGTAAGATTAGATGAAATATTTGTGAGCAGATGAGACATGAACTGACATTCTGGTAAATGCATTTCAGTAAATTATATTGAACAGGTATGTTTGAGGATCAGAAACACTGAAGTAGGTTAGGAACATGATGAAAACAGAGTTGAGCGTGAACTAAAGTCCTGGTATCGGTGACAACTTAGAAAGTCTGCATGGAAAGGGGCGAGCAAATGCAGAGCCCAAAGGGAGGCAAGTCGTGGCTGTTCGAAGCGTTGTGTTTGGTAAATTGTTTATGAAAGCTTCCAGTTGGCACATGGAAAGCTGACTTCCGATTTCCACCATCTAACAAGAGGCATGAGTAGTGTGATCGCCAGAAAATGATTGTCAGTGAGCTTGGAGGTGATGAGGAGGCTGTGAAGATCCAGGCTTGAAGCCAGGGCTACACAGAGAAGGCCTGTGTCGAAAAACCAAAAGGGAAAAAAAGATCCAGACTTGAGTCACCACCATTCAGGGCAGAGAGCTAATCAAGATGACCAGAAAGAGAGCAGAAGCCCTAAACACCACACTCAGTGGTACTCTTGCGAGTTCAAGAGGAAGTGCGCCAGAGTGGGAATGGACATCCTGCCGGGAGCTGTCCCTAGCAAGGCAGAATGCTAAGAGCCCTCCCAAAGCACAAGAATGCTCAAGGTCCTCAGCCAGAGTCTGTCAGAGGAGAAAGCCACTCGCCGCCACCGCCATCAATCCACAGATGACATGGGTGTGATCAGACATTCCTCTGCTCTTTGCCCAAGCAAGTGTGCATACCTAAAATGGGTCTGACAGGCAGGCATTAAGCACCACTGAGTGTGGAGTTGCTCTCTGAAGAGAAGGTCAGAGTATAGGTGTCCATTTGGGCACTGTGTCCTCTGATGCCTGCCTCCCTTTCTACTGAGCGGGAGAGGGGGGGGGGAGCCCGGGGGTTGGTTTTTTTGTTTGTTTGTTTTTGTGGTGGTGGTGGGGACAGAAGTAGAGGGGACAAATAAATAAGAAAACCCAGGTGATCGGAAAGAGCAGGCAACTCCGGAACTCCTGGGAGGTATAGAAGGGGATCCAAGAAAATCTGTCATTAGGGTAATCTGCAGAAGGATAATAGAGAGTTCATGCCCACGCGTGGGACTTTGCATTTCTAAGCAGCTCGTGTGCCATCATCTTTACGACCTTGAGTGCTGCTAAGGCCAGGAGTCAGAGTCATCTGTCTGAGTCATAGTGCTGTAAATTCATCAGCACGCGTGAAAAGCGGCGCTTTTTCTAACTTTCAACATGTTTAATCACAACAATTTAAGGTTTTAATGAAGGAAAGTATATACTCGTGGTAATCATAAGACTGTAAAGATTGAAAGTATAATTTTTCACAGTGTTAGACCGCTAAGCCAAGTTGTCATGTTTTTGGTTAATTATTTGAAATAGTTTGGGAGGAAAAAAAAAAATCAGCATTCAAAAAATAATTGATAGTTTTCCTCTCTATAATTGCCGGTGTCATCACTGGCTACTGCGACTGGCTGCCAGCTCCTTTGTACCCTGGCTCTAGTGGCAATCAGCAAGTGCGATTAACGTTAACCACTTGTCCTAATAGCCAAATGCCAAATGTCATACCACATGCAGGATCCTAATTAGGCATTAGGAAGCAGACGGGATCAGCGTCATTAGCCAAGAATTAACCCCAAATTCAGAGCCACTTGAACTGGTGCTTGCAAAAATATAACAGCTCATCCTCGAGGATACTAGGGAGTCCTTCAAGAGTGGCAGGCAGTTCCATGCCCAGCTAAGACCCTTGAAATTCCTTTTCAAATGGGTAAAACCTTTTTTTGTGAGGAGCAAAGGTTTCCACCACCGCTTGCTCTTCCGGGATCAGGCAAATTTCCACACATTCTGGCTCCACGTGAGTGGAATTCACGTTCCTGTTTAGGTATTGACTAGTAACCACAGCCTCATGTGTCAGGGCCCTTTGTGACATGTGTTTATTTGAAGAGGTAAGTCAGCGGAGCAGGACTGTCCTCTGTTTTTTCCAAGCTCCCCCTTACTCTGGGAAATGGAAGGGGGAGTAAGATGAGGAGTGCCACCTGCCATGGCTGCCCTCGGGTCCCCTCAGGACTAAGATACAGCGTCAAAGTGGCAACAGGTGACATGCCGGGGAACTCCAGTTCCAGCCACTTTGAACATGGACATGAGAGTAAGTGGAATGTTACAAAATCCACACTCAGAACTGAAGCCCGTTGTTTCCGTTCTCGAGGTGGAGCCGGCTAGGGTTTCCCCGGTGCGCACCTCTGACAGGTTCCTTTGTGCTCTGACTTTGAACTCTTCACAGCTCCCTGCTTCTCTCCCTTGGGCCTGACTTCTTATAGTCACTATTGGAATTAATGATAATTATTCTAATTGAGTTTTGTGCATTTCCTAAACCACTTCAATCATCTTTGGAATAAGATAGTGGCCCAGTCAGGGTTATTATTGCTATGATGAATCACCATGACCAAAAGCAACTTGGGAGGAAAGGGTTTATTAGGCTTGCCAAGTCCATCACTGATGGAAGTCAAGACAGGAACTTCAACAGGGCAGGAGCCTGGAGGTAGAAACTGATGCAGAGACCATGGAGGAATGCTACTTACTGGCTTGTTCCTCATGGCTTGCTCAGCCTGCTTTCTTATAGAACCCAGGATCACCAGCCAGGGGTGGGCACCACTCACAATGAGCTGGGCCCTCATCCATCAATCACTGATTGGGAAAATGACCTTCAGGCTTGCCAACAGCCCACTCTTCTGGAGGCATCTTCTTAATTGAGGTTCCCTCCTCGAGGATGACTTTAGCTTGCACCAAGTTGGCATAAAGCAATCCAACACAGACAGGATGCCAACGTTTCCTCTTCTTTCCAATAGGAGATACCCTAAATGTATAACCTGATGTTTGTTTATGCTTTTCTACACAGAATTTTCACTCCATCATCTGATTTCATGATACAGAAATGTAGGAAACCACAGCTGACAGGTGTCTCCTCTTGTTAGAGTCTAGCACCGGATAGCTACTTAATACACACTGAGTCCAGATTTAAATGAGTGTCTGGGTGAAACTGAGGAATTAATAAGGAGAAGGTAGAAACTGCTTTAACGCAGCTACCAGGATCGAGAGCAGTACAGCTATGATCCCTCGGTGTGACAGTGATTGTGTGTCTTTCTTTCCCTTCATTCTTTCCTCCATTTGTTTCCTACTTTTACTTTTCTTTCCTTAATTTTTGTTTTATTCTGTTTGGAACTGTCTTGCTATCTCTGTACCAACCTGTCCAGAAACGTGCCGTGTAGGTCAAGCTGACCTCAAATTCACAAAACTCCCACCTTGGCCTCCCCAGAGTCACAACATTCCAGATGTCTTCTACCATGACTGACTTCTCTGTAGAATGTGGAAGAGTTTGATGGTTGTAGAATTGTAGTTAATATTGAAAGTATAACTTTCTTTCTTTAAACAAAAACAACTCCAGTGTATTCTTGAGAGTCTATTTGAGAAGGCCAGGACAAACAGCAGGTACTTCAGAAGACTTCCCATCTGAGGTTATGGAGATGGCTCCGTCAGTTAAGGGCTGGGTCTGTAAGCATGAGAAGCTGGATTCAGATCCCCCAAACCCACAAACAAACAAGGGCTATGAGCAGCAGCAGGTACCTGTAAGTGCAGCACAGGGGAAGCAAAGGTAGAAGATTCCCTGGAGCTTGCTAGTTAACCAGCACAGCCCAACTGGTGAGCTCAAGTTCCAATGACAAAACCTGTCTCAACAAATCAAGTGAAAAGGATTGGGAGATGGCTCACAAAGATCGGGGTTCAGATGCCCAGAGTCCACAGAAAAGCTGGGTGAACATTAAAAGCTTGCTTTTAATCCATGCAGAGACAGGGAGTTACTGAATCATGCTGGGTATCCAAACTAGCCAACCGACAACCTCTGGGTTCAATGAGAGAGCCTGACTCTGTGTATAAGGTGGATAATGATTGAGAAAGATGCCTGACATCAACCACAAGCCTCCACACACACAATCCCATACACCTGCTACAGACATGTGCAAATGAGCTCACACACCAAGGCAATAGATAACTAAGATGGGGAACAATAGAGGAAGGCACTCAACATTGACCTGTAGTCAGTCAGTCACACACACACACACACACACACACACACACACACACTTTACATTTGAAAATAAAGTTTTGCAACGTAAAACTTAAAAGAGGCGAATAGTCAGCTGGCTAGAAAACTTACTCCCAACAACACCTTATCTCCTGGCCACACTCCATGCCTAGACTGTTGATGAACCCATAGTGGAAGTCCTCCCCAGGTGGAAAGGACATCTCAGGAGAGTCAGTGTAAGTGGAGAATGCAGACTGATTAGGATCGGTTCTAAGCAATCAGGCTGCAGGGAGGAGCAATCCCAACCCACTCTAGGACTATCCTGACTCCCTTCGGGGTTGTTCATTACAGGTAGAAGTGGGGAGTTAATAACTAGCATGCAAGAGCTCACTTTCTTTCTCTACTAGCTGATTGCTCATTAAAAGCTCTAGACCTAATGACTTGAAGCAGCCTGCTTCCGTCCTTGCCCTTATGTGCACTGAAATTTGGTTTCTGCAACAATGGGGGAAGAAAGAGACATTCGTGGAGGCCTTCCCAAAACTTCGGGACAAAGGATGTTGTATACATCTTATTAGGACCTGAGACTTGACTGATACGATACAAATCACTGCTGTGGAGTATGACAAACCTAGTCCCTGGACTTCCCCATTGGCGGCTTAGATCCGCTGGAAGTCTGCTTTCCCGGGGCGAGTTAAATAGAGGGATCACAGACAGCAAACTGAACTCTGTACTGGGCATTTCTGTTACTATGAACAATCAAAACTGACTCATTCCTCATTCTGTTGTTGTTGTTGTTGTTCACAGAATTATGCAAAACTCATTCCTGGGGCGACCGTGGGACTGCTTCAGAAAGACTCCGGAAACATTCTCCAGCTGATCATCTCTGCTTATGAAGTATGCTATTTCACTTTGCAAGCAGTAGGCTTCCCTTTCAGCATCCCATTGGCATCTAGGCGCTAAGATGTAGGTAGCGAAACACACTTTCATTTGTTCGTAGAAGGATTGCTCATCCAGAGAAAATCCCTCTGCATTCATGCAGCTAAAATATAGATTTTTATTTATTTCACTCACTCATCTTCCAAAATGAGCAGCAGGTAGAAATATCAAGGTCCTGACCCCCAACTGAGGCTGGTTCAGAATGATGCCCCGCAGACGTGTGGCCTCCAGCAAAACTTGAATACAACTGAAAGGACTCGGAGGCATGATTGAACTCCTCTCTGCTGAAAAAAAATCAGCATAAATTGCCAGTGAGCAACAGTTATGTGGTGAACCAACTCCACAGGTTCAAAGAGAAAAGATCAAACACAAACAAAACTACAAGGCCTGACCACAAACCAAAATACCAAAAGTGTACCAAGCACTCGGTGTATCAAGTTCCCTAGTCGGCATTTCCAGAGGAGCGGAAGGCCCTGTCTAAGTTTCTGTCCCCCTTGCACTGATAAAACACCCTGAGAAGAGAGCTTAAGAGAGAAAGGCTTGGTTTGGGCTCACAGTCCAGGTCGGAGTCCATCGCCCCGTGAGGAGCAAAGTGAGACCAGCTCTCCTCCGAGTGCCACAGGCCGCAGGCCGCATGGTCGCTCCTGCAAGCTCCAGGAGCCTGGCACCCTGAGCTAAAACAAAGCATTCCTCCCTTCGGGTGTTTTGTCACAGTATTTTATCCCAGAAACAGGGAAAGAAAGTAAGACAGATTTTTTTTGAGTTGACCTGTGATGCCATACTGAGGACAGAATTCCCCCCCTCAACAAAGGCACATAGATAAGGTTGCTGTGTTCTCTCTGTTCCCATCGCCTAACTCAGTTGGTCAACACTGCGTGGCCAGTTGCCACTGCTATTTTTATTTTGGACCTAAGTATCATTTTTCTTTCTTGACCAAAAAAATTAACAATAATAATAATAATAATGATGATGATGATACTCCAATTTGGACAGGCATTAAAAACAAAAACATTTAGAAATCAGTAAAGCGCTAGGGGCAGTGGCGCACACCTTTAATCCCAGAACTGGGGAAGCACAGCCAGGTGGATCTCTGTGAGTTCGAGGCCAGCCTGGTCTACAGAGTGAAATCCAGGGCAGACACCAAAACTACACAGAGAAACCCTGTCTCGGGGAAAAAAAAAAAAAAAAACTTTTAGAAATCAGTAAAGCTCTAGTCTTTCTTCAAAGAATACTTATCTAATAATGAATGAATTAAACTCTCCATATTTTTGATGTTTGAAAATTGCACATTCATGACCCATATGTAATAGTATACTCTAATACTGGGTATATATGAAGCCAGTGTGCCTTGATTGACTAACAGACCAGAGTCACCCGAGAAGCTTTTTAAAAAGCTACTCCTACTCAGACTGCTTTCAGACATCCTGTAGACATTCAGAGGAAGGAAAGAAACGTGTTTTGAAAAGAAAATTACCTCCCATGTGATTTTGACATCACCTCACCAATTTTGAAATTTGTGCAACAAGGAGAAAAGCATGCTGGCCCTTCACAAAGACTTCATTTTTTTCAGAGAATGGAACCAGTTCTGGCCACTAAAACTGTCCAATGTTGGGGATTTTCCCCTAGCAATGCTCAGATATTGCAGTTTTCCTAGCACTCATAAAAAATTAATCACCATGTCAGCTCATCCTTAAAATTCTTCCAGACAGGAAGAACTGTCAACAAAACACAGAGAAACACCCCTCCCCATTCTCGTGCACTAATTAAAGTTCTAATGTGTAGAATCAAATAGAATCACAAAGAAATCCTTCACTGGCTTATAACGCATTCCATTTTCCTTAACTTTATACTCTCAAAAGTGTTGACTGCTAACCACTTCAAAGAAATTAGGCAAACGAGGAAACAGTAGATTGTCAAAAATGTTTACCCATCCCATCAGCCAACCCCTCCACACCCCTACTCGCTCTGTTCTGGGGAATGTCTCACTTTGCATTCCCAAATTGCTCACACAATTTACAAGGTAGCTAAGATCAAGTCATTACACATTTGAATGGAATCTTGGCTCGTTGTTTATTGCCTGGAAAATACCAAGGCTTTAGGCTGGAAGAGATGGCTCTGGGGTTAGTATTACTTGGGGCTACTCTTGCATAGGATCTGGGTTTGATTCCCAAAACCCACATGGCATCTCACAGCCATCTGTAACTCCAGGTCCAGGGGGCTCTGATGCCCTTTTCTGGCCCCCACTGGCACCAGACACACACATGGTACACAGGCATACACACAGGCCAAGCACTCATGTAGATAAAAGAAAATACCGAGAAGCAGGTATCACTCTGCTGAGTTACATTGTTCTGGAGTTCTTGTTGGAGCTATATGATCTGTGAGGTGACGTGTGCAAAAGATTATGACCCTTGTCTAAAATAATTATTTTTTACTCTGTTATTCTTAAGTGTATTCGAAAAAGACTTTCAAATAGAGGACCCTATAGACCGAATATTTTCTTCATTATATAAAGAAAGAATATATTGAGAGAAAGCAAAGCGCTTCTGATTAACTTCTAGCAAGGTAGAAGCAAATTGTGGCTACAAACATTAGCTAAGTATTTTTAAATGCCATCTTGATATACAAAAAAATAAATAAATAAATCTTCAAACTGGTTGTGTACTCGCTCACCCACTCACTAACGTCCTTCCTTCCCTTATTATATACTAAAGGCAACTGAAGCATCAATGGTCTCTGGGTCGGCTCTTTGACTGGAATTTAACCTCTAGGAAGGAATTCATTTGTGTCCTTTGCCTAGCCTCGTAGGCGATGCTTAAAAAAATTAATGAGTGGAATGATAAGAAATACAAATTAGCATTTCTATTCTTTCCTTGGGAAATACACGTTAATCATTTTCCCAGTCAAATTTGCACGCTAGTACTCAATTATTTCAACGCTGAGATTCTCCTCATTTAGGTTTGACAATGCCGCCCACTAGTCCTTATTATTGTCACCGGCTCACACATCCTCTTTTCTTCCATAACTTCTGACTCACTCTGCCGCTCTCCCCAGCTACTTCTCCCTTAAATCTTCGAGGTTTTGGTGTAAGTACACTTTGGAGGGCTCGGCTGGTCGCTCCTTCAATAAAGTGCTTACCTTGCAAGCATGAGCATTTGTGTTGGAGCCCCAGAACCCACACAGAAATGCTGGAATGGAGCTTTCCATTATTGTGAAGGCAGAGACAGACAGATCCCTGGAGGTTGCTGGCCAGCCAGCCTGGCCAACCTGAAGAGTATGAGGCCAATGAGAGACTGAGACTCAGAGGACAAGGTGGATGGTCTCTGAGGAACAACACCTGAGTTGTCCTGTGGCTTCCACTCACACTTGTACCAATGTGCACTACTGCACACACATACCAGATTTTGAAAGAAGTAGACTTACCTTTCTGTGAAGTTGGCAAAATTATACTTTAGAAAAAAAATTGAAGCCAAATGTGTTTTTCAATTGCCAAAAATGAGAGAAGGGATATATCTCACTGGTAGAGTGCTTGCCTAGCACATTCAACCCCTAGTATCATAGATAGGTAGATAGATAGATGATAGATAGATAGATAGATAGATAGATAGATAGATAGATAGAAATATAATGATATATAATGAATATATATATATATATATATAATAAAATATAATGCCAACAATGAACTAGGTATAAACTCAAAACCTTTTGGATGAATTGAAATATAACTCAACTCATAATATGGTAAGTGTTTTTATTATTTGATAGCTTGTTTTTGTCTCCTTACATATGTTCTAAGTAAGCAAGGAATAGAAAAGGCAAGATGAGAACCTTGCAGAACAGATATCCAGTCTTATCCAAGATCTGACTTGACATTCAAGGCATGATAATTCCCCCAAATAATATTAAGGTACACTTCTCACACACACCGCACTTGAACACCTCTAGAATTTAGAGTACTGGGGGGCATAACTTAGTAGTAAGTGCCGGGGTGGCAGGCATAGGGCCTGTGTTTGAGCCGCAGCATGGCAAGAAAACAAATTAGATCATTTGTAATTAGTGAAGTCTTTACCATATACCAGGTGGCAATCACGGTATAGTCTTCATCCACAATTGAGATTATTGCTCTTCCAAGCAATTACATGCATATTTGTTACTTTAAGTGCTAAGTGTGGTTGCTGTTGTAAAATATGCTTAAATTTTTTTGAACTATGATTCAACACTGAGATGAAAAGTTGTTACGTATGCAGAAATGTGCCCAGCCAAGCAGTGGGGTGTAAATTTGGTATCAATGGAGCAAATGTTCATAGTTTGGGGATGGATGCAATTCTGCTCTCCTCACAAAGCAGCATGGGCAGCTCTATGAAAACTAAGAAACAGAGATGACTATAAGTAAAGGATGCCATTGTTATATTTTACTGCTGGCACAGAAGCAAAATAATCATCTTTTGGATACCAAGCCATGCAACCCCGATCAGGAGAATTTGCTGAACCCTCCAGAATGGATGAAACAACTTTCAGGCAATAATTGACTCCTGTCTGTCATATGCTGTGCAAGACTGCCTTCAGATATATTGTCACAGCTTAATTGCCATAGGATAGTGTATCTCAACACTGATGATGTCTGAAATACATATATATATGTATATATATAAAACATATATTTGAATCTATATCACATATATATCACATTCTTGCTTGTTTAATGAAATGATGAATTTTATATCCAATTTAGTTTTATTAATTTATAGTCATTCATTCTGTTCTTGTGCATGTATTGTGTGTAAGTGCATGTGCACACTCACATGTGCCCCAGCATGCATGTGGATGTTGCTTTCACCTTTCACTTTGTTGGACACAGAATCTCTCATTGCTACAAATGCCATTAAGCTTCCAAGGTTTCTCGTGTCTCTGGCTATCATCTCCTCCCAGACTCCAGATTGCAGGCTTACAGTCCCGAGTCCCTCTTCACGTGGGTTCTGAGATCTGAACTCAGGCCCTCACACTTACAGAGCAGGAGTTCTACTCACTCAATCACTTCCCTAATTCTTTCTTCTGTGATTTAATGAGCACGATTCGGTTTCTCCTTCTGGCTGGACTTAGTTTTGCTTCGAACTTCATTTAACCTTTTCTTGTCTACACTACAGGAACTGCGGTCTGAGGTCGAACTGGAGGTATTAGGAGACACAGAAGGACTCAGCCTGTCTTTTACAGCTATCTGTAACAATGGCGTCCTCTTCCCACACCAAAAGAAATGCTCCCACATGAAAGTTGGGGATACAGTAAGTAGATACCCAGTGGATCTTTAGACATAACATTCAGATGGGTCAGAAGCTAGCTCGGCTTCCCGAAGCTGGACTTCTCGCAAAAATTTCAACCATCTCTTACTAAATGTTTTGGGCAGAGCCAGTCTCTGCCAGCCCTGTCTCAAATCCCACAGGTGGCTGGGTGGAGGAAGCAGATAAGCAGCGTTTTCTTTTCCAGGCATCCTTCAACGTGACTGTGAGCATATCCAACTGCGAGAAAAGCAGAACCCTTACCATAAAGCCTGTGGGGCTGGGGGACACCCTGGAAATACTCGTCAGTGCAGAATGTGACTGCGCCTGCCAGGGAGAAATAGAAGCCAACAGTTCCAAGTGCTACCATGGGAACGGCTCCTTCCAGTGTGGGGTATGTGTCTGCAACCCCGGCCACATGGGTCCTCACTGTGAGTGTGGCGAGGACATAGTGAGCGCAGATTCCTGCAGGGAGTCCCCGGGGCACCCCTCGTGCAGCGGAAGGGGTGACTGCTACTGTGGGCAATGCGTCTGCCACTTGTCCCCCTACGGGAGCATCTACGGACCTTACTGCCAATGTGACAACTTCTCCTGTCTGCGACACAAAGGCCTGCTCTGTGGAGGTAGGCTGTGGCTCCGCGCCTCTTACATCGCAGCTGTCTGGGGCCTTGCCATCTTTCATTCCTTCCTTGCATGCCTGGGCTTAGTAGCTGCTCAATAAATATTTGCTGATGGCTTCAGGGGGTGAATCACTAGACTTGGCCTAACTGCATTATCACTTCCGTTCGTTCGTTGTTGAGTCTAACATTCCTTTGGGGTCAGATCTCTGTCGATTGAACCTATATTTACATTATATGTAAATATTACTATTTCTTAAGGTTAAGTAGATAAAAGTTGGAGATGTCGCCTTTCTAGGTACCACCGAGGTTCCACAAAACTGCCTGTGATCTGAATTCCATTGCCTGTCAGACTTTTCTAGGCTAAGTTGCTGGGTCTTACCCTATTCTTATGTATTTTACTTTGGAAAAAAAAAAAAAAAAAAGAAGAAGGTAACAGAGACTGCCAAAAGAACAGAACCCAGGAGAAGGCACAGAAGTGCCTTCACTTATTATATACCTCTGTCCCTCCCTCCCTCCCTCCCTCCCTCCCTCCCTCCCTCCCTCCCTCCCTCCTTCCCTCTCTCCCCTCCCTCTCTCTCTCCCCACTTCCTCCATCCTTAGATTCACAGTCCTCCTGTCTCAGGCTCCTGAACACTGGGATTACAGTTGATTATATCGTACCTAGCCCCGAATACTTACCAAAGGTACAAGATTAGGGGCTGGCCAAGTAAAGCTAGGCAAGGACGCACGTGAGAAAGTCTATGGAAAGAATGAACATAGAAAATAGCTTGGAATTTCTTGAAAATTTCAAGAAAAGTTTAAAATGTAAATATCTATATTTTTATATCTTTTGTAGATATAAACACAATGTTCTCTAAGAATATGCTACAGAATCGAGGTGTAGTGGCACATACCTTTAGTATACCAGCACTTGGAGGCAGAGGTAGCCAGATCTTTGTGAGTTCAAGTCTAGCTTGGTCTACATAGTGAATTTCAGACTAGCCAAGACTACACAATGTGACTCCTGACTCCTCTCTCTCTCTCTCTCTCTCTCTCTCTCTCTCTCTCTCTCTCTCTCAAAACAAATGAGCAAACAACAAAAGGAATCTACTCTGGATGCTGGAAAGATGGCTTTGTGGTTAAGAGTACATCCTATTCTTCAGGAGACCTGAGTGTGGTTCCCAGCGCTCTTGATGGATGGATGTTAACCATCCATTCCATGGGCTCTGATGCCCTTTTCTGGCCTCCATGGACACCTGCACACATGTGGCATTCACTGATACAGACACATACATGTAAATAGAAATACCAAAAGTGAAGTTTTAGGGGCCAGAGAGAATGCTCAGTGGTTAACAGCACACTCAGAGGACCTCAGCTCAATTCCCAGCACTCACATCAGGTGACTCACAACTGCCTCTAACTCCAGAGAATCAGATCCCTCTGGCCTACGCAGGCACCTGTACTTGTGTGCACAGGCATACGTACAAATTACAAAAATAAACAGTTGAAAATAAATCTTTTAAAAAGAGGGAAAAGGCTGTGCTACATCAAACACAATTCAAAATTATTCTGATACACGTATTTAATCATAACCTACTCTGACAGGAGTTACAACCATGTTGACACAGTTTTTATTTGAAGCCTTAACTGGCTCTTGACTAAGCTTAGACACCCTGCTATCCCAGGATGTAAGCAAACATCTCAACAAAATGGAACAACATCGTCTTTACAGAAAACTAGGCAAGTGATATTTCCAAACCATAGTGTCAGAAACCCACATAAGATTAATTTTCTCGGTGCTCAGGAGGTTGAGGTGGGAAGATCAGAAGCTGCAAGTCATGAGACAAATAAAATAAATAAAACAAACAAACCAAAAAACACAGAAGGAAGTGAAAAGAAAGAGAGAAACGTATTTTCAAGAAAGAAGAAAGGAAGGAAGAAGGGAGGGGAGGAAGGGAGGAAGACTGAAGGAAGGAAGGAAGGAAGGAAGGAAGGAAGGAAGGAAGGAAGGAAGGAAAGAAGAAGGAAGGGAGGAAGAGAGGAAGCCTCAAAGAATTCCAAATGCTATGAAAGCATTTACCCCTGAGGAGAGCTATGTCCCTTCCCCACTTCATTCAAAGGGTCACTTTCTGATTACACTGTGTTCACACATGTGTGTACATGTGTGCACGCGTGTGTGAGTGTGTGTGTGTGTGTGTGTGTGTGTGTGGTGTGTATGGGATGAACATGGTATGTGTGTCTGTACAAACCCACATCAGTGTTTTTTACTGGGTTTAGGCGGGACACAGCCTGTAGGTGACAAGAAGCTAGTCAATGCCAAAGCCATCCTCACACTCCAGGAAGAATACATTGGCAGATGCTCACACTGCCTTCCTAGTAAAGTGCATGTTCTGAACACTTGAAAATACTTTCTGAAAGTCTCAAGTATAACATAATCTAATCTAATCTAATGGGTATTGTAGCTAGAGTTTTCCTGCCTTGCCCACAGTTAGGACAAATCTCTGTCACCCGCCAGTCCCACAGCCACTCAGACCCAACCAAGTAAACACAGAAACTTATATTGCTTACAAACTGTATGGCCATGGCAGACTTCTTGCTAACTGTTCTTATAGCTTAAATTAATCCATTTCCATAAATTCTATACCTTGCCACGTGGTTTGTGGCTTACCGGCGTCTTCACATGCGGCTTGTCATGGCAGTTTCTCTCCTCAGCCTTCTGCTTCCCAGAACTCTCCTCTCTCCTTGTCCCACCTACTTCCTGCCTGGCCACTGGCCAATCAGTGTTTTATTTATTGACCAATCAGAGCAATTTGACATACAGACCATCCCACAGCAGGGGATAGTAACCCTCCCAATATTCCAGTCCCTAAGTCCTGGGTTAAAAGATCTAACACCCAGGAATTGCTGGCATGTGCTCTACAGCATAGTGCCCCCACCCCTGTTCCTTTCTTTAAAAAAATGATGATGATGATGATGATGATGATGATGATGATGATGATGATAATTCAGGGCATCGGGAACACACTAAAATAAAGAGTGTACTCAGCCTATACACTGTATAGATAGGTCAGACGATAATGACACTCATCAAATCAGGTGCGGGAATGGCAAGAAATTCTATTTAGAAAACAAGAATTCTTCAGCTGGACTCAGAAACCTCCTCCATTGCCAAGTTCCTTCACCCTTTACTGCTTTCTCCTCTAAGCAGTAGATACAAGTATTCAAATCCAGCCAGGACTGGTGGAGTAGCCTTCGTGTGTTCCCGGACTGTGCATAGCACAGGGATGGAGACTGCACTTCCCTGTGTACAGATGCTGTTGACCCAGCTGTGATTGCCCAAAGTCACCAGATACACCACTCACAACTTGCATGGCTCTCACTTACTCGATCCGTGATTGACTTGACAGCCTGCTGCTTTTCTGAAAAGCTTTTATCACGACGTCCTTTGTCATACGGTGTCTTTCATCCATCTCGAAGCACTCAGAGAGAGAAGGCTCCATTGATCGTGTTTATCCTTGCCCAAATTCCATTAGTCTGTTTTGATTCTAAGAGACTGGGAGCTATGTCAGGCAAATGGCATTAGAGGAGAAACTTCCTGTGATTATGCACTTAGCATTATTTTCCAGTGGCATTCCAGAAAGATCTATCCCTCTGAAAAGGTAATTTTTTTCTTAGATCTTGGGTTATCATCTTGCTTATCCATGAGACCAATATGAAGGTGGTGCTATGGTGGCGTGAACAGTTACTGCCGATGATCATTCAGCACCTTCGGTGACCTCGTTGATGGTCCTGGAAGGCCAGCAGAACAGAGGGTTTCTAGGTTCTGAAAGGCAGGCACATTTTATGGCTTTGCTGTGATGGTCCTTTTTTTTAATGTTCCAGGAAGGGTTTTCTAAACTACCAAGGAACTCTTGTATGCAGAGATGTACTAGACAGTCTCAGGGCATCTGGAAATGCACAGTTAGGCACCATGTTAATTTTCGGAATAAATTACAATCCAGAGCTTTTTTCTTCCCTTTCATAGGTGTTTCCCCTTTCCTGAGGAAGGAAAAAAAGATATTAGAGTTTTCAAGATCACTTAACCATAAGAATTAATTCTTGGTTTTTCCCCAAATCATTTACTATCCTTAGTTTTGAAGTCCTTGACTCAATTATAATTACGTAGGCTATGAAATGCAGATGGATTGAGTCTTAATGTCATGGGTCCAAGTAAACTTAGATCTATCTTTCATCTGAAAAGTGTGCCATTTAAATATTATACCATATGGAATAACATATATATAGAAAACATGTGTTTATCACATACACAGAGAATACACACACACATCCCAGGAACATTCAGAACCCAACTTTGAATCCACTGTGGTTTGGAGCAGTATATGAAGGACTCTTCTGTTGTCAGTCTCTTAAGACCCAGGGACAAAGCCAGAAAAGTAACTACTAGAACCTAGTCTGCAAGGGAGAAGCCAGTCTTCCGTCTCATAGTAAACCCGCCAGCATCTTCTATAAGTGGAAGCATCCGCCATTTATTTACTTTTACTTTGTTTTTAATGAAAGTATAGTTCTTTTAGTACTGATGACTAATTTTGCCTGCAAGTTCTTCCTCCTGGTTAACTTTTAGGAACATTTCTACTGACCAGTCCTTGTGGAGCTCAGTTACGGGCCAGGCACCACTGTAAACATGGGCATAGACTGACCTAGGTAATTGCAAGTTTTGCTCAAAGAGCAAAATTTTCTGGTACAAGATATCTGTATGTGTGCCACCATAAAGGATGGTATCCGTTATGCATTTGTAAATAAATACTATTTGTTTCCAAATGCTTGTTTTAGTATCCATGGCAAGCACTCAAAAAAGAGAAGGAGACTTACCTGAGACACAAAATTTACCATTTTAGACTGTTTCATAAGCCATCTGTGGCCTGATCCAGAAGGGACTCTTGAATGCCACAACCACCTGTACCACTGGCCCTGCCCTGTGAAACCACTATGGTTACTGTGCATATTTCCACCACCTCCCATTGTTTTCTGTCTCGGAAATGAACGCAACTCCCTTCTAACTACCTTTATCCATCAGTGTGCCCAGGCCCCTCTGCCTGCAATCCGAGTCTATCCTGGGCTTCTGCAGGAACATTATTCTCCCATTGCCCTCCTCCTCTCGGGCTCTCCTGTGAGGAGCCTTTCCTCTGTCCATGTTCTACAGGCTGATGCTCTCCAGAGCTTCCTATGCTCTGCCTGCTTGCCCCAGATGGCCTGATTCACAACCGCCTCACCTGAAGCCTTTCCCTGACAGATCCCAAGCCCCTTTCTCCAGGCTCCTCTCTATATTTTCAACTGCCTTCTAAGATATCCAGCAGTCCTTTTTCTCCCAAACTCAGCAGGGCCATGGAGACTCACTGTCCAACCCATCCAAAGCTACATTTCCTCTTCTGCTTCAGGACCATTCAGTCATTCAACAAGTGATCTCCTCTGCATGCCAGGTATTGGAGTCCGGCAGTAACCATGAGCCAGCTTCCACTCCAAGCCATGGAGCCATGCCACCAGCTGGCTTTCCAGCCAGTCGGCCTGGCGAGGATTCCATCTCTCTTTCTTCATGCTGTACTGTGACCAGTCATGCCCGACTCTGAGCATTCTGGCTTACATTGCTTATCCTTTCATCTCTGATCTCAAGGATGCTGCCATGGGTCAGGCCTCTGCTCTTGTAAGACCTTGCAACTGCCTTTCCTGCCTCTTGCTTGACCTCTCTATGGAGTTAGGGTGTGTCTACACACATACCTATCTGTTCAGGTCACTGCCTTCATAAAATTTTGTAACCTTCTGGGGAAACGTTCTGTCTTTCCCCGTGTGGCTCCTCGTTGTCTCACTTCTGACATTCCCGGGACTTTCTCATCTTCCCTTTGCCCCAGCCATCTGCACTACCGGTGCCGCCCTGTGGAACTCCTAAGGTTACTGTGCACATTTCCATCATCTGCTGTTGTTCTCTCTCTGACATGTGCACAGCTCCCTTCTTCTGACTCCTCTTAGCTTCCAAAGTCAGCTCAAGCATCACTTCCTCTTGAAAGCTTCCCAAATCCCTATTTTGTCTAGAAACTCCCGCCCTGCATCGCAGACTCAGCATGCTGTATCATCACCAGTGCTGGTAGTAATTCGTCGCCCGCCTCCCACGCTAGCGGATAAATTCAGTAACCTTGTGCGACTGAATTCTGTATCTGTGTTGCCTGATGCGCTCAGGACTGGAACTGTGATCGACTCTGTTTCCATGACCCACCACATACTACAGCCAAAGGTCAGACTGAAAACTGGTGAAGGAAATTAGGCTTGCTGCAGTTTGACCCACTGGGAAGAACAGGGTAAACCCTCCTAATGGTCTTCCATCTTTTCTGGAACAGAGGCCAGGAATAGGTAGATTCAGTGACGAGCGAGATTGTCTCTAGATCCTTTCCGGAGGGAGGTGGCTCTGCTCCTGCTATTACCTGGGCTGACTCCATATTCTCTGCATGGGAGGTCTGTCATACTGTCACACCTTCTTGTCCAATCAAATCTTTAGCACAGAGTATACGCCCAGTTAGAAGCTGTTGGTTATGAATTTGTCAGTGTTTAGTATATACCAATGGGATAACTTACCAGGGGACATAAAACTAGAATTTTTCACCTGACCACAACCACCATGGAAGATTTTTTTTTTATCCCTATGCTTTAATAAGGGAGGATTTTTCAATTATTCAGCTTAGGTGAAACAGAACAATGGTTCTCAACCTTCCTAATGCTGCGACCCTTTAATACAGTTCCTCATGTTGTGGTGAGCCCCAACCATAAAATTATTCCATTGTTACTTCATAACTCTAATTTTGTTACTGTTATGAATTGTGGTGTAAATGTAGGATATGCAAGAATATCTGATATGTGACCCCTAGGGGGTCATGACCCACAAGTTGAGAACCACTGATTTGATTAATTCAGGTCTGCCTTTCATCTTCATCCTAAAACCCAATGAACAATTTGCCAAAGAGTTCCAATGGGCTTGTCTGCATGGTCTCATTTGGACTGATTATTTATTCTGTTTGCTGAAAGTGATTTTCAGCTAGGAGACAAATTAATAAATACACATGACCAACAATACATCTATCTATCTATCTATCTATCTATCTATCTATCTATCTATCTATCTATCTATCTATCTAGATGTCATCTATATAGCTATCATCTATCTATCTATCATCTATCTGTTTATCATCTATCGTCTATCTGTCTGTCTTTATCTCCTGTCTCTCTCTTTGCCTCCCTCTCTGCCCCATCCCCTAACCTTTGATAGTCTTTAAAGGCAAGGAGAAAAGAAGATATTCCCCATCCTGGAAGTGGTTTGGGCCATAAGCAACACAGTGTGCATTTTCCATGTTTTACAGATAATGGTGACTGTGACTGTGGTGAATGCGTGTGCCGAGAAGGCTGGACCGGCGAGTATTGCAACTGTACAACCAGCAGGGACTCGTGTGCATCTGAGGATGGGGTGCTATGCAGTGGGCGTGGGGACTGCATCTGTGGCAAGTGTGTCTGCAGGAACCCTGGAGCCTCAGGACCCACCTGTGAACGCTGTCCTACCTGTGGTGACCCTTGTAACTCTAAACGGTAATGTCTCTACTTTGTTTATTCTCTTCGGTGGCAAGGTTTCCATGTGACCAGAAGTTGAATGACATCTAGTAAACTCAGACCTCGTAATTGTTTCAGCCGGGTTTGGCCTCCAGCATCCATCAAAGCTCATAGCCCAAGGGCCCCTGGGATCCTCAGCCTGAAATGTCAGCTTCTCACCTGCCTCTTTCTGGGTCCCCATTGTCCCAAACCACAGGGTCACATTTTTACTAGATTACAGCAGGGTTAGTGGAGCTGACGTCCCATACTGATAGCATCAGATGGCCTCTCAGCTGAATGCCCTGGGACACCCACCCATAGGCAGTCAGTTCCCTTTCTGGGGAAACAGACAGCTTTCTTCTCTAGAGGCTGAGCTGACCCAGCAGATGTTCCTCTCCTGGTAGGCTGAAGACAGTCTTAGCTTTCACTTCTCTCTCTCCTTATGATCGTACACTTCGGTACTTCTATGTGGCTATCGTTATACATAAATATTTTGGTTTGTGTTTTATACTATGAAGACAATAACAGCAACCACTAAATACATCCATAGTTTTCTATGAAAACTGATTTCTGGTTAGCAGCTTCACTTTACAGAATTGGAACAAACCTTGTAGGCTCCCTCAAGCAGGTCTCTGAATGACTTGTGAGGTCGCAGTGTACAGATAAGCAGCAAATAGGACTAAGTAGTTCATATTTTCATTAATTCTGATTCGTGGGATGGTGACATTTGCATTTCTGGTGAAAATAAGGAAGAAAATCAATTTCCCCCAGTGGTTACCCACCAAACAGGTGTCAAGACTTTTCTGTCACTGTCCCTGGCAAACTGAGATACATGCCAGGCATGGAGCTTGATTCAAATGTCAGCTGTAGTTCAGTGACAGAGCGATTGCCTAGCATGCAGGAGTCTCAGGATTTAATCCCCAGCGTGACCACTGACAAAAAAAGTAAGGTTTCTTCGAGATGTTTCTTTTATTGCTTTTCTATTTCATCTTCTTTATAAACATGAGTCAGTCTTTTATGTGGTTTGTAAGATGTGAAATTAATAATCAAGGTTGATCCAATTTGGGAATCAGCATCATCTACTTAATGTTGATGTTAGTTTTGAGATGAGTCTGTTCTTCCTTTTACTCAGGCATGTGTTCATTTACCTGACAGTATTAAGTACCTGCTATATGCCAAGAATGATGACAAGTCATAGGTTTGCAGCAAAACACCTATCCTTTCTACCTTCTCAAGTGCTAAGCATCTAAGGGAAAGATAGGATCTTATGCTTGCACGTGTATATGTGTGTGTGTGTGTGTGTGTGTGTGTGTGTGTGTGTGTGTGTGTTTTCCTATATGTGCTGGTGAGTATGTGGGGGTGTTGTAGGCAAGATGTTGATCAATATCAGCTATTGTCCTTGATCACATTCCCTCTGGTTTATTGAGGTGGGGTCTCTGAACCCAGAGTTCTCCAAATCCAGATAATCTGGCTAGCCAGCTTGCCACCGATCTCCTGTTCTGCATCCCAAATGCTGGTATTACAGGTGGTTGCCACACTTGCCTGGTTTTTGTGTGGTCTCTGGGGATCTGAACTCTGGTCCTCACACTTGCCTGCCAAGCTCTTTATCCACTGAGCCATGCCCCAATCCCATATTTTTTTCAAGCAATTAACAAAGATCTGTGAGCTGCAGTCACAAGGAGGGTGTAGAGGAGGCTGTGGATAGACCGGTCTTGCTGGGGCAGTCACAGTGAGAGGCACAAGGAGATGTGAAGAGTCTCTACAGTGTGCTCCAGGCCCGCACCAAGTCTGCCCAGTTATATTTAAAACCCCAAAGCAGCTTCAAGACAAGACCTGTGCTCTCACACCCACATGGTTGCTAATCCAAGCCTAATCCAAGGGCTAATCCAAGCCCTGCCCATAGAACAGAGGTTCTCAACCTGTGGATCGTGACCCCTGTAGGAGTTGCTTATCAGATATTTACATTGTGATTCATAACAATAGAAAAATTACAGTTATAAAGTAACAATGAAATAATTTTATGGTTGAGGGTCCTCACAACAAAGGAAATGCAGCTTCAGCTGGGCACGAGCATTTCAAGTCCTTTGAAGACTGCTGATTCTCAGGGCGTGCTGTGTCCCCACAGGAAGAAACATTTGCAGGTTTGTCCTACTCCAAACTGAATCTGTGTAAATGTATTTGTAGCACAAGATAAATTCAAGGCCTACATTATACTTTGGTCTATAAACACCTTTAAAGTAGTGTAATTTCCTTGAATCCTTGGAAATATACTTTCTATAAGCAGCAATCTTTTATTTAGAAGCCTGAATTAATGAATATCCAGGCTATAATCCTAAGCTTTAGAAACCCTCTATCAAGGCTTACACTTATTCAAAAGAGTAACAGAAAATTGAATTTTAGAATAATCGCATTTGACATATATTAAGAGCACTCATCATACTTAGAATTCTTGCTGAGATATGGATCATTTAGGCTAAGAAATTTATAACTTTGTCTAGACTCTAATCATATTTATGGAGAGAAACACTCCCTTATGTTGAAAATGTGAAATGAAAATATAGCTAAATCAAACACTGAAGTATTTTTTTCTCAGCCAATCAGGAGTCATCACTGTAGAAATATGATGATAGATGCTGTCATCAAGACTGGCTCAGGGAACACTGATTATGGAGTAGAAATCAGAACAATTTAGCATCCTCCTAGATGTCACCCAACTCTCCTTCTGAAAGTACCAGGAGGTCAATGTCACTAGCGAGAAGAGCAACGAGGCATGCCGGCTGCACGTCTGTTTTCCGTCAGCATGAGCCGATGAACTCTGTTGTCCCCGCAGGAGCTGCATCGAATGCTACCTGTCGGCAGACGGCCAGGACCCAGAACAGTGCGTGGAGAAATGCAGAACCGCCGGTGCCACCATCAGTGAGGAAGGTGCGCCTTGTCTAAAGTCACGTAGTTCATGAGAGGCAGAAACTGAGTCAGGGGACTCCTAGGAGCCAGGTGCTGAAGTTCTCTGCCTCCTTTTGAAGAATAAACACGTTTTCTAAAGCTAAAGAAATAATGATGCGAGACACGAGCAACTCAAAGTCATGGCTGTTCTATTGGTCTTTGGTTCTGTTAGCAAGCTCACCCCTGCTCGACAGGGGTGACTAGCCAGTTCTACAAGGCTGTATTTTCCAAACTTGTAGGAAGGAAATTGAAGAAACGGTTCTTACTGCCTGAAATTCTCCTTTATCATGGGATTGCCTTATTTCAAGATAAGCTAACACCCGCAGTAACAGTTTGCCCGACTGCACTTTACAGGTCCTGGAAGAGTTCCGCTCAGGGACTGGCTGGCTTGTCTACCCCTCCACTGACCCTCCAAGTGCTTGTACTTCCAGCCTCCCAGCAATGGACATTCCATCATTATCCTTCCATCCCTCTTGACTCACCCTCCAGATTCAAGAAGTCCCTCTTCTAACGGCTAAGCCAACTGCACCCCTGCCTTCCTCTGCCATGTTTAATTACTTAAAATGAGAAGCTAGTGGCAAAATTGCATCCCAAATATTTAACACAACTGCATTTTAACTAAGCAGGAAAGGGCATTTAAAAAGAACGTGAGAAATTCACAACAAAGGAGATGGCTGACTCTTCCTAGAAGGACAGCTGAGACAACCTGAGTTTATGTATTAGCTTGCTCCAGCAGCATGGCTCTGTGTGCTTTAGAGATGTGGCTGAGATCTAGCTCAGGTGAAGGGGAATGATCAGAGAGAGGATAACATATGGCCTGTAGGATACATATATTGAATAGACGGAGTTAGAATATGGAAATTAATGTATTTCCAAAATAGAATATATAAAGACATTTTTTTTTTTCAAGTACTTTGTTTTGAAATTGTAGTGATGCTACAGTTGAGTTACTGGGAGTGGCAGGACATGATAAGTCCTCATAAAACCCCTCATCTGTGCTTTTCTGGTGAGCAAAGATAGATATGTCAGAGAGCAGCAAATGGAGTGAGGGGCCGTGTGCTTTGCCTGAGACCAAAGGTGAGATACTTTGTAAACGCACTGAGAAAGAGCGGGCGGCACTGTGGAGCGTCCACATCAATAATGAGTGCGCATCTTAGTGGATCCTCCAGGCTCGTTTCCCAGCAGTGGGGATATTTGCCAGCTGTCTCTGGGAAAGGAGCAAAAATTGCAGAAAATGCCTGCAAAGGACTAGAGCTCAGCTCACCAGCAACGTGGGAAATGCAATGTGCTGAAGAGGAGTAACACGGAAGGGAGCCTGTCCGCCGTAGGAGTGTGAGCAGGGCAGTCGCTGGGTCTAAGTTCATAGCTCTCAGAGCAGATTGTCAAAGATGCCTGGGTTGGGGAGAAAGACTAGCTTACATAGTTTTGTTTAGAATATTTATGTTCTTTTGTGTTTGACCAAAGGATCTATAAGACTAAAGGCTACCACTGTTTCTAACTTGGAAAATGAAAACAACCAGTGGACTAGGAACCCACGTTAAGCACTCATCTGGATAAGCTTGCATGAACAGGAGTTTTGGCCAACTGTCAGTTTAAAGGCCTTTCTAATAACCTCCTTATGAGTCCTATTTTGAGCCTCTAGTCCACTGATGTCATTGTCACACTAGTTTAAGAAGATGATGTCACATTTGCTTGTCTAAGGGTCTCTTAGCACGTATGTTCCTCTGCTGAGGACATTGTGTAGACAGACACACTGCATAACTCATATCAATTGACCCATTGTGTGCGCATACCTGAGGTGGGCACATCTCACATTATCCATTTCCCCCACTGTGCAGACACTCAGATCACCGCTACTCAAAGTTCGTTCCACCAAACACTGTCTCTGAAAAGTTCAATGAAATAAAGCACCCACAGTCATACACATTTTAGAAATGTATCCACAGTCAGTCATATACATTCTGGAAATGGGAAACTGAGGATCCCAGAGCCTTACAAGTCTTCAGAATTGCTATGTACGTTAAATTAAATAAGGGTGTGAATCTCCAGGAGGGGCAGGAGAGGCACTAATGTAAAAGAGAGATTCCCAAATTTATGTCAGTGTAGAAGTGGGAAACTGTTCACTGCCAGAACTGTTAACTGATCCCAAAGTGGGTGTCTTAAAACACAGGGTTGTGAGTCAATAGTACAGAAATTCATGTTTTTGACATTCTTTGGACCTGCCTTTCCACCCCCTCACCCTCTCACCCCCTCACTCCCCACCCACCCACACTTACATGTTTTCCTTCCTTCACTTAGCATGATTTCCCAGGCTGCCTGAGATCTTATTTTCCCTGTATTATTCAGTGGCAGTAATTCAGGTCTCACAAAGAAGAGGGGAAAAAAAGAGAGAGAGAAAGAAAGGGCCATTTTCTATGAACAACAAAAGAAAACCTTAGCAGCTAATTATGCAAATCTTTCATTGCACATCCAATAATACTATTTCAACAACCAAACACTGCAAAACGGGGCACATCCAGCCTGCAAGAGTCAAGGAAAGGAATGGGGGAGTAATTAAAGCACAAGAAGGGAGTTGTAAATCAAAGGTCAGATCCGCAGTTCCATTAAAACCTAACTAATCCTGGCCAAGGAAAGTAAGCCTCCCAACGCTTCAGTGTGGCTACTTAAAAGAAAATGAAGAAGCAGGATTAATAGTACTGAGAGGAGGATGCTAAGCCAGCCACATGCGTTCAACCTGCCAGCCTGATGTCCCATTTAGTGAGTTCAAGAGAGTGGTGTGGGCTCTCACTGCTGTGGCAGAGACTGGAGAGAATGTTCCAAAATGCAAAACCACACTCCCCAAGACTTCATGAATCTCAGTGACTGGAATGGAAGTTAGGCAGAGGTGATGTGAAGGTCATATAAAAAGAACCAAACTATGAATTAAGTGAGGGTGCTTGCCGTTTACCGTCAAACACATGGAATAACACAGGCTGGGCTCACCCAGAGTTGCCAAGGGCTCCCCAAATCTCTTCATCCAAGACATCTTATTAGAATGCTTATTCTAGTAAGTCTAGTCTTGCCTAATGCCTGAGTCCTGTGCATATCACAGTCTATCCCATTAGAACATCCGAGCTGGGTCCCCAGACCCAGGTGAGTCAGATTGTCGTATGCATATGGAAATGACCAAGCAAGGATAATTTGCGTTAAATTTTTTAATATTCATATGTACATAAAGAGATGCTTCTAATGAATTCAAAACCAGTTTAGTTCATGTAAATCTATTGTACAAAATCTCATTTAGAATGCTGAATTTATAATTTATGCTGGTTCCTGTTGCTATGAATGATAAAAGGCATATTAGTCACAGGTCCTATCCAGTTTTTCTCTTAAAAATTAAATGCAAAGACAACAAACAGTGACAACTTAATATTTCCATGTTTTATGACTAGCATTTCTGTGCCCTAAATAGCCCTAGATAACACACACACACACACACACACACACACACACACACACACACACACACAGAGTCACACAAATGAATTCTATTAACACCTTTAAAAACTTCTTAAACTGCTGGGTGGTGGTGGTGGTGCATGCTTTTAATCCCAGCACTTGGGAGGCAGAGGCAGGCAGATCTCTGTGAGTTCAAAGCTAGCCTGGTCTACAGAATGAGTTCCAGGACAGCCAAGGCTATACGGAGAAAACCTGTCTCAAAAAAAAAAAAAAAAGAAAGAAAGGAAGAAAGAGAGAGAGAGAAGAAAGAAAGAAGGAAAGAAAGAAAGAAAGAAAGAAAGAAAGAAAGAAAGAAAGAAAGAAAGAAAGAAAGAAAGAAAGAAGGAAAGAAGGAAGGAAGGAAGGAAGGAAGGAAGGAAGGAAGGAAGGAAGGAAAGAAAGAAAGAAAGAAAGAAAGAAAGAAAGAAAGAAAGAAAGAAAGAAAGAAAGAAAGAAAGAAAGAAAGAAAGAAAGAAAGGAAAAAGAAAAAAATTCTTAAGATAATAGGAAAAATCATACATACATAAGAAAGAGTGGATCCAAGATTACCTGGGGCAGTTCGATTTTCATAATCTGTCTTTACACACTAATATTGGAGTGTATGTCTTAGAAGTTTAGATTCAGAGTAAATCTAATTTTAATTACAGGTTTCTGAAAAACTTTAATAGTTTCATCAAAAAATTTCCAGATTAAAATAAGAATTGTAAAACAAATCTGTTTTGCTTTACTTCAAAAAATGCTAGATAAATTTAGCAAAGTAGCTGGACCATCAGAATTTTTGATGTGTGAGCTAAGAGTTTTAAATTTTTATCACCACAGATAAAATTTTATTCCTAATTATTATCATGAAATTCATTTTCTAACTCTTGAATAAGCTTCACAAGGAAAAAATATTCGATTTGGGAAACATTGGAGGAAAATCTCACTTTCTTAATTAAGAAAGAAGGTATAGTTCATGTCGGACAACTATTATCCCAGGTTCCTTTAAATCTGAGGCTCCCCTTTATCCTGCGGGCCTCTGAGATACATAACACCTCTGTCTCGGTTTTCTGATATGAATTTATTCTCGCCATGTGACAGTACAAAGCCAGCAGTCATGGCTGCACCCTTGTGCGAAGCCTCTCTGCTGGTATCAGTATCCATCTGCACTGAGCGGCAATGTAATCTAGCCTCTTCCTCCCAGACACTCTGAGCAGAGAGGAGCACACGGCCCCCTCATTACCATAATCACGGCCATTCTGTTCCCCAGGCAGCTGTGGACACCTGGCCTGTGCTGCCTTCACTCTATTGAAATCTGCCTCCATCAGACTGATAGGGAATTTTGATGGTCAGTCCTGATTGACCACATCTGGAGCTGTTCTTCTGGAACAGAAGTAAAACCAAAGATCTCACTTGGTGGGGAGAAATCCTCTGCCTTTCAATTCCCATTCGGCAGTATTGAAAACTCTAATTTGCATATTGAAAAACTCAGTACTGCTTTGCTTTAAAAATGATCTCTTTTGAAATCTCATTTACCCTAATGAATGACTCTTTCATCTGCAGACTTTTCAAAGGATACTTCTGTTTCCTGCTCTCTACAAGGAGAAAATGAATGTCTTATTACATTCCTAATAACCACAGACAATGAGGGGAAAACCATCATTCACAACATCAACGAAAAAGGTGGGTAGCTTGTGTTCCATTGTCCTTTTCCATGTCAAGGGATACTATCTTACAGAAGGCATCTAGAAAGTCACTTCAGGTAGCTTGCCAGGAAAGACATTACAAAGTTTAGGGTGAAGTGCTTCTACCAAGGTTGAAAAATCCTCATTCAAACCTCTGTTGTGTTCCCATGTCTTTTTTTTTCCTGAGACAGGGTTTCTCTGTGTAGTTTTGGTGCCTGTCCTGGATCTTGCTCTGTAGATTAGGCCAGCCTAGACTCAGAGATCCTCCTGGTTCTGCCTCCCAAGTGCTGGGAGTAAGGTGTTCACCACTGCCGCCCTGCGTTCCCATGTTTTTTATTTGTTTGTTTGTTTGTTTTCTATTATCAGCTTGATACAGTACAAATTCCTATCCTAACAGTGAAATGTTTCACTGAGGCTTGCCCAGTGGTTGAGTAAAACCAAAACTTATTATAAGCCATAGTCATCCTAGGGTCCCCCCTGCTATGTAGCCTCCCTGGTTTTGTGGGTTGTAGTCTGATTTTCTTTGCTTTATAGCTAGTATCCATTTATGAGTGAGTACAGCGTGTTTGTCCTTCTGGGTTTGGGTTACCTCACTCAGGATGATATTTTCTAGTTCCATTTGCCTGCAAATTTCATGCTGTCATTGTTTTTCTCTGCTGAGTAGTACTCCATTGTGTATATGTACCATATTTTCTTAATCCATTCTTCAGTTGACAGGCATCTAGGTTGTTTCCACATTCTGGCTATTACAAATAGTGCAGCTATGAACATAGCTGAGCATGTATCTTTGTGGTATGATTGAGCATTCCTTGGGTATATGCCCAAGAGTGGTATGACTGGGTCTTGAGGTAGATTGATTCCCAATTTTCTGAGAAACCGCCATACTGATTTCCACAGTGGTTGTACAAGTTTGCACTCCCACCAACAGTGGAGGAGTTTGCTCCGCATCCTCTCCAACATAGACTGTCATTAGTGTTTTTGATCATAGCCATTCTGACAGGTGTAAGGTGGTATCTCAGAGTCGTTTTGATTTGCATTTCTCTGGTGACTAAGGATGTTCAGCATTTCTTCAAATGTCTTTCAGCCATTTGAGATTCTTCTTTTGAGAATTCTGTATAGCTCGTTAGCCCATTTTTAAATTGCATTGTTCAGTATTTTCATGTCTGGTTTCTTGAGTTCTTTATATACTTTGGAGATCAGTCCTCTGACAGATGTGGGGGTGGTGAAGATCTTTTCCCATTCTGTTGGCTGTCTTTTTGTCTTATTGACCGTGTCTTTTGCCCTACAAAAACTTCTCAGTTTCAAGAGGTTCCATTTATTATTGTAGTTCTCAGTGTCTGTTCTACTGGTGTTATATTTAGGAAGTGATCTCCTGTACCAATGCGTTCAAGAGTATTTCCTACTTTCTCTTCTATCAAGTTCAGTGTTACTAGATTTATGTTGAGGTCTTTGATCCACTTGGATCTATTTGTGATCTTTTACATATTGACATCCAGTTATGCCAGCACCATTTGTTGAAGATACTTTCTTTTTTCCATTGTATAGTTTTGGCTTCTTTGTCAAAAATCACGTGTTCATATGTGCATGAATTAATGTCAGGGTCTTCAATTCAATTCCATTGGTCTGTATGTTGGTTTTTATGCCAGTACCAGACCTGTTTGATAAGAACTTTAAGTCTTTAAAGAAAGAAATTGAAGAAGATATCAGAAAATGGAAGGATCTCCCCTGCTCATGGATAGGTAGGATTAACATAGTAAAAATGGCAATCTTATCAAAAGCAATCTACAGATTCAATGCAATCCCCATCAAAATCCCAGCACAATTCTTCACAGACTTGGAAAGAACAATACCCAACTTCATATGGAAAAACAAAAGACTCAGGATAGCTAAAAGAATCCTGTACAATAAAGCAACTTCTGGAAGCATCACCATCCCTGACCTCAAGCTCTACTATAGAGCTATAGTAATAAAAACAGCTTGGTACTCCCATGTCTTTTATTAAGATGAAGTAACATGATGACTTCCATCACCTCCTTGCAGCTTGCTGCTGGTTGCTGTAGAAAGGTGAGCTGAGCAAACAAAACAGAAGCAACAGGCATGTCTTTCCAAAAACCTAGCAGGAAGGAGTACAAAAGCTTTTAAAGCCAAGTTTAAGTGGTGGCTCAAAAACTATTTTGTTGTGTAATCACTGCCTGAGATTGTGGGATCTACTTGCCTCTCCAAGCCTCTATTTCCTCATCTGTAAAATGGGAAAAATAATGGCACAATCTTTTAAGGGATAGCTCAAGGAGTAAATGGACCAATGAATATGTGTGCCAAAAGAGGCCTCACAGCAACAGTTATCACATGATAATGCTGGGTCAGGAAAGGCCCAGGGGACACAGAAGGGAGTGGCTACAGAAGATGTCAAGTGTCAGGACAGCCAGCATACACCTCGAATCCCAGTATTCAGGAGACTGAGGCAGGAGGATTGCTTTGAGTTTGAGGCAGCCCAGACTGAGTGATACCAGACCAGGGCAGCCAAGAGCCCACTGTTTCTGGGCTTCTGTAGATTTTTCAACCATGTCAACACTTGAAATCAGTTTCTAACACAGGAATGCTCCAGCAGAAATTCCATCTCCAGCCAAGGGAAAAGACAAGTTCATACTACATAGGAAGGGAAGCAGAAGAGAATATATCTTTAAGACACTTTCAAATTGCGTGGGTATCAGCCTCGTCTGTCGTTTATCTAAACTGCTCGTATCCTGAGTCAGCTGGCCTGCCTGCGGGCACAGGGTCTACACCCCGACAACTTAGCCCAGATGGCCCAGGCCCTCTTCAGGAGTCACTGTGCTAACAAAGCTCAGCTGCATTCTTAGACACTCACAGATGACTCACATTTTCTGTCTTCAGCAACGACCTACCCCTCCCTAAAATGTCCCAGAGAAATGACATCTGTGTTAAATCTGACTCCATCAGCCTAAGGTCCAGACCAGGCAACAGCAGCACACACAGGGTATAAAGCAGATGGGTTTTGTGTGTGTGTGTGTGTGTGTGTGTGTGTGTGTGTGTGTGTGTGTGTGCTTGCTTTTCGTTCTGCTGAGAGAACGTTAAGTCCTGAATTTGAAAGCAAAGCTATCAACCTGGTATCACCCCAGAGGCTGAAAAGGTAATCCCAAATACCTTCAAAGTGGGGTTAAACCTCATGTTACAATTAAGGAAATGGTCAGAGAAACGTCACATGTCCATGCCAAGGGCAAGACGGAGCTGGGGGTCAGGCACAGCCCGTGAAATGTGGGGATGATTGTGAACACGGTTTTGATGTTTGTGAGGGCAGGGCACTCCTGGTGACAGGCATTTAGAAACTCTGTGTACACATTTCTGAGAAATGTGAACAAAAAAAAATGCATCTTGCAGTCATCAGTTAAGAAAACAGGGTGACTCACACTGCGCTAAACCAAATTATTTCACAATACAAAAAAAACCCATGTCTCCTCATCATCAGCTCTACAAGTCAGGTTCTCCAGCTGCACCCCACCACCAGTTTGTCACTGTGGTAGTGACTTCAGCAGGTTATTCTAAAATCAAAACCACCCCTCAAAATATTGATACTATTGGAAGAACACATCCCAAACAACCAAGCGACTTTCCACAGGAGGCCTTGCTTTCAGTGTGCAGGCTTCTGGGCTTGACTGGCTTGATTTTCCTTTTTTTTTTTTTCCTTTCTCCCCCACCCCCGTCCGCCCATGGAACATGCCTTCAGCTAGTAAACACTGTCTTGCTACTGAACTGTTGTGTGGTCTTTTGCGCTTGTACACAGTATGAGAAACGCACCAACGTGCCGTCCTTCATGGCACTCACAGACGTCTGATGCCTTTCTATTATAGTGTCTTATTTATCTCTAGACTTTTGTAGTAAGGGAAAGAGAAGGAAAAATAATCCAGCCGAGATTTCTCAAGCTCTTCTGACAGGCCCAAGGATACCTCCGATGCCCCGTTCCTGGGCAGTCCTGGTGCTTCCAGAAGCCCCCAGGCTGTAGCTTTCTCTTGGGCATCAGGAGTTCCTCCTCCTCAAGCTGAGACCCGTGGCTCTGAAGTTAGAAGCTGGGATAAGAAAGAAGGTGAAAGGAAAAGCAAGGAGAGGTTAATGTTTCCCGGTGTCCTCTAAGCAAATTGAAAAGGGAGCTGGTCCAGCATGCTGGCTGCTGCTGAGGATCCAGGCATAGCATTACATCACTCATCTTCCTTCTCTATCTGAATAGATCAGCGGTCCTCAACCTTCCTAGTGCTGCGACCCTTTAATATAGTTCCTCATGGTGTGGTGACCCCAACCATAAAATTATTTTGTTGCTACCTCATAACTGTAACTTTGCTACTGTTATGACTCATACGATAAATATCTGTGCTTTCTGATGGTCTTAGGCGACCCCTGTGAAGGGGTTCGACACCCCCAAAGGGTTTGTGACCCATGGGTTGAGAACCACCAGGACAAAATGTCAGAGCCTACAAGTCATGCCAGATGTAAAAAATGGCAGCCGACCCTCTTTTGTGGGAAGAAGCCATTCACTGCAGGTGTTACATCTGCATGTTGAGCTTGGACAACCCAGACCCTTGCCTTCTGGGAGACAGGAAAGGGAGAGGCATGCATCTGTTGTCACAATCCCTTGGTGTATGGGGCCCTTGCTAAAACACACATCACTCCTCATGTTTCCTACATGCTGATTCACTCAGTATCTCCATCAAGCCTGTAAAGCGGGCACTAGTGGTACTTTGGTCTTACGGGTGAGGAAACTGAGACCCGGAGAAAAGTACTCTGCTGTGTCTAGCAGTAATTAATCCCAGAACCGCTTTGCTTGCCTGAGGAACTCCAACAGCCTGGCTTGGAGCCCAGGCTCTTAACCACTGTACTACACTGCCTCCCACTGGCTACACAACTGTAATAAATATCTGAATCTAAAAAAAAAAAAGTTAGCATTGTCCAATAGGACTTAGACAAACTCTGTATAAAATGTAATGTTTTCTAGAAAACAGTCAAAAAAAGTCAAAAAAGTAAGTGAAGTTACTTTTCTTTACCATTGTATCTAAATACTCTCATTTCCACGTGAAATCCACAAACTCATTAAGATTTTTACATTTTTTTCATGCTTAGACTGTGAGGTAACTGTTGAATACATATAGTACAACCTGATTCAGATGTCACATTTCCAGTGCCCAACAGCCACCTATGGTAGAGCTACCAGCTCAGCTGGAGCTAAGAACTAGGTACTGGAGACCTCAGCATTAGGTACCGCAGTGAGCCAACCTGACAGGCGATATTCCACACGGGAGGAGAGCTTACCCTCTGCTACCACCTCGGTGGCTCTTCAGTCTAAGCACCAGAGAGCTATCACAGAGAGCATGGTAAACAGAGGTCTGGGCTGTGATACCTGCCTTGGAACTTGGCTAAAATCTTTTCTTGAGAAAGTCCCAGTATCCTAGGACCTTGCTTTCTTACAATGATTCTCTCTCCCAAGCCACACCTGTGCCTACTTGAGTCCCTGCTTGAGCATCCTCCTGATTCACTTCCCAGCTGCAGGTCCTAGCAGGCTGAGTCTTGCTGTGAACAGGAGCATGCTATGTCCCCGCCCAGACATTTTTTAGTCAAAGATACCGCTGGATCAGTATATTTTTCTCAGGGACACAGCCATGCTTCATTTGCTGGTTCCAACACAGCCTTTAGCTCTGGGTGCTATAGTAAGTAGGACATTGTATTCTGCTTGATTCTCCGTAATGTACTTTCATGGTTTTCCACCCAGAAAAGATGTGTGAGACCAGGCATCAGGCTGCTGAGGGGTCATGCAGATTCAGGTCTGAAAAGTCACACGATCAGTCCTCGGCGTTCAGCTCTCCATTATTAGCTATCTAAGAGTGACGTTATGGAGGCTAGACTAAGCCCGGTTCATTTCTCCCCCAGATACGGTCGGGTGTTGCTTCACTTCTGTGGAGGGAATGCAGATATTTAATGATCATTTGATGTGGAATTTCTTCTGAGGGAAGCAAAAGAAGGGCTTAATTATAATGCTCCATTAAGAGATTTATCATCTTGCTGGCACATTGCAAGGGTGATCAGTCATCTTACTGGCAACAGAAGAAGGTGCAATGTAACTGCTAAATTACAAGAATACCATCAATAGAGCCAAACCAACATTCCATAGAATCTTCAAGTTGAGAGTATGGGATTCCCTCCACTTCCCTGATCGTAAGAGTGACTTTGATACCTTTAATAACATATAACCTGTGGTATTACCCAAGACCTATTGAAACAATATCTTGGGGAGGGGTCTAGGAGGCTGTGGTTTTTATAAGCAAGACCACCTCAGCATGTTGCTGTCATCCGGGAAAATGAGGGAGCTCTGTGCTTTATTTCACAGATGAGGCCAGGGAACTCAATGATTGATCCACACAACTACTGTACATCAGATGAGAACTGAACCTGCCCTCTTCTAGTCTGGGAACATCCAGGAAATCAGAGCATTGCATAAACAGAAAGCTATGATTATTGTCTGTCTTTCCAAGGGGCTGAGGCAAGGAACCTGCAGTAAGGGCAATCTTTTCAGCTCTGGAGATGGAACCTGAACCTTTGCATATGCTAAGCAAGTGTTCTGCACTCCCAGCCCTCTCAGTATGTGAGACAGTGTCTCACTGTGGAGCTCAAGTTGGCCTTCAATATGCTCTGTATCTGACTGCTGAG
Organism: Peromyscus leucopus; assembly: GCF_004664715.2. Classification (NCBI taxonomy): domain Eukaryota; kingdom Metazoa; phylum Chordata; class Mammalia; order Rodentia; family Cricetidae; genus Peromyscus; species Peromyscus leucopus. The sequence goes on along the minus strand of NC_051066.1, from coordinate 37,632,152 downwards.
TTCTGGGATTGCAGGCATGAGCAACCAGGCTGGACTAATAATTTTTCGTATAATCCTGAGACCATTCATGATTCAAGGACATCCTTGACAAAATGGTCACTCTGCTGTATTGAAGTTTAAAGTCAACCACCTGTTCTAGCCATATCTCCACATCTACAGGAGCTTGGCTCCAGATCCTCCTGTGCCAAAGATACCAAAACCTGGGGATAGAATTTACACATCTTCCCGTATACCTGAAATCATTTCTAGGTTACTTAGAAGATGTGATGTGGGGGGTTGAGATGTAGCTCAGTTGGTAGAGTGCTTGCCTGGCTCATATGAAGCCCTGGTCTCCACCCCCAGCACTGTATACAACCAGGTATAGCATGAAACACCTCTAATGCCAGCACTGGGGGCGGGGCGGGGGGGAGCGGGGGTAAAGGCAGGAAGTTTAGGTGTTCGAGGTCTTCCTTGTCTGTAAAGTTTGAGGTTATTGTGGGATGCAAGAGATGAAAGGAGCCAGGCAGTGGTGGCGCACGCCTTTAATCCCAGCACTTGGGAGGCAGAGCCAGGTAGATCTCTGTGAGTTCGAGGCCAGCCTGGTCTACAGAGCAAGATCCAGGAAAGGCACAAAGTTACACAGAGAAACCCTATCTCGAAAAGAGAGAGAGAGAGAGAGAGAGAGAGAGAGAGAGAGAGAGAGAGAGAGAGATGAAAGGAAGAGAAGGAGGAAGGAAGGAAGGAAGGAAGGAAGGAAGGAAGAAGAGAGGTAGGGAGGAAGGAGGAAGGAAAGAAAGATTGAAACCCAATACAATGTGACTGCTACCTGAATGTATATTTGTACTTACCATTAGAGAGCAACAGCTAGTGGAAGAACTGGGCATGCTCAATAAAGACATATTTTCAATGCATAGTTTGTTGAATCTGTACATGCAAAACCAAGGATATGGAAGGCTGGTTATAAATTCATTTTTGAATTGTTTCAAATTTTTTATTCCATTGAGAATAAATATAAACCTATCTCTAAACAAATAACACAGTTTTAGAAAAAAATCAACAGGACAAGAAGATATCAGTATTTCCCCTCTCCTGTAGAAAATATGTGAATAGAAAACCCAATGAGCAGAATTGTGTATTACGTCCAGTGCTCTGGATTCAGTCTCTGCATTGAAGTGAGCGGTAGGGGAAGCTTTCTTACAGTGAGACGCTGATTGTCACAGCTTCTAAAGATGATTTCATCTGCTCCCACAGACTGCCCCAAACCTCCAAACATCCCCATGATCATGTTGGGAGTATCGCTGGCTATCCTGCTGATCGGAGTCGTCCTACTGTGCATTTGGAAGCTACTGGTATCACTTCACGATCGGAAAGAAGTTGCTAAATTTGAAGCGGAACGCTCGAAGGCCAAGTGGCAAACGGTATGTGACCTCTGGAGACCTGGTGGAACCGGTCAGGGACTCAGCCACCCCCTGCAGAAAATAAGAACTCAGAGGTTGGGGCAGTAGAGATGGCTCAGAGGTTAAGAGCACTGACTGCTCTTCCAGAGGTCCTGAGTTCAATTCCCAGCACCCACATGGTGGCTCACAACCATCTGTAATGAGCTCTGGCACCCTCTCCTGTATACATAATAAATAAATAAATCTTAAAAAAAAAAAAAAAAAAGAACTCAGAGGTCACTTCCATGACCTCATGGTCAGGGACTCAGCCACCCCCTGTAGAAAATAAGAAACTCAGAGGTCACTTCCGTGGCCACTCTCCATGGAGCCCCAACAGCTTCCATTTCTGTCTTGCTTACAGAGCAGCAGAAACACCGGCTTATTCTCATGACACCTGGTGTCTTAATGGTGGGCTTGAAACACCTGAAGAGACTCAGGGAACTCCTGCTATGGTGACTTAGGGCTGTTGTGGAGGCAACCTCATCAAACAAAGCATAGGTTCTGTATCTAAACATTTCTGTAAATTGATTGTTTTCTAGCTAATGGGATAATGTTCATGGCGAGTATGACAGTTCATGCCAATTTCCATGGAAATATTGTTGCTGATACAATGGACGACAAAGCACAGTTGACAGGCCTTTTTAAATGCCAGGCAGTTTTTTTCCTGAATAACATAAAATTTAAGTAGCTACATGAAATAAACCTCTAAATATATGTATTCAATGATATAATTTAAATGTCTTCTCAGTCGGCAAACAGAAAACAGGACTGCAATTTTCAGTGTTTCTTTTCTACAGGAGAGATAATTACATTTCTAGAGACCCCTGGAAACAATTTCATGGTTTTAATTTCATCTCTCAATCTCTAATGGTGTGTCTAGCTATCTAATAGCAATTATCTTACACCACTGATTCCAAAAACAGCGAACTCACTGGAGAACACACAGGCAAACACAACGTGCCTTTGGCTTCATCTGCCTAAATAAATTGATGTTAACACTATTTTCCCTATGCCTATAGCAATATCCTGTTCTGAGAGCAAATGGAATTTTCCATTTTTGATAATGAATGTTTATATTTGGGGGAATGATTTCAAACTAATCATAATGTACATCACAGGGAAAAGGCTAATAAAAATTTTAATCTACTTTATCTTTTGAGTAAAAATGCTTTAGATATAATAAGCAAATTCGATCTATGGACCCTGGTTTGAGTCCTGACTTGGAAGAACCCAGCTGTAAGACAACTGGGAAAAGGTTGATAGACTCTGGATACTTGAAAGATAGCAAAGATGTATGTTTAATTTGATTAGATTTAACAAAGGCCTGGTGACTGACGGAGTGCATAATCTGTAGTTTTTAGTGAGGCAAACTGAAGTATGTAGGTGTGAAGAGAAGTGGAGATGGGTGTTGGGATTAAAACAATTCATTCAAAAGTTCAGGGGCTCCCCAAAGTTTTGGTACAGGTGGAGTTGAGCCCCAATTATTAATTTGTTCTAAGAACAGCCTTTGGTTGAAGCTTCTGGAAATAATGAGCTGGTATTCTGCTCCTACAAGCAAACACTTGACTATTTTGTGATGCAGGTCTCCTAGCCAACATATTTTAATGTTCTCAGACGCAGGCATGAGTGCTGACAAATGATTAATATCTTCAGAATAACGTTTTAATTAACAGTTAATTTCCCCCAAAACATGAATTGTTCTCCCTCAGGAAGCTAAACATGACTGAAATTCAAATGCCAAAATTTAGCTGTTTCTTCGTCTAAAATGGGACAAAACCACACACTAAGCAGATAAAAGCATAAATGGAAAATATTATTCCCCTGTTAAATTGAGTTTCTTTGAATAACAAATTTTTGATGTTCCTGACTAGATGCTGACCAGGTACTAATTATTCATTTGCATGCAAAAGAGGTTCAATTCAATATTCAGTCCCAATTTCACTAACATATCCTCCTCCTGGGGCAAATGTAGGCTTGGTGCATACATTTAAAAACCTTCAATTTAATTCCGTTTTTAATCTAAAACCTATTTCTTCTCAAGGGGTGAACTTAACTGATTTTTAAAACCCAGGGACAGAGGAAACAGTGAGATCACCTGACCCATCAGCCCCCTCGGACTCTTTAAGGGGACAGAGTTGAAGACAAATCTCCGCTCTTGCCTCCTGAAATATTTTGTCAGGACTATAAAGAAAGGTTACCTTTTATTACATTAAAAAAAAAAAAAACTCAGCATTTTTCATCTGAAAATACAAATGGAAGATATTTAAATTCATCTTTGATTAGACAGTTTTTTCCCTTGGATGACAAGTCATTAACTGGTAGGGAAAAACGGTTTAGCCTGACATTTCTTGGAGCCGTGGATTGATTTGGTTCTGTGCTAAGCAAATAGGGTCTGCAGTCGGCAGTCAGGCGGTCTTTAAGGAAGCTGTGGCTCATGATGGAGCTTTCTAGTTCCCACTTTTGTTCAAACCTGAAAAATGTGCCACTGGCTTTGCAGAACCCAGGCTTAGGTCAGGGTCTCGATATTCTGGAGAAAATCTGCCTGGTCACCTTACACACTTAGCGAGAACTGGCCTTGTCTAAACGTGGACACTCACCCACTATAGATCAGACCTTAAGCCTGAGTCTCAACAAAAAGGAGGTCAGTAATGACTATGGCACTAGCCATTTCCATACCTGCTCACGAGACCCAACCCTAGCATGTTCTCCTGAACTCTGATCACCGCCTGAGGTCTGGACACATCTCCTTCCACGCCTCAGTAGTAGTGTGAACTTTTCCTTGTCCAGTTTACATATCTTTCTGACCTTCCTACCAGAGTAGACTCTTAGTCCATTGGCCCTACACAAGGGGCCCCTGAACTATTCCAGACTTGAGTAAATGAAGTAGTTTCAAAATAAAGAAAAACTGAACACAAGTGAATGATTAACTGTCTACAAATCAACAGTGTGTTGCCCCGTCTCTTGCAACTTGGGTCATCCCCTCTAGAGGACTATAAAATCTACTTTGCGGGGTTACGGAGATGGCTCCATGGGTAAAGCCTGCGAGCAAGAAGACCCCAATTCTTATCCCCAGACAAAAGGCAGACCCAGCAACAGAAGCCTGCACCCCTAGTGCCGGAGGGTTCGGAGACAGGCAGGTCCTGGGCTCACGGGCCAGCTAGTCTGGCCAAAATGGTGAGTTCCACACAACTGAGAGACTGTCTCCAAAGCAGGGGTGAGGGACAATTGAAGAAGACACCCAGCATTGACCTCTTGCCTCCTATACACATGCCACACACAGGCAAGCATACCTGCACAGACATGTATAGCGCTTACACAAGCGCGCGCGCACACACACACACACACACACACACACACACACACACACGCCACTCATACACACACACACTCACAAGTCTATTTCATGTGGGAAGTAAGTGCATTTTGATATGATTGACAGATATGGGGTAGGGCCTACAAACAAGTACCCAGTCCTACAAAGACCTAAGCTGGCCCAGACTACAACCCATTCATTTTTCCTATTCCCTATCTGCCTCCTCTCTCCTCAGCCCAGGCTTCAGCCATCATCCCCCCCTGCGGCTCATGCTTTCCAGTCTTGTCTCTTCAATTGGCTACTTTATCAAGTAATTGCTAGCCCTTAAACTTCCTACAACTTCTTCTGAATTTTATCGCAAATGAGACTCCTCACCTACCTGAGACCACATAAGTTTGTCTGGTCTTTAAAAGCTCTTGGTGCTTATGGCAGCTGGATTAACTGTCCAGGCTGGTTTTAGGAGTAGAGACAATACAGCAGCCTGGCTTTCACCCACCCTGGACTCCAGCCAAGGAACTCCCTCTACTTAGCCTCAGTGCAGAGATGGCATCTGTCTCTCTGAAGTCATATGACCAAAGGCAGCATGGCACTTGGTCAAAGGTTAGGCCACTGGCTCAAAGCAGTACAGAAGCAGGTACAGGGGTGGTTCTCACTCAGAGGAGGTGAACCGCTGTGAATCCCAGGGTCAGGAGATGTTTCTGTTTCCCTCTGTTCTCCAGATAGCAAATCCAGTTTTGTTTTATCAAGTTGGAGATAAAATTCTTTTTATCTGTGTGGATGTTCCTTCCACAGATAGCCCTGGAGATTACTAGCCAGTCAGTCTGGCTGAATTGGTGAGCTCTAGGTGAAGTTCGAGCCTCTGTTTAAAACATAAGGTGGGAGTGGGTGGGGGGATGGTTCTGAGGATAACAGAACTTGTGACTAAGCCTGCTGAACTCAGTTTGATTCTCAGGAGCAACATGATGAAAGGTGAGAACTGACTTCCAAGGTACCCTCTGGCTTCTACCAGCACACTGGCACATAAATGCCCCTCTGCTGAGTAATTAAGTAAAATAAAATTAGAAATAATAATAATTTTAGAAGTGTACATATACATGTACCATACAAAAAATGAAATAAAGATAAATAAAATTTAAAATTCATCAAAATTATTCAAGTAGCTTCCAAAATTGTGCTTGACTCTCCGATTTGAACTAGAATGCAAACATTTGAAGATATTAAAGTGGTATAATAACAAAATGCATCTCCTTTTCTTTGAACCTTTTTCCCCCTGTCCTTTAGGGAACCAATCCTCTGTACAGAGGCTCCACCAGCACCTTTAAGAACGTGACCTACAAACACAGGGAAAAGCACAAGGCAGGCCTTTCTGCAGACGGCTAGACAGAGCTGCTTCGGCCAGAGAAAGTCCACCTCCCTGGCACCAAAGGTTCATGCACTGTTTGCTCTGTCTTTCTTTGTTGCTCCCAAAGCAGGTGGACTTAAGATAATAATGGGTCCTTTGGAGACCAGTCATTCTCAGCATGAAGGTGAGACCCTGTTGGCGGGTTCAAAATCCTCAAGAGAAGAGTATCCTAAGTAAAGAGCTGAATCCAAGATCACTCCAAGAATAGGAACCCTGTTGCACTGATGCCTCAAAAAAAAAAATCATCAAAATGATTCATGGGACTTGATTTGCATTGAAAAATGTTCAGAATTAGAATCTCATTTGCTCCCTGAATCCAGCTACCTGAAGTCTTTGCCTCCACGAAGTCACCAAATTCTTACACTTCTATTATATACCCGCCCTGGCTGCTTTTTCTAAACTTGCAGAAAAACTGCCATTTCCCAAAGGATTTGGTTGGTTGGTTGGTTGGTTGGTTTGGTTTTTGGTGTTTTGGGACAGGGTCTCTCTGGCTGTTTTGGAACTTACCAGGCTGGCCTTGAACTCACAAAGATCTATCTGCCTTCCTCTGCCTCCTGAGTGCTGGGATTAAAGGTGTGCCATATCATATTGGCAATTTTGGGTTTTAATATGAGAAATGAGATTCTGGTTTCCCATCACCAGAAAGAATACAGTTCTTCCAGTAATATCCTGAGTGAAAGATTGAAAATTAAATGTTAGTAAATGCCTTAGATTTGTACATACTTCAAGGCATGTACACAAACAAGTGTTTGGTTTCACAGATGAGGAAGAAGTATTTTATAAATTATGTCACTAGTAAAACTGAAGATGTGGGTCTTGTAGACTGAATTTCCCTGTTGTCCCCAAGTTGCCCTCCTGTTCTCCCATATTTCTTCATTATTTCACTGTTTCACTGTCTTCAAAACTCCACACTTGTCATATGAAAGTGTCCATTTAAAAACAACTTTAAGTTGTTAGCTTGTCAAAAAGAGTTTCAGGAATAGAAAAAGGAATCTAGGGTAATAGAATAAAAGGTCACATGGCTTTACATTCAGGGTGTCCCTCATGGAGTCTGGGCTTCCTGAAGGATGTTGCTACCCCATCTGCACCACCCAGCATTCACAACCCAGCTTCATGGGGTGGATATGTCACCCACTTGCTCTAAAAGGTAAAAGCACGTACAAAATCTACACTGGCAATCAGTGATCCAGTAGTGGGTTGGAGAGAAAGTCTCTGGAGAATTTCTCATGGTTACTGCTGCATTACAAAGCACTTTGCTCTCACTGGGTCTCCACAAAGAAGCTGAGAGGCAAGGCAGAAGAGCTGGGGACGGACGGACGGACTCTCCATCTTCTAACTCCAAGCCTTGGCTCTCTCTCCTGCATGAGACTTTTGTCAGTAAAATGATAGAAGGATTGTGTTAGTTACGGTTTAACTATGTCAGTTTGAAAGTGTATTGATGGGGAACAAATAGCATAGGGGTCCCTGGGATGTGGCTGGATTTCATGCAGTGTGTATTGCCTTGACTGGGTAGTGGTGGGAAGCCATTCATGGGTGAACGGCTTTGTATTAGTGGAGGCGTCACGGTTGTCCACTGAATCGTCATCTTAGTCTCAGGGCTCCTTCACTCCTCCCAGATATGTCTGTGTATGGTTTGATTGACTAGAGTCTGTCCTTTCTGGCTTCTAAATAACTTGGGTGAATCAGGGAGGACACAGCTAAACTTCAAAGAAAAGTCCTAATATCTCCTCGGATCCCTGAACGGCCCAAGACCTCGGAGTCGGGAGCAGCCTGCAGATGCTCTCCCAGCAGCCTGGCAATACTACCACCACTACACGGGGCTGTCTGTGCTATTTTTGTGTTATTGCTGAACCGAGATTTTAGAAAATAGAAGTTTCTTTCATATGTGTATTAGGAAGAATTTGTTCTTTCTCTAAATACTGTTTTGACCCAAGGCAGGACCTTGAAAAGGCCAAAACATTAACAGTAGTGCTTCTGTTCACTGAAGAGGTATGTTACATGAAGATGAAATGGTTGTTTTTTAAGTGGTTTTATTGTATTTTGCATTGGCATAAAATAAACGTAATTTAAATGATGAACCTTGTTTGGATGATAATGCCTTTTATTTACTTGATACAAAACCCTCTTCTTATATTTCTGGATCTTTCTGTGACTTACTCTGACATACTTTGGTGATTTCAGTCAAGGGCCAAGCAGAACAGAACATTATCCCACATTTGGTAAAATCAAGCTCTTAAGGATTGGTGTTATGGGGTCAAATATTTCCCCTGAATACTATCCCAGAAGAATCATGTCTTAACCCCTGGAATCTAGGAGTATGGCTACACAATTGTAGATAGAATCTTTAAAGAGACAACTACGTTTAAGTGGGGTTGGAGTGTGAGCCCTATCCAACATGACTGCTATCCTTCAGAAGAGGGGAGAGGACAAAGATGAGCACAAAAGGCAGACCGTGACACGGGGAGAAGACTGTCATCCATCAACCACGGACAAGGGCCTTGGTGTTTGCATAGGGTCCTTTGTATGTATACCTAGAAACTATATGTGTGGGTGAACCAGCAGTTCCATCTTCACGTTTTTGAGGAATACCCGTATTTTGCTCGACAAACATACATTCCCACCAACGTTTCTTCCCTTTCTCCCAAATTCATGCCAGCATTTTCCGTTATTTTTTTCTTTATGATAGCCATTGATGACTATGGTAAGATAAAATCTTGGTGTAGTCTTAATTTGCCTGACCCTGGCAGCTAAAGATATTGAACATTTTTTATATATTTATTGGTCATTTATATATCATTTCTCTAGGACTCTCTGTTCATCTCATTAGCCCATTTATTGGTTTAGTTGATTAGGGTGGTGGTGGTGGTGGCCGTGTGTGTGTGTGTGTGTGTGTGTGTGTGTGTGTGTGATGTATATGTATATGTTTGTGCATGTGAAAGCCAGAGGTCTGCATTTGGTATCCTCTTCAGTCAGTCTTCATCTAAGTTTCTGAGACAGAACCTCTCACGGAACCTGGAGCCTGCCAGTTTGGCTGGACGGACTGGCCAGCCAGCTCCCGAGATTCTTCCGCCACAGTCTGTTCCCACTCCCCACCCAGCACTGAGGTTACAGATGCACCACCATGTCTGGCTTTTATATAGGTGCTAGGGGTCTGAACTCGGGACCTGATGCTTGCACACTGTGCCAATTGAGCCATCTTCCCAGCCCCTCGTTAGGGGTCTTTTAATTTTATTTTTGGGTTCTTATATACCCTGAATATTAATTTTGTGTCAGATGTACAGCTCACCAAGATTTTCTCCCATTCTGTAGGATGTCTCATTACTTGACAAATTATTTCCTTTTCTGTGAGGAAATCTTTTTTAAATTTCTTGCAGCCACATTTGTCAATCCTTGGTGTTATTTCTTGAGTAATTGGAATCCCTTTCAGAAATTCCCTGCCCGTGACTAGATCTTCATGTGTTTGGCTGTGTTTTCTAACACTGTCAGACTTTCTGCCCAGATTGACATCTTTGATACATTTTGGGTTGTTTTGGACAGAAAGAGAGGTAAGATTGCAGCTTGTTTCTTATACATGTGGATGTCAAGTTTTCCCATGGCCATTTGTGGAAGGGGCTGTCTTTCCTCCAACGTGTGTTTCCCCCACCCCCACCCCCCGGCATCCTTGTCAAAAATTAACCTCTAAGGGGTTAATTCCGTGCCCTCTCTTCGATTTCAGAGAGCTTCTGTCTGCTTTATGCCAGTTCCCTGTTGCTTGGTGACTGTGACTCTGTAGTGTAACTTAGAGTCAAGTGTGGCGACCGCTCCAGAAGGGTTCTTTTCGCTCAGGATTGCTTTGGCTGTCTGGGGCTTCTGTGCTTCCACAGGAATTCTGAAACTGTTTTTACTGTTTTGTGGACTGTCATTAGAAATCTGCCAGTTTGTAAGTGTGGAAAGTCCGTGTTCTAGGTTTTCTTCAATTTCCTTCTTCCGTGTTAAAATTTTCATGGTTAGAAGTCTTCCAGTTTGTTTACATTTATCACTAAGTTTTTGAAGCCACTATAAATGAAATTGTTTTCCTGATTTCCCTCTCAGAATATTCGTTATTGGTAAATAGACATACCAAATTTATGACTACATGAGCACAGAGAATTAAGCAGAAGACAAAATGCTCACAAAATGGGTCAGTTTAATCTCTCTCACACACAAAATGGGTCAGCTCATTCTCTCTCTCTCTCTCTCTCTCTCTCTCTCTCTCTCTCTCTCTCTCTCCTTACAAAAGTACATACAAAAGTCAAGTCAGAAGTAGTTGTTTCTGAGACATGCTGTGTCTTTTTAAAGATTTTTTGAGATTATAAAAAAATCACACCATTTTTTCTTTCTGAGATTATAATATAATCACACCATTTCTTCTTTCCCTTTTCTCCTTCCAAAGTCCCCCATGTGTCCCACTTTGTTCTCTTTCAAATTCATGGCCTCACTTTTCTTTTATATATATACCTAAATATAACCTACTCAGTCTATATAAGGTTGCTTGCATGCATATGTTTCCAGGGCTGACCATTTGGAATGGGATATTAAATTCATATGTTCTTCCCTGAGGAAGACAATTTTTCCCACTCCAGAATTCCCTAGTTGCCTGTAGTTCTCTGTCTGGAACTATAGGTTTGAGGTCTCATGAGCTTTCCCCATCCATGTTAACATGTCTGTTCGTGTCATCCTTGTTCAGGAATTATCAGGAAGCCAGGTTGAGACTTTTTAGGTGTAGCTTCTGACATTTCTAGGAGACAATTCTCACAGCAAACTCTCCGTTCCGCTGGCTCTTACAATCTTTCTGCCTCCTCTTCTGCAATGATCCCTGAACCTTAGGTGCAGTAGTAGATGTATCAGTTCGGACTGGGTTCCACAACTCTGCATTTTGGTTGGTTGTGGTTTTCTATAATGGTCTCCACCTGTTGAAAAGAGAAGTTTCCTTGATGAGGGGTGAAGACTATACTCTCTTTGCATATAATGATAAATTTTTAGAACATAGTTAGGGATTGTACTGGTTTAGTAATTAGTAGGGTCTCCTCCAAGATCCACGACTTCACCAGCTCTGGGTACTTGGCTAGGCTTCCATTAGCAGGCATGACATCCTTCTTGTTGAGAGGGTCTTAAGTCCAAGTAGAGAGTCGTTGGTTACCACCAATGTGTGTGCCTCTACTGCACTCTAGTTCATAGGTGTCAACTCCGGGTAGAACTGATAGCTTCTTCCCTCCTTTTGAAACTGGCTTGATGCTTTCTGGTACCATGAATGCTAGTCTTCAAGGAGCACACTTTCAGGTCAGTCCTAGCTCAAAAACCTCTGGGACCTGTGTGTGAAGTACATGGTGTCTTCATCAATATGAGTGTACCTTCTACCTCTGAGGGACTGTTTCTTGAATACAAAAAATACTAAATCCCCAAATTCCAGATATCCAATGCCTGCTGTTATTTTAGATAGCACTTAGAAGGTCGTTTATTTTCTTAATTTTTCATCTGTAAGATGGTGACAATCTTTGTGGGTTTTAGTACCTTTAACTACCCCTAGCACACAGTAAATTAATTCAATAAATATTTATTTTATGTATAGCATATGTCCAATATCCTCCCTGTGGCTATGGATATACTGTGAGCGCTGGACAAAACAATCTCTGTTCTTCTCAGTGTGGGAGATGGTAATATACAAGTAAGTGTGCGATGTTGGGAAAGTAGACAAATTTCTGCTTATCTCACATCGACGTGGTCCTACCTGCCTCCCAGGTCTGTGCTGGAGTAATCTGAGCACCAACTGCCACAGTCCTTTAGGTAGTAAAACCCAGCTGCAGTAGTTCCCATAGCATGTTCAGGGTGGCTTTGCCAGTTGCTGTACTAATGGACCACATAACACAACAGAACAATGCAGGAGAGTTAGCACCCGAAGGAAGCATGCAGATACCCAAGAAGTAGAGATGGGAAGGTATGAGAGACCAGCTCCTCCCTGTCCAAGGGTTCTTGTGGGGAGGAGAGAGGAATGAGGAAGTATTAGGTAGAAAGCTAGATGAGAAAGACAGAGACACAAGACATTTTCGGGAGGGCCCTGGGTCAATATCCAGTTGCCTTGTCCTTTATTCTAATGGGCCTTTTATACACTGCTAAGGGGAGAGGCAAATACCCCCCCCTTCAACATCAAAGCACAACGTACAGCCAAATATAAACCCTTCAAAACATCTGGTAACCACACCCCTGGCCAAATCATCCTATTATGCAGCTCTGCTGAGTAAAGCAAGCTCAGACTTTCTGACCTTGAGGAAGGCCTTACTAGGGAACCTCTGTGGGCCCCCACAGGAAGGAATCAGAAGACACATTAAAGCTGAGCTACCAGCAGCAGTTTCTAGGAATGAGGTCACCAGCACCCTACAGCAGCATTGTGTGTTCACCATCTCTTACCCCCATCCACACTCCTCTTTTTCCCTGGGTTAGCACCTCCAACTAGAGATTAGCACAGAGCTGTGTTTGCTTCGGGCCCTTGTTTTGTAGAGAGCCTGAACTAAGATAGCCCAGCAGCACTGGGAGTGGTGCAGAACATAAGAACACAAAACCATATCATCAGGTGTGAGGAGGCACAGCTCAAATATTTGAGCAGGGACCTGTGTAAGAAGACAGTGAGCAAGTGCAAGGACCCCAGGAGTCAACACTGTCACACTTAAGGAAGAACGAGGTGAACTGGGAGAGAAAGGGGAGCAACTATATACTAAAAATGGAACCAAACTATTTGACTGGGCTGTTAAAACAAAAACATTTTTAGACATGGAGCTTTAAGTTTCTAAGCTTTTCAGTTCTTCCCAGTGCTGTTGCTCAGTGATCTCACTCACAGGAACACAGTTCAAATCAGTTGCCAGACAGGTTCCCCAAAACAACCCATTGTTTTTATTTAAGCATGGTGCTTACCACATAAGGTGGCCTGATCCCTATTCACCATTGCACTTAGTAATCAACTATCAAAGGTTATATTACAGCTGCAAAAAAAAAGGCTACATATCCAGATTTCTCTCTTCTACTTCTAGAGAAAAAATTATTGTGGTTTGTTTGGGTTTTATCATTGTTTTAATGCTGGTGGAGGGTAAGGGTCAAGGCAACATTCAGAGGTGCTGTTGTTATAAAGGCAATAAAGAAATCAAACTTCCAAAAGAAAAATGCAATCCTATGCCACTATGAGCTGCCAATCACTAAGCCAAGGCAGACAGAGGAAAGTAACAACTCTTTGGAGAAGTGTGGGAAATTTAGGGAAAGGAAAGAAAAATCCTACGCAGGGGTGATACTGAGAACGAAACACGGGAGGTGGTTGGCTACTTATTTTTAATACACTCATCCTTTTGAGACAGCTGTCCCCTGACTACCCCAGCCAGCAGGTCTAGCTCTACGGAGCAGGAAGGCTAGCTCCATGGGGATTTCAGTCTATGTGATGACTTTTACTTTCTCTTCAACACCAGAAACAAATGTGACCTGAAATACTCTTCTGAAACCCTGCCCATAAATAATATGTCTGACCCAAATAACCTCCTGAATTAACTGAAAGTCCTTTGATTTCCCATTTTTTCTTCATCTCTCAATTGTCTATTCCTTCTAAAACTTCTTACGGGCTCATGGAACTACAGAAGCATTGCCACTAACAGCATTGTTTAACTACTGGAGAAGGTCAACCTTCAAAGCATTCACTTAAATGTTGATACAGGCTAGTGTTATATCTCACTTGTAAAATACTTACCTAGCATGGGCAAGGCCGCAGGTTCACTCCCCAGTAAACCTCCTCCTCCCAGAAATGTCCATGATTCATAATTTTTCCCTACCATTCTTATAAATCTCAATAGGAAAATACACCTGGAGAGAAGAAACGGGAAATGAACAAAATGTGGTAAGTAGAAATAATTTTGTTAGAATTCAGTACTCTACAACAGACTCAAACCAACACAACTCAACAGCAAAAAAACATGTTTGAGCCTTCACCGTGGCCATGGCTCCCTTAACAAGGCAGTTGGGCTGAGAAGTTCTGACACTAAGCGAGAGACTCTGTAAGAGGCCGCTACTAGAATGGTGTTGGTCACTGAGTGGTCCCATACACTGGACCAACACATTGATTCCTTTATGTTTCAGACTACAGGGGCTGGGTGCTGCCCTCGCTGCTGGTAATCTGCTGTGCAAAATCTCTCTGCATGGAGAAAAGGCCGGGGAACTGGATCTTCTGTTCTTTCCCATGCAGTTGCACAGCCAGCAAGGAAGACACTGTAACTCAGAAGTCTTCCATCCCATGAGCTTTCCCATAGCTATGTCCTTGGGTAACCTGGCAATCAAAGACACAGATTCAGACACTTCACTTTCTTTTGGTGTCATCAATAACTACAATATTTAACCAATCCCACAGAGGATCTTGTTACATTTGAAATGCAGTCTGACCTTTGTAGTTTTCAAGAAGGAGTTCTGTGAAGGAATCTACTGATCAGATAAGTGTTTACTGGGTTAAGGCTAAAATGTATTGACGTTTGTGGTTTGCATATCAGTTGACGGTATTCCAGGTCAATAGCTGCAGGTACTACCATAAAACCTCATTGTTGGTCAATAACTGACTAGTTGAAAAGTCATGCCCATTTCTTTCATCCAGTTGGCTTTACTCTATCAAATATAAGAAAATGTGTATACAGAAATACACATGTATTTGTAAACAATAGAGTTTTTCTGTACCAACTGCCCGGTCCCAAATAAACACACAAAAGCTTATATTAATTACCAAATGCTCAGTCAATAGCTCAGGCTTATTACTAACTAGCTCTTACTTTTAAATTAACCAATTTCCATCAATCTGTGTATTGCCACGTGGCCCATGGCTTTATCTGTCCTCTGGCATGTTGCTTCTTGGGCAGCTGGAGTCTCTCCTGACTCCACCCTTCTTCTTCATCCCAGTCCTCAGTTTGATTGTCCCACATAACTTTATCCTGCCTTGCTATAAATCAAACAACTTTGTTATTAACCAATGAGAGTAATACATATTCACAGCATACAGAGGGATCATCCCACAGCATGTATTTCTTTTTTATTTCAATAGACGTATCTTATTAACATTAAATAGCCTGTGTTGCTAATAAAAATAGAGAATTCCTACTGTTCTAAGTGCAGCAATTATTATATGCTAGCTCACTGAGAGCTTGCAATGACTCTACAGAGTGGTATTAGCTCTTAGTTTATATATGAGGAAAGTGAGGTGTCTAGAAAGGTTTGATGAAGTGTTCAAGATAAAAAAAAAAAAGTCTGCCACTAGTTAAACTGGAAAGACAGATTTTAATCAGCCATATACTGCTGTGACAGAGAAGAAGCCAGGCTGAACTCAACCCAACTTCACTCTGTTTTTCGACAACTGAGCATATTAAGGGGAGAAGTGGGCGTGGGGCAGAACTTGGGGTCTTGGTAGTCATGAAGGTAGAAAAGAACAAAGGGAAGAGTTGATCCACGTGAAACATGTGGGGGTTGTTGGCACACACTGATGAGCGTCTCCCACCTGCTCTGAGGCTGAGGCAGGGGTCCTGTCTCTGTTTTGTCTGAACAAATAATAGATTATTTTGGCTGTCTTGAGAAATCCATAGCAGGCACTCTAAAGGGAGCCAGGGATATGTCCAAAGGATATGGTTTTCAGCTATTAAAAAAACTGCCCTAGCATATCAGTTATGTCTTTATAGGCTGACATTGAGGCCTAGAACCTCAGCGGAGCCTGGCTAGACTGTAAGAGTCTGCATTGGATGTAAGTATTTGATATCTAGAATACACGCTTTTCAGCACTGTGCCATGCTATATATATTCTAGGTCAAGACATAGTATTGAGTTATTGATAATCTGCCATCATTAGTATTGTGAAAACATGATGAATCATATCTTCTTTAATCTCTGAGAGGATTATTTTTTTTCTCTGCTCCTGGGAAGCAGAAGCTTAGAAAGCGAGAGGGATTTTCCCATAGTTACTGAGTTTATAAACAACAAAGTCGGGCCCAGGACCTGAATAGGCCTGGCTGCAGAGTCCTCTTCAGCTCCATGTTATTCTGATATCCCTGAAGTCGGGACACACACACACACACACACACACACACACACACACACACTCATATACACACACACACACACACACACACACACACACACTCATATACACATACACACTCACACGCTTTGTCCCTTCCTGGCATGAGGAAGGTGTTACCTTAAGCTGCTCTGTGGGGCTTGTCTCAGGTAACTCTTCCAGGTGCAGTAATGGATTCACAGTACTCCATGTAGACCTAACCATAAGATTATAATGAAACCCAACTATGAAAATAAAGGCCTTTTCAGGGAATTGTTCTCTAACCAACAGTGTTAAGGAAATGGGTGGGGGAGTATCCTGCCCGGCTCTCATTCTATAACCCTGCCCTCCACTCTTGAAGACAAGGACAGGACATTCACATACCTATCAAGCTTTGTTTTGAGACCGTAAGTCCTAGAGGGAGCCTTAGATTGTTTTGGAGATAGGGGTTTTGTATGGTGTATGGGTTACTCTTCTGTTGCTGGGATAAAACACTGTGACCAAAGCAACTTCTAGGAGGACTTTATTTGGTCTTTATAGTTCCAGAAAGGTAAGAATTCGTCATGACAAGGAGGCGTGTCAGCAGGAGCTGGAAGCAAACCGCTTCAAACACAAGCACGAAGCAGAGAGAGGGAAGGAACCCCAGGCAGCTGGAGGCTTTTACTCTCAAAGCCCACCCCCAGTAACAATCTTCCTGTGGCAAAGCCACATCTCCTGTACCTCCCCCAAACAACACCACTAACAGGGGACCAAGTCTTCAGATACCAGAGCCTAAGGGAACACTGTTCAGTCAACCACCACACATGACAGGAATCTATTCTCAGCAGCAAAGACTGTACATCCACATAGCATTTTCTGTAAATGCTGCTGTGTCCTGTTCAAATAGCTAGATTTGGTTGTCTGTGGAGACAGTTCCTGCCTACACCCTTGTCCCTGGATTTCTACATTGCTACCCTGAGGGCTTCCCTGCTTTGCTTCAGGAGTTGGAGGACCTGACCTGCTTGACATGAGAAATTGAAGGGGAAAGTTAGCAAAGTACACAATGTCCCCAAGCCAGCATGCTCCTCTTTGTTGGCTGATGGGTCAGAAGAGGCAAACAGGAGTGGGGTAGGGGTACTGATAGCAAATATAACCAGGAAAAAAAATGATAAGAATTGCATACTCAGATCTTCAATACAAGTCATTCTGAAGCCCTTGCTTTTAATTTCTCTTGTTTTGTCTCCCCAAAGCTACTGGAGACAGAAACAGAAATGGCTCTTTCTGAGATTTTTTTAATTACCAGTCACTAATGTCATTTAAAAGATCTTCTTGCTTTCCTTTCGCTGATAGATCCGCAGCCATGAAAGTGCTCAGGCTTCAGGAAAGGCTTGCCTCTGGCGTTCTGTGCTACAGTGAGAAGAAGTCCAACACTACTGATTGGACCGAAGTGACGCCAGTGAACTCACCAAGGCAATTCACCTCAGTAGATCCAGATGCTGATCAAAGATCAGTTGGCCATCCGTAGGCCTGTGACTGTCCGTTCCACGGCTCGATGGCAGACAAACCCCTTGTGCCCATGGAAGTAAAGGCATAGGGGCACAAGAAGGTGGACAGTACGGCCCATCCTCCAGTGCCTGCTAAGGTGACTCCTGTGTATCAGGAGATAGGGTGACTCTAACAGATTGACCACCATGTGTATCACATACATCCTCTACCCATAGGTGAAGCAGAATGTATTTAAAAAAAAAACAAAAACAAAACCAAGCAGATTCTAATAAACACATCCACACACTGAGACAGACAGGGATTGCCAGAAGCTCTTGGTTAACCAGGTTAACCTTGAAGGGCTAAGACTTAGGAAGCACACAAACCCGTGAGGAATCCTCCAAGCCAAGAGAGGGGAGATTATCAAGACACTGCCCAAGTAGGAAGAGACAAGAAATAAAGCTCCCTTCTCGTGTCTGTACATAGTGACCTCAGTGACAGATCATGTGAATTTGCCATTAAAATAAAATAAGACTTTGAGGGAAGGAGAGAGATCTCAGGGATCTGGGGAGATGGCTCAGTGGGAAAAACACTCACCACACAAGCATGAGAATCAAAGTTCCAAGGATAGGTGGGGTGCAGGCTCTCTGTAACCCCAGCACTCTAGAAAGTAGAGCCGGGGGCTCCCCAGAGCAAGCTGGCTAGATAGAAACGCCAAGCCGAGTTCAGTGAGAGATTCCACTTCAGTATATAAGGTGCAGAGCAACCAAAAGACACCTGATGTCAGCCTCAGGCCTCCACATGTGCCTATACATGTCAACACACATGCACACACACCACACACATATATACATAGGATGCAATAAAAGATCTTTTTAGTCCCTATTGTGTAAAAATGCATGAATTCAGGTATAATCACCTTTATGGAATATCTTACAAGGTTTTTTTGAAGCATTTTAATACTATCATAAACTTAATATTTCTTTTATCATCTCTATGATTAGCAAATATTTTCTTATTAAAATGTTTTCATGTCTTTTTCATTTTCTTCTGTAACAAATGACTAGTGTCTACTATCTTCTCACAGATTACTATTGGCTTTGTAAACATTACAGTGAGATAATAAAAGTTTAAATTAAGTAGGCGGTTAAATGTATTTTTTGCTTACTCTCAGTATATTAAATATCCATTTCATCAATTCAAGAAGTGTGACATATTTTAGAACCTTTTTTATGAAGAAGATAGAATTTGAGAGAATAGATATAAACAGCAAAAAATTGGAAACACTGAGCATAATAAAAGATATGAACTTGTTATCAAGACAAAAAAGAAAATATACAATGTTTTTCTCTGACGCTTTCTTGGTCTTGGTCACATTGTGTTCAGTCACAGCTTGATACAATCAAATCTAATATTCATTTAAGAGATAACCAACCCATACTTTAATAAAAGTCTATGATTCATTCAAAATCTGCAGTGGTCTCAGTTGCTGAGTGACACAGAAAAACACACATATAATTTTTATGCTGTGGTCGTAAGGCAACGTTCTCATCGTACAGAGGATCGTTTAATATCCTAGGCCTAAAAGGAACTGGCAACTGGCTGTGAATATCGAATTGAATCTTCATGTCACATACTGAGAGGGTCACAAGGGAAAATAGCAACCCAGTGGATACCTGGCTCTATGTTCTGTCTCAGAAAAGCAGCTCCTAGAGTTGCTGTGAGGATTATACAGCATATTAAAGCCTTTGGCATAATAGACTCATTCATTACCTAATAGTGAAGGCTGTCTTCACAATTCAGGTTGGATGTTGAAAACACCTTATGCATACCCACTGGCTGCTGATGCTTAGAAAGGTTTAGGACTTCAAGAACAGACATATTGGATATGAAGATCGGCAAAGGAAGAACAACTTACAGCAATGTTTCTCAAATTAGCATTTGTAGACCCTTAGAGGCCATTGCTCAGTGCTAACAGTGATTGCTCAGTCCTTTCCCTGGCTAGTCTTCTGAAAGGGATGGCCCACAAAACAAATCACAATCAAAGGCTCTTCCGAGAAAGGGGATGGTGCTGAGAAAATTGTGGGGAGCGGAGTAAAGGCATGTAGGTCATGAGGACCTACAGGCAAAACTAATGATACCCGTGGAAATCACTCTGCCACCGCTACTTATGAAAATAAAGAACACAAGTGACAGAGTTCAGATCTGTTTTTTCAAGAAATTCAAGTACAGGAGTCAGGACAGTTCAGATTTGGGTTTTGCCCTTCTAGAAAGTAATCTCTTTTACTAACAAACAGGGACTCACCTGAATGGAATGCACAAGTCAAAACATAGAATGATTTAGCAAAAAGAGATGCATAGGCTTTCAGCAGCTCACACAGGTGAGTCACACAGTCCCTGCAGGGAATTCATGTAAAGGCCAAGGGCCAGGGGAATCCCACAAGGAATACAAAAGGAACACTTCCATC
The DNA here is from genome assembly GCF_004664715.2 of Peromyscus leucopus. NCBI lineage: Eukaryota > Metazoa > Chordata > Mammalia > Rodentia > Cricetidae > Peromyscus > Peromyscus leucopus. The sequence continues at coordinate 37,612,015 of NC_051066.1, read as the reverse complement.
ACACCAACAGACTGGGATGCCTTAGAAAATACAGCTGTGCCTGGGAGCCAGCCCACAGAATGGAGACACACCAACCTTAGATTTGGAAATAAAATTTCTCAGGAAATGAAAAGCCAACCGAAACACAGGTAGAAATGATGCAAGAGGCCATCTTTGAACACATGACTTAAGAGATTTGGAAACCCACAAACAGAAGTGAGGCAACTACGCTGGGCCTCTGATACAACAGTCAAAGAAAGACTGATTGATGCTCTTTGAGGCTGTCTAGCCTGAGAAGAGGGAATCAATGGCAAATCAATGGTCTTCCTGGGGCCTAGGAAAGGGGAAGAAGATGAAGGCAACTTGAACTAAAATTTAGTACAGGGATGAAGAATTTGTTAATTATACAAAAATTATTGAAGAAATTTTTGCCATATTAGCAACAAAGCATCTATGAACAGCTCATAGATGCAGAAGCTGAATTTGACAAAACATAACATCCATTCCTCATAAAATCTCTCAGCCAACTAGAACTAGGGTGAGGCGTGGTCACAAGGGATCTCCTTAAGCCGATAGAGATCTACCAAAAGCCTGCAGTTAAGTTATTGGTACAAGGCCAGGTGTAATAATTCATTAACAGGACAATGAATATCCATGTTTAACAACTCCCACTCAATGTAGCTTCTGTACTAAATAAAGATTCTAGCCAATGTGATCAGGCAAAGGATTGCATGAAATCTATGAAAATGCTATGAGGAAAAAAGGAATCAATTTAGCAAGATTGCAAGATATAAGATTAATATATGCCGGGCGGTGGTGGCGCATGCCTTTAATTCCAGCACTCGGGAGGGGGAGGCAGAAGCAGGCGGATCTCTGTGAGTTCGAGGCCAGCCAGCCTGGTCTACAAAGTGAGTTCCAGGAAAGGCACAAAGCTACACAGAGAAACCCTGTCTCGAAAAACAAAACAAACAAAAAGATTCATATATATAAATCAATTGTGTTTCTATGTACTGGAGACAAATAATTGAAAACTGAACATTTGAAAACAAGGCTATTTACAAGAGCATCAGTAAAGAAATCTAGAGACAGACCTGACAAAAGATGTAAAAGAGCTGGGCATTAAAGTGCTAACCAAGCCCCGGGATGCCTTTACATCCTAACTCTCAGGAGGCTGAAGAAGGCAGATCACAGCCTTGGCTACCTGGTGATAGCCTTCCTCAAATAAACACAACAGACAAAACCAAAACCAAAAAAATACAAAAAAGTCTGTAAAACAGTGTTGAGGAAAATTAAAGAAACTGAAATAAATGGATAGATATTCCTTACTCATTGGATCAGAAAATAATATTGTTAAGGTAATATTTTATCTCAGATTGATCTATAACTCAATGCAACCTTAATTAAAATCCCAGAAAGCTTTGGGTAGAAAATAACAAACTGATTCTAAAATGTAACCAAGAACACAGACAACCTAGAGTAGCCAGCCAAATGCTTTAAAGGGGAGCAAAGTTGGGGGTTAACATGACCTGATTTCACAAAAAAAAAAAAAAGGAAAGAAAAGAAAGAAAGGAAGGAAGGAAGGAAGGAAGGAAGGAAGGAAGGAAGGAAGGAAAGGAAATGGGTGGGGAGGGACCATACAGAAATAAACAGCCCATTTTTAATATGATATTTTATTAACTCTTTGATAACTCCATACCTCCACATAATGTAATTTGTAGTTTGGCCATATTCACTCCTCACGTCTCTTTCTAGACCCACCCTCACACACAACTTCATGTCCATCTTATTTAGCCCACTGAGTCCAGCTTGTATTTTCTATACATACTTGAGTATGCAGCCACCCACTGTGCGTGGTTGACCTATCAGACACAGCCCTTAAAGAAGACTCTCCCTCCCTAGCAGTAGCTCCTGAGTCAGGGATCAGAGCTCAAGACTTATCACTTCTAATCAAAGTCCAAAGGCAGTTACGTGGAGGAAGGATGTTCTGGTCAGTACCTGTGTCAGAATCCCTGGACAGTTGTATGAAATGAAACTTCACAACATAGACAGATCCCGACTCCAAATGCACCACAAACCTAACAGTAAATCCAAAGGTATGGAGCAGCTTGAAAAAAGAAACCATGGGCGAAAATCTGTGCATCCTTGGGCTAAAGACTCCTTAGATTGAAAAGTATGAACTATAAAAGAAGGAATGCATAAACCATGCTTTACTAAAAAACAAAAGAGCAACAACAACAACAAAAACCTTTGCACTTTCCAAAAGATAGCATAAAGAGAAAAGAATATAAGCTACAGACTGCGGGAAATATTTTTAAATCATATGTCAAGTAAGGAACTTATATCCAGGATAAGTGATAAACAATAAATCCTCTCAGAACTCAGTGAGACAATTAGATGAGAAAAAGGGGGCGTTTTGAACAGATAGTCTACCAAAGAAGAGATGTAGATGAGAAATGAGCATATGAAGTGATTGTCAAAAATCATATTTCACTAAAGAAATGCACATGTAGACCTCAGGGAAATATCATTATGCTCCTAGAAGAATGGTTAAAATTGAGAACACTAGCCACACCAATTGCTGGCACATATATTAATTTCTTAGGCTCCCTTTCACAACATAACACATCAAAAGGCTTGAACTATAGCACTGAATTGTCTTACAGTTCTGGAAGGCAGAAATGTAAGGGCAGAGGTTTGTCATGGTGAGGGTCTCCTGAGAGGCATGGGGGGAGCCTATTTTAAGCATCTCCAAGCTTCTTTCTGGGGTTTGTGGGTGGTTGTTGGTTTCTCTTGGCTTATAGCTACATCACTCTAATATGTGCTTTCATGTAAACTTGGTGGTCCCCTTTCTGCATATCTGTCTCTGTGTGCAGTTTCCTGTGTGTGGTGTGTATGTATGTGTAGTGTGTGTATATATGGTATGTGTGTGTGGTATGTGGATGGGGTGTGTGTGGTGTGTGTGGGGGGGGGGTTAGATGTTAGCTATCTATCTCAAACACTTTTCATCTCCGTTTGTGAGTTGGGTCTCTCACTGAACCTGCAGCCCCAGGGCTCTTGGATACAACAGATATGCACAGCATGGAATCTGGCTTTATGTGGGTGTTGGGATTGAACGCACATCCTCATGTTTGCATAGCAGGCACTTTGCAGACTGCACCCCCTCAGCAGTCCCCCAACTTGACATTTTTCTAGGCTACCTACCAATCATGCTGGATTGTGAATCTTGAGTGACTTTCCCATAACTTGATAATACATCGTGTTTCCAAAGCTGCATTAACAGCTTCTCAGGGCTAGAACTTGAACATCTTTTGGAGGGACTCAGTTCAACCCACAGAAAGGAACCGAAAGAGGGACTGGAATCCTCAGCACTGTCGGCAGGAATGTAAAATGGCCCTATGCTGGGAGATGATTCGGCAGTTTCGTAAAATGTCATATGTCAAGCTATATGACCCCATCCTGCCACTCACATGAATTTGCTAACCCCAAACGGTTCTCCCCAGGAGGACTTAGACGAGAATGTTCTCAGCAGCTGTGTCTGTAATCACCCCCAAACTAAGCAGCAGTCCAAACGGCCATCAGCAGAGGAGCACATAAACAATATGTACCATACTCATGCTCAGCAATAAAGAATATTAACTAATTAACTTATTGTGTGCACCCTCTGTGCCCGTACTCCCAGACAGAGTTTCTCAACCTTCCTATGCTGCCACCCTTTAATACAGTTCCTCACGCTGTGGTGACCCCCAACCATTACATTATTTTTGTTGCTACTTCATAACTAATTTTGCTACTGTTATGAATCATAATGTAAGTATCTGTTTTCTGATGGTCTTAGGGGACCCCATGAAAGGGATGTTCAAAGGGGTCACAATTTATACATTGAGAACTGGATGATCTTATGGATTGAACCTAGAACCTTGCAAATTCTAGGCATTTGTTCTCACTGATCCTTTTTAAATGTTTCCTTTTGAGACAGGCCTCACTAGGCTTTCCACACTGACCTTGAACTCTGTGATCCCCTGTCTCAAGGTCCCATGTAGGCAGGGTCATAGGCCTACACCACCCAGCTAAGAACAAATCACTGATGTAACAGCATGGCCGATCTCAAAACACACTGAGTGGAGCATACGGGACCAAAGGGATTTGCTCTATATAAATGTATTCACATAACATTCTAGAAATGAAACTAATCTATACTGGCAAAATTGCTTGGTAATTGGCTGAAGGCCACTGTGGTGAGGAGGGATGTGGGGGGGAAGCTTGCTGGATAACACAGGGATCTTGCAGGGAGGATAAGCACGTTACTGTCTTGATGGTGGTAATGATTTCACGGGTGTGAATGTGTGCCACAAATTTGCGAACAAGAATTTGTAGTGTAAATGAAAATGTGTGGTTTAAGCGTATAGTTTATTATTTTGTCATGAATAATGCTACAACAAAGGGCTCGTGTGATCTTAAATTTCACTAAAAACGTGTTCTCTTTTAAACTTAATAGGTCATCTTTTTTCAAAAACTGAGATTGCCGCCTCTATATTAGCAAATTGTTTCTCTTGTGTCAAATGTAAATAATGCTGTAATGCAGAATGAAAAATTAAGTCATATTCATGGGTCCCTGGTCCCTCAGCCATCCACACCTCTTCTTAAAAAATCCACACATTTTACAACACTGTGATTCCTGTTGAGAAAGAGAGGAAGAAGTTTAATTAACATTATTAAAAAAAAAAAAAAGTACTTCTCAGAGGAGCCCTCGGAGACCTAGCAACATCAAGCAGGTTTGCAGAATTCCCAGTTCTCTGCTCACCTAGCTTTGACCACCTCTGAAAGCTGCACTAACTTTATATTTAACCAGGACACATGAAGACCTTTTGTGTACAAGTCTCTAAAATGATCTCCTGTGTAATCCACTCTGAACCTTAGCATCCTGAATTGTTTAGAAGAAAACTTCACCGAGTATCCAGCCTTTAGAGTAAGCAAGATGGGACAAGTCCAGACACACTACAGCTTCTCTAGCCCTGATACTAGAAGACGGGTCCCCCTCCAGTGAAATGACTGCATTCGGGGTGACGGGCTTGTGCGGAACTTTTGGCTCGGGTTTTTTTCTCATCTTACAGCAACACTGCAAGGCAGCTGTTCGTACGTAAAAGAGGGAAACTCAGCCTGGTTATGTGATTTGACCCAAGCTGTACAAATAACATATAATTTGGGGGAAGATAGTGTGACATCCCTTCCCTGACCACTACCCTCTGTCTTATCTCCTCTTTCTCCCCTTCCTGGCTCCTTCCAGGTACCAACACAACTGCAGACTCCACTTCCATTTGGGAGTTACTTCGTACCATCCAAAGACACCAGCCGCTATGTTTTATTATTTCTGTTTAAAAGGAGCGTCGGTGATTACAGAAGTGATCTTGTATGCTTTCTTCAATATTAAACGGGAGAAAATGTCAAAATTACTATAAATCCACTACTAGATGTTAAACAAATTCATTCCCTGACCTTCTCTTTATGGAGTCTATGGGGAAAGCGGAACCCACTGTTGGGGATCTCCTCTGGAGCTGCCCTCTCCAGACCCCACCCTCAGAAAGGCCACCAAAGGTCAGCCCCTCCCCCAGGGCGGCTCTAGACCACATCTACAGGATATTTAAGATCTTGTCGCCAGACCTGCCTTGTGATTCCTCTCCTACCTTCCCAAGAGTCACCGGGAGTTGCTTTGCTCTGTTTATTAAACCTGGACTTACTAATTTGGCTTGATTGGCTTATTGCAGGCAGTGGATGCCCAATGACCAGGGATCCAATACTTATCACCCACAATGCTCCAAGATGATCTGGAAGCATTGCTCCTTACAGTGGGATTCTTGGAGCCAGGCAGCAGCCTCGTCCTCAGTGGCCACACATCTACTATGGCTGTTTGTGCATTGTTCTGCCCTAAGTATAACACCCTGAACTCTGGGAGGTGCCTTGCTGGTCCCATTTCTTTTCCATGCCCTAAGCAGGAGCTCTTAGTCGTCTCTATTGGGAATCCAACATGGTCCACCCTAGCCTGCCAGTTAGCATCCATCACCTTCGGAGCTTAGTTAGAAAAGGATACTGATGCCTGATGCTTGTTGCTATTAGACACTCCCTGACTCAGAATCCCTGGGGTTGAAGCGCTGAGTACTGGCAAGGCCCAGGAGCTCTGCACACCTCTGGCCACGGGAAGAACTAAGCTCTACTGCACCTGCGTGAGTGGCAGGTGGGTGAGTGGCAGGTGTCTGGGAGTGCTCACCCTTTTCATTCACAGTTACAGCCCCTTCCCTTCTTTCATGTGTCTGCAGCCAGGCTGTGGGCAGGAAGCAGGGGGAGACGTGGCAAGCATACAAGACACCCTGCGCATAACCAATCAAGCCAGAGCCCCCCCCCCCCGAAACTTCGGACTGAATGGAACTTTTTTCTGGCTAAGCACCACATCGTGGGACTGCTGTTAATTGAATTAAATTGATATAAATTGCTGTTTGGACTATGGTAAAAAGCTCGTTTATTAATTCGCTGTTAAAACTGGCCCTCTGCCCAATGAATTTTCACCTCTGAGTACTTCAGCAACTGTGGGCATTATGAAAGTACCACAGTACTGATAAATCATAACATAAAATAATATTTTGAACACACTCTCCAGTGTTTAATAAATACTGGGAGTAAGCTGTTAAATATTTGTATTAAATAGGTTAGAAAAATCTGTGTATTATATAAGTGAATATTTTCTTTTATCTATACAGAGTTCTCTGTTACTGGAAGCTTATTATATGAAGTTAATGGGTTCGAGGTAAGGTCTTTAACAATATGCCATGGGACCCCTCCCAGTGTCCTTATCAGCAAATAATTGCAATGTTGTGTTTCATGGTGTTGCTGCTGTGTTACTTAATAGTCAGTTACTTTCACCAGCTCTCAGCATTCCCAGGGCGGGAAGGACTTCCACAGAGTGGATTATACATGAGATACTCTGTTACTACCATTTTACAGAGAGGAAACCGAGACTGGGCAAGGCGCAAAGACTGATCACAGAGCAGATTCCCACTTAGTGTCCTAAACTTCTAACCACCCTGCAGGCACAGTACACGTGAAGCCTGATTCTTAGGAGCCCTCTGTGAATGGCTGCTGCTGAGAAGAAAGGGGTTTTTTGTCTGATGGTTTTTCTCTCTGCCCAGTAAGACATCCAGTCAGACTCACTCTTCTTTTTTTTTAATTTATTTATTAAATTTAATTTTACATATCAGCCACGGATTCACTTGTTCTCCCCCCTCCTGGCCCCCCCCGCCTGCCCCCCCATCCCACACCCCATTCCCATCTCCTCCAGGGCAAAGACTCCCCTGAGGATTGAGTTCAACCTAGTAGATTCAGTCCAGGCAGGTCCAGTCCCCTCCTCCCCGGCTGAGTCAAGTGTCCCTGCATACGCCCCAGGTTCCAAACAGCCAACTCATGCAATGAGCACAGGACCCGGTCCCACTGTCTGGATGCCTCCCAAGCAAATCAAGCAAATCAACTGTCTTATTTATCCAGAGGGCCTAATCCAGTTGGAGGGGTCCTCAGCTATTGTTTCATAGTTCATGTGTTTCCTTTCGTTTGGATATTTGTCCCTGTACTTTTTCCAACCTTGGTCTCAACAATTCTCGCTCATACAAACCCTCCTCTTTCTCGCCAATTGACCTCCTGGAGCTCCACCTGGGGCCTGGCCGTGGATCTCTGCATCCGGTTCCCTCAGTCATTGGATGGGGTTTCTAGCATGACAATTAGGATGTTTGGCCATCCTATCACCAGAGTAGGTCAGTTCCGGTTGTCTTTCAACCATTGCCAGTAGTCTATTGTGGGGATATCTTCATGGATTTCTGTGGACCTCTCTAGCATTTTGTTTCTTCCTATTTTCATGTGGTCTTCATTTATCATGGTCTTTTATTCCTTGTTCCCCCTCTCTTTTCTTGATCCATCTGGGATCTCCTGCTCCCCTAAGCTCTCTTTCCCTGGGCACAGAACAGGGGTGAGAAAGCACACGAGCTACTATAAATGCCCTCTACCACATACAGTGAGTCCCTTATCCCCACCTGCATTCCCCCAGCAATGCTCTCTCTGTCCCTATGGAAACCAACCCCACCCACTGGCCCCTCTCTGTTGAGTCTGGGGTAGCGCAATAATGGGGGACAAACCACCAAGGTCTATTAAACCAGAGACAAACTTTATTCCCAAAAAAATGGAAAAGAAAATATCACCATGGGGAATAAAAGCTTATCAGCTAGCTGAGATCATAGCTAGTGTTAGGGATTCTGAGGCTGTGGCAATGGAGGTGATTTCTGGCCCCCTTTTTATAGTAAGGGGGAAAGCATCAGGCATGGGGTGCATGCTAGAAGTCACGTAGAAACATCTATTAAAAAGTTAACTTTGGTCCAGGCAGTTGTTGGCTATAAGGGGCAAGGGGGTTAAAAGTTAACCCTGGCTGTAAGCAGAGCCATTGTTAGCAGTGAACCTTTAGAGCTGATGACTGTCAGTTTTTTGTTTACAATTTTATATTTTTCTGTATTCCTGAATCCTTCACTCCCCACCTCAGGAGGTGAAGGTCCCAGCTACTTCACAGCACATACCAAACAGAAGCAGGAAGCTGGCCAATTGATAACTCCCAACTATGCAGCTCACGTGCTTAGCCCTGGGAACGGCCCTTCCTTCATCCCTTCCTGTATGGGATGCACCATTTTCTTCCTAGGAAGCAAACCCGTGTCTTTCTGTTACGGGAACTTCTGACTGCTCGGGATTCTCATCGTGAATTTCCATTGATTTCTTCCCGTCTGGATCCTTCCCATCATTTAGACATGCTCAAGATGTCCATCTAGAAACAACACAATGCGGAGACAATAACTCCCTGGTAGAGCACTTGCTTGACATGCACAAGACCCTGGGTTCACTCCCGAGCACAAATAAATAATAAACAAAATACAATATGGACTGGGCATGTGGTTCAGTGGTAGAATACTTGCCTGGCATGGGTGAGGCTCTTGGTTGCATCCCCAGCACCAGAAAAACAAACATCTTCCCAAGATCATACCTTACCTTCTCCCTAAATTTAATGTCTGGATTCATGGACCTTTACAGAAGTTATGAAACTTGCTTAGAAACCCTACCTACATCTTGCAGAATATTCTGTCTTTCCTGTCTTGTGGCTCTAACTCCAACCCAGACTTTTTTTTGAGACAGGGTTTCTCTGTGTAGCTTTGGAGCCTGTCCTGGAACTCACTCTGTAGCCCAGGCTGGCCTCGAACTCACAGATCCACCTGCCTCTGCCTCCTGAGTGCTGGTATTAAAGGCGTGCACCACCACTGCCCGGCCAGACTTCTTGTAGAAGATGTCTGTTTATCTATTTATTGAGTAAAATATAAAACAAATCTGGCTTCCTAGTGGCTTTGGCACCAGCTTTTGTAGTTAGCCTCAATGAAATACTCAATCTGAATACTATGAGAGTTCCTCAAACACATCATGCACATACTCTCCTCCTTTTCCTCTATTTGGAACATTTGTCCAGTCCCTCCCAGTTCAACCTGGTCTTTCTTGCTAGGGCTCTATTTCTAATTCCAGGCAACTGGCCACCTGATACCTGACTTCTGTCATTATATATTAATTTACATTCTCTGTGACTAAAATAATAAGGCCATAAGGTATGCTGTCTTCTTTTGTCTAGTGTCGTTCACTCAGCCTAATTTTTTTCTCAATACTGCATGTATTGAGAGTTATTTCAATTTTTTTAAAAATTGTGTGTGTGTGTGTGTGTGTGTGTGTGTGTGTGTGTGTCTGTTTGGACACATGTGGAAGTCAGAGTACAACCCGCAGGATTTTGTTCTCTCCTTCTACCACATGTAGTCCAGGAATGGAACTCAAGTCATCAGGTGTGGCAGCAAGTGCCCTTACCCTCTGATCCAATTTGCCAGCTCCATGAGCTCCTTCTTTTTTATTGAAGAGAAATATTGTGTGGATATATAGTCAGGTGCCACTTAAATCAGTGACAGACCACCCTGTGGTGCCTAGTTTTAATTGTCAGCTTGAAAAAAATGTAGTTTAATCTGAGAAGGGATATCTCAATGATGAAATGTCTAGATCATGTTGGTCTATGAGTATGTTCTTGGGGGATTCTCTTGACCGTATTAATTGACATGGGCAGCACCATTCCTTATGTTGGTCTATGAGCATGTTCTTGGGGGATTCTCTTGACTGTATTAATTGACATGAGCAACACCATTCCTTGTGTTTGGGTCCTGGGCTGTACAAAAAAAGAAAAAGTGAGCTGAGAGTGAGTGTGCATGCAAGCACTCTCTCCCCCACTTTAGACTGTGGGTGTGTTGAGCTGCTTCTAGTTCCTGCTACCCTGGCTTCCCCACAATGATGGATTTCCCACAATGATGGATGACAGCCTGAATTGCAAGCTAAACAAGTCTTTCTGCCTTAAGTTGCTTTTGTCAGGATAGTCACAGAAAGTGGAAAAGAAACTAAACCAAGCCCCACAAATCCATGATCCTAGTGATATCATGGACCTTTAGCTTAAATATACCCTACAATGTTCACATAATGAAAAAACTAACTAATGACACGTTTCTCAGAACATACTCAATTGTTTGGCAAAGTATGATTACCAGTATCTATTTCTTCATTCATTTCTTGGCAAACTGTTGTATTGTTTCTAGTCTTTGATTATTTCTAACAAAGTTACTATGAAGATTAATGCACAAATCTTGTATGGGTGCATGGTTTCTTTCTTTTTTTTTTCCAGCAAATATCCAGGAGTATATCAACTTGATCATACAGTAGGTAAACTGGCTGAATAATGTTCCCAAATCTGTTCACTGGAGCTTCAGAGTGTGGCTTTATTTGGCAGCAGTCTGCAGATATAATCACTTAGGATGGGGCCACACGGAGGTATGATACATACTAACTCCAATGACTGGTAGGCACCCTTATAAACATGCCAAGTGAAAAGTGCAGAGAGACCCAAAAGAGAAGGTTGTATAACAACAGAGGTTGTCATGATGCAACTATAGCAAGTGATAACAATGGCTGTCAGCAGCTACCTGCAGACCCTGAGCTTCCAGCCTTTGAGTCCTTGTACTTCAAATGCCTTCCACATGCCTTCCATACTTCAGGCCATCCCCTGTTATCACTAGCTATGGTTTCCCCCTGCCTCTCTCCCCTGTGAACACAGTCAAGGACTCATTCTGCTCTGCTCTCTGTAGGGCAACAATTTGTTCATCTGCTTCCTCAGACTTGCTGTCCACAATGCTCCACTTCCACTCAGTGATCTAGGGAGCTGACTTCTGTGACTTCCTTGATTGCTGAATTTCTGCTGGGTTTGGCCAGTGAGAAGTCATCAGAGTAGGCAGACAACAAAAGCTCTTTATTCGGTTGGTCTCTTCCCTGGCTGGGTCAGTTGCTCTTAGCTGGTCTCCTGTCCTTTAGATGTCCCCCACCCCCAAGGACTCAGCTCTCAGTAGACTCCTACCACCCTTTCTACCCTCGTTCTCTGAGGCCTAGGTGCAGAAATGACACAGCGTCTAGCCATAAATGTGGCACTTTGCTACCTGATGTGGGCTCCCTTTGCTTTGCCTGTACTTGGTAAATGATCACTTGGTTAAATTTTCATTCCAACTACTTTCGTCCATTCTTGCTGAGATCTTGATTCTTTCAATGCTTAAAACAACTCATCAATTTCATCTCTAACCACAGCCCATGCATCAAGTGAGCTTTAAATGCCCACATTTTCTTAAGCATTTTCATTTACACACTTCAGGTTCCAAACAGTTCTATCAAGTTTCTAAAGACTTCAAATACTATATGCCTTTTAAATTCATCCTTTCTTCCCTTCTTGTCTCCTTCCTTCTTCTCCCCTGATCCCATTCTCCCTCTCTGTCTCTGTCTGTCTGTCTCTCTCTGTCTCTCTGTCTCTCTCTCCCTTCTTTCTTTAGCTCCCTTCTTTGAGAATGTTAATGGTGGTCAGAGTCTAGATGAAGTGTTTCCAGGTTCTTGGCCTCCCTCAAGAATGAAATAAAAACCCCCGCACAGATTGAAAAGTGGTAAGGAAGCTTTTTATTCTGAGCAAAGCGATGGAACATATTGAAAAGGACTAGAGTGCGGGGACTGACAGCAAGTCAGACCCTCAAGGGCTCAAGTTACTGCCTGGAGTGTCTTTTTATGGCATCTGAAAAAAGTGAGGAACTGGTAACTGGGATGGTGAGCATTATGTTTAGAGGATAACTTACTGTGTTGAAAAGACTTGTAAAAACAAAATTATTTTGAGCTTGCAAGCCACGAGGAAGTTGCTCCTATCTTGAATGCACCCTGTCAGCCAGCTTGCCCAAGATGGACAACTTCCCAGTGTAGTTGGGCTATTCTTAGAAACTGCTGATTGTTGTAAAAGTTTTCACTGCCTCAGCTATTCTTACAAGGTAATGGGGTCACAAGATTCACAGGCTAACTGCTAAGTTCCGCTTTTGTATGAACCCCTTGTTTGCTTGGATAGCTGAGGTGTGTGCTGGACATCTGTCACAAAATCAAGCTTTTGCCTGCACCTAAACTAGGTATGAGTTAACTCGGTCCCCCAAAATTATAACTTTGTAGGTTTTGCCTTAAATTCCTTGGACTAACAATAGTCAAGGCCTTATCTAGAGAACTCTCTGGTTTGGTCCTCGCCAGTTTTGTTGGTTTATTTTGTTTTGCTTTGCCTTGTTTTAATGAAAAGCCTCAACATTTACTAAAAATGTGGAGTCAGACTGGTGAATTTATCGAATGACCCCAGACCCACAACTTACTAAGGGGTGTAGTTTGGGTGGTTCTCAATTTTGAGTGGAAGATTGGGTGATATAAAAATTTTTCCAATGCACATGTCCCTTCCCATAATCCATCTGATTTTAATTATATGCACACCCAGTTGTGCATAGGCATAAGATGATAAATAGGAGAGTCTTTCTAAAAGTTCAACTTGAAGACCGTTTTGCCTTATTGCACATAAACTCAAATCTGGTTTGGTCCAGAGGATTGTGGAACAGAATTGATCTAAGTTTGTTGTTAAGGGGAGGAGAAACCTATCCCATTGTTCAGAGAGGCGTGTGTAAGCATCCTCTGTGCAGGTAAGGTCTTGGGCTGCCAAGTGCACTATTATTATAAAGGGGTGTATGTGTAGCCCAGGTACAGTGGGATGTCAGGATGCTAAGCCACTCTCTATGAGTGTTTGCCTCAGCAGAAGACCTTGAAGTGCTTATTAAGTGCCTGGAAATGTGATGTTCAGGAGACTCAGAGAGTCAATGCAGTCAGTTCTTCAAGATGCTCTCAATCAGGTGAGACAGATAAGTAAACAGCTAGCCCAAAGCCAACAGGAGAAGACAGCTGTATGCAGATCCACAGGTTCAGAGTCCTGCCTAGGGCATTCTTGGTGGGGGCAGGAGACACTCCCAGTGACCCACACTCTGCAATCTTGCCCTGAGTCCCGCTTGGAGCCTGCTCTTCTGGCCGTTTCCTCCCCACACCCTCACAGCTCCCAGAGGTGGATATTTACAACCGGCTAGACCGTGCTAAGCACTTCACATCCGATAGCTCATTTAATCCCTTCTGAGCATCATCCCACAACGAGCTGATGTTTTTTCTCCCCATTGTACAGACAAAGGTTTAGGGAAAGCTAGTCTCAGTGCAGGCAAGTTACCTCCATCCCCTTCCCCTGTCTCAAAAACCTGAAATGGAAGTCCGGAAGAAGCATAATCATTCTTCTTCTCACGGACTAAAAATTCCACCATGGCTCTCTGCCTCTAAGCCCTATCGTTCTGGGAAGACATGAAAAACGGTAGCTCTTCTTGGGTCTTTAATGCTGAATAGGATATGCGGTGTCACAGGCCAGGAAGCTGCCCTCACCTCTCTTCATTACACTAATTGCTCTGAGGATGAAATATGACTTGTCTCCCTCCTCCCTTATCCTCCTCCTAGCCAGAGCCCTGCCACTTTAGAATATTATCCACGTGGATCAGAGAAGGCTCCCCAGCCTCATTAGACAGCGGCTGAACTTCAGATCCTAGCAAGGAAAAGACTTAGCCATGTTGCTTCATTTCCTAGTGTGCCGGCTGCCCGCCCTTTGTTCTAGCCAGGCACACATCTCTCATATAGACCTTTCATTCTAACCTTTGTCTCTTACAACTTCCTGGCCCAGCCAGTCGCTACTTCCCACCCACCCACCCATCACCAACGCGTGGCATGATCTTCAGAGCCCACTCCAGTTCCTCCAGTCTCCCTCCCCTTTATTCTCCCTGCCCTGCTTCTCTCCAGAGATTAACATCAGTAACCAGATCTGTGATCTAATTGGGCCACATGGATTGCACCTGTCTGCCACCATGGACGACAGTCAGCTTAATCGGGGCTTAACCTTCCCACCGTAGGCACTCTTCCCACCGTAACGTGGCTCTGAGGCCAACGGAGAGAAAGCCACTGTTGGGGGCTGCCGACCGATCGGTCCGCTACGCTCCTCACAACATGCCTGTTGTGCATATTTTCAGGCATAGATACTGACCTCTACACATACTTATACCTGCTAAAGACTGGAGGTACACACTGCGCCTTCTCTCCTCCTCCTCTCCAACCGCCTCTTACTCCTTCAGTCTCCCTTCCCAGCCAGACAGCACCTCATCTTTCCTTAACCCCTGCACCGAAGGCCTCCAGCCCCAGAACGTCTCAAAGACTCTCACCGTGGCAGAAGCGCACAGACCAGCTCACAGAGCTCAAGGCTTACTTCACCCTCCACCAGAAAGCTGCAGAAAGTTACAGAGGCACTGTGCTGCCGGTACTTGTTGGTTTTGTAATCGGCAAAATGCTTAAGAAGTACGGGTCCTCCGAGATCGTATGGCCTGTCCCCCCTCCCCGTTAGTACCCCTCTTGCTGTCTTCCCTCTTTTGTGTTTTGCCATCTAATGCCAACGTCTTGCTTAGGGTGGGTCTTGTACAGAAGTGCTGCCGTGTGTGTTGAATGCTCGCAGCGGAGTTAATGCTGGTTATCTGAGGGGGAAGGTGGGCAGTTAGGAAGGCCGAGTCTGGTCAGAGTTTGGGGAGCTTGGTGTCTTGTCTGTTTGTTGTTTTGTCTCTACTCATTTAGGGAGTAAGTTTTGTGGAGTTAAAGAGTAACCAATCACTCACCTCTCTGGCCGGGTTTCTCAGCTCTGCACAGGGATAATCTATTAGATAAAGATGATCTAAGGAAACAGAAGCCTGGGGTTATTTTAAGTCAGGACAAAGCTGGTGACTTCACCAGACAGCCTTTTTTTTTACTCATCTGCTGGTCTCCAAACCCTTGCAAATCCAGTTGGCAGGTTTCTTCTCCCTGAGAGGATCAGCTTGCCCACCCCTGGGGCACGGGAAGGGAGGGGGGAGAAGGTTGGGTACTCTGCCGAGAGGGCAGCCACGGGACCTCCTCAGCCCTGCCTCTTCTAACCCTAAAGGCAGGAGTGTTTGGGATCGCACAGGGCCGGCCCCTCTTCCTCCTCCCTCCCCAAGGCAGTGTAGGCAGGGCGGGGAAAACTCGGCTATTTGTGTCTCCACGCCCAGAGCCAGTGCCGTTCACAGTGTGGCGACCAGGGAGGCGAATTCATCTCGGGTAGCGTGGTCCTCGAGAAGGCTAGAGGCTGCTCTTGCCTCCTGCACCGAAGCCCAGTGCAGGGGACACGATTGCGGCCCCCGTGGGTGCCACCTAGAGTGCCTGATGGTGAAATGGTTAACGATGCTGCTGCTGCTGCTGCTGCTCTGGATGCAGCAGCTGCTGCTGCTTGGGGCTCACCCAGGCAGCGCCCAGGATTTGACCCTCACCCCGGAACCGGCCCTCGAGTGGCTAGGTGAGTGTCCCCAGCGCCGGGGTTGGGGCAAATTGGCACTCGGGAGTCAGGGGCAGGAAACGGATAGGGGTTGAGCAAGAAGAGCAAGCAAGAGCAAGTCTGAGTTCGTATTGTGGTCGCTTGTGTACTGTCCCGAGGCAGATGGGACAGTATCGTCCCTTCGGCTCTCCTATTGGCCTCCGAATTAGGGCGCGGTGAGAGGCAGGATCTTGCTCTCCAGGCTTGCAGGTCGTACTGGACTTGGGAGGGTAAGAATAGCTTCAAAATGCAAAGTTTACAAGAGTTGTTTAGGAAAGTCACCTTTCAGATAAAGCTGACAAAAAGATGTCTCATTCCATTCCCTCCCAAAGCTAGAACTTGGCTCACCGTGTGCACAACACTCTACAGATGACCCCCAAAACAGGCCTATCTGCTCCGCCCCTCGGGAAGGCGGGGCACCTCGTCGAGTCTCTCAGCAGAGTGAACCCCATTGAGATTTGTGTAGACATGAGCTACCTTCGGCTCCTCGGTTTCTCTAGGCTGAACAATGGATCTACAATATTCATGAAACCACTGAAAATTAAGTTACACAGCCCAAAACACGTGCACCAACTGCTAAATTCAGCATAGGTTTGAGCGCTAACCACATACAGTAAGACTCACAAGTGAACTTGTAAGAAATCCAAGCAAAGATCAGTGCCCTCAAGGACCAGCTCAGAAGCCAGTCTCTGAGACACGGGAGGCGTGTCCCAGAAGGCGTGATTGTGTGGTGATAGAAGCAAGTATGTGGCCTCAAATCAGACAGAGCTCCCTGGCAGCTTCCATCCGCTCTGACCTAGGAATACATTTGGAGAAGAAACACAAAACAAGATGTAATCCAGATCTTTGTTCTTTTATTTTCCTTTCAATATATACACACCTTTTAAAAAAAAATTCTGGGTTGTACTTCCTAACACTCTCCAGGGACTTTATGCCCACCGAGGCTAAACCACACCAACGCTTCTTCTGGAGCAGCCACAGGTCGGAAATGCTCTCGAGGTATTGTTCAATTGAGTAAAACTCTCTCTCAGCCCATGTGCACAAACACACACACATCCTGCAGTTGACAGCTTTGCGTGTTAGCATCCGAATCTTGGGCGTAGGTGTTAGGCAGTAAGTAGCCTGTGAGAGGAGCTGGGAGTGAGTCACGTGATACACATCTGGGGATCCCACAGTCAGGGCCAGCACCCACCGTGAGGTAATCCTTTCTATATTTGGCAGACCCAAATCCTGACCCGAGATAGTGGCTAATGAGGCCTTCTTTTCCAGAATCAAGGGCACTTTGAAAATGAGAATCACCAGCTCCCTGCTGTACTTTCTAGGTGCAGCCTGCAAATCTGAAAGTTCAGTGTGGTGGGCATAAAGATTCTTCAAAGGCAGGCACTGCAGTGGGGGTGCTAACTACCTACCACTCAGGCTCCCTTCCTGACCCCAGTGCCTGCACCAGCTGAATCACAAGTGAATTGTAGACAGGTGTGAATCAAGTGTTTATTAGCAAAGAAGGAAAAACCAAAATATTCGTATGGGGAGGGGACCTGAAATAGTGTCTATTTCTCTCTTAGGGTTTCTATTGTTGTGATACATGTCATGAGAAAAAGCAACTTGGGGAAGAAAAGATTTATTTCACCTCACAGATTACAGTCCATCATGGAAGGAAGTTGTGGGCAGGAACTAAAGCAAGGCAGGAACCTGGAAACAGGAGCTGATACAGAAGCCATGGAAGAGGACTGCTTTCTGGATTGCTCCCCAGTACTTACTCAGAATGTTCTCTTAAAGCGCCTGGCACCGATAGCCCAGGCAAGGGAGGCACCACCAGCAGTAATCCCACAGACTGGCCTGTGGTGCATTTTCTCAATTGAGATTACCTCTTCACAAATGACTCTAGTTTGTGTCAGGTTGACATAAAACTGGCCAGCATGACTGAAGTTCACATTCAAGTGCAGGAAGCCAGGGACAGCCACAGTGTGCTTAGCCATATTCAGAACACCCCTGTTTCTCATCCAGCACCATGCTGATTTACCTTTAGCCGTGACTGGCATCAACCTAACAACTAAGATGAAAATACACATCATTTTAGTGGCATGCCCATTAAGAGTCGATCTATAGCTATGTGTAGCAGGTTGCATATGCAATATTGTTCTGTGCATTCCAAGTGTACCAGCCTTGTGAGGCCAAGGATACTACGTTGCTCTGACTTTTCATTCATCAGTAATCTGTATGCAAAAATCAGCAAATGTGTCAAATGGCAGTAGAGTTCATTGAGTTTCAGAGCCAGACTGAATTCAAACCCTAGATATGATATCTGCACCTCAGTTTCCTCCTTTGTAAAACACAGAGCCTCATAATGGCATGTGTTTTCCGTTAGCGGTATGGTCTTCATGGCACCTTCTTCCTGTGGCTAGTCCGGACTATTTGGGCAGTTTGGCAACCCTATGTCAATCATTTCCTATCCTCAGCACTCCAGTTGGCAGATCCTGTCCTCCAATTCCATGGTGACTAAAAAGGGCCTTTTGTGGTTGACTTTCCCTCACTGAGTCCTACCATGTGCTTAAATTTGATCACGCCACTGTTCTGGTTAGCTTTCTGTTGCTGTGATAAAACACTCTGACCTAAAGTAACCTGGGAAGGGAAGGGTTTATTTGACGTACACACCGTTCCCAATCTATCATTGAGGGAAGTCAAGGCAGGACATAAAGGCATGAACTATGGAGAAACATAGTTTGCTGGCTAGATCTCTGCTTAGCTCATGCTTGGCTATCTTCCTTATATGGCCCAGGACCACCTGCCCAGGAAATGGTATCTCCCATTGTGGCCGGGGCCCTCCTATATTAATTATCAATCATGGATATGCCCACAGACTAACCCAATAAGCATAATTACTCAACTGAAACTCCTTTTGCAGGTGATTCTGGGCTGTGTGGAGTTGTCAAGTTGATCACTCACACACTCCAGATACTGGGAGGGCGAAGGGAGGAGAAAGAGGGAGCAGAGCATCCGGGGGAAAGACAGGTAATGTTTCTGCTAAAGGAAATAAACAAAGGGAGAGTCAACCCATTTGAAGAGACATTGAAAGTTAAAAGCCCAAATTGTGAAGTGGCCCTGATCAGAGCATAGTGAGAGAGTTTCCTCCAGTGGTATCAGCTCCCCAGATGCACAAATGTAGTGAGCTCCACCAGGCTGGGGTGTCTCTTCTAAACAATCAGTGCCAAGAAAAATGAGGGTGTGGGTGACTAGGAGATCAGTCTCTTGACCATGGGCCCTGTCTAAAGAAACGACGGTGAAACGAGATGGGCGATGGGAAGAAGGGCGAGCAATGGCTGAAGGTCTCCCTGGTTTCTATCTGGTAAATGTCATGTGCTCTTCCCCTGTGCAGCTTTGGGCTCCTCAGAGAGCAAGCTGTGAGATGTGCATTTACTGCAGTGCAGATGGTTTATTTGAGAGGCAGTTCGAGAAAGCATGGGAAGGGAGAGAGGAAATGGGCAGGGAAGGGAAGAAAGCCTGAGGTTCAATTCCACGGTGAGAAGACCCACTTAGAGGTCTCAGTGGGCCCACAGAGGGACAGAAAGCTGTGGTATTTTGCACTAGCATATTCCTGCCACCCCCACCCCCACCCCCATGATTGCCATTCCTGAAACATTCATTCTCGGATGTTTCTGGCCCTCTGGAAACACTTGGATAGAAACAGGACTTGTCTGCAAGTGAGCAAGCACCAGGTTAGAGGATGTGAGCCCAGGGCCAGCAGCAGCAGCTCTACAACCCCATATTGGAGATATAAAAACAGGAGTGATGTGACGCTGTCTCCAAGAAGCCCGAGACAGACACAGAAATACAAACAACCACAGAAAGTACAGTAGGCAGTAGGACACCAAGCCATGGGCCCGGGGCTGGAGGGCTTCGGAGGAGGGACAGGCCTGAGGATCTGGGGACCTGCCACAAGGCTCTTGTTTTCCTAAAGAGTAAGTAGGGGGTTGACAAATGAAGAAAGGGAGACAGGGTATAAGTCATAGTTTATGTGAGAGCCACAGAACCATGCATCAGCAACGTCAAAGTTCAGCAAGCTGCAAGTTCCTGATGAGGCTTTTATTTGTGAAGAAAGGGGCCTGTTAAGGTCGCTGAGGCAAGTGTGGGGCTCATTGTAAGTATCCCAGAATCTTATGGAGACTCAAGAATACTGGCCACTGGAATGAAGCACCCGCACCCCACCTCAGCAAAGACATCATCTGGAAAGTTAGAGTTGAGCTAAGTCAGTCTTAACAGGAAGCAGCAAGCTTGAAATACACACACACACACACACACACACACACACACACACACACTTTTTTCTTTTAAAAATGAGTAAGTGAAAGGAGGTTGGAGAAGTTCTTGCAAGGGGAGGGTAGCAGACATGGAAAGTCCCATGTGGGAAATGTATCCATTCTGGGTACTGGAGTCAAATGTGTGTAGTTCCCACAACTTCCTGGGACGATGTGGTTGCAGGAGTAGTCATGAAATTGAACAGTAAGTGAAAAAGGAGATGTGAAGCAGAAGTCAAAAAACCAACTGGCCAGAGCAATACTAGAGCCAAAGTCAAGGGTGTAGTGTTCACAGAAATATTTCATACTACAAATGCATAGTGTATAACTAAATGTTCCATTTAAAAGACGCCCTAGCCCAATATATCATACTGGCGGTTTTTTCTACTCTATACTATGCTGTTTACTCTGTGGTAGTGGTTATGATACTAAATTCATTTCATAAGCTACATTAATAGGCACAGCCATCAGCAGGCAAAGCACTGGGCCAGAGAATTGATGAATCTGTGTGGAAGTTAAAGATTTTCAGATGAAGAAAACAAAGAGGAGCCTGCTGCTGCCAGAGTCATTGTGTTGTGCATGTGAGGAAAAGTGGTTCAGGGCAGAAAGCCCCAGTAGAGGAAGAAAAGAGAGATTGCCACCTGGGAGAGCTTTCCAGGGAGGAGGATGGTGGGGAAGAGGCAAGGCCCTGACATTCTTCCTTAGCACCACTTCTGATACCCAGGTTGAAATGCCCTCTTTACTGATCCTAGTGGTTTCCAACGCTGGGGAGGACTTGGTGCCAGTTTATCTGCATCACGATGAACCTCATTACACTGAGCTAGGCAACGGCAATATATACCTTCCTGAAGAGGGGGCCAGGTTAAGTAACTTGCATCTACAGGACGTGTAGAACAGGGCTCCAGCCCAGTCGTCCATGCATTGATTCGAAGAATTGCTGGATGTGCCTCTGTGACCCTGTGGTCTAGTTCAGTCTTTCTCCTACTCTATACTTGGAGCATGAAGATCATTTTAGCCCTGGGATGATCAATGGGGCCCCTCACTTTCAAATCCCACAAATACAAGTGAATGTATTCAGAAAGCAAAAAAATGCATAAACCTGTTGATTTTTATACCGTTCTTCCTATGTCCTTAGGCAATACGCCATTCTCCTAATCTGGAGATTGGGGATTTAAGCAAAAGCATGCCCAGACTGGTTTAGCTGCCTTCCCTGGCCACATATCACTCCAGCCCTCTGGACCTCATTTCTCCTATCTCTGCCCAGCATCTCTCTGCATCTCTCTCTTCATGTTTTCCTTGTTATGCCTCCTCTGATTGGCTCTTTACCTCACTCACTTACTTTGCACAGTAACATAGATTTCCAGTTTGCCTGGTCTTTTTAACTCTTCATCATTGTTTCTAATCTTGTTTCTATTGTTCATTGTCACAGCAACAGGTGCTACCCAATATAGGTTCCAAGGCAGCGACTAGCAAGGTTAAGTCACATAGGGAGCCCAGTTGAATACTCAGTTCCCCTTCTTTGACCTGACAATTCGCTCATTTATCTCAGGTGTCCTAAAGCAGAAATGCTTTTGTACTGTGTCTTCTGAACTCAACCCCCCATCTATCAGAGTAACAGATTTGAGACATCTACAAACTGTTCCTTCTGTGTGCTCTCAGAAACGGTCCTTGAAAGCTTTTTAGGAGATGTTCTAGCACATAGCCGAGAACATAAATCGTGGCTTAAATTGATTGAAGTGAAAAGAAATATTATAATTTATAAAAAGGAACAAACCAAAGAGCGCCTTATAAATACCAGATTAACTGTAGTATTTCTGTGAAGTAAAGCCACTCAAAGAAATGGGCTCTGTGATAAGTCACTAAATAAAGCAAGAGCCTTCTACTTCCATGAGTGGCCACATGACTTGTTAATGTATGATACCTTCCAGACTACTGTTGTTCCAAAGGAATACGTTATTACTGCTGTTGAAAAATTGCAAGGATAAAAATAAACAGGAAATTCAAAGTAATTATGTAACTATGAACACTGTCTTTTTTTTTCACTGCCCTGACATTCAAAATTAAGATTTGTTTTCACTTTCATTAATGTTGTCAGAGTGATCCGGATGACCAAGGGTACCCCCATATGGGAACCTGTAGCTGGAGTTTTCCTGTATCTCACCAGGTCAGCAGCTGCTCAGACCCAAGTAAACACAGAGAGGTTTATATTAATTAAAACTGCTCAGCCATTAGCTCGGGTTTACCACTGGCTAGCTCTTACATTTAAACTCAGCTCATTTCTGTTAATCTATATGTCGCCATGTGTTCCATGGCTTTACCTCTGTGACATTACGTGCTGCTCCTAGAACAGCAGGCTGGTGTCTCCTGACTCAGCCTTCCTCTTCCCAGAATTCTCCTTGTCTGCTTATCCTGCCTATACTTCCTGCCTGGCTACTGGCCAATCAGCATCTTATTCATCAACCAATCAGAGCAACATATTCACAGCATACAGAGCTACATCACCTATTATTTCCCCCTTTCTTCCTATTTAAAAGAAAGTTTTAACTTCAACATAGTAAAATTACATATAACAAAACATTTATCAAGCAAGAATTACAGTTATAATATCTAGTCTGTTTGTATTTGGCAAAATGAAAGAAAATATTTTATCATCTATCCTATGTTTGTGAGTCTAAAGTTTCATATCTAATTTATCTTTTATCATAACCCCTCGGGAGCCTATGATGCAAGCACTAGGATGAACCCATTATTCAGGTGGTGAGTCCAAGGCTGATTCTCTTCTAGTCCCAAGCATGTGTTCTGTAGCCTGCCGGCCTTTTTTCTACAGCACTAACTTAGATCCAAGAAGATCAGGGAGGATTCATGGGCATGTACCCAATGTAGTTTCTTGGAGTCCCAATTTCAGAGGGGCCTCCAGCATATAGTTTAATGCTCTGTGGCTCGGGGTCTTAGTAGTTTTTCTCTCTGAGTTTATGTACCTTATGTAAGTCTGATGGACAGGGGAGAACAAGCCAGAGGATTGGGATTCAATTTACCTGGCTTTTCTCCTCTGGGACAGGTTCTTGACTACTTCCTCCTGGTACATCCCCACAACCACTGCTGTTTTCCACTCGGAGTAGCAAGCACATGGCCTGGGGCCTGAGAGTGGACTGCCCACTGGCCAGCAACCTCACCACATACTCTAAGAAGGCTGAGTGGGAGCTGAACACCTGTGTCCAATCTAGATACTAAGTATGTGTCCAGAAGTATTATGGGACAGAAAGTGTGATCCTTGTGGGCCTGTGAGAAGGAGAGCTATCCCTGCATGATTAGTCAGGGACACTCGTTCTCATTTTGCACTGGAGTCTGCAAATAATACAATAAAAAGGACGGTGTGTGAGTTACTTTTCTGTTGCTGTGATGTAATACCACGACCAAAGGCAACTTAAGGAAAATAGAATTTATTTGGGCTTATGGTTTCAATGATGAGGGAGGCTTGGCAGCACGACCAGAGCAGGAAGCTGAGAGATCACATCTTCAACTTCAAACCCAAAGGAGAGAGAGCGGACTGGAAATAGGACAAAGCCACACATTCTCAAATCCATTTCCCAACAGCATGTCTCCTCCAGCAAGGCCACAGCCCCCCACCCCCTCAACAGTGTCACGAGTGTTCTGCATGCCTGACTCTGTGGGGAACACTTTTTATTCAAACACTCACAGATGAGGACTCATAGTTTGAACTGTGCCCTCAACCCCCAATCATATAATCCCCCAGCTCCTCAGAAGGAGAACTTATTGAGGGGGGGGGAGATTTCAAAGGGAAACAAGTTAAAGGGAGTTGATCGGGGCCCTAATCTTATACAGTGGTGTATGCCTAGTCAGGGGCATTTGGGATGAAGAAATGCGTAGAAAATAGAGACATGAAGAGACTCACAAAGACCTGGCAGATCAGTAAATGAGAGAGGTTCCTTCCCTCCGGGCCTCAGGAGGACTAACCCCGCCCCGCTTGACCACACCCTTCAGCCTCCAGAATCAGGAAAAAATACGGTTCTGTCGTTTAAGGCCATTCCATTGGTGGCAACTAGTACAGATGTAAAGAATAGCCCACCTTAATTCTGTATTCTATTTGCCTACATTAATTTTTAAACAAGCACATTCTAAAGCAGTTAGGATAGGCGGTTTGGTGTAAACACTTCTGCCTTTAGAGAGGTCGTATTGCATTTCCGGAGTCTTTTTTTTTTTTTTTTTGGTTGATGATGGTGGAGCTGTTTTCTGTTTGCTTGCTAGGTTCAGTCTGTATCGTTTCCCCCAGGCTTTAATAGGCAGGCATTTGGGCAGGAAATTTAGCATGTCAATCCTACTGTGTCCTGCCGTAGCTTGCCCTTGTAAGCATGCTCCCTGGTGACTGAGATGGTATAGTTTCAGCACAGGCCATAAGAAGATAACAGAGCCAGGGTGAATAATGATTTTTACCCCCCGACGTCTGCCGGATACTTTCCTTTTAAATGGTGGCAAAATGATGCAGGAATAGGCTGACAACGAAAAGGAAGAAACGCGTTCCTAGCTCAGTTTTAAATCTCCTTAGTAAGATAGGGAATTATGACGAAGTGCGGGGCTGCGGGGCTGCGGGGCTGCGGGGCTGCGGGGCTGCGGGGCTGCGGGGCTGCGGGGCTGCGGGGCTGCGGGGCTGCGGGGCTGCGGGGCTGCGGGGCTGCGGGGCTGCGGGGCTGCGGGAGAGGAGTGAGCAAGGGCCAGGCAGGCTGAGACTGTCAAAAGCAGTCCAAACGGTTACTGCACCTGCAGGGGCTGGGAACCGGCAATTTGAAGCCTCACAGCCGCTTACCCAGGGAGCTGATTAAGCTGGGTTTCGGTTTCCCCGCTCCTGACAAAGGGTATTGTGAGCCTCCTGGAACCTGGAGCGGTGATTTGGGGAGATTAGAGAGAGAGGGGACAGGAGCATGTAAAAGATTTAGCCAGAGGGGACCCGTGGGTGTGATTAGTCAGTTCAGAAGCAGCTGGGGAATAAAGAGAGACACCTCAGAGTCAAGGACGAGGCTAGGGCAGGAAGACTGGAGTGCTGACACACGAGGGTTGGGGCTTGGGGTTTTTGCTTTTGTTTTTGCCCTTAAGTAACTTTTTAGTTGATTAATAAAAGGCAATAGACAGGACCCCAAGGGCTGTTAAAGACATGCATAACACTCAGAGGACTTGAGAGAAAACATAGACTTCTGTGCAAAGAGGTGTGGCGAGGACCATCTATCTCCCTTTCTCTCCTGTGCTTCTGTTCTTCCGAGAGCCAGGCAGAGAAAGTCCCTCCCTTCAGATTTACAAAATCATATGGAAGAGAACCAGATTTCTCTGTCCCAGAGCTATGAGGAGAGTTTGCTTCAAGAGCTTACCACCCCGCTTCCTGCTCCAGAATCGTAAGCATGCAGCTGGGTCTGAATCCCTGTGTTCACTAAAGCGAGCGCAGCCAAACCCAAATACAGAAAGCCGATACAGTGGTTATACTTCCCCAGAGAGAAGATGCCCACCTTCAGACTAGTCCCAGGGAGATAGATGACTTCCTCATTTTCCTCCTGCACCCTTCTGTCCTCAAACAACAATAGTGTCAGAGGGGCTGGGGGATGGGTTAACTGGTAAGAACAGTTGGTGGCCAAACACAAGGGGCTGAGTTCAAATCCCCGCATGAAAAGACCAGGTGTAACTGCTTGTGTTCTTGTAACTCCAGCACTTGGGGGTAGGGTGGGCAGAAACAGAGGATCTCTGGGGCTCGACGGCTTGCAGGCTGGCTCTAGGTCAAAGGAATAGAGTCGAGAACAGCAGAGCAGAACGCCCAACCTTTGACCTCCATGAGCACACAAGTGCTCAAGCATATACCACACACATAGACCAATGCACGCACGCGCGCGCGCGCACACGCGCACACACACACACACACGCACACGATGAACTGACTCAAAGAGAAGCTGCAGGCCCTCATTTGAGTCAAATGGCTACAAGAGGCTTCAAACTCGGGGAACTGAGAAAGGAAACCGACACTGGATACAGTTCACAAGTGTGACTTCTTACTAGTTTGTCCCTAAGCATCGCACTTGATGTGAACTGTGAACTTGAACTTTCTTTGCAGTTCCCTTGATGTAGAGCACCAAAGAGGCCAGCTTCCTCATGGTGTGACCTGTTGAACACCAGAGAGCCCTTTTGCATGCCTAAAAGTCGCCATAGCATAGGATTTCTTTAGAACTCTGTTTTGTTGTTTGCTGCAAGTGGTGTTTGCTAAGGTGCTGATGCTGTACAGAGAACTAACAGTTCAAAACTTGTCCTAGCCACTCAATTTCTTCATGCGGCTGCTTCTAAGAGAAGAGCTGTGTAACCCAGGAGACACTAAAGACAGATAGAGAAAACCAGGAGAGTTCCAAGTAGAAGACCTCAAGAGACACTTCCTACAGGTGCCTCCACTCGGCATAGAAGGATTCCATTTGTACTTTAACTCTTGTTACAGCATAGTGGTCTCAATGGGGTCCATTTCCTCTGATAGTTAAAGAGTTAAAAGGTAAGACTAGGGGTTAGAGAGATGGCTCAGAGGTTAAGAAGTCTGGCTGCTCTTCCAGAGGTCCTGAGTTCAATTCCCACCAACTACATGGTGGCTCACAACCATCTATAACAGGATCTGAATCTGTAGATTGCTTTTGGTAAGACTGCCATTTTTACTATGTTAATCCTGCCTATCCATGAGCATGGGAGATCTTTCCATTTTTCTGACATCTTCAATTTCTTTTTTCAGAGACTTAAAGTTCTTATCATACAGGTCCTTCGCTTGCTTAGTTATTGTTACCCCAAAGTGTTTTATATCATTTGTGGCTATTGTAAAGGGTGATGTTTCTCTGATTTCTTTCTCAGCCTGTTTGTCATTTGTATATAGGAGGGCTACTGATTTTTTTTTTTTTGAGTTAATTTTGTATCCTGCTATGTTGCTGAAGGTGTTTATAAGCTGTATGAGTTCCTTGGTCGAATTTTTAGGGTCACTTATGTATACTATCATGTCATCTGCAAATAGTGAAAGCTTGACTTCTTCCTTTCCAATTTCTATCCCCTTGATCTCCTTATGTTGTCTTATTGCTCTGGCTAGAACTTCAAGTACTATATTGAATAAGTATGTTCCTGATTTTAGTGGAATCACTTTGAGTTTCTCTCCATTTAATTTGGTGTTGCTGTTGGCTTGTTGTAAATTGCCTTTATTATGTTTAGGTATGTTCCCTATATTCCTGATCTCTCCAAGACCTTTATTATGAAGGGGTGTTGGATTTTGTCAAATGCCTTTTCAGCATCTAGTGAGATGATCATGTGGTTTTATTTCTTTCAGTTTGTTTATATGGTGTATTACATTGACAGACTTTCATATGTTGAACCACCCTTGCATCCCTGGGATAAAGCCTACTTGATCATGGTGGATAATTGTTTTGATGTGTTCTTGGAATCTGTTTGCCAGTATTTTATTGAGTATTTTTGCATCAATGTTCATGAGAGAGATCGGTCTGTAATTCTCTTTCTTTGTTGCATCTTCGTTTGGCTTGGGAATCAGGGTAATTGTAGCCTCATAGAAGGTGTTTGGTAATGCTCATTCTGTTTCTATTGTATGGAACAATTTGAAGAGTATTGGTAATATCTCTTCTTTGAAGATCTGGTAGAATTCTGCATTGAAACCCTCTGGTCCTGCACTTTTTTTGGTTGGGAGAATTTTAATGACTGATTCTATTTCCTTAGGGGTTATTGGTCTATTTAAATAGTTTATCTGGTCTTGATTTAACTTAGGTATGTATTACCTATCCAGAAAATTATCAATTTCTTTTAGATTTTCCAGTTTTGTGGAGTACAGGTTTTTGAAGTATGACCTGATGATTCTCTGGATTTCCTCCGTGTTAGTTGTTATGTCTCCCTTTTCATTTCTGATTTTGCTAATTTGGATGCACTCTCTCTGCTTTTTGGTTAGTTTGGATAAGGGTTTGTCTATCTTGTTGATATTCTCAAAGAACCAACTCTTTGTTTTATTAATTCTTTGTATTGTTCTCTTTGTTTCTATTTTATTGATTTCAGCTCTCAAATTGATTATTTCCTGGTTTCTATTCTTCCTGGGAGACTTTGCTTCTTCTTGTTCTAGAGCTTTCAGGTGTGCTGTTAAGTCACTAGTGTGAGATTTCTCCAACTTCTTTATGTGGGCATTTAGTGCTATGAATTTCCCTCTTAGCACTGCTTTCATAGTGTCCCATAAGTTTGGGTATGTGGTATATTCATTTTCATTGATCTCTAGGAAATCTTTAATTTCTTTCTTTATTTCTTCCTTGACCCATTGGTGATTCAGTTGAGCATTATTCAGTTTCCATGAGATTGTAGGCTTTCTGTAGTTTTTGTTGTTGAAATCCATCCATGGTGGTCTGATAGAACACAGGAGGTTATTCCAATTGTTTTGTATCTGTTGAGATTTGCTTTGTGGCCAAGTATGTGGTCAATTTTAGAGAAGGTTCCATGGGGTGCTGAGAAGAAAGTATATTCTTTTTTGTTAGGATGGAATGTTCTATAGATATCAATTAAGTCCATTTGAGTCATAACATCAGTTAAGTCCTTATTTCTCTGTTAAGTTTCGATTTGGCAGATCTGTCCAATGGTGAGAGTGGGGTGTTGAAGTCTCCCACTATTAATGTGTGGGTTTTTATATGTGATTTAAGCTTTAGTAATGTTTCTTTTACATATGTGGGTGCCCTTGTGTTTGGTACATAAATGTTCAGAATTGAAACTTCAATTTGGTGGATCTTTCCTGTGATGAGTATGTAATATCCTTCTTGATCTCTTTTGGTTGATTTTAGTTTGAAGTCTATTTTGCTGGAAATTAGGATGGCTACACTAGCTTGTTTCTTAAGACAATTTGATTGGAAAGACTTTTCCCAGCCTTTTATTCTTAGGTAGTGTCTATCTTTGAATTTGAGGTGTGTTTCTTGCATGCAGCAGAAAGATGGGTCCTGCTTTCATATCCATTCTGTAAGCCTGTGTCTTTTTATAGGTGAAATAAGTCCATTGATATTAAGGGATATTAATGACCAGTGATTGTTCATTCCTGTTATCTTTTGGTGGTAGTGTGTGTGTACTTCTCTTCTTTGGGGATGTTGAGGTCTTTGATCACTTGGACTTAAGTTTTGTGCACAGTGACAGATATGGATCTATTTGCAGTCTTCTACATGTTGATATCCAGTTATGCCAGCACCATTTGTTGAAGATGCTTTCTTTTTTTCAGTTTTGGTTCTTTGTCTATGTTCATAGGTATGCGGATTAATGTCAGGGTCTTCAGTTCGGTTCCATTGGTCCACATGTCGTTCTTTATGCCAGTACCAAGCTGTTTTTATTACTGTAGCTCTATAGTAGAGCTTGAAGTCAGTGATTGTGATGCCTCCAGAGGTTGTTTTATTGTACAGGATTCTTTTGGCTATCCTTGGTTTTTTGTTTTTCCATATGAAGTTGACTATTGTTCTTTCCAGGTCTGTGAAGAATTGTGTTGGGATTTTGATGGGATTTTGATGGGGATTGCATTGATGCCCTTTTCTGGCATGCAGGTATAGAGCACTCATACATAAAATATAAATTAAATAAAATTTTTTAAAAGGTGAAAATAATCTTCTGTGTGATAGGTAACAGCTGAGAAATTCTCCAGCATAGGCATCAGCCGGCGAAGAAAGACTTTTATTAGAGAGAACACATCCAGAAAGCACACAGAAAGACCCTCCTCAAAGCAGACAGGGTACTCAGGAAGCTGAACCCCAGCTCCCCCTCAGAAGCTGGGGCTGTTTTAAATCTTCGAGGGGAGTCTTCCTCCTCTAATTCAGGGTTGGTCAATTTGAAGAAAGATAGGATGGCTAATAGGCCCTCAACTGTTGCATAAACATGCCCTCATCTGGCTTTGAACTTGCTGGGCCAGTCCATCAGCAGAGGCACTATTGGCCAGAGAAAAAGTCCAAAGGCCTTTGGTTTACCATGCCAAGCTTTTGTCTCAGGTCAAGAGGGTGAAGAAGCCAGCCATCTCGGGAGATCACCATCTTTAGTACCTCATCCTGGGCCCTCTCCCTGTCTGCCTGCCTATCAGGGAATCTGTCTAGCTTCTACTCTCTCACTCTAACCTCAAGGAGTTGGGAGACATCCCATAGCCATTTCATCCATGAAGCCAAAAACTTAGCCAGTGCGAGTACGTGTTGATGTAAAAACCACAGTTCTCAACTTAAAGGGAATAAAAGACAGTTTACTGGAGCTATTTTTGAATGACCATGGCCTGGGAACACAGATTTAGGTTACGGCAAATTCCATCATCCAATGTAGAAGCAGTTTCACAGCTTTGTTTTTGTTTTTGTTGGTTGGTTGGTTGGTTTTTGGTTTGTTTATTTATTTATTAGTTTTATAGGACAATGAAAATCATAAATCAAGGAGAGTTTAAAATATATTGGTGGGTACACCAGAGAGGCAGGTACAGTGAGATGGGAGGAACTGTTATTCTAAAGGCCCAAGATGCTGTCTGATGGCTTTCTTAGCTGTTGGATTGGTAGAAGCTAGTTTGTGCTAAATTAATGGCTCCTAAGAGGTTTTTTATTTATTTATTTATTTTAATGAGGTGTTAGTTCAGATACAGAATAGGGCAAGGAATGGCTATTCATTTTACCTAAATCAGAGCACCTCTGAGGCAGGAGCTTGGTTATTTGTCTTTTATTGTCTGGACACCTAAAAGGATGTTGGGCACACAAAACATACACAATAAATGTTTTTGTTGAATGCTATTTGATCCTAATTCACCTTTTAAGCCACTCATCAGCCATGTTTTTTTTTTCAAAAGCTCCCTTTCACAGAATATAATTAATAACATAAACATTTTTAAAATACAATTCAAGACCCCAAAGCACAATGAAGCCATTCTAATTCATGTTCCTCTGCTGTGAACATTTTCTATCCAGCTACGCT
Organism: Peromyscus leucopus; assembly: GCF_004664715.2. NCBI lineage: Eukaryota > Metazoa > Chordata > Mammalia > Rodentia > Cricetidae > Peromyscus > Peromyscus leucopus. The sequence goes on along the minus strand of NC_051066.1, from coordinate 37,580,896 downwards.
GACATCACCCAAAGGCTAACTATTTTCGTCATCTCTGAGCTTTGGTGACACTCTCTGTGTCCAGGGCATCCTCTTTGCACGATCCCTCAGCTGGCCACCAGTGTATCTACTGACTCAGTCCCCTGCTATTATGAACACTGTGTGACAAGCAGAGGCAGCTATCTGGGACTGGTATCAGGACATATTCGTGGTTACAAATAGTAGGCCTCTAGTCAGTGTTTCTTGGGTGAAAATGTAAGGACTGTGATCCTCTGATATTCAAGACCAGAATGATGCCTCTAACCCCTGGCTTCCACCACACTGGACTTCTGGTAGGTAAAATAAAATAGACATTTAGTCTTGAGCTGTCATTGCTTACGTCCCTGTCACTCACACCTCAGGGCAGCACTCTGACTCAAATGCCCTTCCGTCTCAGGTTCCCAACACTTCACTCCCTCCATGTTTGCTGTTGGAAATTTCAGGTTCGTGTTCTTCTTTCTAAATGTTTTGACAGGATATATGAAAGTAAAGTCTCGGTAGAATACAGTCCTCGGTAAATTTTGTACTTGTATCCTGAGACAGTGGGTTTGGAAGAAAAACAATGGATGATGGTTCAGTTAAATAACCTGTCCTACCTGACTGAAGGTCACAGGTCTGGGCTGATGGGTGAATCATGTCTCTTCTGCTGAACTCAGGTTCTCCTCAGGGCTGCTCAGCCTATCCTCCCTGGGAGACCGGCAAGCACATGTATCCACATGTTCCCTACATGGAAGGGAGTCCCATCTCCTTCCTACTGACAGCCATTGAAGGCTCAGTTAAGCGACTTTTTATGTGAGCTATCTTCTTTGTCCTGGATTTATTTTAATTACTTATTTTCACAGACTCATTTTGAGTGTAATTGTGTCGTCTTTCTTCAGCACTGACGGGACTTCCTTCATTACATTACCTAGGACAGTTCTCAAGATTCTAGAACACAGGGGTTGATAGTTTCCATGGACAGCCTCTAGGCCTGTCCCTTCCACACAGCTGGCACCAATGGGTGCTTGTTGCATGAGAAAGTGAATGAATGTCCCACCTGCAGTCACGAAAAAAATACCCTGGCTTAAGCAGAACGGTTGATCAGGCCGGTGCTCCCTCTCACTGCTCAGAAACTCGGAAGTAAAAAGCATGTACCATTTTTACGTGTGCTCGAAAGACTGTTAATTAGCTTGTAAGTTTCTTCTAATAATCCATACTTCTTCTCCACCCAAATTTATAATTAGGAAGGGAAGAACATAACACTTCCCTGCAAAGAGATTTCTAATGCAGGCAGTACTTCATTAATCACTTAATCACTGTTCAGGCAGAACTGATATCCTTGACATATATAATCAGTCTTGGTTCCTCCCACACTTGATTTCCATCCTTTTTGAAACCCAACAACTGCACACACTAAGGATTAGTGGCCTTTTTCCACATTGCAGAATTTTTAGTGACAACTGATATATATACACACAGTAGCAACCAGAACAATGATGCTTACAGTGGGTCTCCTCATGGTCCACTGGAAGATTGTTTCATTGTTAGTGAATTCAAGGAGATTTGGGGTGCTGGAAGCCAGGCGTGGTAGCTCACACCTGAGATCCCAGTGCATGAGAGGCTGGGGTGGAAGGAGGGAGCTCAAGACCAGCCTACAAAACAGCCAGCAGGGCTCTTCCTCTAGTAAGCAGATGGCTTCCTCCAATGGCTCATTGGACAGACAGAGTCATGGAATATTAGGATCAGATTCTGCTCTGACTTGATGGGAAAGTTGCTCGGATGTTTGTTAACTTGGTTTATTGAGAGGCCGGGCATTTGCTCATGTAGGTGAGCCAGCGCACTTGTCTAAGATAACACATTGAGCCAGGGGGCGGTGGCGCACGCCTTTAATCCCAGCACAGCCTGATCTCTTTGAGTTCAAGGATAGACTGGTCTACAGAGCGAGATCCAGGACAGGCACCAAAGCTACACAGAGAAACCCTGTCTCAAAAAACAAAAACAAAAGATAACACACTGATTCACTTTCCCAAAGCAGCATCCCAAAGGAAGTTGGCATGGAACTGACAGGGTACCCAGAGCTCTGCAGCATGGGCCAGCCTTATCTAGTTGTATTTTATGCTTTGGGAAAGACTTCAGTGATTGCTGGTATGATCTCACCATTCCTGATTCTGCCACTCTTTCCCTTAAATGTGTATTAATTTGGAAACTTAAACATTATTTTTTCGCCTCAAATCCTGGTGATATGCAATTTCTATGTCCACTAATCCATCCCACCACCAATGCACTACTTGTTCATGTCACAAATCTTTCTTTTTCTTAGTTTTTTGAAGTTGCAGTATATACTTGACAGTGAAGGGAGTGTGAAAGAACAGAACATGAGGAGTCTCAATTAATAATAGTTGTGCATGTACTTCAAAAAGTGAGACAAGGATTTTTAAAATCTGGTTTTTTGAAGAGTATGATTCCTCCATAAAGGATGATGACATAATATCTCAGAATCACTTTGCTTCCCACTGTGTGTGTGATTAAAACAAAAGTAAAAATAAACTTTCATGATAATGTTGAAAAATAAAAAAGCCTTTGGCAGATGTTCAGAGTAGGATTTCGTGATGTCCAGCCAGGTCTCCAGCGGGCTCTGTCACTCAAAATCAAGACGTCTGGGGGACACTATTAAGTACACTTGCTGGCCTCTTCTCACTTGCCATGGTAGTTTTGCTTGGTGTAGTCAACAGACTGCCCTTCACATCAAGGATCCTTATGAAATTCGTATCGTACATAGTTCCAGCTCAAATAAGGAAGGTGAGGCTCTCAGAGGTCAGCCATCAGTCCACAGATAGACAGCTGGTCTGTGGTGCATCCACCTGTGTCCACAGCTCTTACCCACAATCCAGTTACCCAATGTGCCTGTCTCAGACCCGTAAATCGAGGCCCAGTCAGTAGATATCAGAGCTGGATGCACTGGGATGGGCATATTCGATAGAAGCTGAGCTACAGGTTGATCATAGTAACATAATTATCCTTTATTGAAAAATTAATGGAACTCTGGGCTAGCTAGAAAGCAATTAGTAGATTACAGCAGAAATTAAGGCTAACATTCTGCCCAGGCATGAAAAGGTGGAAAGAAGGGCTGGAGGGAGGGTTAATTATTAAAGTCCATATCACATTGATGAGAGGTGGATTTGATTTTGAATGACTGTTACTAATAACCACCCAGACGTGGCTTTCATTGGGAAAACAAACTTCCAGATCTAAATGAAATCTCCCTAAAACCGGTCATTCCCCACCTGACCCCACCCCACCTCCTTGACATTCCCTTCTCTTTTGCTCTGATGTATGGTAATCAAAGCATTTTCCTGACAACTAATTTAACTCCTCAAACACGTGGTTATAAGAAAGGTTATCAATTATTAAATGAGGTACGGCTTTCACTAATACAATGGCAATGTTTTTAACAGTGTCTTAAGTGATTTGGGTTACTAGAAATCAACTCTCGGCCAGACCAGTTTTGGAGGAAACCAAAAGGATTTTCCCCAAAAGGAGGCACTACCCCCTCACTCCCATGTGTTAGGACGCTCATCTGTGCTGTTTCAAGTCTCTCTAAGGCTCTCCCTGTCTCTGCCCAACTTTTGCTATATGGCTCTCATTGCCCAAACCCCAGCCATTTTACGGAATCTGATAAGGTCCCTCCGGGATTTTTAAGAATAAATGGAAAGTAAAATGTAAAATGGGATCCCAGCTCAGGGGAGGACAAAAGAACTCAAGGATGTGAACAAATATTCTGAGATAAAACCTTAGCTGCCATGGGTTTTAAGCAGCAGCTGCTGACATGTCCAGCCAACATCAAGCACTTACTGAATTTAGACCACAGAACTAAGATAGCACTGTCCTCCTTAGAATACCTGTGATGGTTATGGAGTAGGTGACTTCTGGGCCAGCAGGCAAGCAGTGGACATGGGTTCTCTGACTGGCTCCTACCAGCTTTTTCACAGGAGACTGGCCAAAGGAATGTTCTATCATGCCCTGTGTTCTTTTCTACGGCTGCCTCTGTGCTCTGGGCCTCTTTCGTATCGAGGCATCAGGATTTCTCCTGACGCCACCGCCATGCTCCCTCGGCTACTTCTGATAAGAATGTCAGATGTTGCCACCTTCGCACTCCTGATGGATCTAGACAGAAAGCAATCCGCAGAAGCATTAAGCTCTCACCAGCCCTGAATCCTCCTCTATCAGACAGCCACAGGAAGGGCTTCTGTTTACTTCATTACCGTGTGGTTCTCTACAGGAACATGAGGCTAGAGATTTCCATCTCAACGGCTCTCGACTGAGCTGCCATGTTCCCAACACTAAGGGATTATCTGAAGAAAAATAGATTATGGCCGCACCAATGTCCCTGGACACCCACTGTCCTTCCCACTGGTCCTGTGCATCATGGCTGTCTGTTCAAGTGTTAGAAGAACTTTGACTGCCAGGAAACCCTGTTCATCCATGCCCTCTCAGATCAGTGGTCTCCCATGATCGCCTCTAAGGACTCACCTGCTTGCCAGGAAACTTTTGCACCCACGAAGACTAGTGGACTCTGTCCCCCAACTACAAAATGATTGACAGCTGTGACTTATCACAGCGTAGCTGCACACACTGGGATCATCACAGCCCTAGCTAATTATATATGAAAATTGCACGCTTCATCTTTCATTTATTCTGTTACAGATAAAGGAATTTTCATTATCCAGAGCGAGAGCCTCAAGACATGCATTCAGGCAGGTCCATCTGTGCTGACCCTGGAGAACTGCAAGCTGCCGAACAAGAACATGCTATGGAAATGGGTTTCAAACAACCACCTCTTCAACGTGGGAGCCAGCGGCTGCCTGGGCCTGAACCTCTCTGATCCAGAAGAACCATTAAGACTTTATGAATGTGATTCCACCCTCATTTCCTTGAGGTGGCACTGTAGGAGGAAGGTGATCATGGGCCCACTCCAGTTCAAGGTCCAGGTACAGCCCAACAACACCGTGGTAGCCTCGTGGAAGCAGTTCCATAAGTGGGTCGCCTACATGTCCGGTGGGGGAGACATCTGTGAGCATCTTCACAGAGGTAAGAGTAGATGTATAGAATATGTAGACGGAATTTCCTAAGAGTGTATGTGTGTGTGTGTGTGTGTGTGTGTGTGTGTGTGTGTGTGTGTGTATGTGTGTGTGTGTGTGTGTGTGTGTGTGTGTGTGTGTGTGTGTGTGTGTGTGATGTATAAAGAACACGTGGAGCATGCCGTGTCAAGACTTCCTGGAAATTTTAGTCATTTCCTTGCTTATAGTAGAAGGATTATTGGAATCCTGGAAAGGATGTGCTAAGTCTGCCAAAGAGACAACAATCTCAGAATTTAAAGGTACCGAAAGAAAATATTAAACTAGCTTTGGGAATCACTACGAAGGAGAACTAACTAGAGGGAGAAGAGGGAAAACCAGAAGGGAAGCTGTGTAAAGGAAAGGCTTCCACACCGACAGATATAAAGCCCCCACCCTTGGCACCACATCTCTGATTGCAGAAGCTCAACCCCACCTGTGGGGAGGGGAGGGAGGGGGACTGTCTCTGGGGCATTCAGATACCTCCTAAGCGTGGCTGTCGTCCATGTGACAGTCGTGCTACCAGGCACTGGAAGATAAATGACACACTGCTGTCAAGGGCTATTTGTTGTGTACCAAGCATGGATTGTGGGGAGGCGTGATTTATAGGGGGGGCTTTCGTTTTCTACAGTTCTGTTGCTTTTTGGCATTTTTAAACAGAAAAAGAATGGGAGACCCAAAAACAAAGCTACACAGTAAAATGCTGATACCAGTGCTCTGCCCCCCACCCCACCCCCCAGTCCTATTCATTTGTACCCTCCCCCATCCATCTGGCACACGGTTTCTTTTCTGGAGCACTGACTGTTGATCAGACACAGTGCTGGGCACCTGGTGTACAGAGGCCAAGACAGATGCAGTCTTCTCCTCAGGGTTGTAAGATGAAAAGTCCTAAGAATACCATACTAGTCATTGGCAGTGCATCAGGGAAGCCCTAAGTCCTAAGACAGGACCGTCTGGTGCTGTGAGTGAGCGGGCGAGCGAACGAGCGAGTGAAGGAAGAGTCAGGACCAAGCCTAAGACATTTTCTGGGTTTGCATACTACCGTGAAGCGAGAGTTCTGTCAGCGTGTTGACCACCCTATAATTCTCAGGAAGAACGTGATGCTTGCTTTATGTTAGCATTTTAGCCCTCTCTCCATACTGACAATGCACACAACGGCCCAGGCTTCGGACTAGAAAACAAGGGGATGGAAGAGATAAAAGGCTGGGTCCCAAGATACCTCTAATTCCTATTAAAAATAAATAAATAAACTGGCCATGTGCTGGGAACTCAGTCCAGCCCCTGCTAATTGTGAGACAGTGAGGACCTCGTAGAGCATGGCTTGGATAACGCCCATATTGGAAATCACCTGCTGAATCGTGGATGGTTCTGTTGGTTGTCCCTATGGCCAACGATGGTGGATTTTTACAATATTCCGAGTAGGCCGTCAGCAGAAACGCTGTGCGTGGCCATCTTGATGAGAACAGGAAATGGAAACTGGTCAGGTGGGTTGGATTTCTGAGACTGTCTTTGCTGGAGGCCTGGAAGGACAGCAAAGTGTTGATTCCTGTTTTCCCTTTCATCTCCTAAAGGAGCACTATGAGGCTGTGGGTACTTGCCTGAGGGACTGGGATTAAGCACCTGGACTGATGCGATCATCTCCCTCCTCATACCTCAGCCCAGTTTCTGCCCTAAGTCCCTTCAAAGGCCCAGACTGTCAGCTGGGTGGCACCTGCTTCCCTGGGAGCCCTCCCTGCTTTAGAGGCGTGCCCCTCCCCGGAGCCCTCAGCTGTGAATCTCTAATAAGTTTCCAAGACTCCCTCTGTGGCCCCTGAATTTCATTCTTGGAGTTCGTGAGACAAGCACTGTCTGGGAGCACTGGCTCAAAGCAGCTTTGCTGGCTGTGTCTGAAACCCTGGCTCTCCTAGAAAGAGTCCTCCGTTATCGAGAGCACCCCAATATTCCTACAGATATAGAAGCTGACTCACCGGTTAGCTCACTTCACTCTCCATTCAGACCATGTCACAGTGCACAGTGCATTCAGACCATGTCACAGTGCACAGTGCATTCAGACCATGTCACGGTGCACAGTGCATTCAGACCATGTCACGGTGCACAGTGCATTCAGACCATGTCACAGTGAACAGTGCATTCAGACCATGTCACAGTGCACAGTGCATTCAGACCATGTCACAGTGAACAGTGCATTCAGACCATGTCACAGTGCACAGTGCATTCAGACCATGCCACGGTGCACAGTGCATTCAGACCATGTCACAGTGAACAGTGCATTCAGACCATGTCACAGTGCACAGTGCATTCAGACCATGTCACGGTGCACAGTCATTCAGACCATGTCACGGTGCACAGTGCATTCAGACCATGCCACGGTGCACAGTGCATTCAGACCATGTCACGGTGCACAGTGCATTCAGACCATGTCACGGTGCACAGTCATTCAGACCATGTCACGGTGCACAGTGCATTCAGACCATGTCACGGTGCACAGTCATTCAGACCATGTCACGGTGCACAGTGCATTCAGACCATGCCACGGTGCACAGTGCATTCAGACCATGTCACAGTGCACAGTCATTCAGACCATGTCACAGTGCACAGTGCATTCAGACCATGTCACAGTGCATTCTTTTTAAGAATGGAAGTCTGATTTTGTCACTTTCTCATTTGAAACCTGCCAGTGACTTCCCACTACCCTCAGAATAAAGACGGGAGTATAGAACAGCAATTTGGGAAACTGCTTCCTGGGGTCACTCCCCGGGGTCACTCCCTGGGGTCCACTCCCTGGGGTCCACTCCCTGGGGTCACTCCCTGGGGTCCACTCCCCGGGGTCACTCCCCGGGGCCTCCTTTATTCCATGAGCATCTTGTCTCCAGTTCTTTAGATTTGCTGTTCCTTCTGCAGACAATTCCTTTGCCCACACTAGCTAGTAACCTTGCTTCAGCCAGCTCAACCATCCGATGCAGGGCCCGCTCCACACACACACAAGCTTCTGATCCTATTTATTTGTGGATTTATTAGTACCTGAAACAATGCTTGTGTATTTGCTATCACATATTCTTTCGCCACCAAACCATCTTGTTAACAAAAAGGAATTTTTATAGCTCACTGCTATATTCCCAGTGCAGGATATGTTGAATGAGCATTAAGTATTTATTTTTTTAATTTTAAAGGATTTATTTATTGATGTATAAATGTTTTGCCTGCACATATGTACATTCACTACAGGCTTGCCTGGTGTCCACAGAGGCCAGAAGAGGGCATTGTATCCCCTAGAACTGAAGTTATGATGGTTCTGAGTCAACATGTGGGCACTGGGAAATGGAACTCAGGTCATCTTCAAGACGAACAAGTACTCTAAAATGTCAAACCATCTCTCCAGCCCCACAAATATCTATTGGCTGTTGTGAAAATTCCTTTCCTGGAGAGACATAAACAACATCTACCCCCTGCATAAGATCCCAATGACAAGCCAAAGGTGGGGTCCACCAAAGTTAACCCAGAGGAAGCAATGAGTGCATTAGGTTTTCTTTCAGAGCATGGGGGAGGGGTTATGGGCTGGAGAGTGGGCAAGCCTAAAGCAGCCATGCTAGAAGGTCTGTGCCTAGCATGAACAACAGCCCCCAAGGCTGCATAGATGAATCACTCTTCCATTAGCCTGCCCTAGCCTGTACACCCTAGTCCCTAGTACCTCTGGGCTCTCTCAGGCTACTTACAGTTAGGACACAAATACAAATGGCCACTGCTAGATACTCAGGTGAGAGTCCTATGATCCTCCTGACCACTTCCTTCTATCAGGGAATGTCAACAGTCCACAGGCCCAACCATGATGACACTCGGAAGTGGCCCAGCCACTGATGAAGATGGCTGCTGTTTGCTTAGAGAACTGTGTTCTACAACATCAACCAATTGAATGAATGGGTGCCTATGAAACTGTTGGAGTTCAGACAGTGATGGTCAATGGGAGGCTGCAAATACTTTAAAAGAGAAAAACTCCATTACATTTTTTCTTTTCAGTCATTCACAAATTTGTATACTGCTGTGAGCGGTAGCCATAGTAAACACAGCTAGATAAACATAGAAACAAATCCTTTGCCACACTCCTGAAGGCCTGGTGTGTCTGCACATACTAGCTGCTGAGGCCCCAGGGCTCACAGAGCTTTTAACAAGTGTCTGCTAGTGGGGGTTTTCAACCAATAAAAATGCACCCGCAGATGACATGTTCCAAAGAAGAAATCGACACTGTATTTGACTGTGTTGTTGTTGGTTTTTTATCCTAGATATATATACAATCAAAGGGAATGCCCACGGGATGCCTTGTGTGTTCCCCTTCCAGTACAACCATCAGTGGCACCATGAATGTATCCGGGAAGGGCAGAAAGAAGACCTGCTGTGGTGTGCCACCACAAGCCGATACGAACGAGATGAGAGATGGGGATTCTGCCCAGATCCTAGTAAGAATAAACATGTCTCCACATGTCATGAATGAATCGAGGATGATTGGAAAGTTATCTGTAGTGAAAGAACACACCAGGGTTGATGGGTTGATGTCTGAACAAGCGCTCTGATTCCATCAATCGAGATTTTGATTTGAGGTTTGTTTTTGACTTGAAGAGACAATTCTAATTCATAGTCCTTTCCCTTCCTCTACATTCAAAAGATGCTAACTAGCCTTTCCTCATTGTGCTTGGTGCATCAAGATGATTTAACTGGAATCCAATTATAATATTCTGTGATCTTGCCAATGCCAGCTCTCCAGCAGAGTGCTTCCAAACAACCAGAATGCACATAAAACCCAGCCATCCTTTTGGTCCCCTGCCTCCTAGGAGCTGCCACGATGTCTCCACATCCAGACTGCTTGTCTTGCCCATTGTCAAGTCCAGACATCAGCCAGCCCCTTGATGATCTTCCTGTAGCATCACATTGGCCCTAGGTGCTTATCAACACGGAACTCTCTCTTGCCTTGACTTCTCACTTTTCCAACCTTCTGCTGTAGCCTCAAAACCTTTCCTCAAGTTCTTAACCTAATTTTCAAGATCCAGCGACAGCTATAACATCCTACCTATTATTTTTCCAGTTAGGGCTTGATTATTATTTCTTATTTAACTTGATTTTCTGTTGTGTCTAAGTTTTGAGGAATACTTATATCTTCTGCTTTCTGTATTCTGTTTCCTTCACATCAGTTCCCGAGACTCAGAGAATGACCACCTTCTCTCCCTCTGTGCCTGCCTCCCTTCCAGGCATACACTAAAATGCAACAATTAAATTTAAAACAAAGGTAAATTAAAGAGATAACTCCCAATAATGTCACTTATAAGCTCTCTTCATGGTTATTTTCTAGTGTAAGAGCCACGGGGTTTAATAAATAAGAAAGAGTGGCAGTTTTTAATTTAGCCAAACCAAGATGAGTCTGACTTTCTCCCAGCAGTGAATCTTTGGAAAGTCTCCCCATCTCCATTTCTCTCGCTCTCTGCTTCCCTCATGACAGAATGAAGACCATAGCGTGGCCTGTTAGGGTTGTTGTGTATATTCAATTAGACAGTGCGCATCAAATACACTTACAGTAGTGTGCACTCTGTTAGCACTCATACGGACTGACTCTCACTCATCTTTTCAACACGTTTGCTGTTTTGGCAGTACTGGGTACTGAACCTGGGGTCTTTCAAGACAGGTTTTCTCTGTGTAGCTTTGCGCCTTTCCTGGAACTCACTCTGTAGCCCAGGCTGGCCTCGAACTCACCGAGATCCACCTGCCTCTGTCTCCCAAGTGCTGGGATTAAAGGCGTGCGCCACCACCGCCCGGCTTGAACCTGGGGTCTTTAACAGGCTAAGCAAGCACTTTGCCACTGAGCTACATCCCAGGCCTTTCAGCATTTACTTATGAATGAAGAATCCCTCCTCTTTGTTGCTGTTCCTACCACTAAACTGTGCATATTAGTGAATGCCAAGAGTTTTAGAGCTTTGGATGTTCCCCTCAAAGAAGTTGGCATCTAGGCTTAAGGCAAGATGGACAGGCTTGCTCTGTGCCAGAAAATTCGGACAAAATTTGATGTGATGCACTAGAATCACTTGGGGGAAGAGGCCCAGTGGTCCAGGATCTGTGACCTGAAGGACTGAGTAGTCCGGGATATGGGATCCAGGCATCTGCATTTTTGACAAGTGCTCAGGTAAATTTGATGCATGAAATTCTTTACCAAAAAATTCACAATATGCAAGTAATTTCTGGCTATCTCTATCTATCTATCTATATACCAGATATGGTGTGAAGACATTTAACAGCCAGCATCACACCAGGTATCAACCATTCCAAGTGGAGACCTTGATGTGAAGTTCTGTTCTTCATGTGGGACTGTTTTTAAGTACTGCATTCTCCCTGAGAGACTTTTTATTAAAAAAAGAATCATATATTAGTTTACTTTCTGTGGCATTTCTATAAAACCCAACAACCACAAAGCAAATTGGGACCCAAAGTGCTCAGAGCCCCAATCTCAGTCTGTCATGAAGAGAAGTCAAGGCAGAACCTGGAGGCAGAACTGAAGTAGAGGCCACACAGGGACACTGCTTACTGGTCTGCTCTCCATGGCTTGCTCAGTTTGCTTTTTTCTACAACCCTGGAGCTCCTGCCCAGGGACGTCCCCAGTGACAATGTGCAGAGCCCTCCCACATCAATCATTAATCAAGAAAAGACTCCACAGATTTGTCTACCGGCCACACTAATGAGGGCATTTTTCTCAGTTGAGGTTCTCCCTTCCCAGATGACCAAAGTTTATGTCAAGTTGACAGACTGACCAGCACAAACAGTTTTCTTAAGTTTCTGAGAAGAATTTTGTCAGCATCCGCTGTCCCTTCTAGCCAATTTCAGCCTTGTCCCATGGAAGATTGCTTTTCTTGGGCTCAGGGCTTTGATACTCCCTGGGCTATTTGTTCAGCTTCCTCCAGCTCAGGAACTTCCTCAGCCCACCCCGTTCCAGCTCCTCTGACCTTCCTCGCAGCAACAGCAGCAGAGAGCATGTGTACACGGTGCTAAATTGCAGCTCAGCTCTGTTTTCCTCCCTTCCTTATTACTTTTGGTTCCTGGTAGTCAACATAACTCAAAATGATGTGTCAAGGAATGGAATTGGAGTACACTGACCATCCTTTCCATGAGTCAACAAGTAGACAGATCAGAGAGAAGCGAAATAAAGATTCACACTTCCGTGTCTCATCTGATTTCACAAGGAATATTTTTTAAAATTTCTATGTGTGGAATGATGGCTGCCTTTAATGAAAGTTGATTGTAAGGGAGCAAAATTTAAACTTAACACATACATGAGCAAACACACTAGTCCTAAGAGTGTAGTTAAACTGCGCCCTGAGTAAGCATGATAAACAGGTTTATTTAGAGGCAAGTCTGGGTCATGCTAGCTCTCTCTGGGTTATATACCTTATACACAGAGAGAATTGACTGCGTGAAAGATTGTGTGGGCCAAACCATTAGTGCTTTTGAACCTGAAAAAGAATAGAGATATTTTTGGAGTTCCATCGTCTGGAACAGTGGTTCTCAACCTTCCTAATGCTGCAACCCTTTAACACAGTTTCTCACACTGTAGTGACCTCCAACTATAAAATTAATTTTGTTGCTACTTCGTAACCCTAATTTAGCTACTGTTACGAATTGTGATATAAAGACTTATGTTTTCTGATGGTCTCAGGTGGCCCCTGTGAAAGGGCTGTTCAACCCCCAAGGGGGTTGTAACCCACGGGTTAAGAACTGCTGTCCTATGTAGTTTTGATCAGTGACTTGAATGATAGAACAGAATAGATGGGTATCAACGGTCATTGCCATCCTTACCAGAGTCTCTAAAATGAATCAACAATGTGTTATGTCTCTCTTCATTAATTAAAAATGAAACAAACAAAAACATGTGTTTCAAAGAACATATCAAGACACTGAAAAGAATGGCTCAGTGCTCACCTGGTGCTCAGTGCTCGTCTGGTGCTCAGTGCTCGTCTGGTGCTCAGTGCTCATCTGGTGCTCAGTGCTTGCCTGGTGCTCAGTGCTCACCTCACATCACTGAGACCCCGAGTTCTATCCCCAGAACCCTCACCTCAAAAGATCTACAAATGGGAGAAAATATTTATGAATGATTTGCCTTCTAAGGATATTGTATCTAGAACATAAAAAGAATTCCAATTGTCTCCCATCCAAGGGGTTCCCAGGGGTGGTACTGCCTACAGTGACCTAGGCCCTTGTCTTCACTACTGTTCTATTGCTGTGAAGAGACACCATGACTGTGGAAACTTATAAAAGAAATCATTTAACTGGAGGGTTGCTTACAGTTTCAGAGGGTGAGTCCATGACTACCACAGCAGGAAATACAGCAAGAGGCAGGCAGGTGTGGCACTAGAGCAGTAGCTGAGAGCTTCCATCTCTCATTGTGTTCTTATAAGCACAAGTGAGCTTTTGAAACCTCAAATCCAACAAGGCCACACCTCCTAACCCTTTCTAAACAGCTCACCAGCTGGGTGTTGCATCCAATGGAAATTTCAATTCCCCAAACTCTAAAATGTTCTATAAATATCCAGAAATGAGCTGAACCTGGACTATAGGAGGATTTCTGGTAGTGCCTCAGGAACTTGTGAAACCAGAGCCCATCTGTCAAAAGGAGTTGTTTTCCTTGCCTCTGGGCAGAAGACATGGATGTCTCCATTGACATATACCTATGGTTGTATATCAAAGCCCACACCACCTCCAGGCTCCCTCAGTATCATAAGTACCTGTTATGCATTTCCAAGTCCACACTAGCATCCTAACCCTTCTTACTTCCTTCTCCATCTTAATTCCCTCCAGCTCCTCCTTATAACCCAGCTATTCCCACTAAACACTCCCTATTCCGTCTCTGGTTATTCTACCTTCTCTCACAGATAGCTCTGGCCATGTTTAGTCTGCTGTTTTTTCCTCTCTATTCTTACATTTATAATAAAAATCTTCCCCTTAACCATAACATGGAGTGGTCACGTCAACAGTTTCTTTACTGTGACCCCTCAAATACTCAGGGAACCAAACATTCAAATATGGGAGCAATTCTCATTCATTCAATGACAGCCCTCCAGCATCAGTCATTAATCACGAAAATGCCTCACAGACATGCGCACAGGCCAACCTGAAGGAGACAATCTTTTAATTAAGGTCCCTCTTCCCACATGACTCTAGCTTGTGTCAAAGTGGAAAACTGCTAACTAGCATACCATATAATAAATAATATCTCAATATTATTTTAAAAAATGAAATATTGCTACATGCCATAACATAAATGACTCTTGAAAACACAATGTTAAGAGAACAAAGCCAGGCACAAAATAGCACACATTATATAATTTCAGTTATATGAACTATATAGCATAAGCAGCTCTATAGATATGGAAAGTAGATTAATGGTTGCTATGGGCTGGAGGTACGTGGGAGTGAGGACTGAAGTGGAAATGGGGAGTCACCTCTCATGAGCACTGTGTTTCTTCTGCATATGATTTAACGGTTCTAAAGCAATTATGACAGTCCCACACTCTCCCGATTATACTAAAAGATTGGATTGTGTAGTTTAAATGGGTGGATTACATGGTGTATGACTTACACTGCAATAGAAACTTTAGAAGATGAGAAATTAGAGACAGTATGTGCATAAAGGTGTATAATTATTAGAGACCAAGAGAAGGCAATAACAGGGATAGGGAGGCCAAAGTAGGGAGATTTTTGTCTCTTTTTAACAAAAGAGACTCAGCCATCTTGGAATGCATCTGGAAATGATGTAACTGAGGCACTAAAGATGAAGGAAAGTGAAAGCAATTCTATGTTGTCTCTCAGAGAACAGAAGTACGGTTCAGAGCATATATTCACAGATTAACTGCTTATATACTTAAGGGAAATTCTCAATAGGAGTAATGTAGAGGACAGCATAGGTCCAAGGAAGCTGATAGATTGTATGATGGGAGAAAATAAGAAACTGATCCAGTGGCTGTGACATTCATTATACATCTAAAGTTGTCTATAGTATTTCCTGGCTGATACATGCATTTATAGAAGGCTCCAGTACTAAAGACAACAGAAAACAAGGTTGTCACCAAATAGCATTTAAGGAAGGAGGAAGCAAAGGAGGAAGATAGAGGGGAAATATTTAGAAACCACTTTGCTGGATGGGTAGAATGTCCTCACTGAGATGGAATCCTTCATTGTTGCCGTTAGGTAAAATGGTAGGCCTTCCCTGAGATGGACACTATACTGGGTTTAGACCTTAGATTGGCAATATTCATCTGGTATGACACTGAGACCATGAAAAGCAGGGAAGTGTATAGGACTTTGGTGTGCCGAGGAATTTTGTAGCAGGTTACTACAGGAAAGGCTGATTCCCTGCGCTCAGTCTCAGAGATTAGGAATCAGGCCTGACTCGGGGCTCAGCAGCAACATTTAAAACCTATTCCTGGTTGTAAAGCAGATCTTACATGAAGCAAACACGAGGAAACACTGCCTTTGAGGAAAAAATTCAAAGCCCTTCCTAAGGAGGGCATGTCTGAGTGACCTGTGGCTACTCAAGGACGACACAATGGCAGAGGTTAATCCTGGAGACAGGGCGCCTGCCTCTCACTTCTGACATGGAGAAAAACCTACCAGTAAGTTTTAGTTTAAGTCCTAATTATCAAACAGACCACAGCTGTATGACAAGCAAAGGTGTGCAGGGCACCTCAGCTGATCTGGGTTCCGTTTTTGTCAAGAGTTGGTCTTGCTTTCAATATGACCTTTTTTTCAGAAGCTCTTCAAATTCTACATATTAAATAGTTGCAACCCGGGGTTTGCAAGTGGTAGTGTGGGCTGTGTATGTACAGCCCAGGGTAAGTTAGGTTTTGCTTGAGTTTAGACTATCCGTGCTGATTTCTAAGGTTATATAATATAGAAACTTTGGTCAAATACTTGCCGTAGACATCATATCCTCCTAACAAGTCAGCTCATTTGTTTAACTCAAATGTTAGAATTTATGGTTCTATGCAGGCAGCCCCAGGTGATGTCTGCTTCTCTAGACAGGCTATATTACTCTACACATCTTATTTGAAAGTTGTCAATCAACTTTGATGGTTTCAGTCATCACATCAGATGAACATGGCCAACTAAAGTCTAAACCCAGAGTATTGTCCATCTCAGAGAAAGCCTACCTTTTACTTAAAGGCCATGATGAAGGATTTCATCTCCATGAGGACATCTAACCACCCCAGCAAAGTGAATTAAAATTTCTCCCTCTCCTCTCTCTTCCCTTGAATGTTGTCTGGTGACGACCTTGTTTCTGTTGTCTTTAATACTGAACCCTTCTATAAATACATGTATCAGCCAGGAGATACTGTGGACATCTTTAGATGTATAATAATTTACTAACTTCTAATTAACTAATTTGGTTCTGTAAATGTGTTCAGTAACTAGACATGAAATCAAACCTATATTTCTTAAGAAAATTATCTAAGTATTCTAGGAAAAATAATAACCCACAAAAAGACTTCATTGTCAGGTAAGTTTGAAGTATATTGAATTAATATTAAGCAGGTTTCTTAACCACAAGACTCTTGGAGTCTTCATTGTGGTAGTATACATGATATATTCCCAGAGGACACAGTATAGGCATTCTGCACAAGGATGCCATGGGAAGTGTCTTGAAGTTACTTTATTTTAAGGACTATACTTAGAAAAAGAACAGTCTAGACTGTAGCATATTGCTTCTCTATCTTCTACATTTTGTAATTGTATGACTGAGTTTGAGTTCTAGAATTAGTTCACCTTGGGGTTTGGTTTAAAATTGTAGCAAAAGCACCCAACTAGGCCTTTGTTTTCTGTCATTTCAATTAACTTCAGATTCAGATCCACATTCATACTCTATTAAGTTACTTTTAAGCATACTATGAAATCTTTGACCAATGTCTTACAAATGGAATTTGTTTCTATGCCTCTTCTCTGAAGAACTACTTAAAATTAGAATCATCGTCCCTGTACCTGATGACAACATGTGTTCATTCTGAACACATATGTCTTCATTCTGGACACATATGTGTTCATTCTGGACACATATGTCTACTTATCACTTTCACTCCATTTTGGCAGTTTGGTATTAGAGGAAAAAGGTTTTTGAAATAGTATTAAGGTCTATCCCAAGTAAATATTTAATTCTCATGTTTAATGTAGAGTTTCTGATGCTTGTTTATTAAAGAATCAATATATTATTTTCATAAATACTTCATTTCCATTTCTTTCTCTTAAAACAAGTTTCTCTTATTTCCTTGAAAGTATCAAAGATTCTTTACTGATCATTTCTTGAGTTACCTTAGTAGGTACATTTTTAAAAAGTTTAACCATGAGTTATCACTGGAACAGCAGTGCATATTTCACATAAAGACCAAGTCAAGATACTGAAGGTTTAGAGGTTGCGAGCTGGAATCATATTATTTAAATTCATCTTAGAAATATTAGATATCACTAATAGCACAGAGCAGTTTCTAATGAACTTTGCTTTCAGCCTCCACAGATGTATTTTGTGATGCTGTGTGGTACAAGGACTTCTATTCACGCATTTGCTACCAATTCAACCTGCTTTCATCTCTCTCTTGGAATAAGGCACATTCTTCATGTCAGATGCAAGGAGGTGCTTTGTTAAGTTTTACAGATGAAAATGAAGAAAAATTCATAAGGAGTAAGTATGGGAATGTGCTGTGAATGATTGTTTGATAAACACTGATTGGCCAGTAGCCAGGCAGGAAGTATAGACGGGACTAGAGAGAGGAGAAAGGAAAGGACAAGAAGGCAGGAAGGAAAGACACCAGCTGCCATCCAGGGAGCATCATGTAGAGGCAACAGGTAAAGCCACGGAACACGTGAGGACATATAGAGTAACAAAATTGGGCTTAGTATAAGAGTAAGAGCTAGACAATGGTAGGCCTGAGCTAGTGGCTGAGCAGTTTAAATAATATAAGAGTCCATGTGTTTATTTTATAAGTGGGCTCCAGGACTGACGGGGCTTGGTGGGAGCTGGAGAGAAACTCTCCAGCTACAGGAATGGTGAACACTAATGTTGATGTAATAAAATGGCTATTGTGAGCAATTCTGTCCGTGGATACAAAAAAAAAAATCCTTAAAAATATTTTTCTTATCTTAATATAGCCCAAATTTTAATTCTGAATTTTTAAAATGGTTTTTTTCAGTGTGTGTATGTCTGTATGCATGCACACAAATGTCAGAGGACATTTATTTTTACAGGCGTCGGTTCTCTCCTAGTATGTGGGTCTGGGGATCAAACTCAGGTTTTCAGGCTTAGTGGCAAGTGCCCTACTCTCTGAGCCATCTCACCACCCTTCTAATCCTGAATTTTATTTCACTTTTTTTCCTTTTTCAAGACAGGGTTTCTCTATGTAGCCCTGGCTGTCCTCAGACTCGCTCTATAGACCAGGCTGGCCTCAAACTCAGAGATCCATGTAGGTGGAGTTTTCCTGTCCTGCAGTCACTTTCAAATAAACACACTGAGGCTTATATTAATTATAAATGCTTGTCCAATAGCTCAGGCTTATTACTGACTAGCTCTTACATTTTAAGCTAACCCATATTCCTTATTTATGCTCTGCTATGTGGTGGTACCTTTATTAGCATGGCATGTTCATTTCCTGCTCCCTCTGCATCTGGCTGGTGACTACAGACTCCTCCCTTCTTCCTCTCAGCATTAGTCTGGCTCTCCTGCCTAACCTTATTCTATTCAGCTATTAGCCAGTCAGCTTCTTTATTAAACCAATCACAACAACATATATTCACACAGTGTAAAGGAATATTCCACAGCAGATCCACCTGCCTCTGCCTCCTGAGTGCTGGGATTAAAGGCATGCAACACCACAGCCCAGCTCTGAATTTTTATATAAATACTGTGCCATTCTCTTTGGCTCCTACTCATGTCTTAGTTTTCCCCTTGGGGAAGAGAATTTGAAGCTATAGAGTGTGACCCAGGTGAGCTGCAACTCTGGCAAGTGGATCAGAGGAGCTCCTAGAGTTAAGAGTCTTGTCATCTGCAGAATTTAGACATTCAATTTCACTGGTAGATAACTAAAAGGTCTATTTGTTAATAGCTTATCCATCATTCATGGTGTGCAGGCCCATCACAAAACCTTTGGTAAATACCAAAACTTTAATATTAGTGGGAAAATGAAAAATACCATCATGCTAACTAATAGTATAAGACAATAATATTTTCAAGAGCCAGCAGTGATGGGGATGGCGGAACAGGTTTACTTTGTTCCCACAGCAGGCTAAAGTGGTCTCTTTCCCTTAGAGACCTCCATTCAGGCAAAATTGGGATTTGTGGCTTTGACAAAGAAAATAATTTTATGGATCCCCAATATTATAGAGATGGATATCTATTAAAAGACACTCTAACATAGATCTTAAGATATAGGGTCAAAACAAAGTATAGAAGTGGCCGTTCCTAGTATGTTTTGAGTCTGGAATGTGCTGTTTGGGGGGACAGAATTCCTATGGTGTTTCAGACTGCTATCTGTAAGGCATGACTTGAGACATCAGTAAATCAGACTTTATGGAAACATCCTTCTAGATAAGCTATGTATTGTTTTATCTGATCCAAGAATGGTGTGTGGACAATGCTATGGGATTTTTATCTTTATTTCTAATAATACTTATTTTAATAAGCATCACATGGATCTTTAGCCAGAAAACAGAAACAAAGAAACCACGATGAAATGCAAACTGTGTTTACCAAGGCAGAACAGGCAAGAAGTAAGTCAGGGAAACTCACCAGCAATACTTTAAATTGGGTCCCAGACAAGCCCCCATTGGAAATATATGTCAATGGTGATAAGCACAAAAACACAGCTACACTCCACCCCCCATATCAGTCTGAAGGGTTTCCTATCTGTTAGGAACCTCTATTGACAAGCAGAGTTTGTTGTTCAGTTGGGGGAAAAAAAGAATTTAAGGGTAAACCATTATGAAGAAGAATTAGAAATTTATTAAATGAGATTTTTAACATGATCTTAAAAACAGGGGTTAATAGAGAAGTACTCAAGAAAGAATGAGGCAGACCCAAACATAGGTATCAGCTTCTTAAGATAAGATCTATCTAGGTGTTTTTACAATGATATTTGTAGAATTTTTGGTGGTCTCAAGTTACATCTCTAAAGGTTGCTCAGAAATTATTCTTCCCCCATTTTTAAACATTTCTCAGAGATATAGTTTACACTAATGTTAAAAATTAAAGATTTTTCTTCTATACAAAGTTATCAGGTGATTTATGGAGGGTGTTGTTTAGATTTAGAAATGGGAGAATTCAAAAAGCTCAAAGTTACTCATAATTTTAGGCTAAAGTATGCACAATATGTTTCTTATCTTGGACAAGACAGCCTTAGAAAAAATGCATATTGTCTCTGTAAGCAGTACTGGCCCTGTCAGTGGCCAGTGGCACCTGAAGTTTCCTGACTCCATCAGCAGGACGGGTAAGCCAGACTGGGCATGGAAGGCCTGTTTTTATTGTTGTTGTTGTTGTTGTTGTTGTTTTTCATGTTCCCCTCCTGTGTGCCAAACATTTTCCATATCTTTCTATCCTGCCTCAAACAGAACGGTGACAATGAGCTGGAACTTGTGTTTCCTCTATCATCTAACCCTCCTCTTCTTCCTTTTTGATCAAATCCATTCATGGACCTTTTAAAGGTTCTTTGGGACCTGACAAGGCAGTTCACTGGGCAGAGGTCTTGTGCACAAGCCTGAGGACTCCGGTTCAATCCTCGGGTCCCACGATGAGGCAGGAGGGAACCAAGTCTGAGAGCTGCCCTCCGCACACTCACCATTGCATGCACGTACCTATGCACACATATTAATAATCCTTTGATTTTAAAAATTAATTTGGAAACATTAAGAACGATCACACTAGTTAATTTTATTTAGTTTCTGACACAATTTTTTTTTCTCAAATTTTACTTCATCTGTAGTTTTAGAATTTGAAATTCAACCATATAGGAAAAAAAGCAAATGGGGGAAAAAGTCTGCCATACTTCTACAATTCAGCCTTAATCATGTCCTGCAAAAGTGGGTAAATACATATGTTCAGACAGAACGGTCTAACCTGCTTTCCATCGCTGTGATAAACACCATAACCAAGAGTCACTTGGGAAAAGAAGGGTTTATTGGTTTACTTCTTTGTACACTTCCAGAGAATAGTCAACCCTAAGGGAAGTCAGGGCAGGAACTGAAGCACAGGCAATGGAGGAATTCTGCTTACCAGTCCTGCTTAGACTGCTTTCACATGCAGCGGAGGACCATCTGCCCAGGGATAGCACCAGCCACAGTGGGCTGGGCCCTCCCAGTCAATCATTAATCAAGACAGTGCCCCCACAGACTTGCCTACGGGCCAATCTGACGGCAGAATTTTCTCAATTGAGATTCCCTCTTTCCAGATGACTCTAGCTTGTGTCAAGTTGACAACCACAACAACAACAACAACAAACCTCGCCAGCAGTATCCATAGAAATAGGTGCTGTGTGAAACACAGGTGCTGATGTGCAGTGCGTAGATGCAAGGAAGAGAGAGACTTGTCTGTGTTTGAATCCTCCCGTGACCACCTACTGGCAGGGTTACTCAAGAAGTGACTGAGCCTCTCTTGATGCTTCCGTTTTCCCCTCTCTCAAGTGGAAATAATGATAGTAGCTTTGTGATGATGTACATTGCATCTTCTAAGGCAGGGGGAGACTCAGGAAAGTGTCTGACATGCATAACAAGTTGTCTAGGTCCACCAATTGACGCTATTACACAACTTTGTCATCTGCTCATTCAATTTACCTGCATGTGTTCATGTCTATAAAGGTGTATATATAGTTCTGCATTGTAGGATGCGTGTGAGTGTCTGTGTGTGTGTGTGTGTCTGTGTGTGTGCCTGTGTGCATTTGTTGTATGTGTGGCTTATGTTTATGAGTGTGCAGATGCATGTGTTCCGGCACACCCAGTTGGAGGGCAAGACAAGATGTCAGGTGTCTTTCTGTATTACCCTCCGCCTTATTCATAGGTTAGCTGGCCAGTGAGCTTCTGGAGTCTTCCTGTCTTTGCCTCCAAATGTTGAGGTGACAGGCATCCCAGTGACATCCAGCTTTTTAATGTGGGTGCTGGGGATTTGAACTCAGGCTCTGGTGCTTGCAGAGTGAGCGCTCTTACCCCTGAGGCATCCTTTCAGCCCTACATCTTGTTGCTCCATTTTGTTACACAAAAACAATTGTTTGCATAGTAGTGTAGCTTTGTAGTACCATATTAACCTGCCGCTGGAATAGGCAGATGAAGTTGTTTTGACATTTGCTTGTTGCCTACCAACCCCCCATAGACCTTCCTGCAGTGCCCCAGTTATTTTTTCTGTGTTCATGGAATGAGAGTCACTAGAAGGAAGAAGAAGCAGATTTACAGCTTTACAAAGCCGGAGATGCCTCCCAGAAGGATGGTGATAAATGGATGCATGGTGCATGCTCTTCCTTCCCCCCCACAGCTCTGCACAAGTGGAGAATTATCATCAAAACTAATTTGAGTGAATCTTATTGGAGTAAAATACCAATTTCCAAAATCATTACTAATGTGTAATGGGTCTTATGCAAAAGCTTGCACACCATTTATGAATTACGGTTGTTATCTATCTTAACTGCCGTGGTCTCTCATGGGAGAATTTTGTACCTATTCATCAGGCTTGAATAGCAATTTTAAAAAATAAGATCTGTCACTGGATTTTATTTAAACATTTCAAGTCTATAATTAGGCTTTGGGGATTGTTTGGGAAAATAGAAGTCTATTCATAGACAGAAATTGTCCTAACCAAAGTATTTTCAGTGATGAGACAAGTCTAACATCTCTTGCTAGTCACTGGTGAATGAAAATTGTGAGATAAAGAATTATCTAGGCTGTCACAAATGACAAGAAACACCCAAAGGACTTTAGTTCCAAGTTTTTATTTATGTGTTAAGGGTAAATTTAGTTATAAAGGTAAATAGATTAAGTGGGGTTGTGTGGTTGGTTTTTTGGTGGTGGTGGTGGTGGTGGTGGTGGTGGTGGTGGTGGTGTGTGTGTGTGTGTGTGTGTGTGTATGAGAGAGACACAGAGAGAACTTTTAAACATGAATTACAAATTGCATGATGTTTTCATGCGCTTTAGTAAACAAAATCGCACACTTTTGAACATGTGGAGTAATTCCAAGAGTAATTAGTATTTGAATTAGGTCATTTAAAATACCACTTATCACTTTGCCTGGGTATAAAATATCGAAATTTCTCCCTGTCTTGTCAGGGAGCCTTCCAACCCACCGCTCGTGTCCTCATGGGAAGGTTAACCAATTTAATCCAACAGTACCATTGAAAGCAGGAAGCAGATGGACATCGGGAAGAGACTGGGCACAGTGCCACAAAAACTTGGATAAGTTCGTGTACAATATGCTCTATTTAGTGATAAAGCACCTTCTATTTTTGTAAGTGTCTGGCTTCCTCCAGCTTCCACTGTTGTACTGAAATGTCCAGTCATTGAGGATCAGCAGATTTATATGTGAACACACAGAGTCCTTACCCTGCTCATCACACAAGCTGCGGCCCAAGCTGAGGAGCTTGTGAGAATTAAGGAGAATGCAATTAACAACTGTTGTGAAACTACAGGAGGGAAGGAAGCCCAGAGAACATTCTCTGTATAACCTGCCTATAAGCTCAGGCTAGGTCCCTGCATTGAGAGAGACAGAGATAGAGAAAAACACACAGAGAGAGACAGAAACGCAGAGAGACACAGACAGAAACAAAGACAGACAGATGAGACAGAGAGGAAGAGGAGGAGGAAAGGAAGTGAATGCATTGTTCTGAAGCAGACGAACAGGAGAAAACAGTGCTCTCCTTTACAGAAGAAATGGCAAGATGGTAATAGCTGAGGGAGCCACAAAATTAGCCGTTGTCACTAACAGTCATTGACGTGGGTTGTTCCCCAACCCCAGTGTTATTGTACAAAGCCGTTCATGTTCATACTTTAAAAAAATGTTTTTCAACTTAGGCACACTAAGAGAAAAACCACAATCACACAATTTCTACAGGCACACTTTTCTGTGCAAGCCTGTCAGTCATGTTTATTTACAGTATCCATTGCACAAACATGGTTGGACTAACTGGTGAGTTGCTTCAGTACCGTGGTTAGAAGCAGAGACTTAATAATAAGCACAGAACCACAAAACCCTCTTCTCAAGGGTGTGGAGTCCTGGCCTGGGTCCCCACTGCTGAGACTTCAGCTCACCTAAGTGTGTTGTAACTGCGTCCATTTACTCTCTGGTGGGGGCCCTGGACATCTCCACCATCTAAAACTGTGTGAGCTGGGGGAAATGGGAGAGCTTCGCATGCTGAACAGGGCACCTTTGGACAGACAGGAACTGGGCATTCTTATTGCTGTCAGGGGGTCTTCAGAAGCTGGCCGTGGGAGTGCAGGTGGCCAAACCCTGCCTTGTCACATTGAAGCCCCAGCATGAGGGTCATAACACCTCTTTTTATCATGAGCTGTCGTTAACTATGGCTTGACGACATGAAGAAATAACAATTCAAGAAAGTAACAGTGCCGAGTTTGACTTTCACTGTGTTCTGCCTATTCTCTTTTCTGTTCAAATACCATGGTTTTCTTTTCAGAGCAGCTGATCAAGGAAGCAGGGGAAGTGTGGATTGGTTTGAATCAGCTGGATGAACAGGCTGGCTGGCAGTGGTCTGATGGAACAGCGCTCAGCTACCTGAACTGGAGCCCAGGTACCCACAGCATCTCATTTACCTTCAACATGCTGGGCTATATTGCAGGCTTACACATAGGAGTCCTACAAGAAAAACATCTTACTCTGCAAGTGGTTCAAATAATTTTTTTTCCTTAGGTCGGGGTCTTCTATGCTGTCCAAGCAAGCCTGAAGCTCTCAATCCTCCTGCCTCAGTCTCTCAAGGGCTGGGATGTAGGTGTAAGCCACCACACCTGGTAGTTTATAAATATTGTTTTAATCTTACTGACTTCCTATAAAGCAAGCTTTGCAGAGGCAGAACCCAGAAAGATAATAAGTCTATTTAGCTAACATTGCAGCAGAATTGGGGGGCAGAGATAGACTGCTGTTTTCAAAACAGTAACAAATTGCAAAATATTCCTCTACTCTAAAATACCAAAAGTGGCTCTTCAGCCATCTTTGGCATGCCTAGACTTGAACTTGGAAATCACAGATAATCATAACAAATGTCCTGTAGGGAGCGCTACTTGAGGACTAACTCTAAGGGCTTTAGGCTTTAAGGCTAACTTAAGGGCAATCTTTAAGGGCTAACTTCTGTGCTGAAACTACATTTCCATGCATATTAATTTTCAGAGATAAATGCTGGGCCGTTTGTTGAGCATCGCTGTGGAACACTGAAATTTGCCTCAACTGCCTGGAGGAGCAGGGACTGTGAGTCCCCCTTGCCATACGTGTGCAAACGATATTGGAACAACACTGCTCACGAAGTACGCGGTAAGTGCTCCTTCAGTCTGCTTCGGGTGTTCACATGCCCGCTCCACGCATTAAAATTTCTCCATGTTTGTTGATAATGGGGACTTAGCAAAATTGGGTTTTTGGTTATATAAATAAAAATATATAAGTGATCCCTGCCGTCCTAAAGCACCCTGACTACAACAGAGGCACTTCCTCAGAACTACGACAAGATAACATGAGCCAAGCAAATGTTTCTTCCCTTTCTATTAAAAGAGCTTCGCACTTTGCCATTCCACATTAGAAAACCAAAGTATGGTTCCTCTTGTAGTTTTGAGTTTTGTTTGTGGGATTCCTCACACTTAAAGACAAAAGAAAAATAACTTAATAGTACTTTTTTATTATGCTGATTTTCTTTTTTGTTCACTTTTGGACATAACCATGCATAATTATGAAGTACAATGAGTTTTGATCCATATATGTGTTGTGCAATGAACAGTGTATCTATTACTTCAAACATTATCATTTCTTGGTGGCAAGACCATTCAAACTCCTCTCTATTGGTTGTCTGAACGTTACAATTCACTGTTTAAACTCTGGTCACCTGATATACAACAGAAGCATCCTGACTCCAGCCTTCTACAGTAGTATTTCAGGAAGTTTCTACCACATTTCAAATTTCATATTAGTAACACACTTTCCCCAATAAAATACTGAGCAAAATCTGGGTTATAATTAAGACTCAAATAATATCTAGTTATAATCTAGTATAGTATAATCTAGTCCAATTCTGTCATTTTCACTGTTTTTTATTCATCTGCATGTATGAATGTGTGCATTATGTATGTGGCAACAGTGTCCAGTGCATGTACAAGGTATATGCATGTGGTGTATATGCACATATGTATGAGTGTGCATACCCATGTGAACAGCCTGAGGCCAGAGGAGAACATCAGCACCATTTATTGAAAAGACTTTTTTTCTTCAGTCCCTGTTCTTATGACTTTTTTGTTTTGTTTTGTTTTGTTTTGTTTTGTTTTGTTTTGTTTTGTTTTGTTTTGTTTTGAGACAGAGTTTCTCTGTGTAACAGCCATGACTGTCCTGGAACTTGCTTTTTGTAGACCAGGCTGGCCTTGAACTCACAGAGATCCACTTGCCTCTGCCTCCTGAGTGCTGGGATTAAAGATGTGTGTCACCACTAGGCTGTTCTTATGACTTTTGTTGAAGATCATTTTTTAGGTGGACCTTCTGTCTAGTCATTTAGCTCTGTTCTGCCAGCCCACTCCCAACACAGAGACTTAGTTTAATTATAAATGCTCAGTCTATAGCTTAGGCCTGTTACTAACTAGTTCTTACAACTTAAATTAACCCATATTTCTTATCTATGTTCTGCCATGTGGCAGTACCTTTTTTCAGCATGGCATGTTTATTTCCTGCTTCCTCTGTATCTGGATGGTGATCCCTGTGACTTTGCCCTTCTTCTTCCCAGTGTCCTCTCCTGCCTAACCTCTTCCTGCCTAACTATTGACCAGTCAGCCTTTTAGTAAACCAATCAGAAGGTGCCTTGGCAAAGACACATCTTCACAGTGTACAAAAATATTATTCTGTAACATCATTTGCTGTAATGCATAGGCTCACTTCTCAGTTCTCTATACTGTTCCACTAGTCAATATGTCTGTCTTTACGCCAATCCCATAATCTTTTGAATACTAGAGTTTTGTAGCATGTTCCAAAGTCAAATAGTCTAACACCTTCTGTTTTTTCTCCCTGCCTAAGGTGATTTTGACTATTTGAGGGATTTATATTTCTAGATAAAATTGAGGCAATACCAGTTGCCTCTGCTGGCCACACTTACCTTTGCATTCTATGATGTGGGTAAATAGTCTCACCCTCCTGAGACTCCTGATGATACCCCCTGGGGTGGCTAATGTTTCACCTGAGGGTTGTCCTCAGGTGCAAGAAGCAACCACAGCACTGAGATAAGTACAGGCAGAGAATCCATCTTCACACTCAAGACTTTCTGAGTATTGTCTTAGTTTGGTTTTTACCCTGTAACAAAATATCGTAAGTTTGTTTTTTACCCTGTAACAAAATACCATGACCAAGGTGTGGCAGAACGGCTGAGAGCTCTTGATCCCACTGAGAATAATGGGAGACTTCGAAACCTCAGAGCCCACCCCCAGTGAAATACCTCCTCCAACAAAGCCACACCTACCAATCCTTCCCAAAAAGTTCCACCAACTGGGGACCAAGCATTCAAACATATAAGCTTATAGGGGTCATTCTCATTCAAACCACCACAGTGTTACTGATCTTGCTGGCAGGATGGTATGGTAGGCATCACACACACACACACACACACACACACACACACACACACACACACACATCTTTAGAACTTCAGAATTCTCTGAGTCTACCCAAGTGAATGACAGGTGGTTTCAGAGCTCAGAGTTATCAACATCAAGACTTATTCTCAGTTAAGCTGTTTGGTTGTTTTGGGTTTTTTGTTTTGGTTTGGTTTTTTTTTTTTTTTTTTTTTTTTTTTGCCTTTTTTCCCCTTTCTCCTTCACCAGCTTTCACAGAGGTATCCTTTAGTCCACCATCTTACCCAAAAGTTAATGTCTTCCTTTCCATCTCTGGTTTTACTTGAGTCTTTTTGTTTTTAACTAGCCTCTAGTTTTTTTTCTAATTAAGGGTTTGTCTATTGAGTTTGAAGAACTCTCGCACATTGCTTCAGTGACCTTTTATATTTTTTTATCTCCATTTTATTCATTTTGACTCTAATCTTTATTATTTCTTTCTCTCTGCTAATTTGGAGTTTGGTTTGTTCTTGTTTTTCTGGCCCCTTGAGGTGCAGCACTGAACTGTCTGCATCTTTTCTATCATTTACGTGTAAGGGATGATTGCTATGTACTTCCCTGTTAACACTCTCTTGGCTTTAGCCCATAAATTTTGGCATGTTGTGTCTCTATTTGCACCCATTTCAAAAGGATTTTTAAAATTTCTTCTCAATTTATTGGCTGCTCCAAAGTAAATCATTTAACTTCCATGGGCCAGCATAGCTTCCCCTTTCTTGTTTCTGACTTCTATAGTTTTATTGCATTGTGCTGAAAAAATAGACGATGTGATCTTCAGTGTTTGTCAGTTTGTTGAGACTTGTCTTGTGGCCAGGCACATTATCTGTCCTGGAGGAGAATTTGTGCTGATGAGGGGAAATGTGACTTGGGCAGCTGGTGGAATGCTCTGTAGATGTCTGTAGGACCATTTGGCCAGGGGTGCAATTGGACTCTGCAGTTGCTTGGTTGGTTTTACCATGTGGACTGGACAGTCTGTGCATCACTAGATATGAGGTGCAACTTCCCGGCCCCTGCTGCAGTGGCGTCTCTCTCCCTTCAAGCCCAGTAATATTTGCTTTGTGTATTTTGTTTTCAAGCTTAATGAGATTTTTTAAAGCAGCTGTTTTAGCTGGGCTGTGGTGGCACACGCCTTTAATCCCACACAGGGAGACAGAGGCAGGCGGATCTCTGTGAGTTCCAGTCCAGCCTGGTCTACAAAGAGAGTTCCTGGACATCTAGGAATGTCACACAGAGAAAACCTGTCTCAAGAAACCAAACAATAACCACAACAACCAAAAAAGTAGCCACTGTTTTAAATTCTACGGTGGCTCTCCCAGACTAGTTACTAGCTGGTCCTCTTCTAGAACTTTCTTTGAGTGGTAGATGCAGGCATGGTTTTCTGAAATCTCCCAGTACTTACTGTCATGCTGTAGCATCTGGCCGTCAATGGACTGGCTGTTTATTTTACTTTTCCCTAATCTGACTTTGTCATGTCCTTCTTCCTAGAAATGCTAACCTGGATGCTGGTTTCTCACATCCAGTATGTCAGCACCAGATGATGCCCAAGTCCAGTTTACTAAGAGCTTGGTATTGATACACTGTCACAATTACAGTATTAGAGGGCAATCCAAACCAAGTTTTCCCCAGCTACAGTTAGTATGTTGTTCAAAAAAAACTAGAAGAGCATCTAGAGAGAGAGAAGTCTGTCCCCACAAGCCTTCCCGGGGAGGCAGCATAGACCCAGAAGCATCATTCACTTACTAACCTGTAGATGTAACCAACCATCTTATTAAATAAGAAACACAGAACCAATGCAAAGAAGAAAGCCGAGAGATCAGAGCTAAGAGCCTTACCTGCCTGCTGCAGCTAGCCTCTTCAGCCAAGAGACCTCTCCGAAAGAGACTTACTACCTGTCTGTTTGTCTTTATATAGACTTTCTGTTCTGCCTTCTCATTGGTTGTAAACCCAACCACATGACTGCCTTATCACTGCCTGTATGTACAGCCCTCCAGGTCTTCTATGGTATTGAGATTAAAGGCGTGTATCTCCAATGCTGGCTGTATCCTTGACCACACAGAGATCTACTTAGCTCTGCCTACCAAGTGCTGGGATTAAAGGCATGTACCACGAACACCCAGCTCTGCTATGGCTTGCTATTAGCTCTGACCCCCAGGCAACTTTATTTATTAACATACAAATAAAATCACATTTCAGTACAATTAAAATATCACCATATTTCCCCTTTTCTATTTTAATAAAAAGAAAAAAGGAAAAAGGTTATAACTAACATAAGAAAAACTATATGCAAAAGTACAATAACTATATACAATATATACAAGTAATAAATACCTAAAAATGTCTAGTCCATTTGTATTTGACAAATTCAGAGAAAATAATTCCATTATCTATCCTATTTTGGTAAGTCCAAAATGTACCTGATTCACTTTCTATCCTAAATTAATCTTCAACTATAATAACTAATCTTCAGCTCCCTCAGAGACCCAAGAAGGAAATAATACTAGCTAACAAAAATAAAAACAGGAAGTGCATGCAAGCAACTTCCAAAAAATTTGTGAGTTGACAGAAACAGCCAGCTGCCTGAACAGTCACCTGAGGATTCTCTGCAGTGTTGGGGCATCATCTTCAGCCTATAGGCTTAGCGTATCTGACAGACTCATTTGTGAAGTAGGATGTACACAAGGTCAACAGTTCAACCTCACATTGGGTGAGAGCAGTCCATGTGCCAGAAACACCTGAATTCCACTAGTGTCATGTCATGATTCAGGATTTTAAATTCTGGAAATTGTTGATGGTTTTTTAATTCAGCTGTCCATTCTTCTTGACTGTGTATATATGGCTTCATCTCAGCATCCCCTTCTTCTCCACATCCCTCTATTAAATGCCAGTCTACTATTGAGAGGTGTGAGCTTAGTTACTCTTCAAGAATAACTGTTTCAGCTGCTGTTCCATTGCACATCAGAAGCCACCAGCCCACTGCCTGTTCAGCTGCCTTCGAAGAAAAGGGCACTGTACCTTTTCTGGATTGTGAAGGCCACTTCAGGGATGGTGCCATATTGTCCTGGCCTCAGAAGATGCCCTTTGATAAAGCCATAACCACACTTGTTTTGGCAACAATCAGTAGTCCTTT
Source organism: Peromyscus leucopus (assembly GCF_004664715.2). Classification (NCBI taxonomy): domain Eukaryota; kingdom Metazoa; phylum Chordata; class Mammalia; order Rodentia; family Cricetidae; genus Peromyscus; species Peromyscus leucopus. The sequence goes on along the minus strand of NC_051066.1, from coordinate 37,549,819 downwards.
GTTTCATGTCCTGTCTGTCCATTTTGTCCTGTTGATTCGAGGATACTTTGTTGTCCAGTGGCTAACTTTTGCCACAATAAAAGTTAACTCCATAGGCAGTTTCTTCAATGCCCATATTTTCTCTGAAGTAGATTGGTACTGACAGGAACCAACATGTCTCATAGTCATAACAAAAAAGAAAAATTTTCTAAGTTATTAAAACATTTTAAATGCCATATTCTGTAGATCTCTGAAGGGTTTGAAGATGACCTGTCTATCTAAAATATATCTGCTCAATCTTGAAAACATACCTAACATGACTACAAGTTCTATTGTAATGTCTAACTACTAACTTTCATTTCTTTATATCCTAATAGTTGGTAATAATAACATTCAAGGATCAGAAAATTGCATTACATTGTTAAATGAATGGTATAAGTACAATTAGAAATATACATATAGCATTTTCTAACAATATCAATTTCAATATATATAATTTGTATACAATATAAAACAATACAATCCAATGTAAAGTATTTAAAACTAGTAATTGTCTTTTTCTTTTCTTTTTTCTTTTTTCTAAACAAGAACCTTAAATCTAATCTCCTTTGCTTAGCCTTTTTCCTAACCCTTGACAACAACTTGTAACCATCCCCCTAAACAATGAAAATTATCCCAGACCCAAAACCCATTAAAAAGACCAAAAAACCACCCGCCCCACACCACCTCTTTGGGAATGTGGGTGTTGTATTCTTAAAATTGCTTCCTGTTGGGTATGGGCGAAGTTATCTTTATCCTGAAAGAAAAAATTTAGGTTAATTGACAAATTCTAGGAAAGGTAACTATATCCTTCATTATCCAGTCTGTGTATAATGCCAAAGTTCAGGGTTTATCTCAAGTCCTTATTCAAGTAGTCTTTGAGAATGGATCATCTTAGCTAGCCCTCTCAAAATTGCTCTGAGCACTTTGTAGTTCAAAGCTGATCTGTAGATGATGTTTGTCAGCTAAGTGATATTATTATTGTCCACGTGGAATTGTTGTTGTGGGGCCCCATCTTCTTCCTGGAGACTTCAGTTGATGTTAGGCCTGACCGTGATTTCCTGCAGAAAACTGATAAGAGACTCAAACACAAACTCGAACATATATATGCAGCTAATTGAAGCCTTTTTTCTTTCTAGAATTAGTTAATACTCTATATGACCATTCATATCTTATCAAAGTTTTAAATGTATATATATATTAATCTTGTAAATTTTTATATAAAATTTATACTTTAAGAAAAGTTTAAGCCGGGCGGTGGTGGCGCACGCCTTTAATCCCAGCACTCGGGAGGCAGAGGCAGGCGGATCTCTGTGAGTTCGAGGCCACCCTGGGCTACCAAGTGAGTTCCAGGAAAGGCGCAAAGCTACACAAGAGAAACCCTGTCTCGAAAAAACCAAAAAAAAAAAAAAAAAAAAAAAAAAAAAAAAAAAAAAAAAGAAAAGTTTAAAGAATCAGAATAGAATCAAAGAGTTGAGATTAGTAATAGAATAGTCCCTTAATTAATTTGGCTTTTCTCCTGTCCCATAGCAGAAGATGGCTCTTTTCTTCTGGCATGATACAGGGAGTTTGCATTTTCCTTTTAACAACATGCTTGGGTTTAAAGAAGGAGAGAGCCATTCTCCAACTCCAAAGTCAGCTTTAAATTTTAATTGAACTGGGATTATTAGAAGACCAATAGTGTTAGATCAATAGGCCATTTTACTCTTGTTTCCTGGGATAGATGATTTGTCCTTTTTCCTCAGTTGTCTCATTTGTCCAGTGTTCTTCAGATTCCTTAGCCTTCATTCTCCTAAAAGACAAAAACAAAAACCTTTCCCCAAGACTAATTTTGGGGATGTTCCTTTTTGGCAAGTTATTATCTGATTAAATGAAAAGGCATGTGTTACTGGTACAAGTTAGTTTAAATTGGATGTTCATGCTGGTTGATGAACCATCACCTCCTCTAATTAAGAGGTCTCTCTTGTTCAAATCAAACCTTTATCAATTTTGATGGTACCCACAGCTTATCTTCTCCTGTAGAAACAAAAGCAAAACCTCGTCCCCAACGTAACACTAACCCACTGTCTGACATGGAAGGACTCTGCCCTGTTCTGAACCATCATCAGGAATGGGCCTATGTCATGTCTATGGCCACCAGGCTGGGCTCCATTTTAAAGGCCTGTGCTAGCATTCACCCCCTGCTTTGCCCACAGTTAATAGCTTTGGGGCAGGAGTTGCAGGGCTCTGGCTAGCACTGAGTTTCATCATAGGAGGCCTGGTGCTGGGTCTCCCATGGAAGACTACACTTAATTCTGCCTTCCTTCCCTAAATCAGAGGGGTCTCTGTGCTGTGCCTCCTGGGGGTGGAGGAGGGATGAAAAGGGAAGACATAGGGACCTGTCCTTCCTGCTCTCTTCATTGTCTTATCATTTTGTTAGACTAAAGGGGGCCACGGTAGCATCCTATCTGCTATTCTTAGCTCTTCTGAAGAAAGTTGGGTGAGAATCGAGGGAGACGTTTTCTTTTTTACTGTTGGAGAGGGGAGACTGAACCCACAGTCGGCACGTTGGACAAGCACTCTTCCAGCCCTTAACAGCATCTCACCCAGCCTCTCGGGGTTCAACCTCTCAGATCCTACCACCATCTCCATCTCAGAAACTCCTCTTTTAGCCTTTTTCTTACACTGGGAGTGAAGTTTAGAATAATTTGTTTGTTCGTTTTGTTTTGTTTAGGTTAATAACCATCGAATATCTAAATGTTCTAGCATTCTCTGACTATGATTCTAATTGCTGTCAGAGGCCTAAAAGCAATTTTGAAAGAATGAATTGTTTTTCAAAGAGGTAATAAAATCATATCTAACTAAACTAGGGCCTAAGGGAGACACTTGCTACCAATTAATAAAATATCCCCGAAATGCAATCACCAACCAGGGACAAGGTCTCCCAAAAAATGAGAGCTGAAACCTGACCTGCACACCACCACCTTCTCAAGTGTCTAAAGCTTCATGGCAGTTGACCCTGGGAAACCTAATCCAGGGTTCACGTCCACCCAGTGCGACACCACAGATAATGCAGTGACCTCGGGGGACAGTAGTGGAACTTCGCCATCCTTGTTCTAAAGGAAGTAAACAGAAGTTGAGGCTCTTTTAACTCGAGGATAAGTGTCTGCTCTACCTACCTACTATCTACCTACCTACCTTTCCAATATAAAATCCTTAGAATACCTTTTAAATTATTGTCCATAACAGTACTTTCACAATATCAAAACATTTTTAAGTAAGCTGACCAGTTACATTACATTCTCTCTCTCTCTCTCTCTCTCTCTCTCTCTCTCTCTCTCTCTCTCTCTCTCTCTCTCTCGTGTGTGTGTGTGTGTGTGTGTGTGTGTGTGTGTGTGTTTGCCTGTATGTATGTTGTAAGTGTACCGTGTGTGTGAGACCAATGCTTGTATAACCCAGAAAAGGGCTCCAGATCCTCTAGAACTGGAGTTACAGATGACTATAAGTCACCACGTGGATGCTAGGAATTAATTTTGTGTTTTACTTATACTAAAAATAATCAAACTGGTGGAAATTTGTATAAAGGATGTCAAATAATATTGGAAGTAATTGTGCCAATGATGTTCTTTGTGTTGATTTATAAAGAAAAAGATTCTTGGAAATACCATGCCACTCACTGTGATCCTGGCTGGAGTCCCTTCAATCGTAAATGCTACAAACTTCAGAAAGAAGAAAAGACCTGGCATGAGGCTCTGTATTCTTGCCAGTCTAATGACAGCATGTTGATGGATGTGACTTCATTAGCAGAGGTGGAGTTTCTTATAAACCTCCTTGGGGATGGTGAGCACCCAAGACCTTTGATTTAAGACCTATGAAATAGCATGTTACTACTTTTTAATTAGAGTTCAAAACTATTTAAAAGTGATTGCTTGTAATATATATGTATGGTGTATATATAATATATGTGAGTAGATATGAAATATATATATTCAGAATTTCTAAAAAAAAAAAACAAAATCCAGAAACACAACTCACTGGATTTTTATGTCATATATTCAGAAGCTAAGCAACATATTCACATTTGCCCAGTAGATTAAATATATATTTTTTTAAATCTTAAGCGGTAACAACTGACCAGGGGAGGGGGGCCAATCCCAATTGGTGCATATACAACCCATACACCCAAGGCTCTGGAAAATTTATGGAAGACAGAACAGAAAGACTGTGAGAGCCAGAGGACCAGGATACCTGCTGTAAGACAGAATCTTCTAGACATACTAGAGAAGTGGCACCCATGAAATCTTAACCATGCAGTTTACGAAACAAGACCTGCATAATGACAGCACCATTGACATGCTGACACAGATAGGAGACATCTCACGGGACCCTGGCCCTAGAGCTACAGCCAGTTCATGGCTACAAAGAGAGAAGAGTCAGTTTTCTCCAGGGACAAGCCACCTGATAGGTTATTTCAATCCCAAGTGGTCATCCCTAAACACACATACACACGAGCAACACTAACTGGACTCAATAGATTATGTACACATATATGTAACGAAATAATTAAAGAAGGGATCATGAGTATAGAGGGAGTACAATGGGTCACAGAATGGAGAAGGAGAAGGAGGGATAGAAATGATGTAAACACATTACATTCTCAAAAAAAATAAAAATTTAAATTAAAAAAATCTTAAGGAGTAGAAGTCATAAAAGCCATTCCTTGGCCGATGGTAGTGGCTCACACCTCTAATCCCAGCACAGGTATAGGCAGGTGGATCTCTGTGAGTTCGAGGCCATCCTGGTCTACGGAGTGAGTTTCAGGACAGCCAGGGGTACACAGAGAGGAACCCTGTCTTAAAAAATTAAGTTGTAGAATATTATTTTAAGATGTATTACATCTGTATATGCTGTGGAACATTTGTTTAATGATGCAAAGGTATATTGTATTCTTTTGTGTTGTATTTGTTTAAGTCTGTGAAGCTGTGTTACTTTGCCTGTCTAAAACATCTGATTGGCCTAATAAAGAGCTGAACAGCCAATATCAAGGCAGGAGAAAGGATAGGCGGGGCTGGCAGGCAGAGAGAATGTATAGAAGGAGAAATCTGAGAAGAGGAAGAAAGAGAGAGAGAGAGAAGGAGAAGTGGACACAAGGGGCCAGCCATGGAGTAAGAATGAAAGTAAGATATACAGAAGTAAGAGAAAGGTAAAAGCCCAGAGGCAAAAGGTAGACAGAATAATTTAAGAAAAGCTGGCAAGAAACAAGCCAAGCTAAGGCTGGATATTTATAATTCAGAATAAGCTTCCATGTGTAACTTATTTAGGAGCTGGGTGGCAGGGGGCCCCTAAAAGAGAAAAAACAACCAACAACAAAAAGGAAGGGAGGGAGGGGGGAGGGAGGGAGGAAGGAAGGAAGGAAGGAAGGAAGGAAGGAAGGAAGGAAGGAAGGAAGGAAGGAAGGAAAACTCATTCCCTAGAATTTCCATGCAAACCCTAAACCTGTAAATCAGCTTCATGGCCACTGGATAGCCACAGTGTGCTTTTCTCTCATAAAAGGAATTTCTTCGGTAAATGATTTAAATAACTTCATTAGGCTTGGTGGCTTTCAGGCTGTGTGTCATGCTCAGAGGTTCCCGGCTCCTGGGCCTCCCATCTTCAGTTCTTCAGAGCAAGCCTGGCCCTTGACATACATCAGCCATGAAGTCTTCCTGAAAATCCTGGAAATGATTGAGTTCAGTTTCCGGTGTTTAAAAATAAAAAACGAAACCAAAAACATCCCTGGGCTCTAGGCAGTGACCTTTACAATGTTAGGTTTTAGTCTGCAAAGACAAATACTTCTATGTCCTTTTCCCTAATCCTTTGCATTTGGGATTAAAAGAATCCTGCAGCGTCCCCTGTATCAACAAGGACACTTGAAAGTCTCTCTGCTACCTAGCATTTCTCACTGCATCCCGGCTGTGAGGCTTCTTTTGTTTTCCCAGCAACCCCACTGTTCTGTGTTAACGCCTGGGAGAGCTTCTGCTTGTTTTATTGTGTGGGGCTGAGGGGGAGCAAGAGCAGAAAAACATTCAACTTAAACGACCACTGTTAAAAGCGTTCTATTGTTGGTGGTGTTTTAATGTTTCCCTTTCAAAATCCAATTAACCTCTTAATTTTTCTTTTCCTTTGGCAAAAGCAAAACTAGACATTTCAGGTCGCTTTGAACAGAGTGGAGACTTGCCCTGGCCAGTGCTTGTCATGGGTTTCGCTCACACTCTGCCTTCCTCGGAAGGCCTATACTGAGTAAACCTGGATATTGGGGGGAAAGAGGTCTAGACAGGTATTTCATAGTGAGATTCAAACAAGATTTATCACATAAAGAAATGAATCACACATGAGAAGGTATAGCTTACTGATAACCCGCATGTGCCATCAAAATATGCAAATAGTATCTTATAAATAATTTGCATTTATTTCTTACAGAAAATGCATCAGAAACATGGATTGGTTTGAGTAGCAATAAAGTTCCAGTTTCCTTTGGCTGGTCCAGTGGTTCCTCTGTCATCCTCACTAACTGGCACCCTCTTGAGCCTCGGATTTTCCCAACGAGAAGCCAGCTGTGTGTTGTAGCAGAGCAATCTGTAAGTTGATTCATTTGATCAGTTTTGTGGCACTGATAGTGAGAACCACATAAGCCAGAGTCTTATGTCATGGGAGAGACCAAGAGAGGTGGTCCCTGTTCCTCGTGGGGCTTCCTTTCACATGGGAAGGACGACGGTCCTTACTCTGAGGAAAGAGGGGCAGGACTGGGGTTAGAGCAGGCGTTCAGACAGGACAGGGGTGGGAAGCCTCTTTCAACAGATGATCTTTAAGCTAGACCTCCAAAAACAGAAACCCTTACACAACCGAGGAAACCCATTCCAAGAAAAACGCAAAGGCAGACAAAGGCTTGCCTTCCTTCTTCAGTAGCCAAACACGCGACCGGTAGTAAGGAGGTGATGAATGGGACAAAGGGAGTACGAAAACACTGGCTACAAACCAAGGTGGAGGAGCCATTGGAGCGGGACACAGTGGGAAAATCTGTCCTGAAAAATAACCGTGGTCAGAACATACAGAATGGATCCGAGAGGACAAAATATATAGAGAGAGAAATTAGTGTCTGTTCTGTGGGGGGCCTAGGGTGGAGGCTATGCAGAGGAGAGGAGAAAAGAGGAGAGGGGAGGGGAGAAGAGGAGAGGAGAGGGGAGGGGAGGAAAGGAGAGGGGAGGGGAGGGGAGAGGAGGGGAGGAGAGGGGAGGAGAGAGGAGAGGGGAGTAGAGGGAGGAGAGGGGAGGGGAGGAGAGAGGGGAGGGGAGGGGAGAGGGGAGCAGAGGGGAGGGGAGAGGGGAGGGGAGGAGAGGGGAGGGAGAGGGGAGGGGAGGGAAGGAGACGGGAGGGGAGAGGAGAGGAGAAGGGAAGAGAAGAAAGGAGGTCATGGTGTTTCAAATAACAAGATTCATGGTTAACTAAATTAAATATGGAGGGTCAGAAGCAAGTTTTTTTACTTGAACAAATACCATTTGGCAGACGGTGGGGCCGACCATCCTGGTGCAGAGATGAGGAAGATAAAGGCTGGGGGGCACTGGAGAGTCATAGTTTCAAAGCTCCATTAGCTGATTAACACGAAAACGGTTGTGCAAACCTCTTTGAAGACTAAGGATCAATGGCAAATCTCAGCCTCACAGGGATGGAATGGAGCCACTGACTTTAGCACGCTGCATATTCCTGTGTGCCCATCCCCCACTTCTCTGAGACGCCAGATTATGCAGAATTAGTTGAAGTCCAAACCATCTGAATAGTTGATTAAACACTTTACACAAACATCCTCTCTCTGCTCACATAGCTGTTGGAAGCACTGGCTGGGTTTAAGGAGACTGGAGGACTTGATAGGTGTCCCCATTCTTTCCAGCCACATGATGCTGTGTCAAGATCCCCCAAGAAACAGCTCATTAAATGCTACTTAAGTAGCTTGACAAAGTAATTGTGCCAACCAAACATGAAAAAATTTCAAAGCACTTACTTTTGTGACATGTTTCACTTTTGTATCTTTTGAGGCTTGCAGAAACATGTGCATTCATAATTACACACGCTACCAATGTGTGTCTGAGTGGCATTTGAGGAGGAAGCAGCGGTGGGCTCTTTAGATGTCTGTCGTGGATCCAGCTCTGCGGAAACCCAGCACAGTTACAGGAGCTGATGGTTTCTTGAGTCACTGGTTTTTGTATATAATTAAGATGACCTCCATTTCCTATTGCCTGGTGTGACTATTTCACTTATCATATTTATAGAACGTAAGCTAACATTTGGACAGGGATTGTTTTAATTAGTGTATCTTCCTTGTGCACGGTAATGGGGTTATAATGACATTTTTGTTCAAGCATATCATAAATTTTGGCCATATTCAGCCCTCTTTACCCTTCCATCTCCCTCCTCCTGTCATTGGTCCGCTCCCTCTTCCCCAACAGCCCCCATCTCATGAATGAGCACATGCCTGAGTGTGTGTGTGTGTGTGTGTGTGTGTGTGTGTGTGTGTGTGTGTGTGTGTGTGTGTATAAAGCCTGGGTCCCACATATGAGAGAAACATGGCATAGTTGTCATTGTGTCTGGCTTATTTTAATTATGCTCTCTAATTCCTGAATAGGTGTTTAAGAAAACAAAGACAGATACTGATATTAGTGCTGGCTAGTCTTTTACGTCAACTTGACACAAACTAGAGTCATCTGAGAGGAAGGAACCTCAACTGAGAAGATGCCTCCCAAAAATCAGGTTGTGGGCAAGTCTGTAGGGCATTTTCTTAAATAATGATTGATAGAAGAGGGCCAAGCCCATTGTGGGTAGGGCCACCCCTGGGCTGTGGTCCTGGGTTCTATAAGAAAGCAGGCTGAGCAAACCACCATGAGCAAGTCAGTAAACACCTCCATGGCCTCTGCATCATCTCCTGCCTCCAGGTTCCTGCCCTGTTTAGTTCCTGTCCTGACTTCCTTTGATGATGAACAGTGATGTGGAAGTGTGAGCCAAATAAACCCTTTCCTCCTCAAGTTGCTCCTGGTCATGGTATTTCATCATAGCAGTAGTAGCCGTAATTAAGACAATATTGTTGCATGGATCAGAACAGTGCTGTTCTGAGAGATTTTGTAGGGCCCCTTTTTTGTAGCTTATTAACTCCTTAGACAACAAGTATATGGAACATTGAAATTAACATTTACTTCCATCAAGCAGATCTCAGTATGAATATAATAATTATTATATTAATAAATAATTGTTACCATTAATTTTATTTAAATATTGCTAACACCAAAATTTGAAGGTGAGAACTATTCATTCACTCATCCTCCCAACAGCTACAAAGCAGGAAGGAAGGAAAGAAAGCTGGGTCTGAGCCTGTCTGCATTTCTAGCCCTAGTGCTTGGGAAGCTGTAGCAGAAAGATTGCTGGACTGAAGCAAATGGAAGCTGTATAGTGAGTTCTAGGCCAGCCTGGAACTGCACAGTGAGACCCACTCTCAAAAACATAAAAATATTTGATTAATTAAAGAGAAAGCAGAGTGAGGAAGGACATTGGAGTGGAACATGAATTTTGATCCTGAGGGTGACTGGTGGTAGCTTCCGGATATTTCCAGAAGCAACCAAATTCCTCCTCACTCAGGTCCACCCGGCTCTGGACTGCATTCCCACAGTCACAGGCAGAGAGCAGTCACCAGGCTTTTGTGTGACCAGGCAGGGTTCTGGACCGCCACCCCCACTGGGAACACTTGCTGTCCACAGCTCTGCTCATGACTAACGTGCTGCCCATCAACATCCCCAGAGTCCACTCGCTCATCCTGTGTCACTTTTCCCGTTAGGAAGGACACTGGAAAGTGAAAGCCTGCGAAGAAACACTCTTCTACGTTTGCCAAAGAGCAGGGCAGGTCCTTGCTGATGAGGAATCAGAGTGTCACGAAGTAAGTATGGCCAACGCTGCAACAGGGTCCCGGGACTTCAGAACTAGAAGGATGTGCCCACCGTGCATCAAAGGGGATCCCTCTGAGTGGGAATCTCCCCCTGACTAGTCAGATGTCAGCAGGGGGCACAGAAAGCCTTCTGGCCCTCAGAAGGATGTCTTACTGTGCAATTTGACCCAAAACAACTTAAAAAAAAAAAGATATAAATGTAAGTGATCAGTCGGACATGGTGGCACACGCCTTAATCCCAGCACTCCAGAGACAGAGGCAGGTGGGTATCTGTAAGTTCAAGACCAATCTGTTCTACAAAGCGAGTTCCAGGACAGCTAGGACTGTTACACAGAGAAATGCTGTCTCAAAAAAAACAAAACAACACCAAAAAAAAGTATAAACAGTCCCATTATTCCTTCTATAAAAAGCATGGTGAACACTTGACCCCATCCATCTCACATGTGGTCCTCACAGTCAGTTCTCGAGTGGGATGCCAGGGAGCGTGGGCGCATTTTTCCTTCTTTGGAGACAGGATCCAAGCATCTGCTGCCAGGACCCTGCCTTCCTTTCGCCCTTCTCAGCCTTAAATATCGTCATGAGTACATCGATGAGGGAAGTGTGCGCATGGCATATTTGTTACTTGGGGAAAAGACGGTAAAGCTGTGTTTAGTGTAAGCGACAAGGTGTTTTTACATGCTTTAAATAAGTGCTATTACTTTAGCTTTAAATCTAAAAGGCAGAATATCGTGCTTCAAGTTTCTTTAACGCATTTAGTATTTTGCAGTAAAGTTTTGTGAAATCCGTCAGTGTTAGCATCTGTTCCTCTGTCTCTCTTTGCCCACCCGCTTCTCGCTCTCTCTCTCTCTCTCTCTCTCTCTCTCTCTCTCTCTCTCTCTCTCTCTCTGGCTGGCTGTATTCTAGAATGATACAGGCACTGTTTTATGAAATTCTACTAATTTTCTCCCCTAAGCCACCCATTGAGGAGTGATCCATTTCCACAGAAGCTCTGCTTTCCTTGTTAATCAATGTGTATACACATGAGCGACCCTGCCCGCTCCAGCCACGGCTGACACACCACTAGATATTCCATCCAAGGATTGCAATTCCTGAATCAGTCTTAGCTGCCCACCAATCTAAAATCTACCTTTCTGTGGCTTTCAAGACAAGCCAGCAGGGCTGTGAGAGCATAGCACAAGTACCCAATGTGCCCTTTGCACGCCTCTTTTCAGCTTCCTCTTCCAGCCGGGATCACCAGGATTTAAAGGTTTCATGTCCAGAGATGATTCTCGAGGCTTACGGCAAACTTCCCTTTCATTTTATTTTGTATCAGCCTATAAAAATGGTTCCCCGATGCTCTTTTCTTTTAGCTCATCGCTGCTACCTTACCTTCATCCCAATGGCTGCACTTGAAAGCTCTAGCACAGGGCTACAAAGGCCATACCCTGGGGGAATTCTGTTCCCCGGGACAATGGCTCTGTTGCTGCTGCTAACGCAGCTGTAACTAAATCTCTATCATCCCAATAAAACTTGAGATTCAAAGACTAGGGTGAAAACCTACCAGCTCAGAGAGTTAGAGCAGCAAACGGAACTTCCCCTCTTCACTGGCGTCCAGGAAGCCGCTCTGCTTCCACACTACCCCAACTAAAAAACCCGCTCTATGCTCCTCCCTGCTACTTCCTGTCAACTACTACCTAACCCAGCCTCTCTGAGCCCAGGTTAATTTTATTTAATTAATGCACATGCACTACATCTTTACGCAGTTAAACAAATGCTGCATGAACAAATGTAACACATCTTTGCCTAGTTAAACAAGTATTCCACAATAGTTGCTTCAGTAAAACTCTCTAGATAACCGTACATGTGTAGTTAATTCATAGCATGAGTGCTGAAGCCAGGCATGTACTATAATCCCAATAATCAAGAGGCTGGGGAAGATCATGAGACCAGCCTGCACTCCACAGCAAGCTCTGGGCTAGCCTGTGCTATATAGTGAGACCTTGTCTAAAAATAAATAAATAACCTTGATAACCTCAAAGAGAAAAGAGTGATTTTTATTTCCCACTGAGTCATTTTGGGGTGTTGGACAGTGGGAGCAATCCTTCCATCTGTTATGCCCAGATTGAGGGGACCCCTCAAAGACCACCCTGGAGACTGAATCCATACACAAAAGTAAAGAGCCTTTATTCAAGCTCAAGCTTGGACTCTGCATCTGTCTGGCACAGCAGTGAGAGCAGAGCCCTGAGCCCAGTCAGGGTGGGGTTATCATAGCAGAAGTTGGAGTGAGGGGATTTCCAGGGTTTAGGACCCTAACTGGCTGACATTTGTCTAGGGGTGTCTTGGCCAAAGAGAATAGGTGTGTGCTGGGCTAAGGGACATCTGGTGATCTTATCTATAATGGTTGGAATGTTAGGTATTTTCGCCTTGGATGCTGATTGGCCTGTTCCGGGGTGGTGCTACTTTATGGCTTTTTCTAGAACTGTGTGTTGCCTTAGAGTAACCCGAAACTCGGGCCTACTCTCCAGCTGGTTTCTATCCAGCCTGTCATGGCAGCAGTGTAGCCAAGCGGCCCTGGGCCCCACACTACGCAAAAGCTACTAAGAAATAAGAAATGCTTTGTCAGAAAGGTCAAACGTCAGCCGCTCTTCCCCATCCTTCCGAGAGCAGCGCAGTGATACTTGAGGGGCCTCAGTCCAGAGCTTGTACACTGAGGCCCCAGGACAGAGTGAAGCGGGAGATCAGACCAGACTGGAGGTGGATGCAGGAGCTCTGTGATTGGCTCATTCCCTGGGGTGTTTTTGAACTGAATTAGCCAATTTCTACAGTGTTCTGAAATTAACTACAGAACTAAGACCTTTCCCAAGAAATACCCTAGAAATCATCTTGTGTCTGATCAAAAGCTGGTTGTCCCTGGAATGGCAGGAAATGATGAGCACTTTAAACTGGTGAATAAGTAAAAATGGACAGATGGAGGTGTGTGACTCAGTGATATCAGGAGCAGAAATGAAGTCAGGTGAACTAGAATAAGCGGGCAGCCACTGTACCGTATGACTTTAAGGGACAAACCCACCCGACCTTGCTCCCATGGCTAAGCCACAGACCTACAAATTGTCATCTTTGTCTGAGTGGCCAAACTTACATTCTTACTCCCCCAAAGGCCAACCACCTAATTCGGGGAAAAATCTTAACCATATATGAGTCTCCGTATTAGGGAGCCATTTTCTACTTAGAAACATGATCCAAGCAAGACCATCCTAGGGCCTTCCGATGGAGCTCAGTTGCAAGCATTCGAAGAGTCCGGCTTCCATCCTCGGCACAGGGCCGGAGGTAGGATGGGGGAGCAAAACACAGTTGCTTTAGCTGAACTCAATGGCTCTCTAAGTCCTAACACCCAGAAGGTTAAGGCAGAAGGATCACAAGTTTGAGGCTAACCCAGGCAACTTAGGGGGTTCCAGGCTAGGCAAGTGTGGGCTACCATGACTCAAAACAGCAGCAGCAACCATGAAAAAACACCCTGGATACCTTCAGTCCGGGCCCAGCTGATCCACTGGGCAGTAGCTCTACTTAAGAACCCCAAACAGCTGATGTGAAATTGAACTGACAATTTCGTAACGCTCCCCACTACCCGGAGGCCTGGCTTCACTGCCCCTCCAAGTTCGCTGGCTCTGCTCAAGGCCTCTCCTGTTTTCTCCTTTGATCCTTGGGACAAGCACGAATACTACTCTTATCCCCACCTCGCAGATGAGAAAACTAGATGTGGAGAGATTAAGCGTGTGTCTTAAAATGCATTCATTATCTACAAATGAAGTGGCTTAGGGGGAAGCCAGAATTCAAACACAAAAGCATCCTCCCTCCATGGTCAATTCTCTGTCTTTACCCAAACGTCACAGTCATTTGAAAGAAATGCTGTGAGCCTGAAGAAAGGAAAGAACGGTAACTCTCGAGTGAGTGTCCTTTGTGTGTTTGTTTGTTTGTTTTTACAGTGTCCCCCCACTTTATTTTCAGTTGTGTTTAAGTCTTTAAGTTGGTTGCATTTTTTGAACTGTAAAATAAGAAATCAAGACTAAATGTGTAAGTGGCTGTAGCTGCTGGTGATTCCAGACAGAATAAATGCAAAAGTGATGTGAAAACAAAAAATTCTGTCAAGTCAGAGGAGAGAGCAATGCAAGCCGGGAAGAGGTCTCTTGGCATTTAACTAAATCAGATTGTGTCTCTTTCTTCTTTGAAGGGATGGGAGAGACATGGCCAATTTTGTTACAAAATTGACACAGTCCTGAGAAACTTCGAGCAGGCTTCCAGTGGCTATTATTGTCCTCCCAGCCTCCTGACCATTGCCAGCAGGTGAGAGGGAACTTCCTAAGCTGACTGCTTTTTATTGTGATGACAAAGTCTGTCAGCGGAGCTCGTCCACATCTAAAGTCGGTGTGCAGTGGATTATTAAGTGATTCTGAGTATGTATTGAGATGAATTGAAGTCTGGTGTTATTTCTAGCTTGTTTTTTAAATGACAAATAGTAAAACTTAAGGTGGCTTTTACATTCCAAGAACATTCATTGATTATCCAGCTTTGTTATTATAGGCAGCTATATCTGGGTTTTGTCTTCTGTTTGTAATGAGAAGACAATGTCATTGAACAGTACTTGAAAAGTGATGGCTAAAAATTGTGGTTTGTTTGTTTGGTTAGCAGAAAAAGAACTATAAAGAGAGTGGAAGGGTAGGAAATGCTTCTTAGGAGTATTTTGTTTAGACTTAGATTGCTCTGTACACAGGTGTCTTCCTGACAGTAACAGAGAGACTATACATGTTTATGCTATTTAAAAATTGAATCACGCAACAGATGTGTAAAGAGAATAAGAGTCTCATAGCAAAGGTGTGTCCATATCAATGCCCAGTAGAGTGAGGTCTGGGAGACCAGTTGTTCCATGCCTAACACAGCAGTAGGGTAGAATTCTCCAGTGGTTCCATGGGAAACTATACCAGTAAAGTGGGTCACTTCTGTGAGTTCAAAGCCAGCCTGGCCTACAGAGTGAATCCCAGGCTAGCCAGGGCTACATTTGATACTGTGTCTCAAAATAAACAGATACAGACACAGGCAGACAGACAGACAGACAGACAGACAGACACACACACACACACACACACACACACACACACACACTCGCTGCTCTCCCTACTTTGGAAGCCTTTCCATTCTCATGGTCTTTCCCCCTCACACTCTTCCTTCCACACAGCGCTCAGGAACGCCCTCATGAAAGAAAGAAAGGTGGGTGTGGCTGTACCTTTAGCAGGACAGAACTGAAGCATTACATAATGAAACACGAGAAGGAGGAGGAAGAACAGAACAACTGGGCAAGGTGGCCTTACAGGTTGTTCAGAGTGCCATTGGGACCCGAGCCAGTGCAGAAATCTACCTTTGGACAGTTTCTGAGGACAAAAATCTTCCCTTTCCTCCAAACTGGATACAAGAGGATACGCTACACGTTTGTGGGGTGTTTGTTTGTTTGTTTGTTGCTTTGACAAACTATCTTTAGCAGCCAGCACTTAGGAATAGTCGGACTCTAAAGCAGAAGCATCACATTTGTTCTCTCTTTTTTTTTTATTTTAATTTCAGCCATATCTTAGTTGGGGTTTTCTATTGCTGTAATGAAACCCTAGGACCAAAAGCAACTTGGGGAGGAAAAGGTTGATTTGGCTTACACTTCCACATCACTTTTCATCATTGAAGGAAGTCAGGACAGGAACTCAGACCGAGTGGGAACCTGGAGGCTAGAGCTGATGCAGAGGCCATGGAGGGGAGCTGTTTACTGACTTGCTCCCCATGGCTTATTCAACCTGTTTTGTTTTGTTTTGTTTTGTTTTTTAATTTATTTACTTTACATCCTGACCACAGTTTCCCCTCCTCTTCTCCCACTCCCTCCCCCACCTCTCTCCGTGTTCCCCACCACCACCACCACCACCAATCCACTCCTCCTCTGTTTCTGCTCAGAAAGGGGCAGGCTTCCCATGGGTATCAACAAAGCATGGCATATCAAGTTGCGGTAAGACTAAATACTTCTCCTTGTATTTAGGCTGGACAAGGCAATCCAATACGAGGACTAGGTTTCCAAGAGCAGGGTAAATCATTAGGGACAGCCCTGCTCCCATTTTTAGGAGTCTCACAAATAGACCAAGCTACACAATAACTCACATGTACAAAGAGGGCCTAAGTCAGCCGCATGCAGGCTCTCAGGTTATTGGTTCAGACTCTGTGAGTTGCTACGAGCCAGGTTAGTCGTTTCTGTGGGTTTTCTTGTGGTGTTCTTGACCCTTCTGGCGCTTACAATCCTTCCTCCCTCTCTTCGGCAGGATTCCTCAAGCTTGGCCTAATGTTTGGCTGTGGGTCTCTGTATCTGTTTCCATCAGTTACTGGATGAAGGCTCTTTGGTGACAGTTGGGGTAGTCACCAATCTGATCACAGGAGATGGCAAGTTCAGGCTACGGATCCACTATTGCTAGGAGTCTTAGCTGAGCTCGTTCTTGTAGATTTGTGGGAGTTTCCCTTACATCGGGTTTCTACCTGTCCCTAAAGAGCCCTCCCCCTTCCAGTCATCTCTTTCAGCACTCTCCCCCTCCATCTATGCACCAACCCAATCCCTCAAGTTCCCATCCCCACCCATGAGATCTCTTCCATTTCCCCTTCTAGGGAGATTCATGTTACCTAGCCTCTCTGGTCTGTGGATTGTAGCATGGTTATCCTTTACTTTACAGTTAATATCCAATTATGAGTGAGTATATTCCATGTTTGTCTTTGTGGATCTGGGTTACCTCACTCAGGATGATTTTTTTTCTAGTTCCATCAATTTGCCTACAAATTTCCTGATGTCATTGTTCTTAACAGCTGAGTAATACTCCATTGTGTAAATGTACCACGTTTTCTCTATCCATTCTTTGGTTGAGGAACATCTAGGTTGTTTCCAGGTTCTGGCTATTACAAATAAAGTTGCTATGAAGATAATTGAGCAATTGTCCTTGTGATATGATTGAGTATCCTTTGGGTATATGCCCAAGGGCGGTATAGCTGGATTTTGAGATAGATTGATTCCCAATTTTCTGAGAAACCACCATGTTGATTTCCAAAGTGGCTGTACAAGTCTGCACTCCCACCAGCAGTGGAGGAGTGTTCCCCTTGCTCCACATCCTCTCCAGCATAAGCTGTCATTTGTGTTTTTGATCTTAGCCATTCTCACAGGTGTAAGATAGAATGTCAGAGTCCTTTTGATTTGCATTTCACTGATGGCTAAGGATATTGAACACTTTTTTAAGTGTTTCTCTGACATTTGAGAGTCGTCTGTTGAGAATCCTCTGTTTAGGTCTGTACCCCATTTTAAAATGGATTGTTTGGTATTTTTATGTCTAGTTTCTTGAGATCTTCATATATTTTGGAGATCAGCCCTCTGTCAGATGTGGGGTTGGTGAAGATCTTTTCCCATTCTGTAGGCTGCCATTTTGTCCTGTTGACAGTGTCCTTTGCCTTACAAAAACTTTTTCGTTTCATGAGTTCCCATTTATTAGTTGTTGATCTTAGGGTCTGTACCACTGGTGTTTTTTTCAGGAAGTAGTCCCCTGTGCCAATGCATTCAAGGCTATTCCCCCATTTTCTCTTCTATCAGGTTCAGTGTAACTAGATTTACATTGAGGTTTTGATCTGCTTGGTTTTGTGCAGGGTGATAGGTATGGATCTATTTTCTACATGCCAACATCCAGTTATGCCAGCACCATTTGTTGAAGATGCTTTCTTTTCTCCATTGTATAATTTTGGGGACTCACGCAGTCTGTGATGCTGCCTCGGGCCTTGATGTCCTTGGGCTTTACTGCCCAAGGCGCCCCACTGATGTGACTGACATGTGTAACCACCTGAGGCCATGTCGAGGCTCGTGGCCTGTGCAGCAGGTGGGTTTCTTGTATGCAGCATACAGGAGGGATGGATCCTGTTTTCACATCCCTTCTTTCAGCCTGTGTCTTTTTATTGGTGAATTGAGTCCATTGATATTGAGAAATATAAATGACCAATGATTGTTAATTCCTGTTATTTGCTGCTGGTGGTGGTGGTAGTGATGGTGGTGGCAGTGGCAGCGGCAGGTGGCGGCAGCGGCAGTGGTGGTAGTGGATGTTCATGTGTTGAACCATCTCTGCATCTCTGGGATGAAGCCCACTTGATCATGGTAGGATGAGCTTTTTGATGTATTCTGGGATTCGATTTGCCAGGAGTCTACATGGATCTCAGGCTTCACCTGAGGTAGCAGCATGGGCCACAGACACCAATATGGCCTCCGGTGGCACCATGGGCAACAGTGATTTTTCGAGGAGTTCAATCCAGAACGTGAAACTTTTCTCATCTCAGGCCTCCATGGTTGCCCAGAGCCAGGGGGATCCTGCAGTCAGGCAACAGGTTCTGGGACTAAGTCTGTATCTGCCGAAGTGCCAGGCTGTTCTACACCATCCCACCAATCCTGGTGGGCAAAGACAGCAAGTTGATCTGAGCTGTCTTTGATCTCTCACCTGTCCCAGTTCCACCTCCCTCCCTAGGGTACACACCGTGATATATTTGTTCTTTGTGGTGGTACCCACCACCGCCCCAGCCTCCAAGCCTGCTTTCTAACAGTACCCAAGACCGCCTGCTCAGGGACAGCGCTACCCGCAAGGGCCGGGCCCTCTTGCATTGGTCACTAGTTAAGAAAGTGTCCTGCAGACTTCCCTGCTTCCGGCTGATCTTCTGGAGGCATTTTCTCAGTTGAGGTTCTCTCATCTCAAATGACTCTAACACATGACAAGTTGACATAAAACCAGCCAGCGCAAAGCCATGCAGGCCCATCCAGGTTACCGTGTGCGAGCATGCCACCAACGGAGCCTGTGGGACTGTATGAGGGCAGTCAGTTAGCACAAGGACTTGCCTCCACAAACAAGAACCCATCCAAAGCAGGGGCTCCAGCACGGGACTCTCGGGTTGAGGAAAGAGAGCCCCCATTTCATTCAGACCCCTTCAGGGAAGAAGCGAAGTGGTTATCAGTGCCGGAATGTTTTACAGAACTACTCATCTGAGAAAGCTGGGTACTATAAGGGAGGTCTTCTCAAACCCAGGAGACCCACTAGCAGACTGAGGAATCTTCTGCTTCCATTACTGATTTTCTGTTTGAGTTACAGACCCTTCCCCCACTCTGGGCACCTAGGCTTGTAGTTAGTTGTTAATTGATTTTCCACTCTCTGCACAATGGAATGACAGGTTTGATGGGTGCAATTAAAACCACCTGCTGCAGATTACTCGTTTCTTTTGTTATGGTGCAACTGTTTCTGGTTTAGGACTTTTTAATGCATTGTAGAATAGAAAGGGGAGGAAAAGCAGGTCCTCCTTTCTGAGTAACAGATTTTGATTTACTGGATTACTGGGTTTTGTTTGTTTGTTTGTTTGTTTGTTTTTGTTTTGTTTTGTTTTGTTTTGTTTTTTTAAAGACCCTCTTCTGGTCTGGCCACTTTGCTTCCAGACAGCAGGATGCAAAAACTGAATTACAATGATACCACAGATTATTGTCTATATGCTCAATAGCTAAGTCAATGACCAATGAATCAATCAGCCATGCAAAGTTTTGTAGAAAATAATGCAAGTGATGATTTTGTAAATTTGTCCAAAAATAGACTGCCCTATCTCTCAGTGTCCTGTTTTGAAACCATATGTCCCTAAACACAATTTGAATTAGCATGGTGAACTAATCACGAAATAAAATGTACCATTGTCAGCACTTTAAGTGAACATCAGTGGTCTTAAATGCATTCACAGGGCTGTGCGTCCACCAGCACCATCTCTCTGGAACACGGTTCTTCTTTCCATACTGAAAACTCCATACTTACCCAATAATGCTTCCCATCCTCTACCCACCCCCCAGCTCCTGATGAACAGTTCTCTGTGTTCGTTCTCTAGAAGCTGGACTATTCAAGGTATTTGATATAAACAGGACCATCTTCTATCTGTGGTGCAGTTTCACATAGCACAGTGCCTTCAAGGTTAATGCACATTGCTCCTAGACCAGAATTTCCTTCCTTTACAAGGCTGACTAATATCCCACTGTTTGTATACACATTGTGTTTTCCAACTTACCCATCAGTAGACATTTGGATTGTTTCTACTTTAAATGAATATACAAATTTGAGTATCTCATTCTTTTTTTTAATTATGAGTGTGATTACTTGTATCTCATTCTTTTTGGTGTTATGATAAATGGAATTCTTTCCTTAGCTTCTTTTTTGGATTGTTAAAGATAGACAACTTTTTTTAAATGTTAGATTTGTATCCTGCAACTTTGCCAAATGCTTTTAAAAATCATAGAATCTTTACTTCACTTAATTTTCTCTGTGTAACATGCTATCCTGCTCTCTTGGTTCAAAGGACAACATAAAACTATGTATATACAATGATCTTAATTTATTAAATGGCAACATCTGATTTAACATCAGTAAATTCAAACAAAATGGTCAGATGGCATACAACTCTGAACTGTTCTTCTATAAATAATTCTAAAACACAGAGTAGAAAACCTTTGAAATGTTCCTGTCTGTGGCCGTTTGAATGAGAATGGTCCCTATGGGCCCATATATTTCAATGTTTAGTTTGCAGTTTGTAGAACTGTTTGGGAACGATTAGGAGGTGTGGCCTTGTTGGAGGAGGTGTGCCACTGAGGATGGGCTTTGAGGTTTCAAGGCACACTCCGTTCCCAGTTATTCTCTCTCTCTCTCTCTCTCTCTCTCTCTCTCTCTCTCTCTCTCTCTCTCTCTCATCAGATGTCAGCTCTCAGCTACTGCTCTAGCACCGTATCTGCCTGCTGCCATGCTCCCCGCCATGATGGTCATGGACTCTAACCCTCTGGATGATGAGCCCAGATAAAAAGCTTTGTGTTATAAGATGCCTTCATCATGGTGTCTCTTCACAAACACCATCTGTATTATCGTAATCAGAGTTTTTCATCCAGTGTTTGAAACCAGACAATGTAGATGTAACCAACCATCTTATTAAATAAGAAACACAGAACCAATGTAAAAGAGAAAGCCAAGAGGTCAGAGCTCAGAGCTAAAACCTTACCCTTCCTCCTGTGGTGCTCCTACCTCTCCGAAAGAGAGCTACTTTGTAGCTAGAGTTTTCTTGCCTTGCCCACAGTCAGGACAAATCTTTGTCACCCACCAGTCCCACAGCCACTCAGACCCAACCAAGTAAACACAGAGACTTATATTGCTTACAAACTGTATGGTCATGGCAGGCTTCTTGCTAACTGTTCTTATAGCTTAAATTAATCCATTTCCATAAATCTATACCTTGCCACGTGGCTGGTGGCTTACTGGTGTCTTCACATGCTGCTGGTCATGGCGGCAGCTGGCAGTGTCTCCGCCTCAGCCTTCTGCTTCCCAGAACTCTCCTCTCTCCTTGTCCCACCTACTTCCTGCCTGGCCACTGGCCAATCAGTGTTTTATTTATTGACCAATCAGAGCAATTTGACATACAGACCATCCCACAGCACTACTTCCTGTGTGTTTGTCTTGATAAAGTCTTTCTGTTTTGCCTTCTCATTGGTTGCAACCCAAACACGTGACTGCCTCGTCACTGCCTGTAAGTACAGCCCTCCAGGTCTTAAAGGCATGTGTTTCCAATGCTGGCTGTGTCCTTGTACACACAGAGATCCACCTAGCTCTGTCTACCAAGTGCTGGGATTAAAGGCATGCGCTACCACCACCACCACGCTCTTGCTATGGCTCTAATAGCTCTGACCCCCGGGCAACTTTATTTATTAACATACAATTAAAATCACATTTCAGTACAAATAAAATACCACCATAAGACAGAAAATGGTAAAGGATATAAAATTGTCTCTTTGCCAACTAGAAATAGATACTCAAGAGCTTACCCCAGATAATGAACTGTTCTCCAGAGCACTTCCCAGACAGTTTTAGAAGGGCATGTTTGGTTTAAAGTAAAGACACACTTGCTGAATTATTTTACTAATGGTACCATCTTGTAAATTAGACCGAGGAAACCTGAGTGTTGGTTTTTGATTTGAAATTTTTAATGTTTAAATATTATATGCACTCCATAAAGATAGACTTGGCAAATCAAAAAGTAGGTTCCCATTGTCTCAAACAGTAATGGAGATAAAAAATAGCAAACCAGAGTGGACTAAATAAATCTGTAACAACAGGTTACAAAGGCATTATTGTCATGAATAATGATACCCAAGGCCAAGTTTACAAACAAAGCCATTTCTTGCTATTATTTGTTAAAGTAAAGAAAGACCAGCCGTAGCTTTGGATATAGCAACAACATAGTAGTCTCCGGTTTGTAGCACAACCATTCTAGGTAGCAGAGGGGATCAGTAAAACAGATCTTCCACTGCCTCAGCACAAGCCAATAAAGAATAAGAAAATCACCACAGCATCTAGACGATATTATCTTTACATAGCTTCCTTGGGAACACACATATGTAAAGTTCTGCCTCTGAGGTATAAGTAAAAGTAACTTTTATGATTTTAGAAGTATAATATTTAGACTGTTGATAAAGCATTTGCAAAAAATATTTACTAAAGTCTGATGAAACCCACATGCTCCACCACTGTGAGCGCCTCAGGTGCTTCACTGAAGTCTACTGGCCCTTAGGCACTGAACGTCTCATCTCTTGTTCCCACCCCATTCCATCTGAGGCTCCTCGATTTTATAAACGCCCTCATTGCTTCTGTTCCCTGTAGCAAGTGAATAATGCATGCAATAAAACGAGTCTAAAATTGGATGTTAAAAGTCCAGTGCACTTTCTCCTGAGGTTTCTTGGGTAATTTTACCAGGCCTTGTGTTTTCCTTTGACTCAGCAGATATGTCCAGAAGTCACCACCATTTGAAAGTCCTTTTAACTTTATGTGCTTTAAAAGTAATTTCAAACTAAGCTTTGAATTCAATGTTAGTTGAGTTTGATATTTACGCTTTGTTACGGGTGTGTGTGTGTGTGTGTGTGTACACAAGTTGTCTACATCAGCTTTGGATGTATTTGTATTTGAAAAGGAGCATTGCCAACAAACATTGGGAGCAAATTCATTCAACTGCTTGGGGAAAATGCTAGTGGGTGGAATGCCCTGGATTTGTTGAAATTTATTGCCAGTGAGAATACGCACTTGAACACATTTGAATAAGCCAAAGACTCCATGTGCCTGTGAACAGACTGATTTGAGAGGCACAGAATTGTTCCTCCACTTCCTTTCTTACTAAGCAAGTGTGGGGAGAGGGCACATGTGCACTCCGTGGTAGAAAATGCACATTCAGAAAAGCATGATGTCTCCCTCCCCTTCCGTCTCCTCTAACGCATGCTCACCATGGTGTGTGTGTGGTGTGCAGCCTAAATATAAAATAAATGTCTTTCTCCAAGAGGCGCCTTGCTGTGTGTGTGGAGGCTGCCACTCCATTGCAGAGCCAGACCTGGGCTCTGGTCCTTGGGACAATTACAAGAATTAAGTGTTTGGGAGTCACGTTCTCTCCACTCATGTATTTCTGGAGTTGCGCTGACATTTGGCATCTATCAGCCATACTAGGGTCTGGGTGAGTTTTCTTGTTCTGTGTTCTAGAGAATTAACAAGAAGTGTTTGCTCTGGTTCGATTCTGTGCACTTCATTACACTTTAGTGATGTTCTTATCATTCAGAAACTTAGGATACTGATTTCCTTTTCTTTTTTTTATTTCCAAGGTTTGAGCAGGCTTTTATAACCGCTCTCATCAGCAGTGTGGCAAGAGCAAAAGACAATTATTTCTGGATAGCTCTTCAAGACCAAAACAATACAGGAGAATACACTTGGAGGACCGTGGGCCAGAGGGCTGAGCCAGTGCTGTACACACACTGGAACACACATCAACCCAGTGAGTAGTCCCCTGCAACACCGGCTCACCCCACCCCACCCCTGCAAATCTGCTTCCTTGGCCCCAAGTTCCCTCTTCGCTTTGGTCACTTCCTTTAGCTCTCCCTTAATGTTTCGTTAATGCCTCGTGTAACTGAAGTGATCACCACAGGTCTACATGGGGTAACATAGGGTGGCCATTTTAAAGTTCATATTCATCCCGTGATGTTTTTAGAGATGCAGCTATTGCTGGAGACCACACTTGCCTTAGTTATCAGAAAGTTTTGCCTTCCTTATGTCTTTCCCTATAGATCCTCCTCCTGGTCAGGGAATCAAGGATCTTAGCCAGTGTAGAATAATCCAGGTACAAGGAATAAGCTGTCTAACCAGTTCATAGGTGTTGCCACATGGCATCTTTGGGGAATGTAGGCCCATTACTGGAATGCTGTTCTTTTGGGTCTTCATGGATTCCTGAAGTTCTGTTATCAAAACCATCAGCCCTAACACGTGCAGCTCTGGGGCCCAGTGCACAAATCTGTGCCTGGCTGGCCCGTTTCAGAAAGGCTCACGGCTTCAGCCACAAACTAAAGCAGAACCAGTGTAAGAATAAGCTCCGGGTTCTGAGGGGGCTTAGGTTGACAGTCTAGACCGCTCATTCCTTCTCTGCCGCAGCATAAACACCCTTGGAAGCCTCGGTCCCTTTCTGTCTGTGCTGTTCCGTCAATACAAGGGAGGCAGGAAAGGAAATGTGTGAGAAGGCTCAGGCTCTGCTCTCTCAGAAGGTCCCAGGGTCTTTGTAGAAATCCGTCTATACATCTGGATACCAAGCTAAAGAGAGTTTTCACTAAACTGAAGAGGATGACTAGTGAAGTCTGAAACACCTCAAGGCAGGTGTTATACAACATGCCTGTGATCCCAGCACTCAGAGGAAGGCTGAAACAGGAAAATCATGAGTCAGAGGCTAGCCTGGGCTATATGGGAAGCTGGTGGTCAGTGTGGACTACTGTGGTGGTTTGAAAGAAAATGCCCCCCCCTAGAAAGTGGCACTATTAGGAGGTGTGGCTTTGTTGGAGTAGGTGTGGCCTTCTTGGAGGAAGTGTGTCACTGTGTAGGTGGGCTTTGAGGTCTCCTTTGCTCAAGCTATGCCAAGTGAAACAGTTCACTTCCTGTTGCCTGTGGATCAAGATGTAGAACTCTCAGCTCCTTCTCCAGCACCGTGTCTGCCTGCATGCCACCATGTCCCACCATGATGATAATGGACTAAACTTCTGAAACTGTAAGCCACTCAATTAAATATTTTCCTTTTTAAGAGTTGCTGTGGTCATGGTGTCTCCTCACACTAATATAAACCCTAAGTAAGACAACTACATAGAGACTATGTCTTAAAAAGCCACACAAATTTACTTTGGTTTTGTTTTTATAGTGGTGTGTGTGTATGTGTGTGCGCGTGCTCAAGTGTTCCACAGAGCATGTATAGCAGTCAAAGGACAACTTTTGGAAGCTCATGCAGGTCCCAGGTTGTCAGGCTTGGCAGCAGATGCTATTATCTGCTGAGCCATCCTGCCAGCCCATCTTTTCTTTTTCCTTCTATAAAAGTCTAGTCCAAAATTAATTCCTAATTTCAACTCCAGAAAATGATAGCCAAAGTGTCCATGGTTTTTTCAGTAATTCTCACTATGGATAACATGACATTGTGCCATAAGTTTCCCTGATCAGTTCCAGTCTTTGTCTATTACCTTGCAGCAACTAACCATACTGGTTTTTACTCTGGCATTTTCTGTTTGCATGAATCTCTACGAATTACATGGGTGCTCTAAGAAAAGGGAAGTACAGGAAGGAAAATGCGGAGGTCTTCTCCTCACCTCCCATCACCAACGCTTCCACTGATAACTAGTGTCTTCCCCTTGGTTTGTGTGTGTGTTCACAGCCTTTTATTTTGTTTTATGTTTTGAGTATGAGTGTTTCGCCTGCATGTGTGTCTTGGGGGGTCTCTGCAAACACCACAGCTGCCAGTGTCAATCCACAAGAGGCAAGATGGCAGTTCAGTTCATTGTGACCCAGTAGCCAGTGTTGGGTTCCAACTTCAAGAGTCTAACCTTGAGTAGTTATTTTAGGTATATTTAAGCACAGAAATTTTTGAAAAAAAGTTTCCTGGTGATAATTAACTCAATCCCATGTCCACAACAAAGATTAAGACATGATGACATCAAAACTCTTTGTAAAACATAAGTGACATCTTCCAAAAAGATGGGTTCTATGCACTAACTGAGTAAACAGACTCAATATAAGGGTCTGGGGAAGGATCCAGTGTGGCATGACCAGGCAGATAAGGCAAGGTCACCAGGACATTAAACACATCCACTTCCAGACTTCTGGGTGGAAAATAGGTTATATATCTCCCCCTTTGAAGAGACAACCCTGTGTGTTTAATATTCCTGGTTCTGTGAGCACAAGGACCTACATGCTTCCTGCACATGTTGATGCATCACTTGTATGCCTGGTGCCCACAGAAGCCAGAAAAGGGTGTCAGATCCCCTGTTCCTGAATTTACAGATGGCTGTGAGCCAACACATGGGTGCTGGGACTTGAACCCAGGGCCTATGGAACAGCAATCAATCCTCTTAAACATAGAGTCATCTCTCCAATCCCAGTCTTTTATTTTTTTAACTCACAGTCTCTCCTGGAGAACTTTCTATATCGATATTTATAATGCTTTTAACAATTCAATAGATACTAGTTTACAACATATCAATTTTTGAAAGATGTACTCATTCAAGCCACAGCAATAGAAACACACGAGATGAGCATTGTATGAAATACAAAATAAAGTACTCCTGTTTTTTTTCTTTAAGATTTATCTATTTATTATGTATATAGTGTTCTGCTTGCTTGCATGTATGCCTGCGGGGCAGAAGAGGGCACCAGATCTCACTATAGATGGTTGTGAACCACCATGTGGTTGCTGGAAATTGAACTCAGGACCTCTGGAAGAGCAGCCAGTGCTCTTAATCTCTGAGCCATGTTAGCTCCATGGTTTAAGTACCTATACTTTCTGAAGAGTTCCGGTTCCCAACCCAGTGTGTAAGAAGCTCAGAAGTGGCCATGCCATCCTAATAACGATTAAAAGCTGAACACTTCTAATGAGTCTTAGATCCATCAGCAAAGATAGATCAGACTAGAGGGCAAAGGCCGACCCACTAAACCAGAGACTCTCAACCTTTCACAGAGGTCATCTATGACCATCGGAAAACACAGATATTTACATTATGATTCATAATGGTAGCAAAATGATAATTATGAAGTAGCAAAGAAAACAATATTATGGTTGGGGGGGGTCACCACAACATGAGAAACTGTATTAAGGGTTGCAGCATTAGGAAGCTTAAACTAAAGAGACAGACAAGACAACAGAATCTCAACCTCCTGGGACAGAAACTCACAAGCAGAATCCTCCCCAAGGCCCAGGGCTGAGACAGGAAAACTCCAAATACACCTTTGAAATTGCTAGAAGCTGGGTGAGGGTACCCTGAAAGCCTACCCTCCAGAAGGGTCTCGTCACAGAGGGCTCCTCCACTTCTGTGAGCTCTGCTTCCAGGAGCAATGTTAGAGTCTCACAGCAAGTGTTGGGAAAATTTCCTTATGGTTCCAGCGAGAACATTCTGCCCTTGACAAAGCAGAAGAGGCTGTTTGGGGAGGATCACTGGTGTCCAGGGCTAGCCTTCTCCAGCCATTTTGTCCCCATGAGGGGGGGAAAGCCCTCACAGTTGGATACCACCAACCAAAAACATTAAGATCAGGGTCACGGGGTGTGGAGCACACGCCTCCATGACACTTGACCTCACAATATTCACCAACTTCCTTTTACCAAGTGCATCACATCCAGCTGCAGCATAAATACTGTCACAGGCTTAAAGGCAAAGTGTGCTGGCTGAAGAAACCGAACCAGCATCAGAACCAGCGATGTGGCAGGAAGGTTGGAATTATGAAGCAACCTTGAAATTGTAATTAATATCCTGAAGGTTTTAATGGAAGGAGAGATGGGCATTCTGAGGGAAAAGCCAAGAGAGCAAATGCAAGACATGAAGTATTCTAACAGAATTGAAGTACCCTGCACTTGCTGAGGAAGAGAGTCCTACACTCCAGACTATGACATAGAAACTTGAAAAATCTGAGAAACAAAGACAAAGAGCAAAGTAGCCAAGAACTGTGGGATAATTAAAAGATATTTAAATGTGTTCATGGGAAAAGCAAAAGAATGAGGAAGAGAGAAAGGAGCAGGGTGATCCTCCGACAATGAGTGTCTCCAAACCAGAGACTCTAGAAGCTCAGAGAACACCAAGCAAGATAAATGCCCTCCCGCTGAAAAACTACAGCTACACATATCATTTTCCTTTGTTTCTTTCTTTCTTTTATCAAAAATTAGATCTATTTTTCATACATTGTGTCTTGATTATGGTTCCCTTCCCTCTACTTCTCCTGGTTCCTCCCCACCTCCCCTTCCATTCAGATGCACCCCCTTTCTGTCCCTCATTAGAAAACACACAGGCCTCTAAAGGATAAAAATAAATAAGACAAGATAAGACAAATCAAGCACATCAAAATAGGACAAGCCAAGGCAAAGAAGGAAAAGAGCCCAAGCAAAGGTGCAAGAAACACATATAGAACCAGAGACGCATTCATTCTCACACTCAGGAATCCCATAAAAGCATAAAACCAGCAACCAGAATAAGTACACAAAGGACCTGTGGGGGAAAATAAAAGAGAAACAAAAATAATTTTTAAAGAAGACAGAAAAAAAAAAAAAGCCCAACATGACATTATGGGACAAGGAACTTCCAAGATGCCATTGAGTTCATTTGCTGTTGGTCATCTACTGCTGGACATGCAGCCCACCCTTATGAGAAGTTTGTTTCCCCCAGCGATCCTCTCTTGGAAAAAACTAAAGTTTCATTTGCAAGTGGCTATCAGTTGGAGATAGCTTCTGGGTTAGGGATGGGGCATGTGTCCACTTCTCCTTTCAGCTCTAGGACTCCCTCTGGTGTAGACCCGTGCGCCTTGTGCATGCTGAGTCGGCTCTATGAGTTCATATGTATGTTCACGAGGCCTTGTTTCCTTGGTGTCCTCCATCCCCTCTGGCTCTTACACTCTTTCTGCCTCCTCTTCTGTGGGGTCAGTCCCTGAACACTGAGGGGAGGAATTTGATGAAGGTGTCCCATGTAGGGCTGAGTGTTCCAAGGTCTCTCACTCCCTGCATAATGTCTGGCTGTGGGTCTCTGTATTTGTTCCCATTTGCTGTAGGAGGAAGCCTCTCCTGATGATGGCTGAACAAGGTGCTGATATATGAGTATAGCATAGGATTTTATTGCTACGTTCCTTTAGTTGAACAGTAGTATTTGGTTTTACCCTAGGTCCCTGAGCTATCTAGTCTCATGTTCTTGGTCACAGTGTTGAATATGATTTCTATTTCATTGGGTGGGCTTGAAGTCAAATCAGATGTTGGTTGGTGACTCCCACAAGCTTTGGGCCACCATTGCACTAATATATATTGCATGCAGGACACTATTGTATTTCAAAGGGCTTGTAGATGGGTTGGTATTTCTCCTTCTCTTTTGGTAGTGTGCAGAGTACCTTCCAGTACCAAAACCACTAACTTGCAGCAGTGAAAGCTCTCTGTAGGCACCAGCTTGACCTCTCCATGTTCAGTGAGTTGTGTGAGAATTGTCTCCAGCAATGGGGACTTGCTGTCAGTTTGTGGAGGGCAACCTATAGTCTTAGGAACAGCCTGGGTTGTTTGGGAATAACCATAGGGACCTTTTGGTCAACAACTCAATTAGATATAACAGATTCCCAGTACTGGAAAGTTCATTTGATGACAAGAATGTCCAAATGGGGCTCTGTCTCCCCCATTATTTGGAGATGTCATATAGATTGTCATATGTATACAAATCTTCTACTGTATTGGGCTTTCATACTACTCTTCAAATGGCCCTTTATTTTAGCTGTCTTTCCCTGTATTCCCTCCCTCCTCCTCCTCCTCTCCCCTCTCCCTCTCTGCTTGATCAATCTATTCCAGCCCTATCCCCACTCCCCCGCCCCTGACTTCTATTCATAGCTATCTGTTCTATTTTCCTTTCCTAGGGAAATATATCTGTTCCCTGCCCCCTTACTCTATTCCTAACCTCTGTAGTTCTATGGATTGTAGCTTGGTTATCATTGATTTGATTGACTTAACAGCTAATATCCACATATAAGCAAATACATATGGTATTTATCTTTCTGGGTCTCAGGATGATTTTTTTATGTTCCATCCATTTACTTACAAATTTCATGATATCATTTTTAACAGCTGAGTAATATTCCATTATGTAAATATATATTTTCTTTATCCATTCTTCTGTTGAGGGATGTCTAGGTTGTTTCCACTTTCTGGGTATTATGAATAGAGCAGCAATGAACATTGTTGGGCAAGTGTTTCTGTGATAGAATGAAGAGTCCCTTGAGTCATATACCTGGATCTTGAGGTAGATGGATTCCCATCTTTCTGAGGAACCACTACACTGATTTCCATAGCATTTGTACAAGCTTGCACTCCCACCAGCAATGAATGAGTGTTCCCCTTACTCCACATCCTTCCCAGCATAAGCTGTCATTTGTTTCATTGATCTTGGCCATTCTGACAGGTATAAGATGAAATCTCAAAGTAGTTTTGATTTCATTTCCCAGATGACTAAGGATTTACACATATCATTTTCAAACTTCAGACAAATAAAAGACAAAGGAGCCAGAGTGTGAAAGCCCCTTCCATGCACTGGAGCAAAGATAAGAATTACTTCTGACTTCTCAGGAACCATGCAGGCAAAACGAGAGTCTGTGAAATATCAGTGATGAAGGTGGGAGGGAGACCCCTAAGCGTTCTATTCTCTGTGAAATTATCCCCTAAAACTGAAGGAGAACTATTTTTATAAGACAAAAATTGAAGGACATTTTGCCAGTTGGCCTTGCCTGGCAAGAAAAATGATGGAGAAATGCAGACCTGCATTTTCTCCTGTATAAATGAAGTGCCTAACGGGGATGGGAGGGACTCTGGGTGATGGCCATGTGTCACTATGGGCTCATTAGTTGTGACAAATGTGCCCTCTATAGTGAGGGAGAGTTTGCAGGTAGCAGGGAAGGGGTTGTATGAGAACATTCTCCATCCCATTTAACTCTCTGCAGACCTAAAACTACTATTCTAAAAGTTTAGTCATTTTTTAAATTCTGCTTTTTAAAGATGCATGTAAAGTGACATTACAACTAACATTGCGTGCATGCGGTGCGTGTGTGTGTGTGTGTGTGTGTGTGTGTGTGTGTGTGTGTGTAAGCATCAGTTTAAGAAATCTGTATGGAGACTGCTGACTCTCCACAGCTCAGAGACAGGAAGCACCGTGGCCTGTGCATGCGGCGGGACAGTCTCCTTGTTCTGAGCTCTGAACGCCACTGTATGACAGAGAACGGCGCAGCTTTGTGTCACTGTGCTGTTAAGAGGGAACCACTCAGGATCGTGTCTGCAGCCTGTGGAATTCGGTTAGGAGTGTCTATACCTGTCAAAATAAATGAATACATTTTGAGCAGACAGAATTTTTGGTTTTCCATGTTAACTTCCTCAGGGCACATTTAGATGTCTGAAATCTGGAAATGAAGTGGAGCATCCTGTCATTCATAAGTTTCTGCGGTAATTTATTTGAGTGGCATTACTCTCTCTCTCTTTTCCCTGAAGCAAAAATAATGCCATGATGCTCAGCGTGGCTGTGCATGCTGAC
Organism: Peromyscus leucopus; assembly: GCF_004664715.2. Classification (NCBI taxonomy): domain Eukaryota; kingdom Metazoa; phylum Chordata; class Mammalia; order Rodentia; family Cricetidae; genus Peromyscus; species Peromyscus leucopus. Next base: position 37,518,191 of record NC_051066.1, on the reverse strand, counting down.
TGACATTGAGTAAATTGTCTCTGAATAAGATGAAAATGTAAATCGTTTCTGGAAAAAAATAGCAATATAAAAGCCCCTGTGTTTCTCTCTGCCTTTTAAATTGCAGCTTGTAGAAACACCACTGTAAATCACCTCTCCTCTCCTGCCTGTCACCAAAGCATCCATTAGCTCAGACCCCATGTCAGACTCTTAATCCAGCATAAACTGACTATCTAAATTGACCACTGAACAGGAAGCCCAAAGCTTTTTATAAACTCAGCTCAAGGCTGTCCTTAAGGTATGCCTACAAGATGGGCAACCCATGGTGAAATTATGGGTCAGCCATTTTCTTCAACTTTGTCTTATGTTCATCTAACATTATAATGAAGCACCAAGCAATCACTGAATCATGGTAAGTGTTGTCTCAACTCTAAGCTCAGGCCCATCTGAGTCTTTTCTCAAAACAGATCTCAGACATCAAATTGCTTCATCCACATATATTGCAGTGTTACCACTAAAATATAAGGTCTTCTCTGTCAAAAATATACTATGATGATCACATTTGAAACCATAATTCTTTAAAGATTTATTTATTTTTATGTATATGGGTGCTCTATCTGCATGTACAATTTTATGCCAGAAGGGGGCATCAGATCCCACTATAGACAGTTGTGAGCCACCATGTGGTTGTTGGGGATTGAACTCAGGACCTCTGGAAGAGCATCCAGTACTCTTAACCACTGAGCCATATCTCCAACCCTGAAACCATAATTCTCTAATTATAAAGTCATAACTCTTTCAGTTAATGCCCAAATATCTAAATTATACACACACACACACACACACACACACACACACACACACATATATATATTGTAACCACTATTTAGTATATTTTAAGGTTTGTTTGACTCAGGATCCAAATAACATTTGCATATTATAATTGGTTAATAAAGTTTCCTATGCTTTATTTTAATATCTAGATTCTCTATCCATCCCTTTTTTCTTTTAAAGTGTATTTACTAATTTAAGTGAGTTATTCATTTTATAAATTTTTCTAAAGTCTATACTTCATTGTTTGTTAAAGACCTAATAAAAATTGAGGTTTATTTTACTTTAGAAAAACTATGTTTTAGGTAGTTATTTGTTCTGTATAGAGTAACATTGTTGTGATAGGGAGTGTTTGATGATCAATGTGTAGATTCATTGATCCAGTAGAGATGGGTTTTGTTGTTGTTTGTTTGGTTTAGGGATTAAACTTGGGGTCTTCTGTTGATAGGCAAGTCATCTACTACCAAACTACACCCCTGGTCTTAGTGTATAGCTGTGATATTTCTATAAGAAAGTAACTCTCTGCAATCAATGTTTTGTTTGCTTTGTGGTACAGATTTTATAAGAAAGTCTCAGAACAGATGCTTGGTCATTCTTCTTCCTAGTTTCCAAAAGAATTATTTCCTCATTAGTGTCCTTCAAGAGTGAGCAATTAGAGGTTCGGGCTCCTCCAGCATCACAATGAAGGGAGGACTGTAAGCATTGATATACCTCCATCCATTGCAACTGTCCTTAATGCTTAAGTCCCATCTGCTTGATGGCAATGTCTTCAAGGATACTGGTACTCCTGAGTACTGGTCATGTGAAACTTCAGTCTTCCATAGGGTCCTTGTTGCCACTGTGACAAGATGTAAATTTCTGTGCCACTTTATCAAGAAGCCCCGGGTTTTCTTTAATAGGGAATAATGTCATTTTCACATTAATCTGGCCATAAGGGGGCTTGTGGGTTTGTTCCTGCTTCTAGGCTATTCCCCTGGACATGTCTAGAAAACGTGGTGTGTGTGTGTGTGTGTGTGTGTGTGTGTGTGTGTGTGTGTGTGTTTGCTTGCACTGCATGGATGAAGATGAGATGCTTTCAGTTTCAATTCAGGACTGCAGAGTTTTTGCTTAATTTCTCTTTTATCTGCATTTTTATGCCAAAATTCTCTGTTCCCTCAACACTAGGAAATTCTGACATTTTCCTCTTTTAAAACAACAAAAGGTCTCCCTAGCCTTACTTAGTATTTTGAGAGAAGTAGAGCATTCCATAAAACAGGAAACATGGTTTTGAACCACACTAGCCATTGCTACTGATTAAAGGGAGAAACAATAATGCATAGAAACAGAATGTCCTTGTATTTAGAGTGCAGATTCCAGTGAGTGGAGACAGCTCTATACTGGTGAACAGGAGTCACCTCCTGTTAAGATGGCACAAATATTTTCTAGGATAAGTGTGTGCTTCAGATGTGTCCCAACAGATTAAAAACCACCTGAAATCACTATTTCACAGCAGTCCATAATTTCAACTCTGCATCAGGACCATTCCTAGATCTGTCACATGGGACCATCCAGGGTACCTAGGCCCCAGTTCTTCCGAATCAGATGTAATCTGCCAGTTCAGGGCAACTGTGCCCCAACAAAGCAGGTCAGATTTGTCTGCCTAAAAGTGCCCTTTACAAAGTGAAGGCCAGGAAGCCTGTCACATCAATCAACAAACAATAATCAGGAGAGCCAAGCTTGAGGCGCCTCTGGATTCTGAAATGAAACCCCACATCCTGAGGATGCGCTCGTGAGGATGTTCTCAGCCTTGTTTCTGAGAACAGTTTCAGATCTCTTTATACTCAAGCAAAGTAACCTGTGACAGGAATTCTTTAAGGGAATCCTGTGGCTACATAAGGAGAGAAGCATGCTGGGGGCTGGGGCCAGGGGCAGCTCAGTGCAAGAGGAGGCTTGTTCTCATTAACCTTTCTAAAACACCGACCAAAAGCAACTTAGGAGGAAAGAGTTTATTCGACTTGCATATCCCGATCACCACAGTCCATCATCAGGGAACTGGAGACAGGAACCTGGAGGCAGGAACTGAAGCAGAGACAGGGCGGAACACTGCTTACTGGCTTGTTCCCTCCGGCTTGCTCAGCTTCCTTTCTTTTACAGCTCAGCCTACCTGTTCAATGATGTCACTACCCACAGTAGGCTGGGCCTTCCTGTGCTAATTAGCAATCAAGAAAATGCCCCACAGATATGACCATGGGCCAATCCAATGGAGGCAAATCCTCAACTGAGGCTCCCTCCTCGCAGTTCATGTCAAGTTGACATGAACCAGGCAATAGCACAGGGGCCATGACCTTGAGAGAACTCTTTCCTCTGGCATCTGTGTACTGAATACATCCCCAGGCCTCAGTACCAGCTCACAATTAGACTCTGATAAGACTGGTTTCCAGGCCAGGATCAAGCCCTCACTAACGCTCTGGCCTATGGTGATCACTGTCATCTTTGAGCCTCAGTTTTTCCATCTGAAGATGCTACCACAATCTCTGCCTCTGAGAGTGTTTGGAGATAAAGAGCAGAAAGACCACAGAAAGTAGCCAACACAATGCTGAGCAGATTGGGGTCGTCCACAAAACTCACCTTCCCTGCCCTGGGAGCTTTACCCCGTGGAAGAAGAAACCAGGGACAGGGAGGTTGAGGCAGGTAGAGACTCAAGAAGCGAGAGAGTTGTGGAAAGGAATTGGAAGTGACTGGACAGAACAAGTCAAATAACTGTCTAGCAACGCCAAGGCCCAGCATAATCCTGCCCTGCCCTGACACGACAAATTGGCTTGAGTAGTTGGTTTTATATTTAAGGATTTGACCAGAGAGGTCACAGTTGATAGCTTTCACAGCTCGATTCACTTCCTGTGATTAGCTGTGACACGTGGAAAAGTCTAGACTCGTGAGTTAGAAATTCTTAATTGCAGAAAGTTTTTCTGCTGATGTTTAAGGGAGATGGTGAAGGGGAGCAAGGAGAAAGGTGGGTCAAGAGAGTGCGTTGACATGTGAGATTTGAAGTTCACCAGTGAGGAGAAGGAAGGGAGTCATCCAATGGAAGAGCAGTTTCTTTGGGAGAAACCTGCCTCTGCTCTTCTAACCTTCCTTTATTATTTGACTTGGCAAGCTTTCCCATGAACTGACTTACAAATTCCCCTCATATCTCCCTTAGCCCAGCCTCCCTTTATTACACCATTTTACTGCTTCTCTGGGAGCGAGACTCTAAAATTTGGGTCAAAGGAGACATTAAGTTAACCACTTTAGAATACCAATAGCACTCCTGCAGCGCTCTTCATCCTCATCGTGGGCCACAAACATCTCCTTCCCCACTAATGAAGATGACTTGACTATCCACAGCATCTAAAAACCACAGCTAGTTAATCATTGTCTAATGTGGGGAGTGAGACAAAATGCAAGGCCAACAAAAAAAAAAAGTATTGCTGCAGACTTGCTGATTCAACCCTTTTAAAAATTCTGGAACACACAGCAGAACTTGTCACACACACACACACACACACACACACACACACACACACACACATACACACACACACACAGTTCCCAGTTTTGTAATGAAAATGCCCATAAGAATAGGATGGTTTTAGCTTTCTGTTTCACAGAGTCCTTTTTCGGAATTATTTCATTTGATCTCCATGAAGACCCATGAGAAGGAAAGGAATTATCTACTTTCACTAAAACTTATCGTGGTTAATTAATCAACTCCAATGTTAAGTTATTAAATATTTGTGCTGAGACTAGAATCCCAGCCTCAAGGCTCCAAATTAGAGGTTCTGTCTAGAAGACTTCTCACCTGTGCTCTGTGGGGAAGGAAAGTCCCACCAGGGTGCCTTCAAGGGATAGTTGAGGAATCAGCAACGTGCATGTTTCCCGTCAATTAGAACAGCTCCATGCTGTGGGATGGTCTTTCCGTATGCTGTGAATATGTGTTGCTACCATTGGTTCATAAATAAGCTGCTTTGACCTATGACAAGACAGCTTAGAGGCAGGTAGGAAATCCAAGCAGAGAGACAGAGAGGAGAAAGGCGTGGTCGGAGGAGGCTGAGATCCACTGGGGAAACAAGATGTAATACAACATAGGTAAAGCCACGAGACATGTGGCAATACATAGATTAATAGAAATGGATTAATTTAAGATGTAAGAGGTAGCTAGTAAGAAGCCTGAGCCATAGGCCAAACAGTTTGTAATTAATATATAAGCCTCTGAATATTTTATAAGCGGCCACAGGACTGCAGGTGGGAGAGATTTATCCAGACTGTGGGGCCCAGGCGGGACGGAGAAACTTCCCCCTACAGCCCCACAGTGTAGTGTAATGTCTGGGCCTTCCGTGGGGTTTCCACAGCTCAGTCTCACTTCAGAAAACACGCACTTATCCTCTATTGCTCATGATCCAGGTAGGTTGTGGGCCTCATCCCAAAGTTATATGCACTGGACCTACAAAACTTTGTTCATGGACCAAGGCAGTCATGTGAGCTCTGTTGCTTGCCTCTCCCCTCCCCCATCCCAGCTCCATCATTAGTACAAAGTCCTTGTCTGGGCCACCATAGGCATGTGCTGGCCTTGGTATGAACCGACACTCTTTTTTGTTCAATGTAAGCCACACTCAGTGTATTTTCTACTTTACACCTATTTGTTTTCACCTTTATGCATAGGCTTGTTTATACACAGAAGCATAATTCTACCTATACACTAACATAAGTGTGCCCATTTCTTCTAAGGAAAATTAAACCAGATAGATACCTCATACCAAATGACTACATAGTTTTAAAATGCTTTTAGGTCCAAACTTGTCACACATCTCCAGGTCCACCCTCCAGGGTCACTTGATTTTCATAAGCCCGCCTTGAGAACCCTTTCCAGCCTTTAAATTTCAGCTCAAATGCCACCTCCCATGAACTCTGCTGACAGATCTCTTTGGACGGGCTCTGTAGCTCCTTCTGAAGTCTGCCCCAGAACATACCTTTCCCTATTCCTCGGCATGTTATAGATGCATAATTTTGTGTAGCTATTGAGTGTCAGTTTAGTTCACTGAATGATCAGTCCAGACTCAAAGGGAAAAGAACCAATGGCATTCTCATTCAATTTTTAAAACAAAATTGTTTTCAGCTAATCAGCTAATATTTGCTGAAATATGAAATGCTTTTTTTTTTTTTTTTTTTGGCTTTTCGAAACAGGGTTTCTGTGTAGCCCTGGCTGTCCTGGAACTCTCTCTGTAGATCAGGTTGGCTTCAAACTCACAGAGATTCACCTGCCTCTGCCTCTGCCTCTGCCTCTGCCTCTGCCTCTGCCTCTGCCTCTGCCTCTGCCTCCCAAGTGCTGGGATTAAAGTTGTACACTACCACCACCTGGCTGAAATGCAAATTTTCAATGGTCTTATAAAATTGTATAAACTTTGCACAAACTTAGGAAACTTGATTCTGTCTATACATTGTTTCTATGGGCCAGGCATGGTGGTCCACACCTGTAATCTCGCCTTCTTGAGATAGAGAGAGGGAGATTGCAAATATAACGACTAGACTAATTAACAGGACCCCATCTCCAAAATCTTCATTGGAAATATGAACACTTATTTCTATGGAAAAGTATATTTCATGTTCAACACACATAGAAGAGCATGCGAATGTTAATAACTGAGGAGGTTTCACCTCTAACATTTTACACAGTATCTACTATGAAATTGGTGAGCTTTGTACCTCATTTAGAAACCATCTCCCTCATTTCCCTGATATCAGCTCTGGTCCTGCCTCCAACCCCCTGAGATTTATCCCATTTCAAGAGTTTATCTCCTTTTCTCCATTCTCCATGGTTTGTAGCTTAGAGTTTGGATCTTTGTTATGTTTCTTGTCTGTCTTGAATCCATTATTCATGTGACCGGGTTGCCACCGTGCATCTCGCTCTCCGGGGATGAGCACCGCGCACCTCGCATTGTGATGTTGGCAGTGTGGTTTCAAAGCATGTCACCCAGCAGTGGGGCATTCTTCAGCTCCCCCTCAGGACAGCCCCTCATTTCCCATCACCCACCATCTGAGCTCAAAGCAGACAATGTCCAAATTTCAGGCTTCACAGCTTCTTTTCTCTCCTGATTCTGTTTTCCGTTCTTCTCTCCCGAGATGAAGAGAAAGGAGATAATCGTGCCAATAAAGCATCCTTTTTCATCTCCATTGTTCTTCTCGGGTGCTTCATTATGACGTGTCAATTATTCAACACTCCAGAGAGCTGCCTTTGGAGCACGAAATGTTACAGTCATATTATATGAAAATGCTTCTTTTCTGCTCTCAGGCCACAGTGGAGGCTGTGTTGTTATGCGAGGAGGAAGTCCACCGGGTCGCTGGGAAGTGAAGGACTGCAGCAACTTTAAGGCAATGTCCCTGTGCAAGATGCCAGTCAAAACCTGGGAGACAACAGAGTTTGAAGGAAGGTGGCCCTTTCACGCTTGCTATTTGGATTGGGAATCAAAGTCTGGTCTGGCTAATTGCTTCAAGGTGATGTCAAGGCTATCTGCATATTCATTTGGTCCATGTATCCCTCTTTCTCTATTCTCAGACTTCCTTCCTTAGTGCCTGGTATATAGCACATGTACAGTCACTATCTCTCCTTATGTTTACATTCCAAATAATTCTAAATACTAAAAAGAGATGGCAGCTATCCCCAGCATCACTGAAGGCAGAAAGACCGCACATCAGTATTAAACCCAAGGAAAAGGGCCCTGTGCACTGGCTATCAGCCCTGGAAAAGGACTCTAAATGCCTGGCCAGTTCCTAGAACTGGTGGGAGGTTTTGTAAGATCTCACTTGCCAGAGTCCAAGTCCAATATGGCAGGATGCTCCCACAAGTCAGGCAAAACAACTTTAGTGTTCACAGACCGGCTGCAAGAAACCGGAGAGTCCTAGGATCCTAGAGAGCCTGTCCCTCAAGGCTCGGGAAAGCAACTCAGGGTGGCAGACGGACTCTCTTGCGACTGAAGCCCAGGGATTAGGGACGCACTCTGGGCTTTATGCCTCACAAGCCACTTAGGTCCACTGTGATGAAACACCACTTGACCCCCTCCCCTGGGAGAGACAAGGACAGTTCCTCCTTTCCTCCGGGTGTTGCATTCTCCATACATTCTGGACTAGAACTGCAATCAAGAAAGAGCAAAGCAAGGCCAGCCATGGTCATGTATGGAATTGTCTTCCTATAATAAGTACAAAGGCACCAGTCAATGCTGTCTATATTGCCAAGCATACACCAAATAAAGGAAGCCAACACTCAGTGGGTATTAGAAATGTGCCGTTCTATATCGTTTGTAAGTCCATGCATCAAGGAATTATTATGAAATGATTCTCATACTAAGGACAGACTTTAAAGCCTGCTTGCTAATCACCTCAAACAAGGTAATACAGATAGCATGTGTGTGTGTGTGTGTGTGTGTGTGTGTGTGTGTGTGTGTGTGTATGTAAATGCTTAGAGCAAGAAGGGTTTGGAATTAAGGTGTTGAAATATTTACATATATGTAATGAGATATCTTGGGGTTTCTACTTAAGTCTAAATATAAAATTCATTTGTTTCGAATACATTATGTACACATAGCCTGAAGGTCATTTTATGCCATGTTTGGAACATGAATTGGTCTACTTACTTACAACAGTGAGAATATCACTCACAAAAGTTTCAGATTTTAGAGTAGTCCATAATTTCAATTTCCAGATTAAGAATGCTCAACCTATATATGAGATGTACATATGATATACGTGTGAAATCCTTGAAGAAATGTCTGTTTGCAGATAGGCTTTAGATCCTAGATTTAAACCAATTCTTACAATTTTATTAGAAATACCCACTTTTTAAAAATTAGTCTTACATTTGGTAGTTTTCTCTTGGTTCATTCTTCAGGTAGCAATTCTCCAAATCCATGGGAAAAGTTCTTCCTCATCACCTGGACACACGCAGGATGAAGACAGATAGTATTCCCCAGACACTGTGGTGCAGATGTAGCAGGAAACACAAGTGAATTCACTCCATTTAAATGTACACAAGAAATGCCTACATAAAATTCATAACAAAAGGCCCAGACATGATCTCATGGAGCAAGAAGTTAAACTTCAGAAATGAGTAAACTGAGGCTGGTGTGATGAAGTGATTCACCCAAGATCACAATTATTTATTGACAGACTTGGAATAAATCCCTGGTCTTGGGACTCCCAGCACAGTGTTGTTTTACTATCCATCATCCTGATGTGTCAACAAATGCACGGTGTGCTTGATGTGCATGGTGGTGGGATTTATGAATTTAGAGTGATTCGGGGAGAGGTTCCCCAAGGAAGCAAGTTTTGACATATAATTTAAAAGATGGAGAGGCTGTGCTGTGGTCCACAGGACTTGGAAAGGCATTCATTCTGGTCTCAGCAAATCAGAGCCTGGTGAAAGCTGGCCGTAGAGTGTACCTGCAGCATCAGAGGGTAAAGCTTAGTGGCCTTAGTTACAAACAGCAAGAGTGCAGAGGCCCAGGATTGGGAACACTGGGTCTTCAGCTGCCTCCTGCCTGATCTTAAGACAAAAGCAGATGCTCCATCCAAGTAACTGCTTCCTGTTACCACAATAGCCAAGGAATAGCAGAGAATTTAGATATACACCATGGAGCTGCAAACTCAGCAGAGACCCAAAGACCCTAGAAATATACCTGCTGTAAGCCTTCAGCCTTGTGGATCCAACAACTCAATTGTCATTCCATGAATTCTGACTTGTCCATAGGCAGGCTGCCATGATGGAAATGGATGGATTCTGGAGGCAAGGAGTCCTGGGTCTAAGGCAGGTTTATAGGTGTGTGACCTGGTGCTGTTAATGTCTCTTGACCTGATTTTCCTCATATATTGACAGACATTTATTAAGAGAAAACTCTACATCTGTCGAAAGAGGGTTAGTGAAAAGGAAGCCAAGGAGGGTAAAAGGTGCCAACAGTTTTATAAGGACTGGGCGTGTTCTAGTTTGATATGTCTGACCTCTTCAGATCAGAACTTCACTGAAGAAGAATACAGGGACGGAAGTCTGGCTCAGTAGAAAGAGTGTGTGCTCAGTACGCAAAAAGTCTCTCACTTCTTGTCCTCCACCGCCCCCACCCCAAAAAAGAAGAGAGAGAACAAACAACACTAAGCAGAACTCAGCAGCCTCGCTCCAACTGTGTTGCTCCCCAGGTGTTTCACAGCGAAAAGGTCCTGATGAAAAGATCATGGAGAGAAGCTGAAGCCTTCTGCGAGGAGTTCGGAGCTCACCTTGCAAGCTTTGCCCACATAGAGGAAGAAAATTTTGTGAATGAGCTTCTGCATTCAAAATTTAACTGGTAAATATGTACTAATTCTGAGAAAATTATAGTCAAAAATTGTCTGCTAGTAGTGACTTCTTAGGGATGAATATCCCAAGTGGTTGTTTACAACTTAAATATTTGTTTCACGTCTAAAAAAATAGCTAGTCACTGCTTATGAAAGAAAACTATATTCTCATATAATTTTGTGTTTATATTGCACCAAGTTCACATTGCATATTGGATATTCAAACTCTTTCTGTGTGCCTTCAGTCAGATTTTGAGAGCTTGCTGTCAGCAGTATCGAGGTTGGTGGATTTCAAAGTGTTGTCTGAAGACTCTCAAGGTCTTGGGGTAAATGGGACCATTTGGGCACAGCTTCAGTTCCTCGCCTGCGACCTCCCCAGAAAACACAGTCCCATTTCCCTGACAAGGATTTCCTATGATGAGAGTCCAGTTAAAATTTGTTGGGGAGGGAAGTCCCAACAGTTTAAAACAAAATCCAATCCAGACCTCTAATTGTATGTTTGAAGAAATCTATGTTCACTTATCGGTGTGCACCAATTGTTAGAATGCCATGCTCACGACGTTATAAACGCTTGATGTTGGTTGGTTGGTTGGTTGGTTGGTTGGTTGGTTGGTTGGTTGGTTGGTAAGTTGGTTTATTGGTTTGTTTGTGGGAATTTTTCTTCTAGTGGACAAACCCAGGGCCTTGTGTACTCCACCACTGAGCTAAATTCCCAACCCTATCAACTAAATTTAAATAGGAAGGAACCTAAAGGCTTCATAGGACACTCTCATAAGTGAATATGTAATAACCATCAAATTATTCAGCTTTAGCGTTTACAAAAATGACCTTCCAAGTAAGATCAAATATGAGTCTTAGAGTAATTTCATAGGAAAGGATTTAGTAGAGGGGGTATTGTTATTGTTCTTTGAGAGGGGGTAGGGGATACAGCATCAGAGGGATCAAATAAAACTGAAAAACAATGTACAATATTAGAAATATGGTATATAATTAGTATTGTGAAGACTTCTAGCAGAAAACCCTTTCTCCGTAAAATGTTTTTTCCCCTCTTGAATAAACTTAACAGTCCATGGAATTGCTAGTCCCTCCAGGAACCACTGACTGAACCCTTGGTTCCAGACAGAGCCTAGATACTGGGTCTTTTGAGATACAGAGTCCTCTATGGCACCTCAGACTTGGTCAGGCTGGTGTCAAAGAAGCCTCCCCATTGGTTGGATTGCTTGCCAGCTGCGGAGGACAGCTTCCAAAGTCCTATGTTCTATTGCACTTTGATATGTTAACCCCTTGCAAGACATGCCCCCACATCAGGTAACAAACGATTTTCCTTTAAGATCAAATGTACTGACATTCTTTCTGTTCTCATAAGTGTCCACACTTCAAGTTCCTAGTAGAATTTTGTGCATCTTCCAAATTATTGATCTTTAGCATCTAAGCACCGAAGTTGTATAATGTGTGCTTTATTTTTGCCCACACTGCTAAGGGAATTCAGCTGTGTCAAATGTGTGTTGTTTAAAAATCACACAATTGAGGAAATTAGTGGAGAGGACATAAATATCAATTTGTCTTCCATGAGCCAGTAGAGCAGGAAAAACAAAGAATGCTGAAATCAGTGAGGAAAGAGATGGAATGTTCCCAGTGCAGGGAGAGTGAAGTTGGTTTCTAGCCTGTGCGCTGGAGATGCCTGACCTTCTAGAGGTCACCCTCACCTTCTTAGAAGTATGGCATCACCCAGACACCAGTGACCTCAGATGCTCTGGCCTGCACTTGACTTTGGTCTCTGTTTTTCACATGTAAGAAGCGACCCTGCAGAATGGTCATGCTTTTCTGTGCTAAGTAGGGGAAAGCATCTGTCACAACTTCTGAGTCTCTTAAATCTTTAATTCTTCAAAATTATTCTCAGAAAATTATCCTAGTGAGATGGCTCATTGTACAATTAGGCTTTATTGCTTGATTTATTGAGTACTCTGCAATTTGACATATTTGTGCTCTGCCTAATAGAAGGGACGGAGATTCTCTGTGAAGCTTCTTGCCAAGTCTAAACCAGTGGTGACTGTTCAAGTTAATCTACCATGGCCCGGGCTGATTGGCCACAGAGTTATTTATGTTGGAAACTGGGGGGGTAAAAAAAAATCCCTAAACCTTCTGTGCACCCTTTGTTACATGGGGAATAATAGTGATCAACTTTTAGAAAATACACAAATAGTTGATAAAGGAGCAACAAATCAAACCACAGTAAAACAGCACATAAGAAGAGTAAAGCAGTAAATTGTACAGCAGTTAAAGTCATCCAGAGATGCTCTGCTCTAGGATGTCCTAGCAGCTCCTTTCGGTGTGCTCATGACCTGATTGAAAGGCATTTCCATTCTTATGAAAAGCTCCTCTTCTCAGTATAGGCTGATTCTTCTCCCTGTCTTAGTTAGGGTTTCTATTGTGCTGAAGAGACACCATGACCACCACAACTCTTATAAAGGAAATCATTTCATTGGAGCTGGCTTACAGTTCAGAGGTTAGTCCACTGTCATCATGATGGGAAGCATGGTGGCATGCAGGCAGACATGGTTCTGGAGAATTAGCTGAGAGTTCTACATCTGCATCAGCAAGCAGCAGGAAGAGAGTGAGACACTGGGCCTGGCTTGAGCTTCCAAAACCTCAAAGTCCACCCCCAGTGACATAGTTCCTCCATCAAAGCCACACCTCCTAGCAGTGACATTCCCTACGGGCCTGTGGGGGCCATTTTCATTCAAACCAACACACTCTTCATTGTGCATGAGCCCAGAGCAAGCCACAGGAGTATGTGAGTCTCAATGTCTCCTCTCATTTCAGAGCACAGGGTTTTGCATATAAAACAATGTTTGATCCATTGATGTCAACTTGCCGCATCCTGCCAATTAGCATCAGCTCTTTCCTGTTCACATAAATGTTTTACCATATCTTGGAACCTTTCATCTCATGCTGGGAATGAGACTGGAAAGACAAAGCTTTTGTTTCTTCTCCTTCTAGGACACAAGAAAGGCAGTTCTGGATCGGATTTAATAAAAGGAACCCTCTGAATGCTGGTTCTTGGGAGTGGTCTGATGGGACACCTGTAAGTCTGTTCAAACTGAATACAGGAGATGAAGTCAAGCCAGGTGGTCCTGAACCCCTACTGAGTCAAACAACCAAGAGAGCCTGGAAGCAGCTGTAGCAGCACCTTGGCAAACTTACATTAGGTCTTAGCCATGACAGCAATTGTACCAAGGTCCTGGGAAAACCAGGGCGACCACACTGTTCTGAGACCCCTATATTTCATCCTGAGAAGAAATCCAAAAATACTCCCCTAAACTGCCTCCCATTCAGAGAAACAGCTGCTCTTTACAATAATACCCGGATTCTAACCCATCCCCCCTTTCCTACACAATGACTGTGTGAGTATGGGGCCTTTGTCCATGTCACAGTGAAAAACTATTGGGGAGCTTATGAGATAGCTTGATTGAGTAAGCATGCTTTACAACCATGAGGATCAAATCCCCAGTACCCACAGAAAAAGGCAGACACAACTGCACCTAACTTCACTGTTGGAGAAGAGAGAGGGTGGATCTCTAGAACTTGCTGGCCAGCCAGCCTGGCCAGAATGGTGAGTTTCTGGCTCAGCATGAAGACCCTATGTCAAAGTGGTAAGGTGTAGAGAGGACAACACAGAGGAAGACACAGGACATCCTTCTCTTGTCTTTGACTGCTTGCCCCTGCTCCCCTCCACATATACAGAAAGAAGAAAAAGAGAGAGAGAGAGAGAGAGAGAGAGAGAGAGAGAGAGAGAATTTTTATGAATGGTTTTTATTCTCTCTCTGAAAAAGGGCAAATGTTGTCACCCTTCTTAGTCAGACAAGGTAGTTCCAGAAGTGGGGAAAGCATTGCTTTCCTTCCGCCCCGTACTCACAGACCTCTGTGAAGGTTTGCAAGGACCCGGATGTTGCATTGTTTTTTCAGGTGCATTGAGGATTTCTCAGATTTTCATCAAGGTGACCAGGAAGATTACATGATACCATTTCAACTCTGAAAGGGGGTGGTTAGGACCAGCCTTCAGGGAACATCTGAGGCAGCCGCTGTTTCCCAAACCTTCCTAACATTCTGTGGACTAGGTGCATTGCACATGATCGCACTCTGTCCTTCCAGTCACTCACCCCAGTGGACAGTAGAACAGTTAATCAACCTGAGATATTACAGAGGGCAGCCAGGTTCTGCATACAGTAATCTGACTCTGAAGCTACAGTGCTGTGACATTTCCCAGTTTGTCAAATACTGGCAGCCAAAGATAAAGACCAACGAAGAAAAAAGCCTATTCAAAGGCTGAGGTTCAAATTTGTAGCTGAGAAGGGATTTACAAGAAAAGGAACAAAACAAAACAACAAAACCCTTTGCTTCTCCAGGAGACAATAATAACAAAGAAATGCTAGTTGAAAAATGATACTAACCCCATTTTCCACTCCAACGTTGCTTCTTTGGAAAAGGGTGTCAAGAACAGAGAGTGGCAAGAGGCCATAGAGAGGGTTTGGGTCCCTCGGCTGTGCCCGTCTGTTTTGCTAATGAAGAAACCAAGGCCCAGAAACGGAAGGGATGCTGAGGCCATTTTGCACTTGGGAAACAAAGTGTGATGCATAGAAGTTGAGCTACTTTGTTTTGTTTTAGTTGCTCAAACTAATTCATAACAGGAGAGGGACAATTTGCTTAAAAATAAACGAGACTAAGTGAAGGGGTGCGCTGAGGCTCTCAGCAAAGCCCACCCGACAAAATAAATTATAACTCATGCCATTCTCCAAACAGGAGGATAGATACATTAGATGAATTGATACATAGCTTTGTGCATATTTAAATAGTTCAAAATGCCAGGCGATGGTGGCACATGCCTTTAATCCCAGCACTTGGAAGGCAGAGCCAGGCAGATCTCTGTGAGTTCGAGGCCAGCCTGGGCTACCAAGTGAGCTCCAGGAAAGGCACAAAGCTACACAGAGAAACCCGGTCTCGAAACCCCTGTCCCAAAAAAAAAAGTTCAAAATGGCTTCAAAACATCCTCTTATTTCCCACATTTTAACCCTAATTTCACGTGTGGTTGGTTCTTCTACTCTTCTGTCAGGTTGAAAAGGTTTGCACCTCATTTAAAAACATCTGTTACAGGAATTACATATAATCTGTGGTCACTCAAAACAATGTTGGTTTGATGAATCATGAAAGCTGTCTCTGGAGCCAGGCATGGTGTCTCACCTTTAATCTCAGCACTTAGGAGGCAGAGGCAAGTGAATCTCAATGAGTTCGAGGCCAGCCTGGTCTCCATAGGGAGTTCCAGGCCAGCCAGGGCTACATACTGAGACCCTGTCTCAAAAGAATAAAACTAGCTCTCTTCTAGTCAAGCAAGATGCCCAAAGGAAAGGAGGTCAAGGTGAAGAAGGTGGCCCCAACCCCCACCGTCGTGAAGAAATAGGAGGCCAAAAAGGTGGTGAATCCTTTGAGAAAAGGCCTGAAAACTTCGGCATTGGGAAGGCATCCAGCCCGAAAGAGATCTCACACAGCTTCTTACACTTGCTCACAAGTACAGGCCAGAGACAAAGCAGGAGAAGAACCAAAGGCTGGTGGCCCATGCTGAGAAAAAAGCTGCTGGCAAAGGGGATGGCCCAACTAGGAGACCACCAGTCCTTCCAACAGGTTCAATATGGTCACTATCTTGGCGGAGAACAAGAAGGCTCAGCTGGTGGTGATTGCCCACGATGTAGACCCCACTGAGTGGTGGTCTTTCCTGTCTGCCCTGTATCACAAGATGGGCATCCTCTAGTGCACCACCAAGGGAAAGAC
This sequence comes from Peromyscus leucopus, assembly GCF_004664715.2. Classification (NCBI taxonomy): domain Eukaryota; kingdom Metazoa; phylum Chordata; class Mammalia; order Rodentia; family Cricetidae; genus Peromyscus; species Peromyscus leucopus. The sequence goes on along the minus strand of NC_051066.1, from coordinate 37,502,228 downwards.
CACAGGAAGACATGTACCACTGTTGTCTTCACACAGGTTAACTCGGAAGACAAGGGCGCTCTGGATAAGCTGGTGGCCGCTGTTAGAACCAATTACAGTAACAGTTAATATGAGATCCGCCGCCACTGGGGAGGCAACATCCTGGGTCCTAAATCCGTGACTCACATTGCCAATGCAGAAAAAGACAAAGGTCAAAGAACTTACCAGTAAACTGTGTTAAATGAACACTGCTAAGTTTTCTGTACATAAATATAAATTTCAAAATATAAAAAAGCAAAACAAACAAAAAGCCTAGTTCAATCTTAAATTTTAGTACTTAAAAACTAAATGCTTAGCATTTAACATAAATGCTTAGCAAATGAATTGGCTCCAAAGATGATACCAAAATCTGGAACAGCTCTGAACCTCTAAGCTTACCCAAGATCCCAGAAAACAGCCATCTTAGTCAATGTTCTATTACTGTGAAGAGACACCATGACCATGAGGCAACTCCTATAAAGGAAAACATTTAATTGGGGTTGACTTAAAGTTCAGAGGTCTAGTCCATTATCGTCATGGTAGAAAGCAGGGTGGCACACCCACAGACATGGTGCTGGAGAAGGAGCTGAGAGTTCTACATCTGGATCGGCAGGCAGCAGGAAGAGGGAGAGAGACATTGGGCCTGGCTTGGACTTCTGAAATCTCAAAGCCCACCCCCCAGGGACACACTTCCTCCAACAAGGCCACACCTACTCCAACAAGGCCACACCTACTCCAACAAGGCCACACCTCCTAAGGGCACCCCTCCCTATGAGCCTATGGGCCTATTTTCATTCAAACCACAGCAATGCAAATTCAGAATGAAGCATGCATCTGATTTCTTCTGAAGAAAACAATAGAAAAATGTGTGTGTGTATATGTGTGTGTGTACGTGTGTGCATATTTGCACATGTGTGTGGAAGCCAGTGGCCAATGTCGTGTCTTCCTCAATCACTCTCTACCTTTTTTGAGACAGGACCCCCAACTAAATTTGGAACTTACCAATTGGGCTACAATGGCTGGCCAGTAAGAGCAAGGTTCTTCCTTTCACTCCCACAGTGTTGGAATAGCAGGTCTATGCTGCTATGTTGAATTTAAAATAAAAAAATTTAATGTGGGTGCTGCAGGCTTGGATCCTTATGCTTGCAAAGCAAACACTTTATCAGCTGCCTCATATCCCCATCCCTTCATGCCTTATGGTAAAAAGAAAGAAAAAAAAATACTAAGTACCCATTATCTTAGTTCTCACAAATGTGGACAAGTCTAACCCTGTAATGACATGCAGTCATTTCTGAAGATCCCTCTGGAGTCTTAGAGCAGTGGCTCTCAACCTTCCTAATGCTGGGACCCTTGAATATAGTTCCTCATGGTGACCCCTAACCATAAAAATTATTTTGTTGCTACTTCATAACTATAATTTTGCTATTGTTATGAGTCATAGTGTAAATATCTGTGTTCTCTGATGCTTTTAGGTGACCCCTGTGAAAGGGTCACTGGGCCCTGCAAAGGGGTCGTAACCCACAAGTTGAGAACCACCGCCCTAGCACTTACATTCATGGGTGCCTTCTTTGATCTTCTGAAACTCTTTTGGGGGATCATCATTAAGGAATAACAAACTTCATCTGTCGCAGGTTGTCTCTTCGTTTTTAGACAGTACTTATTTTGGAGAAGATGCAAGAAATTGTGCTGTGTATAAAGCAAACAAAACATTGCTGCCTGTGAACTGTGCTTCCAAACACGAGTGGATATGCAAAATCCCAAGAGGTATAAGATCTTCACTGTATGTTTGAGTTTTAATGAGATACAGCGCTTTCTCAAATAAAGAGTCACAGAGATTCAAAATCTCAGCACTCGAACCCTGAGCCACATGGCCAACAGCCCGCCTGATGAGTCTAGCTACACTAGTTTGGTAAGCATGGATAACAGGCAGAGGAGAGGAGACAGTACAGTTCCCCATCCAAGTTGTCCATTAGGAAGGAAGGTCACCAGCAGACCTATGGAGTAAGTACAGTTGAAAGAAATATCACTCTGACATTACGGGATTACCTGTGCTGTGAATGCGGGAAAGCGCCCAGGACAGTGTGTGACATGCAGTGGCCCCCAGCAAGCATCTACAGCTTTTCTTTAGACTCTCTGGAGATTCCCCTTCATGTTGGAACTCTCCACAGAGTCTAACCAGTCCAGAGCATCTGTCCTTCAAGTTATTTTTTCAAGGTGAAGTAGGAACAGTGTGGTTAGAGTGAGGTAGTTCAGAAACTGTGCACCTGCGTCGAAGGATCAGTCAAGATGCTTTGCTTTCACTCTACAGATGTGAGACCCAATTTTCCAGACTGGTACCAGTACGGTAAGAGCCAACCTGGCAATTCTCAAACTTCTGAACACACCCCATCTTATCCTTCCCATACTGCTCGCTTTCTTATATATCAACCTAGGGCTAATTCATTCAAATTAACAGATCATGAAGACATAATCCAAGTAATAAATGTACTCATTAAGTCAGGTTGAAATTAACATCACAACTTCATTTTTGTGGCATATTATTTTAAAATATGTATCTATCCCTGACCTTTGAAAACTAGTGAAGGGGTCTTATATGAGATAGACTAAGAAAATAAGCACATTATATGTGTGTGCACAGGCACATGTGTACAGTGTATTCACATGTATTTATACCCTTTTTTAAAATGCCAAGTGACCAAATTACAAACTGCTATTGGAGTCAGTCATAGCCTGCATTTCTTCAAGTCTGCCCTATATCCCTCACTAGTCTTGACGAGGTCAACATCATTATCTGGTTTCCTTGCAGATGCGCCCTGGCTCTTCTATCAGGATGCCGAGTACCTTTTCCACACCCACGCTGCAGAGTGGGATGCCTTTGAGTTTGTCTGTGGCTGGCTGCGGAGTGATTTCCTCACAATTTATTCTGCTCAAGAGCAAGAATTCATCCACAGCAAAATCAGAGTGGTACCTGAACACAAATCACTACACAAAATTCATAGTTTACACCTTCTTCTGTCCTATGGGGAGGAGATATTTTCAAAATTTGACTTCACACATTTATTTATGTTTCCATGAAAGTCGTGGATCTTTCGGGGACTGTTTTCCTTCCTGCTCTGTAGATTAATAGAAAACAGTGGAGACGCGGGTTTGTCACGTGGCTGTGTCCTTTGGCTTCACTTGGTTCTGTAATAGCAATGGTGTTAAGTTAGTTGAGTTCTGTTTAGTGAGATTCACCTGTCACTCTCTGCACTCAGTTTCACTAGGATGCTAACACCCCTGAAGAGGGCTCCCCACCCCAGATCTAATCACTCACCCGAGGCTCCTACTTCCTAATATGCCATCTTGTGAGTTAGGAGTTCAATATAAAAGACTAGGAAGGGTGGAGACATATACATATTCAGTCTGGCAGGATCTAGCTGTAGATTTCAAGCAATATTTATCTCTACCCGTGATTGGCATTTTTTGTTATCAGTAGTATGGTGGTGTTTATGGTGAGCATTAACATTTCTCAAGTAAGAAGTCTTGTGCCTAGGAATATCCTTGAAAAGTGGGTCAATGCAGGAGAATTTACTGGTTCCAAGGTGAGGAGTCGAACTTGTCGAGGTCATATCACTCGCTTTTGAGGCATACCCACCTTATAAATGTCAAAAAGGTTGGAATAAGTAATTACTTTTAAATAACAGATATTTATATCCTCTTCCTATGAAGAATAGTACCTTGGACTGTGAAAGGCAAAATAACACTTGGAGTGTAGGAGAACTCAATATAAGCTAGAAAGCTAGATACAGTTTTTAAAGTCTGAAAAAGTGATTTTTCTTTTCAAGGATTCTTGTGTTTCCTTGCTCTCTTTGATAAGAGACCACAGAGTGTTATCATGGCAAGCTTTGAATGTTTCTCTTAGGACCAATCTTCTCTTTCTGATCATTGATGGAAACATTAAAAGCTACCAGTACTGATGAGTCATAGGACATGAATGGTTCACCCATCAGTCACTTGGCTACCCCTTTGATCTGTGGTCTGCAGTATTTGCATTTTAAAACAATAACCCACTACTACTTTTAAGTTGTGTTTATAAACACTTCTAAGACAGTATATCAAATTCATGATTTCCCAAAATCTGGCATTTTTAAGCCCTTACAATAAATCAAAGCCCTTGATCACTCTGGTGAAAACATAAAAGATGACAGATTGCCTTTACTTTAGAAAGCTAGTGGATGAGATGTTGGCTTGTGTTTCTATCTCATTGGAAAGTGACTGTCCATGTGATGTTAACTGGAAGGGCTACTTGGACATACCAACATGTAGCTGAGAGATGAAATGCCTGGTCATATTACATTTCTTCTCTCAAGCATCTGTTATTAGGTTTCTATTGTTGTGGCCGTATACCTAGCTAACATTTAAAATACTCACTTTCCACACCAGGGTGTTTGGCCTGGGCATCTTTCAGTTTGTCCCATGAAGTTCCCTACCACATACATCACACGTATAATGTGCTGTGTAGAGGATTACCATACCTTAATTCAGGTGGTAGTCACTGTGCCACTTAAGATGTAAACGTCATAATCTCTCTTTAAAGGTCTTAAATTAGAACATGGAACAGGCCATGATTTTGATTGCTGTTACCCATGAGCCCTCTCTCCCCCTCCCCCCCTTCCCCCTTCCCCTCTCCCTCTCCGTCTCCCTCAGTTTTTTAAGACAGGATTTCTCTGTGTAATAGTCCTGGCTGTCCTGGAGCTCACTCTGTAGACCAGGCTATCCTCAAACTCCCAGAGATCCACCTGCCTCTGCCTCCCGAGTGCTGGGCTTAAAGGTGTGCGCCACCACCCTCCAGCAACCCACGAGACTTCTCTAGGTGGGATGAGGCTGTGGTTCTCTCACTGCACCCACAGTCAACTTCAACAGAGCCCTCCCAAAGTCTGAAAACGGGAATCTGAATTTAGCATGTGGGTACATGTCCGTGAAACAGCTCCTCAGGGATCTCAAATTATAGTAGTTTCCCCTTGCAATATTCCCAAATTGCTGATCTGGCAGACAGCCACGCTGTTTAAGGAATAAAAGTACACTCGTTTCAAAATTAGAATGTTAGCAAGCTATCACATTCTGTTGCACAATGACCTGAAATTCATATGGAAATAAATAATATATCTTAAAATTTATCCCCAAGCCTTCTCAAAATGAAACAAGAGTACAAATTTAAATACATAATGCCTGAAAATGAACAGGTTTTTTGGCACGTAAAAGTTCATTTGAATTTCAATACACACACAGAGGGAGCAAATACACCGTAAAGCACACGGCATGAGATGGCTCAGTGAAATCCTTTCTGTCCCCTTCCTCTTTTATGACTATGGAGCAGGGCTTCAATTTCCTGGGCCATAAGTCCAGCATTACATCTGGCTGTGCAGTGTATACTTGTGTGTGCGTCTGATACTTCACTGTGCTCAGGCTGGGTGATTAATATTGGCTTTAGATTAATAAAATGGATAAAGGGTAATTTTCTAGCTGTCAGACATTGGAATTCTGCAGTATTCTTTTGTCCTATGCCATGTCTCTCTCTTTGAATGCTGACACTGTTTAAAGCTTAACAGACTAATACATATACTCTAAATCTTTATTCTGTTAATGTCTTTGTACCTTGTTTGTCAAATAGATGTGACATCTGCAGTGAGCTTCCCTAAATCACCGAGGGAAGACGCCATTAATTATAGTCAGAAAAAGAATCCATCTTCTCTTTTATGTTTTATGTCTTCTTACAGAGTTAGAAATTTGGCTTTTCATGTTGAATGAAACAGAAAATATTTTCAATGGTTCATTCCAGCTCTCTTTCATAATGAACGGGGAGTGTTTTAGAACAATGCAATGTCAAGTTGTCTCTAGACACTAGCTCTTAGTTGCTCCTCCGGATGTAACCAGGTATAATCGTAGTAAATAAAAAGCTAATAGCATCCCCATTGATCTTAATAGTGAACAATGTAAGCAAGAACAATAAATGCTGACATTCTCTTTCTTCCCTTTAATAGCTATCAAAGTATGGTGTAAATTGGTGGATTGGAATCGAAGAAGGAAGAGCCAGTGATCCAATTCAGTATGAACCGAGATTAATCTGTATTTAACATTATTTGACAAGTCATATGCACAGAATGATTGGACTGGATCTTAGTGACCAGTTTGCTGAATAGCCTTCAGCTGTTACCTTTAACTTACCAATGTTCATTCTTCTAACCAAAGGCATGGGTGTTTTTAAGTCAGTATCAATGGAGCCATCACCAGTCTGCACCACAAACATGCCCATCACCTGGGAAAGCTTCTGCCTCCCAGGCTTTGTGTGTGTGTGATAAAAACACAGCATAAACTTTACTGTTAGAAAATGTTGGTATATACAGTGCAGCATTAACTGTAGGTAAGATACTGCATGTACTTAGCCAAATTGAATGAACTAGTACACTTTCAGTCCATACCCCAGAACAAAGTTGAACTCAGATACTGAACACGCAAAATGAGACCTAATTTCTTTTTTTAATTTTCCTGGGACTGGAGAGATGGCTCAATGGTTAAGAGCACTTGCTTCTCTTCCAGCATTTGGTTTCCAGCACCCACCCTGGGCATCTCACAAACCACCTGTAACTCCAGCTCAAGGGTACTTGACGCCTCCTTCTGGTCTCCATGGACATCTACATGCATGTAGCATAAGTCTACACAAACACAGTGATATGACATGACACATGTGAAAAAAAAATAGTCTTTTTAATTTTTCAAAATTGTCCTGCAGTTGGAGTAATGGGTCACCTGTGATATTCCAGAACTGGGACAGAGGAAGAGAAGAAAGAATGGATAGCCAGAGCCGGCGATGTGTCTTCATTTCTTCCGTAACAGGTTACTTTACTTATCCATGTCTGGGTTCATACTGCACACCTCTCTAGAAGCAGCCAGGCTCCTTTGTGTGCTTGTTTTTGTCTTCTGTTGATCGTGTGCAAACTCATCAGCCATCAGGTTTCTGGATGGCCACTCATCCTGTGAAATTCATGCAGTCACATTCCTGTAAATAACTTACAAGTGGGTAAGTCCTCACGAGCCAGCAGAACCAAAGTAAGCCTACTGAGGCTGTTACAGACACGCCCTTCTGTGGCTGGAGACATGGCTCAGAGGCTAAGAGCACTGGCCACTCCTCCAGAAGACCCGGTTTCTATTCCCAGCACCCATATGGTGGCTCACAACCATCTGTAACTCCAGTTCCAGGGGGTCAAATGTCCTCTTCTGACCTCCTCTGGGACCAGGCACATATGTGGTGACTGTCAAGCAAAATGCTTATGCACATACAACAGAGAAATTAAGAAATCTTTCTTCAGAGACAAACATGCACTTCTATATCAAATATAAACAAAATAGATGTTTCTTGTCCCTACCCAAAACAGTTAAGAGCTGTTCACTAATTTTACAAGGAAATACGCTAACACTCCAGGATGAAGCGGGGCTGGAACTTAAAATGTACAGGAAGCGGGTGCATCAAAGATGTGAGTGAGAGGAAAAGTAAAGTGTACTAACTGTAGAAAATGCAAGTAAATTATCAAAACTGTGAAGGTGGAATCATTAAAATGACTTGATATAGTGAAAAAGAAAAATGCCCTGTAAATTCAGCTCTCCGTGAAACTTCAGCGTGGAGCCATTTTTCATACAACTCTACTTTCCTATTTGGAAACTGGCTGACACTTTAACCTCTGTGCAATTGACTTCTGTTTTCCTTCGTATAGTTAAAACCTACGCTCAGGACTGGAGAGATGGTCCCAGTTAAGAGCACTGGCTGCTCTTCCCGAGGACCCGGGTTCAATTCCCAGCACCACATGGCAGCTTACAACTGTCTATAACTCCAGTTTCAGGGGATCTGGCATCCTCACACAGACAGAGACACAGACAAGATACCAGTGCACATAAAAATAAATAAATCTTTTTTTTAAACGTACATTCAGTTCACTGGTTTATTATTATCAATATTGTTGTTCATTGATATTTTATTATTTCTGGAACTAATGCCTGCTCATCTTAAATGAACAGCTATTTGCGAGTTGGATCCAAAGGCATCTGAAGGCTAGAGACTGGCTTCTCTATGTTCTGAGAACAGTCTGCCTAGCTGAGTGTCTACTGATACCAGCCATCCTTTCAAAAAATGAAATAAAACAATTTTAAAAAGCATGTTCATAACTAGCATGGTCAGGAGAGAAATAGAGAGGCCAGTGATCATCTGTGGGCAGGCCTCTGCAGAGGTAGGGACCGCTGTGGTGAATCCGCTTGCTTTACCAGCAGGTGTCACAACAGCCTATGGAAAGGACTGTTTTGCAAGAACAGCCGAGGAGCCACACTGATAACCGCAGCCCAGCCCCACCTTGGAAGCTCACGTCTTTTTACTCCTGTTCTGATTCAAGAAGCTGGACCTGCCTTGCATTGTAATGCAGCTTCTTTGTCTGGCGTTTTTGACTCAGTACGAACAGGCATCCCGTCACCGTTCCTCTGCAATTGCAGCCCTTCTAAACTACAAGACAGTTTTGCAGGAGGCTGGGAAGTTGGAGGTCTATCTTACAGAAAACACGTTCATAGGGGAGTCTGTCTCATTTAAGGGTCAAGACTGAGAAATCCTCCTTTCGGAGAAGTTCCCGATTTAATTATCCTACATTATTGTGTAAGATGAGCATCTTTTGATGAGTAAGAAGAGAAGTGTTTTGTGTTGGCAGGTTGGGGATGTTTACAGGGGCTTTCCCAGTGAGCTGTCTCCAAGCTGGACACCCAAAACTAGCAATACCTCGAGGCTTCCCAAACACCACGTCAGCACTCAAACGTTTTAGGATTTAGATATTTACTTTAGGTATATTCACCCTGCATTTTCTGAAGAAGGATTATAAAGTCTAGAAATGTTTTAAAATCTTTAGACATGATGATCTACTTTCTGAGAATCATTTTCCCAGTATGCTGAAGCTGGATACTTAAAAACCATGAGGTCTTATTTTGCTTCCCGAGTCAAATAGTCATAGGACTTTAAATTAATCTTGTTTCAAAAAATTATAGCATTTGTTTGTTTGTTTTTTTAAGTTTTTTGACATCCTTACATTCTAATCGCTCAGGTGGCCACTTGTCCAGAGAGGTGTCACCAGAAATCTCAGTAATTTGTAGTTTAGTTCAGTTTCCAGACTTCAAAAAAAAATAAAATGGTAGAAAACCATAGCAGCCATGAACATCGGTTCATAAAGACTGTAGAGGGGCTGTCCTACTTCCTGTGGCTTTTCTGATCTGTCCCCCCCTCCCACAGGGCTCTGGGGGACTGAGAACTGCTCTGTTCCCATGCCCAGCATTTGTAAGAGAGTGAAAATATGGGTCATCGAGAAGGAGAAGCCACCCGTCCGGCACGGGACGTGCCCCAGAGGCTGGCTGTATTTTAACTACAAGGTAAGTTTCTGCTCGTAGACTCTCCTTGCTTTCTCTTTTGTAGAACTTCAGTTGAAAAGTAATTAAAAGTAAAGGTAGTTTTTTTTGGGGGGGGGGTTGTTTGTTTGTTTGTTTGTTTGTTTGTTTGTTTGAAGCACCAGTTAGCCACAGGGCCTGAGATATCACTGTCACAATTTTCAAATGACTTCAGAGGCTTTCCGTTCAGGGACAAACTTTCGGGAACAGGTTTTGGGCAAGGCAGCTGGGCCTCCACCCCTCGTTTGTGGAGGCCATTTTACTAGTGATGTCCCTGTGCTGTATGAGTCATTAGATATGATGTGTGTGTGTGTCTATAGCACACATGTGTGTTTACACCCGCGTGTGCCTGTGTGCCCTTTACATCTAGACCCCGCCCACAAAGAAACTGTAATCTCTCGAGGGCCCGGATTCCATCCCCCCTCATCTTCCCGCCCTGCAGCAGCAGGACTCTCCCCACCTGTAAACTCATGAACTAATAATGTCATTTGGTCAATCTCATCTTGAGCCTCATAAAGCCGACGCTTTGGCACAGAGTTCAGTTTAAGAGTAAGAGCTTGCCAGCGGGGACACTGTCAGCCAGGTTTACGATCTCTGCTGCGGCCTTCCGTTGAGGCTGAGACTTTATCTCCACTCCTTAGGTTTTATAATAAAATAACTTTACAGGCCTTGGGTGGAAGTGATTCAAGTGAATCCCAAACGGTAATTGTTTAACTCTTAGGGAATTAAGAAATGAAACGGAGTCATAATTTCATACGCTAACATGAAATTGCTCTTTAATTGTGGACAGCAGATTTCAATCTAAGTGTTCAGTGATCACACCGGCGGGCGCGCTCTTCTTCACCATCTTGTGATCACTGTTAACTCGACCAACGAAGTTCCCTGAATTCTGTACACACACACACACACACACACACACACACACACACACACGGCTAGTTTAATTATGGTGAAATACACACACCATAGCATTTTCTACCTTAGTCATTTTCAGTGTGTGGTTTGAGAGTGTTTAGCATCGGTATGTTGTACCGTGCATCTCCAGGTCCTTTTCCTTCTAATAGAACCGAAACTCTACATTCATTAAATAGTAGTAACTCCCTGTTCTTCCCCCATCACATCCTGGCTCCTGAGTAAATGGCTCTACCATGATATCTTCTGTCTCTCTGAACATGAATCCTGTACATGGAGACATGCGGTATTTATCCTTTCATGATTGGCTCACTTCACTTAGGAAGATGTCGCTAAGTCAGAATGCTCTTGTTTAGCTATTTGAGAAGCTGACAAATGTGTTTTCCCAGCAAGTAAACAATTTACAATTGCATATGTAATAGGAGGTTTCATTCATGTACTTTGGGGGGAGGGAAATGTTTAATTAAATCCTTTGTCCATGTTTTAATTAAGTCATTTGGTTTTGTTATTGTTGAATTATAGGAATTCTTTCTAGTATTTGTTGTAATGAATTCCCATCAGGTTTTTAGCCCTAATAATTATAATGATTTCTCCCTTATAATAATAATACCCTTTGATGCATGAAGTCTATCATTTTGATGAAGCCCAGTGTGTCTACTTTTTCTTCTGGTTCTTGTGCTTTTGGAATCACACCTAAGAACACAACCTCCAATCACATGTCACAGATACTTTCCCCTACATCTTCTCCTATCTAATTTGGGCTCAGATTTGGACTCTGATGGACTTTTACTTCTTCATATGACCATTAGTTCCTTAAGCTAACCCAAGGCTAGTTAGACAAGTGCTTCCTAGAGTCCATTGTCACAGATACAAACAAATGCCTATCTTATCAAAATTTCACTTTAAAACAGAATCAAAAAGCAAGTGTTTGAACATATGTGGGGTAAGGAGTAGATAGACAGAGAAACAGAGACTAGGGTCCTTTGCGAGGGCACACCTTGATTTCTTAAGGACTTCTCCTCAGGCTTCTCCTCTTACGTGTCCACAGCACCTCCCAATGTAACCACTGTAGAGGAAGCCTTTACGTGAGGGTCCTTCTGAGGACTGTGTAACTTTAATAAAGTTCCATTTATAAATGAGGTGGGTTAGGAAACCATAAAGACCGTAGAGTTGTCTCAGTAGTTAAGAGCTTGTACTGCTGCTGCAGAGGACACAAGTTCTGCTCCCAGCACCCACATGGGGGTTCCCAGCTACATTTAACTCTAGCTCCAGGGGATCTGACACTCTCTTTTGGACTCCTCAGGCATGGGTACTAACCTACATATATAAAAATAAATAAATCTTTTAAAAGAGAAAGAGTCACAGTAACCAGTAACAAAAGAAAACAATGTCTTATAACAGAATTAAGGGGCTGCCTCCCGTCTCTGTTCTGACCTCTGTCCCTTCTCTTTCCCACATACACACACATCCTACCTTTATTGTCACTGCCTGTCACTATGAGTGATTGAAACTGATGAAGTGAAAACCGTGGATAAGAAGGGACGGTGTCAGTGGCTTACTCAGACAGCCTGGAAGCCAGTGAAGAAAGGATTGTTGCTGAGAGAAGTAATAAGCACTGTTGGACCATTTCCCCCATTAACTCTTAAAGCCTCAGAAAGAAAAGTGGGAGATGAGTTCTGAACAAGCATCAGTACATTATGGCCATTATACTCCCCTTCTTCGTCAACTCTTCCAAGGACTAATTTTTATTACTTTAAAAAACTCAGCTGACAAGTTAATTGCCTTTTTAGAGTTTTAAAAACCAAGTTATCTGGAAGCTAAGCATCCTTTCCAATGACTCATAAACCATCTTCTCCATGTGTGATAATGTAGCTTAAAGGCATATGGGAAGGGCTAACAACATGTCACCCTAGGAAGGGTTAGTCAGCAGGGCCAAGAGAGAGGTCTTCTCTATCTTCTTCCTCTTCTCCTCACCTCCTTCCCGTGTGTGTGTGTGTGTGTGTGTGTGTGTGTGTGTGTGTGTGTGTGTGTGTATGCGCATGCGCGCACACGCTTTACACATTTCAATCCAGACCTTGGTTTGATGCCAATGGCTCCTTTGGTGGCATCTAAGGCAGAGAAGGATGAGAGAGTAAGGATATCCACAAAGTTGCAGACATCGACATTCAATCAGAGGAGGAAAACTGAGAGAGAAAAGAAATTTGGAGGAAATATTATAGATTCTATTGATAAATATTGACTAGAAATTCTTTTGGAATTCTTTTAGAAATTCTTATTATTCCAAGCCCATTTGGACTATTATAGGGCCTCCTTAATTCACAGTTATGATCAGAGACATGTAAAACTCAATCACATTTTGAAAATTTGTCAGAAGGTAAACAAGTTAAAATCGAGGATGCCTTCCTTCCTCCAGCTGTTCTGCCTTAATTATTAATGACACTGTTTCAGAGTGTGTTGGTAAATACAGTGTATTTTAGGAAAATAAGCCTGCTGTAATGGGAAGCCATACTTCCACTGTCAAACTAATAAATCTTGGCTGTGGGAAACATGTAAGGTAGTGAAGTTTTCCTGCAAAGAAGGGTGGAGCAAACGGAGCCAGCAAGAGTCACTGGTATTTATGAATGGTTCATTAGTGACTATCTGAATACAGGGTGAACTCGCATTAAATGATAAGACTTCGCAATAATTAGTGTGTGCCACTCATCGGGATTTGTAATTAGAAGGAAAAAAGCAGAATAAAAAGGAACAGATAAAAGGGTGGTTGTTATAAAAAGGAACTCCTTTAAAGCCAATTTCGTTTCTTTGTGAAGCAAACAAGAAAGAGGTATGCGGGAGACTTGGAACCCCACTCCTCATTGATTGGTAACTCAGGCTACGTTACAGTTTCTGGCTTTTAACCCTAAAAGCTGTAAAAAGCCCTGAAGCCCTAAAGGACGACATCGTCAGAACTGAGTTTTGGGGAAACTGGCCCTGGCATTGTTGGATAGTTCTTTGTTGTGGAAAAATGGTAAGATCGCTCATGGTCGTATCTGGCCACGTCCTAGTTTCCATCTGCAAATATATGCCAGTGGCAACTCTTCCTGAGCTAAGAATAACTAAGAATATGCCCAGACTTTGTCAAAATATCCACAAGAATGAAATTTGTGGTGTGTGTGTGTGTGTGTGTGTGTGTGTGTGTGTGTGTGTGTGTGTGTGTGTGTGTGTGTGTGTGTGTGTGTGTGTGTGTGTGTGTACTGTGTTAAGTCTAGGATGCCTGAGAGTGTCATTGTACAATTGACTGCTGAGAGTTGGTGTCTGGGAGAGTGCTGAACCAGGAACACAAGCGGGAGGTAAGAGCAGGAAGGACCTGTTTCCTGTTAAGGCGAGCACTGGAGTTGTCCCCAGAATGCTGCTCTCCTCAGGGAATGGAAGTGTGGTGATCTCAGTAGAGTCTATTCCTCCTCTTCCTCCTCTGGAGAAGCACTATTAAGTGGGCACATTCACGAGCATGCTCAGTGTAAGGTTACAGTCTAAGAAGAAAAGGTGATGGACCCATTTCTGGACATGCTTAGCTCAAGGTCATAGAGCACATCGTTTACAAGGTTAAGGTAGAGGACATGGACATTTCTGGGCGCGTTCAGTTCAGTGTCACACAGATGGAGGACACAAACACTCTGGTTCTATGTTGTAGTGAGTGAGGCAAGTTTAAGTGCCCAAAAAAATGGGATAGAGTGCCTCTATGGGGTCAGTAATGTGTACGGACTTTTCTTTGTTTTTAAACGCATCATGTGAGTGTGTGCACAAGTGCTTGTGTGTGTGTGTGTGTGTGTGTGTGTGTGTGTGTGTGTGTGTGTGTAAGTACACACGATTATATACTTGTGTGTATGTGTGTCCACATTCGTGTGGAGGCCCGAGGTTGACATTGGTTTCCTTCCTCAAATGTTCTTCACCTTGTATATTGAGGCAGGCTCTCAATATTGGCTAGCTTTCCTGGAGCCAGCTTGCTCCAGGATGCCCTCTCTACCTCCTGCTTGTTGGGATTACGAGTGGTAAGCCCCAGGGTCACCTGGATTTTTCTATGAGTTCTGGGGATCCGAATCCCAGTCATCATGCTTTTGTGACAAGTTCTGCCCTACTGAGCCATCTCAACTGTCCTATAACTGGATTTCCTTGTTTCCCCCAAACAAGGTTTACGCTGGAGAATATAAAAAAAGGAAAAGATATGTAAATGCTATTTTAATGGAATGGTTCCCCTCCAAGGTTCCTGCCTCATTCAGTGGCTTGAAATTGACAATCCTTTCACAGTCCGTTCTTTTAGCTCATAGATGGTTTCTAGGGATTATCCCTGATGTTGTACCAAAAAGACTGCCTCTGCTTTTCTGGAGTAATGGTGGTCAGGAGGAGGTGATAACTGACAGATTAGAAATGAGAGAATAAGGGAGAAGAACACCATCCCAAAACTAAGACTTGAAAGGTAGCAAACTCCTTGAGTTTCTGGATAAACTAGGGTACGTTTGAAATTTTCTCTGTAGCTCGATCCTGGGGTCAGACCTGCCAATGACTAGGGTTGGCTATGTTCATTGAGGAGGCAACTGAGTGTCGAGAGAAATTGCCGGAAAGTCCTGGGTGGAATGTCCCTGCACGAGGTCTCTCCTGAGTGTTAGCGCCTTGGTCTTCTTTCTCCCTCGTGACTTTACTTCAGCTGTTCCTGCCATGTCTCCATTTTAGTGAGCAAGGTGGGCTCATTCCGATTCTCATCCCATCTCACAGCAAGGAAACCTCTGCCACGACAGTCACGGGCCTGCCACGTGGCTCAGTGTGTAAAGCGCTTACCTCATCAGCCTGACTGACAGTTGAGTCTCGTCCCCGGGCCCCACAGTGAAAGGAGAGCACTGACTCCTTGGAGTTGTCCTCTGCCCATCATGTGTGAGACATAATACAGAAGTTTTTGTCAAAGCTGCCCCTCTCATTGGGAAGATTCAGCCTGTGTTTTTGTGTACGATTAGCATCGGCAGTGATGCTTGTTCCCAGTTATCGCCTTTGTTTTTCCGGTCTCCCTCCCCTGTAACTTCCTGTGTGCTCTCTATTAAATGGCTGCCTCTGAGCTTCTAGTGAACTTAAATCCTCCTCGTCCTTTCATCTCTCATCTCTCTGCTCATAGATGACGTCTAAGCCAAGCCACCCCTTCCTTCTCAGACTAAATCCCCTACTGAAAACCTTGCAAACAGACCGGATCCTTCCTAGGAAGAGTCTCCTGTCCTTCTCCACCTAGCAGAGACTCTGCTGTCCTTCCGGATGACAGACACATCCCTGCTTCCTCTCTGCCTCATGTGAATGAGACAAATCGCTCTTCACCCCAAAGCAGCTTCATTAATGCCTACAGAGCTGGCGGAAGATGGATGAGTTCTCTGCCTAAGAAAATTATCATTTCCAAGGCTGACCTTCGGTGCCTTTGGGAAATTGTTTTAGTTCACGTACAACAGTGTGGGAATGAACACATTGTGTTATTGTTCATAGTGCTTCCTGGTGACGATTCCCAAAGACACTCACGAGCTGAAGACCTGGACAGGTGCTCAGGACTTCTGTGTTGACCAGGGCGGGACACTGGTCTCCATTGAGAGTGAACTGGAACAAGGTAGAGTCCAAGGTTTCGACCAAGCCAAAACAGCCACTGTCATTCTAGTACTAATCAAAACATCACCCCCAAAATCTCATTTACAAATCAACATTTAAAACACTGTATTGCTAAGATACAGGAAATTTCAAGTTGAGCATAAAGGTTTCTGCCATGACATCTGTGAGAGTCAGTAGGCTGCCTAAAAACTACAGACTTAAGAGGCTTTAACTGGATGGCTACACTGGAGAGAATAAGGACATGTTTCGTGTGTTCTAGAATGGCTAAAGTAATTTCTCAGGAATATCTACTATAATTACATGGTAAGCATTTTAAAGATCATTTTGAGTTCACCTTTACATTTTAACTTGAACCTTAGGGCAATTGCATACTTCTGCGTACTTCTTTTTCAATATGACACATTAATCCTCTTCTGTTTAAAAAAAAAAAGTCATAGGTGAACACTGGAAATTGTTTTGCTAAATGATCTGATGAAATCTCAGGTTGCCCAGCTAATTTCAGTCAATTTAAACTGAAACCAAAATGAAAGACACTGTATTGTCATAATGAGAACTAAGTAAGGGGTTCCTACAATTGATTCATATGAAGTTTCGCTGTCATTTAAATACAGTCCTTTCTATGAACAACATTTGATGATGACCCAATGATTTGTGTGCTATTGTTAGATAATGTATTTATGTCTTCCAGCTTTTATTACTATGCATCTTTTTGGCCAGACTACGGATGTGTGGATAGGTTTACAAAGTGATGATCATGACAAGTGGGTGAATAGGAAGCCTGTGGTATATTCTAACTGGTCTCCATCTGACATAATAAATGTAAGTTTTAAGAATTACTGGGGGCAAGGTTAACTGGGGATCAAACAATGGTACGCTTCAACCATTGTTCTGTATTCTAAGACCCTCAAGATTTATTTTTTTAACATGAGTTTAACAAGATATCAAAACGGAGACTTACTGACTAAAACTTTTTCTTTCTGTGTTTTAAAGCTATAAATTTATATTAGTTTACTAGCCATATGTTAATTTTTAAAAATGTAACATTATAACAGCTTCATGCATACCATTAACACAATTACACTACACATCATGATGATTGTTTATCTTGGAGGCTAGGAAGAGATTTCTGAATTGGTTCTAATTAGATGTAAATAAGATAATAATGGTGTTTTACTTTTTAAAATTATGCCCTAAATAGAATTTTTCAGTGTGACAAGAATGTTACATCACCATACTTTTATAACATATGTGTTCCTTTAAAGATCCCGAGTTATAACACCTCTGAAGTTCAGACGCATGTTCCTCTCTGTGCTCTGACGTCAAGTAATCCTAATTTTCATTTCACGGGAAAATGGTTTTTTGATGACTGTGGAAAAGAAGGCTATGGATTTGTTTGTGAAAAAATGCAAGGTAAGAAATAACTGGGGTTTATTCCTTTTACTTCTATCTTTCCTTCCACACCTGTTGTCTACCAGCTTTGCAGTAACAGTATGATTTCTTGTCCTCTGTATTTAGGTATGTTTAGCCATGTGCCCCCCCCCCCCACTTCTTAGAACTATGCCCTTCAACTGCGTTCTAAGGACTGCAGAAACCATCCGACAGATAACCAAGTTGATCCGCCAACCCTAGGACCATTAAATAGCTTTACTCCTGTGTTCTACATCTACACCAGTCTATTTTCCCATACTGTGATGTTAGCATCAGCACAAAGAAAAACACTTTCTCTTGGCTCACAGTTCTGCTCCAAAGTCAAAGTAATGACATCTGTTGATGATCATCTTCATGCCAGACTTCCAAGATGTCACATTAAATAGCAAGAGACTAGGGTGAGTGTATTCTGGTCCCTCTCTCCAGTGAAAGCCACCAAGATTCCATCAGGGGACCCTGTGGCCTTACTTCAGCTTGGTCACCCTCCAGAGACCCTACTTCTGAACTTCACAGTCAGATGTCTCTACCCACTTAATTTCCCAGATGGAGAATTAAATTCCAACATATACCACTTTGCAGAGAACACTGACACTAGATCCAAACATAGTCTATTGTGGCAAGTTTTAAAAGTCACCCAGAATGTTGAAAAAGAATGAGGAACTGAAGCCAGGCAGTGGTGGTGCACACCTTTAATCCCAACACTAGGGAGGCAGAGGCAGGCAGATCTCTGAGTTTGAGGCCAGCCTGGTCTACAGAGTGAGTTCCAGGGAAGCCAGTGCTACAGAGAGAAACCCTATGTCGAAAAACAAAAAAGAAAAAGAAAAATGAGGAACTGGCTTAGCTTATGCCTGTAAGCCTTCCTTGCACAAGGAAGACTGAGATTTAAAACAAAAACAAACAAACAAATAAAAAACTTAACAAGGACAGCCTGGGCTGTAGCATGAGATCCTGACTCAGAACAAGAACAACAAAAGTCATAAAAATAAACCAATTCACACTCACTCCTTTTTTTTTTTAAACTCCAAAAGTAGTATCTGTGGCTAAATATGACATGTGGTATATTTCTAGATCAGTCAGATAAAGCTCCTTAATGATTTCTGGAGTGTAATATCAAAGCCATATGTGATAGCTTCCCCTCCCTGTAACAAAATATCTGAAATATAAAGAGAGGATTTGTATTGGCATAATAATTTTGAAGGTCAGATCCACTGCTTTAGGGCTGTGCCAAGAGCAGAGCACTATGGAGAATCAGGGAGCAGAACAAGGCCACTGAACTCATTCCTGGGAGGCAAACGGATAGGAAAGAGTCTACGCTCCCATAATTCCCCTCAGTGGCATGCACAGTGACCTATGACCTTCGACCAGGCCTCACCTGTTAAATGCTCTATCAGCTCCAGTGTCTCCATTCTGGGGCTCACAGCTGGGATACCTGGGCCTTTGGAGGACCTTGAAGATCCTAATGAAAGTGTCACACGATCACATATATCCAGTGGGATAAAGGAGCAGTGTGATTATTGTCTTTGAGGGACCTTGAATAATACAAATAGCCAAGACAGCTCTTGCTTTCACTACCTGCTGCGTGTCCCTGTGCCTGGCACCATGCCTTGGGTTTATGAATGCTGTGCCATAAAACCTTCAAGACCATTCCAGGAAGTAGGTCAAAGTCTCCCCAGTCTATAGACAAGGAACTTTAGTCTCAAAAAATGAAACAAAAGAAAAGAGTATTTCCGTTAAATATAGTAACTCTATTTCTGCAACGCTGACCTCTTCTCAAATGTACCCACGGATTGCTTGCTTTGGCACTTGGGGACAAACAATGTGGGCACTCCTTTGGTGGCATTTCAGGGCAAAGGGGGAGAGCACAGGCCTGATGTCTGGCTACACAAGCCCCCCACTTCACCTCTTTACATAAGCATCAGTCAAATGACTTGATCGTCTAGGAACCTTGATTTCAATTATGTAAAATGAGGTAAGAACTATTTCATATGCGCATATAAAGCTTAGCATAGTTCTCAGCATATGGTTAACAAATGACAGTTTTTAAAAATTATTATGTCTGAAAAATATTATTAAACTTTAATTCTTGATACAATGAACGGTCTATATTTTCCACATAAATATATGCTTATATTGGACTTGAGCCAAAAATTGCTCTGTTCCTGAAAGAACAAAGAAATATGAATAACCCAGGTGGTGGTGGCACACACCTTTAATCCCAGAACTTGGGAGGCAAAGGCAGGCGGATCTCTGTGAGTTTGAGGCTAGCCTGGAATACAGAGTGAGTTTCAGGACAGCCAGGGCTGTTACACAGAGAAACCCTGTCTCAAAAAATAAAAATCAAAAAGAAGAAAGAAAGAAAGAAAGAAAGAAAGAAAGAAAGAAAGAAAGAAAGAAAGAAAGAAAGAAAGGAGGGAGGGAGGGAGGGAGGAGGGAGGGAGGGAGGGAGGGAGGGAGGGAGGGAGGGAAGGAAGGAAGGAAAAGAAAGATTAATAAAAAGAGAGACAGAGGCCAGAGGAGGTTGCTGGGGGGGGGGGGGGAAAGAACTTGCCGTACAAGCTTGAAGACCTGAGTTTGAATCCCCAGGACCCATGGAAAAGCCAGGTGCATGGTGTAAGCCTCGATAATCCCAGAACTCCTTCGGGGAGATGGAGGGCAGAGACAGGAGGATCCCCTCAAGCTCATGGGCCAGCTAACATGGAAAAAAACAGCAGAAACACAGTGGAACAGGGTCTTGACTCAAATAAAGAGAAGAACCAGCATCCATGGCTGTCCTCTGACCTCCACATTTGTGCTATGGCACACACAGACATGCCTTCACACACACACATACACATGTACACACACACACACACACACACACATACACACAAACACACACACACACAGAGAGAGAGAGAGAGAGAGAGAGAGAGAGAGAGAGAGAGAGAGAGAGAGGACTGAACAGTTGGAAATAACTGTTTCCATAGATATCTCTTCTCCAGGATATTGAGTTGCAAAACCATGCTGCTCAAAATCATGTGTGCTCTGTTTTGAAACTTGAAAAGATTAATTGCACTGGGAGGAATCCCTATGAATAAAAGCAACGGTATAACCCAGTGGAACGAAACAAAAAGAAAAATTCAGTTACCTTATTGTACTAACTGTCATTTTGAAATAGCACTTTGGTATCATATAGATTTTGTATAACTAACCATAAACTGGGAGCATAGGCTGGCCAACAGACTTCCAGCAAAAAACACGTAGGTGACCAAGTGCATCACAAGTTAATTAATAAGTAGGCTTGTTTTGCTTAGGTTTTACTATGTGTACTTTCTGAGTCAAGTAGCAGTAACAAAGGCAAAAGGCAGCTTCCCACTTTGTCATTTTTATTGTGAAGAACATAACAAAAACAGGAGAGGGGAGTGAGGAGCAACATTTATTAGGTGTTTGGTGTGTCCCGGATGCAATAGAGCATGTGCTGTAATGGGTATGGCATGAATTCTGTACACATCCTTCTAAGGAAGACCTTGTCAGTTCTTATAGACCTGAAATTTAAGCTTTAGAAGGACTAATTTTCTCCAGGACTCTTAGCCAGGTAGGGTCAGGAATGGGATGAAGTCCAGGCCTTCAGCCATTCACATCTCAGCATGCCCTTTAATAAGCCCAAACCACTTACTGATTTTAGTTTTCAGCCTAGTATGAAAGAGGGACTAAATTCATTCTAGATCAGATAATGCAGAAATTTTCACTTTGTTTTCCTACATTTAGGCTATTCTGTGGATACAGCATAATATAAGACAAAAAAGAGAAATGCACATATATTAAAGAGAAAGCTCACATAGTCACACCAGAGAGAGAGACAGAGAGAAAGACAGAGAGACAGAGAGAACTGGAAATGGCATGGCTATTAAAACCACAAAGCCCACCCCCAATAGCATGCCTTTGTAGCTAGAGTTTTCCTGCCTTGCCCACAGTCAGAACAAATCTCTGTCACTTGCCAGTCCCACAACCGCTCAGACCCAACCAAGTAAACACAGAGGCTTATATTGCTTACAAACTGTATGGCCTGGCCATGGCAGGCTTCTTGCTAACTGTTTTTATAGCTTAAATTAATCCATTTCCATAAATCTATACCTTGCCATGTGGCTTGTGGCTTACCGGAGTCTTCACATAGTGCTTGTCATGGCGGCAGCTGGCAGTGTCTTTCTGCCTTCCTGTTCTTTCTTTTCTCCTCTCTGTTAGTCCTGCCTACACTTCCTGCTTAGCCACTGGCCAATCAGTGTTTTATTTATTGACCAATCAGAGCAACAGATTTGACATACAGACCATCCCACAGCAATGCCTTTTCCAATAATGCCACACCTCCTA
Source organism: Peromyscus leucopus (assembly GCF_004664715.2). Taxonomy (NCBI): domain Eukaryota; kingdom Metazoa; phylum Chordata; class Mammalia; order Rodentia; family Cricetidae; genus Peromyscus; species Peromyscus leucopus. Next base: position 37,480,463 of record NC_051066.1, on the reverse strand, counting down.
ATCCTCCTCAAACAGTTCCACCAACTAGGGACCAAGCAGTCAAATGTATGAGCCTATGGAGGCCATTGTCATTCAAACCACCACAATGTTCCAATTCCCTAGCATCACACACACTTTGAAGTGTAGTGTCATTATTTTGAATTCATCACTTCTGGAAGAAAAGCTCTGGTCAATGTCGATATTAGTGACAAAGATGAATGTTAAGTCTGACCTCCTCCTCTGTGGTCCAGATACTACAAGTGATTTTGTCATTGTCCTCATGTCCTCAGAATACCATGGAAACGTGTCTGAGATGCATTCAGTCCCCAGTACATTGGAATTTGGAAACAGAACTTACAAAATAATCCGTGCTAATATGACTTGGTACACAGCAGGAAGAACCTGCCGGATGCACAGAGCAGAACTGGCCAGCATTACAGACAGTTTTCACCAGTCCTTCCTCACCGTTCTCCTCAGCAGGCTGGGCTACGCCCACTGGATTGGACTCTCCACCACAGACGTAGGTGTTTGGAGCTCCTCCAGTCATCTTTGCAAAGTTTCTGTCTACTTCCTTAGTGAGGCAACCACTGGAATCAGCATGCAAAAATAATTCCCAGACACAATAGTAAATGTATCATTTCAACCATTGGTTTATACAGAAACTACTGGGGGTTTTGTTGTTGTTGTTGTTTTCAGGTTCATTTGTTTGTTTGTGTTTTGTTTTGTTTTGTTTTTGAGAATCCTGAGGCTACAAAACAAGAGCATACATCTTTTTAGGATGAACATGCACTTGCCTGATTTTTAAATATAATGCCCCCATGGGTCCTTTGAAAATTCTCAAGCATCCCTGAGTACTGACTCATTTATGCAATGAAACACATCTCAAACTTGAGTACCATGTTTGGGTAATTTGTTAGATTTCCAGAATCTCCATGACAAATGATTGTTGCTTCCTGCTCAGAAACTTTATTATTAATTAATTCACTACCCTTGAAATATAACATGCAGAGTTCTGTTTGTATGAGTTTGATTTTTTGTTTTTGTTTTGTTCTCTGTTTGTTTTTGTTTTTTAAAAACAAGAGTATTACACACTTGAATTACTGAAATGCAAACTCTATTCCATTCACAACCTCTGGTTCTTTTGGGGGGAAAGTGTAGAATTTGGAAGGAGTGGATGCTTGGGTAGCATTGGGTGATGCCAGCAAGTCTTGGCAATGAAATGATGCTTCAAATCCCCTCTGCAGAACGGTGTTAATTTTGACTGGTCAGATGGGACTAGATCCCCTTTCACCTACTGGAAGGATGAGGAGTCAACCTTTCTTGGTGACTGTGTTTTTGCTGACACTAATGGACGCTGGCATAGCACAGCCTGTGAGTCATTCCTGCAAGGCGCCATTTGTCACGTACCCACTGGTAAGTACAAGTCTATTCAACTCAACAAACATGTCCTGTGCTACATGACTGTTGTGTGCATGACTGTGCTCAGCAGGGAATATGATCGTGAATAAGAAAAAGTCCCAGCCCTTGGAATAAAAAAGTCCCAGACCCTGTAGGCTGGTCTATGATACGAAGACAAATAGCTGTCATAGCGGGCATGGCTAGAAGATGCGGAAAGAGGGATTATCAAGAAGAGGATGCATTGTGTTCTTCTGATGCTGCTGCCATCCCCACCATTGCCTGCAGCATAAGAAAAGCGTTTTGGCTGTTTTTAAAAGAGCATCCTGTCTTTCTGGGGGAAGGAAGAAGGCCTTGCAGGGCATGGCAGTGTATGAAGACGGAGCTTGAAGAATGGGTGGGCTTGATGGGCGGTAACAGAACACAGAGAAGCACCCTGAGGGGAGAAGCTTAGACAAAGACAGAGGGATACCGATGGCAAAGCTGGGCTGGAGTTTGCCAGCGTCTCAGGTTAGAGTAAGATAAAGACGGGCAGCCACACTAGAAAGGTGCACTTCAGCTTGTGTGGAGAAGAACCGAGGGTTTATGTTTAAGACAAGAGTGGTAGATTCTTGAGCAATGGTTGCGGCGGCGGTGGTAGCTGATACTGCTCGGACATTCACTACATGTCTTACCCCACACTTTGCATACTACCCCATTTATATGAAGTTCAGCTGACCCAGTCCTTTACTGGAGACGAAACTTAACTGAGAGCATTAAACAGACTCCCGAGGCTCCAGCCATCAGCAGTACCAAGAACAGGCTCCGTCTCCTCACCCTCTGACATGCTTTATCCTGTTTCCCCGGGTCTCTTTGTTGCTGTCATGTGCACCACCAGTTCCCCCTCTGATCTCCTTTTAAATCTCTCATTTCATAGAACTGCATCATTTACTCCTATTCTGGATATCATTACAAATAGTGCACATGCTGTGCATAATTGTAGATGAAAACAATTCAGGATTAAGCATAAGTGATGTCTATATGCATGTATACACATATGGAAATGTAAGAAATATATATACATATAGCAAAATTAGTTCCTCTAAAATACCATATGTCTCTTTCCTTTTTTGATAAAATGTACACATCTATTGTGGACTTTTAAGAAGTGCCAGACAGGATGGCAAGATGGCTCATCAGGTAAAAAGTGCTTCAGAGCAAGCCTGCATCCTGAGTTCAATCCCCAGAACACACACAGAAGGAAGGAACTGACTCCTCTGACCCCCCGGGCCGTGGCACACATGCTCTCATACACACTTATCTATAGAACAGTAATTAATGAAATACTTAAATAACAAAGGCCAGACATTAACACATCTAAACCGTTCGAATTGTTTGTGTGTGTGGGGGGGGGTGATATTGCTGTTAGCTTCCTGTTATAAAGAAATTGAAGCCGGGCGGTGGTGGCGCACGCCTTTAATCCCAGCACTCGGGAGGCAGAGGCAGGCGGATCTCTGTGAGTTCAAGGCCAGCCTGGTCTACCAAGTGAGTTCCAGGAAAGGCGCAAAGCTACACAAAGAAACCCTGTCTCGAAAAACCAAAAAAAAAAAAAAAAAAAAAAAAAAAAAAAAAAAAAAAAAAAAGAAATTGAGCACAGGGTGACATGCCCAAGGCCACACAGCTAGGAAGCAATGGGGCCAGGATCTCAGCATGGATGTATTTGACTCTCATGTTTGGTGCTGGAAGGAAAGCCCCCTCAAACTTTGCTTATTTATTTCATGTTGTGTTTCACTGTGATACTTGCTGAACGTGCTATTCTCTCATAGGCTTGCTGATGAGTAAGGATTTTAGAAATCCGTGACACCTAGCCCTGCATAGGACACGTACTATATAGTTAGACATCCTTTTCCCAGCATCTTTCAGCTACCAGTTCCACTATGAATTGCATCTCCCTGATGCCCCAGGCTTTGGGATAGCAGTAGACAGCATTTCTCCAGGCACACTCAAAAGTAAACAGACAAAGAAATCTATTAACACACTCTGCATGTTTAGGTAAAGAGTATTTCTAACAGAAATACAAGAACCTAAGCCTAGTTTGTAATCCTTGACATCAAATCCAGTCTTTTGGGGTATTATCATGAAAATCTTAATGCATGCATTGATTCTGGCCTTTCATTGAATGTCAAATAAGGGTTATCTCAGCCTATGAGCCCAGGCACCAGCCTGAAATCATGCCTGTTTTTTCTTCATAGAAACAAAGGCATTTCAGCACCCAGTGCTATGCCCAGAAACATCAGTTCCCTGGATAAAATTTAAAGGTAATTGCTACAGTTTTTCTACAGTCCTGGACAGCAGGAGTTTTGAGGATGCTCATGAATTTTGCAAAAGAGAAGGTAATTCTTCTGCGGCACTAAAACGCTTTCATGTACTCCTTGACATCTCAGTAAACAGTGTGCTTTCTCACATGCTGATCATCCAGTGACTTTAGGAGCCATGAAAACGACTGGGGGAAAAACACTATTGAATTTGGTTATTGGGGGGACAGCTACCACAGGCGATCCATGTTCCAGTGCAGACTTGGAAAACCCGAGATGGTGCCTCAGTGTCCAGCTTTCCCACAACATTCTTCTTTCTGAAGCCATGTGCATTATGAATTTTTAATGTTCTCTAAACTGGATCATCGGTACTTTAGCTTTCTAAGTGAAAGCTTGTACATTTTTATAGATGTAATTTCACCTTAAAAGTCTTAAATGACATTTTAGGTGGGTATGGTGGCACAGGCCACCTAATACTCACAGAGATGGATCTTTATGAATTTAAGGGCAGCCAGGTCTACATAGTAAGTTCCAAGCCAGCCAGGCTACATAATGAGACCTTCTTTTTGTTGTTCTTTTCTTTTCTTTTTAATCACTTTAAAATTGTGTGTGTGTGTGTTTGTGTGTGTGTGTGTGTGTGTGTGTGTGTGTGTGTGTGTGTGTGTTGAGAAGAGCCTGTGTGTATATGAGTTATACCAGGTATCTTCCTCACTCACTCTCCATCTGATATGTTTGAGACATGCTCTCTCCCTGAACCTGACCAACAAGACTTAGGGATCCTCCTGTCTCTGCCTCGCCAGCCCTGCTCTTTACCTGAGTCCTGAGGATCCAAACTTGGGTCTTCATGTATGGTCAGCAGAACTTTACTAACCGAGCTCTCCCCACTAACCCCTTTTTAACAACAGAAATGTGGAGTTGGGGCTGGAGCTCAGTGGGAGAGCACATGCCTAACATGGCAAGGTCCTGAGCTTCTGGCCCCATCACCAGAGAGGAAAATAAAAATGTATTGAGGAATGTAATGTTGATTTTTTTTTTTTTTTTTTTTTTTTTTTTTTTTTTTAGTTTTTTCCGAGACAGGGTTTCTCTGTGTAGCTTTGCGCCTTTCCTGGGACTCACTTGGTAGCCCAGGCTGGCCTCGAACTCACAGAGATCCGCCTGCCTCTGCCTCCCGAGTGCTGGGATTAAAGGCGTGCGCCGCCGCCACCGCCCGTATAATGTTGATTTTTAAAAGCCCAAGTTTCACAAAACAGGGCACAGAAACATTTTTTTTAATTGCATTTACCTTGCTCAGTGGCTGCTTGTCTCTTTTGCAGGATCCGGTCTTTTAGCGATCAAAGATGAGGCTGAAAATTTGTTTCTCCTGGAAGAGCTTCTTGCATTTAGTTCTTCTGTCCAGATGGTTTGGCTGAATGCTCAGTTTGATAGTAACAGTAAGTGATGTGGGTGCAGAGGAGGTGTCAATACATACGCAGGCGTTCAGACCTCTGGGAGCCACAGAACTCTCCTGGACACATTCGCTGTGAAAGTGTAGTGTGAATCCTAAAGCCACCTCCCCCAAACAAACAAATGACAAGTTAACCTTCATACTGACTGGGAAAATGCTCGCTCCAACTCTGTCCCCAGGCTTAGGATGGCAAAACCACACTGACTTGAAAACACCCCACTCCCTCAAGTGTTACACAGCAGAGTCAGGAAGCCATTTCAATGATAAACTGTGCTTTCTGAATTCTTATATACTACTCATAAACGCTGGCGTGTGTAATTGGAGTCGCACTGTTCTTTTCTTTATGTAACGGATGTTATCGAACGGGACTTGTAAAGAAAGTTATCTGCATTGGCATGGAGAGAGTGTTGTCGTGGTGTAGGGAGGAGGGGGCAGAGCCCATTCTTGCAAGGAGCATTTTAATCCTGGACATGGTTTGAATTTCTAGCAGATGGTGACAATCAAAAGCAAGCTGCCTTGTACTTCACTTTATTGTTAGTTTTATAATCGTTTCAGACAGTAGACCCACCCCCTACACACACACCTTATTGACCATATATGGGCTGAACTCTCCCACTGAACCACTTCTAGCATTATAATAGCTTTAGGAAATGAACCCTTTTGTTATGGGGTTGATGTTGTGTTTCAAGGGATTTTCTATACATTAATTAATTTCATTTCATTTACTATGTGATTTATTTAAATTGGATAGAAATGTGTGGACTACTTCAAAACTCAAACCAGGATATTAAGAAACAAGATACCTGTATCTAAAATAGAGAGTTGCACCAGAGGCAACTTTTAATGGATAGATACCTTTTTTGTGTTTTGTTCATGAACATATTTTTAATGTACCTCCTTAAATTTGGGGCCTACTTTTATGGTTTATCCCAATCTTAGCTTGGGAATCATGCTCAAAATTCATAATCAGCAATCTTTCCACAGATGGAACCTTAAGGTGGTTTGATGGAACACCCACAGACCAGTCAAACTGGGGCATTCGGAAGCCAACTATAGACCACCTCAAGCCCCATCCGTGTGTTGCCTTGAGGATCCCTGAAGGAGTATGGCAGTTGACCTCATGTGAAGACAAAAAGGGATTCATATGTAAAATGGACACAGGTGTGTGAAGGGAGAGAGACATTCTTCATATTGACTCTTCCCTGGTTAATACTGACCCACCATGGTAGCATTTAAAAAATTATAAATGCAGACTTTCAGAGAGTTTTTCAGATAGATTCTGGGTCTACATCACACAAGTCAGAACACTTGAGTTACTTTTTTTCCCTCTAATATGAAGGGGAAAAATCATTAGTCACATAAATGAAATCAAGACGTAGTTTACACCAAAAAGCTGTGCTGTGAGAACATTTACAATCATCTTCAGTCTTAGGAAATATCATCTATTCATTTGGTACATGTGTCATGGACAAGTATGCGTGATTCTCTTTTGTGAGCATGTTATGCAGGGAAGGTCATACTTCACTCCATCCTAAGAAATACAGTTTAAAAGGATGGAAATTAGTTTTCAATAACTAAGTCAGAAAATCCTAGCCATTTGCAAACAACAGCCAAGGCTTCTGAGCTAGCATACTATGGTGATATTTTATTTGTACTGAAATGTGATTTTATTTGTATGTTAATAAATAAAGTTGCCTGGGGGTCAGAGCTAATAACAAGCCATAGCAGAGCTGGGCATGTGTGGCGCACGCCTTTAATCCCAGCACTTGGTAGGCAGAGCTAGGTAGATCTCTGTGTGGTCAAGGATACAGCCAGCATTGGAGACACACGCCTTTAATCTCAATACCAACCATAGAAGACCTGGAGGTCTGTACAAACAGGCAGTGACGAGGCAGTCATGTGGTTGGGTTTGCAACCAATGAGAAGGCGGAACAGAAAGTCTATATAAAGACAAACACTCAGGAAGTAGGTCACTCTTGGCTGAAGAGGCTAGCTGCAGCAGACAGGTAAGGCTCTTAGCTCTGACCTCTTGGCTTTCTTCTTTGCATTGGTTCTGTGTTTCTTATTTAATAAGACGGTTGGTTACATCTACAGCATACCATGAGATCATCGGTGTTTCTAAGAATCCAGACAGTTCCTAGATGCTCATCTTAGCAAGAAGGAAAGCCTCTGGGATGCTGAAGAAGGCTTCAGAGGTTTGGGGGGAGGGGGAGCAGGAAGGAGTAGAGCGGAGAAGGAGAGGAGGTATTTTAGAGCAAAGACCGAGCATTGCTGAAAGCAGCCATGGAGAATGCTCTTAGACCGGAGCAGCAGACGCATAATGAGAGTAAAATTGACCAGTGCGGCAAGATCCAGGGCTGAGCCAAAGAGCTGAGATTCCTGGTGAAGCAAGGGATGGACAGCGAGCAGTGTAGACCCCCACAGTGAGATAAACTCACTAGATGCAAAGAACAGCATTAGCAATTTGAATGGCATGACGAAAAATACCAGGAGGGGTAGGAAGACTGGCAAGGAAAGAGACAAATCTGAGTATGAGGCACCGGGGTTTGAAAGCCCAAAGAGCAGAGCCTTGCAGGAGACATCAGACCAACAACATGCCCAAGTTTTCACTGTCACTTAAGCATCCAGAGCAAATCAGAAGCAACGTACGTCAGTGTCCAATTTTAAAGCCTTGCAACTTTTCAAGGCCATGGAGCAGTTCAAACATGTAGGTAAGAAAGTGTCCTATAGGTAAGAAGGTGTCTGTCCAAACTGAGGCTGCTTGGAGCACCAGGTTCTCTTTTTCTTTTTCTAAAATTTATTTATTTGTTATTATTATTTTTAATGTAGCTTTCTGGGGTAGGGTCTCACTCTGTTGCCTGGTCTGGAACTCACTATAAAGTCTACACTCAGACTCACAGCAATTCTCCTGCTCCAGCATCACAGGTACCTCCACAGCTCTACAGCTTTCTCTGGATCTTTTCCCAGATCAAGAATTGCAGAGTTTAGCCCTTAAGATAGTCAGTGAGAAACACTCTTACAGTAAAACAACCTAAAACAGGAACCATGTCACTTTGGAATGGAGGGCCTATGTATTTATTTTGTAGACTCTTGGGAATTCCAGATGTGAAAGGTACTGATTGTAAAATTGTTACATACAGACAAGCAGGCCTTGTATGTTTTGGGCTAACTCTTCTTCTAATTTCAACAAAATAGTGACCTCCTGTAAGCAAGGACCATGTCTTACATGTATTTCTGTTGTAATAGTGCTGGGACTAGATAGAAATTCTTTGGCTTTACTAAATGAAAAGAAAAGAAGTACTCACATGTGTTATGAACACAGTCCTTATGACTACAAATGGCTCATGGACTAGCAATATGGCTTACCTGGTAAAGGCACTTGCTGCCAAGCCTAATGACCTAAGCTGGATCCAAACCCTAGGACCCACATGGTAGAAGTAGAGAACTGACTCCCACAAGTTGCCATCTGACCTACACACACCCACACCATGGTGCATGCCCCATGGCATACAAGCTCACACACACACACACACACACACACACACACACACACACACCAGAGACAGAGAGAGAGAGACAGACACAGAGAGAGACAGACACAGAGAGAGACAGACACAGAGAGAGAGACAGACACAGAGACACAGAAAGAGACAGAGAGAGAGACAAAGAGACAGGGAGACAGAGGAGAGAAAGTCATAGACAATACATAAATGAATGAATATCAGACCTCCATTAAAACATCATTCATAAAAACATGCCACCAGATGTGATGTATGAGCAATAGTTTGATTCTTGCTTTGATTGAATAATGCCATAACTTTGCTGAATTTAAAGACATTTTTTATTTATTATTTGATTTTAGATGTTCCAGCTGTAATAGAGCATCCAGGAAAAGGTAGGCTTGAAAGAGGAAAGAATATTTAGATATTTCTTAGAATTAATAAGACAGACAGCAAGCATGTGACCGTGTTTCTTCTCTCTTTTTCTTTGTCTGCCTCCAGGACTAAGCCACAGCATCGTTCCCCTGGCAGTCTCACTGACGCTGATAATAATGCTGGCCATTTTCATGCTTTCCTTCTGGATATACAAGCAGAACAGTGGCTTCTTCCAGAGACTCAGGGGGTCTAGGAGTCTTTACTATCCTACATTCAGCTTCAGTACAGCACATTTAGAGGAAAACATCCTCATTTCTGATCTGGAGAAGAGTAACCAGTGATGATGAAGAGAGAGAATGCTCCAGCTATGAAGAACAAAGGGAGTCCCCTCTGTGTTTCCCCTTAACAAGGGCCCATTAGAATGTGAATTGTGACGCCTCGGGTTTAATTATTCTTCAGGCAGTGGTTTTGAATTTTAACCAAATCAGATGAGGTTTAATGGATTCATTTCCTTTAGCTATGAACCATTCTGAAAAGGGGTGTTGGTTATTATTTAGAAAGACACGGACTATTAAAAAGAATCCTGCATTGAGTACTCTCAAGCCAGTCCGGTACTCATTCCAACATCTAAGTTCACTCTGACTGTGTTTGAGAGGAAGGTGCTTCTGAGAAACTGTGTCGTGTTTGATTCCAATTCAGTCGTTTTTGTTTGTTTGTTTTTTTTTTCATAGTCTGGCTTGGGGAAGTCCTAAACTTAAACATCCAGGTTCTGAGCGCTCAGCTAATACTTTGGAAGGCATTAATTTTTATTAGGTTTGACTCTTAAGCTAAATGGGAGAACCAGCACCTTCTTCTAAATATGAAGATCTTGGTATGCAAACACTCTCAGGGACAACCATGCTGTTAAAATTAGGCACAAACCCTCACTTGCTAAGTGATTACTTTGTTAAAGGTATCTTATAGGTAAGCTCAAAGGAATCCATTCAGAGTTCAATATTGGACCTTGTTAAAAAGTAAAGTAATAATATAATATAGAAATAATGATCTTAACCAGGAGATACAAAATATATGTAACCTAAACCTAAAGAGAAAAAAAAATGAAGATCTGAATTATATTCCTATTAAAAGCAAACTAGAGGGATGCTGAGACATATTAAATAGAATGACTCTGCAGTAGTAATCTAGATATGTTTGTCATATGTTCATTTAGGTGTTTTTAAATAAACTATCAATTTTGATTATCTCTTTTTTGTGTTTGACTAGTTGATGCCATTGGTTGGTTAATATGGATTAAAAGTATGATATTTGAGGCTGGGAGGTAGTTCAGTTGGTCAAGTGTCTGCTCTGCAATTCTGAGGACCTGAGTTCTGATCCTGAGCACCCACATGAAGGTCAGGTGCAGTGGTGCTAATCTGTAACCCCAGCTCTGGGATGGGGTAGAACAAAACCAGGTGAATCCCTGAAGCTCATTTACCAGGCAGCCTAGCCAAATTGATGAATCAAATTGATGAATTTCAGGTTCAGTGATAGACTTTGTCTCAAAACTAGTGTGGAAAAAGACACCTAATTGTCAACTTCTGGCCTCTACATGCGCACATACATATATGTACATGCACCCTCACACAAACAAATTAAAATTTTAAAGTATATTTTCTGTAAATTAAAAAAGTCACAGGTATGACATTATTTCATTAATTTCTGATAAATAAAAGTGGCTCCATAATCAGGATGGAAAAGTTACTTCTCATATCAATGTTTACTGCATGTCCTTTTAATACAGATGTTCTGCTCTAGAACCAGTCCTGGGTTGTCTCTGTCCTCCTGATGCTTTACCCCAGGAAAGCAGTCTATACACAGAAGACAGCAGGGGGTTATGGAAATCGAATCAAATATAGTCCTGTGATAAACTTGGGGGTTCTCCAGGCTCACCTCAGCGTGCATTCAACCAGTACAATCAACTGCTTCAGTGCTAGTGGCCGCTGGTCACAAGGGGGAGCTCTGAGAAAAAGCATGGACGTGTTTCTGCACAGCCAACTGGGATTGTGAGCCAGGCACCAGGTAGACTAGGTCCTTGTGGGCTAGTGCAGAGAACACAGCTCCCAGCCGGCCGCAGCTCTCTGCTCCTGCTGTTGTGGAGCTGACACAATGAGGACAATCTACTTTCGTTTTTGTCTACGTCTTAGGACTTCACCTTTAAGAAACATTACATTATGTGGCAGTTGCATATTTCTGACTCAAAAGAATAATTGGCTTAACTAACCAGATGGTATATTAAAACAAAAAACAAACAAACAAAAAAGCTTCAGTTTAAAAATCTGTCAAGTAAAATTAAAATTCCTTTCATTTCAGTAGATTTGATGAAGCTGTAATCAGTTAACCTCCCACTAAAAGTAGACAGTAGCACATAACAACTGGACAAAAGTATCTCACTGCAAACGAAGTTTTGCTGAAAAAGACGGCATTACTTGTCAACGCTCTGGTTTTTTATACTTAGTATTGAACCTTCCCTCCAGAGTCTGTCCCCATAAACAGACCACGCATTTATTTCCACTGCTGGAACTTCAGAAATAAATAGTACTAAGGCACCCTGCTTTTTCTACACACGAACCCTTTAGAGTCTTTTTTACACATCTAATTTTCTTCTTTCATTAACTTAAAATTATTTTCATACAGTGTATTTTGATCATGTTCTTTCTTCTCCCCCAACTCTTCCAGATCTTCCCCATTTCCTTTCTGACCCAACATCATAGTCTTTCTCTCAACAACAACAATAAAATGAAAATTAAAACAAACAAACAAAAAACCCCAGTAAGACAAAAAAAAAAAAAAAAAAAAAAAAAGGAAACAACCAAAACAAAATGAAAAGCACACAAAAAACCCATGACAACCATTTGGTGTTGGCCAACTGGTTGATATACACAGAATTACTTCACTGGAGAAAATTGATTTCTCTTCTCCCAGGAGGTATCAGTTGCAAATAGCTTCTTGGTTAGGAATGGAATACACATCTATTTTTAAATTTCTTTTTTTTAAAGTTATTTATTTATGTCTATTGGTGTTTTGCCTGCATGTATGTCTGTGTGAGGGTGCCAGATCCCCTGGAACTGGAGTTAGAGACAATTGTAAGCTCATGTGGGTGCTGGGACTTGAACCCAGGTCCTCTGGAAGAGCAGCCAGTGTTCTTATCCGCTAAGCCATCTCTCCAGCCCCCAGAACTTAATTTCATAGCTACAGCATTAAAAAAAAGACATAAAGGTAGCAGGATTACAAACTCACTCATGATTAGTATGCACCCCTTAAAAACATGTTATTTCGCCGGGCGGTGGTGGCGCACGCCTTTAATCCCAGCACTCGGGAGGCAGAGGCGGCGGATCTCTGTGAGTTCGAGGCCAGCCTGGGCTACCAAGTGAGTCCCAGGAAAGGCGCAAAGCTACGCAGGGAAACCCTGTCTCGAAAAATAAAAAAAATAAAAAAAAAATTTTAAAAAAAAACCATGTTATTTTGCTGAAGGGCCATTGATCCTGTGTGGACACTATGACCACTAAAAATTTATATATATATATCCTGTGACTGACTTGAGTATCTTTATAGATTCCTAAGAATTAGAAAGTCTTGGATTTGCTTCAATTAATAGTATCTTGAGTCCTTCCCATTCTAAATTTGTAACTCTTCTCATTGGAAGCTCCATACTTGAATAATCTCTTTAGATGACTGTTAGTCTTAAAGTCTCTTTAGCTCTTTGAAATGGCCAAATCCAGGACAAACGACAGTCACAGAAATGACATATATAATTACCTTGACACTGTGGTTAAATCCATTTAAATAGTGACTCACAGTTGATACTGGAGGGGATCAGAAGAGGCAAGTGCCTAGCATTCAAATATTAACTCACATGAACAATTTCAGCTTAACACCTGTATCATGTCATGTGTTGTATGACCCACAAAACATGTACTATAGCATTCACAATTTTATAGGCATAAAAATAACAGCACACATCCTAAGAAACTAAAGGGAAGTGAAAATTTGAAAGGAGATTTAAAAGTTCTGTATATTTTAGAACTATGGACTTAGCTGTTGGTGGCTCTTTAAACCCCAATGGAATTTTGAGGATCCTGGAGGGTGATTTAGAGACTGTATAGCATTTGTAATTTTGTGTATGATCTTACAATTTAACATAACTAAAATTCAGACTTGTTAATTCTTTATGTTGTGAAGCACTGTTAAGCCATTTGAACGTGGTTTTACAGATTCAGCTCAAAAATTCAGGCTCGAAGAAAATGCCAATGTAGTAAGCATGCTTGTAAATAAATATGTGGACCGTGTGTTTCATTTCATAAGTCCATCTCATTATTGTTATTACGTTTTCAATGCTTTTAAAGAGTCAACAAAAGTGCCCAAACATGAAGTGCTAGATGAAGAAATGAAAATCTGCACACGCCTCTAATTCCTGATGATGAATTCTAATTGCAGGAGAGAATATCTCACTAAAGCCACAAACTGAGCCCTGTGTGTGCCAGTGACCTTCTCTACTCAGAGTTAATTAACACAAGCACTTGCTTCTTGCAGAGCACTTTGCTGTAATTTAGAACAAATTAAGGGAAAAATCATTCAAGTGCTGTTTTTCTTCACACCATGAAGTGAGCGTGATGGCCAAATTTAATGCATTTAAAATATGATCATCTATTTCCTGTAATGGTGCACAGCAATAAATACCAATATCTCCTTTAAAAACTGTCCCAATCTGTGTCTTTTTTAATGTTTCCTATTTATTAATGGACACCAAATTTCAAAATTAATGTCTTTTCTATTGTCCCCATTATGTCTCTTATTTACATTTGATTCATTGTATGCATTCCTGGATTTTTTTAAATAGATATATCTTAAGTTTAATATGACAAACAGTTAAAGAATCATTTTTATTTTCTCTTGCCTCTTCCCTACCTCTGAAATTACAACTTTATTATTGTCTCCATGGGTTTGTGCCTTAACTGGAGCGCCTCCCCCTGAATCACACCTTATGAGGTCATGTTTTCAGTGGCTGTTTGAACTTTAACCTCTTAGTAGGTAGGGCTTCATGGGAGCTGAAAACCTAAACATGGATATGATTAGCTCTCTTAATTAATTAATTAGTTAATGCTTAATTAATGAATAGCCCTCTTTCCCAGTAGGGGAACCTCCCAGGGCAGATGTGGACCAGAAGGAAAACCACAGAAAGACTCACAGGAAGAAGGGCAGAGTCAGCAGGAAGTGTCACCTTAGGTGAGCTCCAATACAAGAAGTACTTCTACAGAGACCAGGGAGAAACCGCTTGGCCACTGGGCAAGCCTTGATACAGGTGGTGTTTATTCAAGTCGCCCCCACTGGGAGTGCTCAAGCAAGACGCCTCTGATCCCACTCTCCTTCCATTCTGGAGGTCCCCTCCAAGTAAACAACAAAACCCCTAGTCTCTGCTCAATGATCAAGAGTTCATGGTGGCCCCAGCACTCGGGAGGCAGAGGCAGGCGGATCTCAGTGAGTTCAAGGCCAGCTTGTCTTGTATAATATTAGAGGGACCAGCCTTAATATTATACATCCCAGGGGCTCAGGAGAGAGAACTACTGACGGCGAGGACTATTTTCTGTAAATTGAATCTCAGCACACCGAGTCCTATTGTCCACTTGCTTTAATTCCTCTGGCATAACATCCTTTATACACAGCTTCGGTTCTGTTCTCATGTCTAGCTCCTTTCTTGCCTGATTTCTCTCTATATTTATCTACTGTTCCCTCTATGTTCTATCTTAATTCCTTCATCTAGTTCTGTCCCTTCTAGGTTCTCATCTATCTAGTTCTTTCCCCCATCAGCTTCTCTCCCGTCTCCTTCTCTCTCATCTGGCTCTTTCTCATCTTGTTCTTCCCCATCTGGCTCTTCCTCATCTTCCATCTCGTTCCTCTAGTCCTCTCTTTTAGCTCTTCAATCTAGTTCTTCCCCATCTCAGCTCGTTCCTCTCAAGTTCTTACCCATCTCGTTCTTCCATTCTCTTCTCTCTTTCTTTGTCTGTCCTCTGCTTTACAGTTATATATCTCCCCAAAATCACAATCCTCCCCTCCACCCAGGACACTCAGCCTGAACTTCCTCAGGCAGTGATTGTCCACTATCAGGATCAAATGGAGGGTTGATAAGAATTACAAAGAAGGGCACTAGTTGTTAATTACCATTTGTGACCCAAAGGGAAGTGACTAATGAATCAACTAAAGGCTAAATATGGGTAATGTCTAAGAAGAGGGGTCTTACGTGCACAACTATAACCTTAAATGTGTTTGGTAAAGGATGTTAAAAATCTATAAGTTGCTAGGTCAATGGGAGAAAATAAAACTGTCTTCTTTTTTCCTGTGGCTCCTATCTGTCCAAGCTGTCTGCCGTTTTTCTGCAGGGTGGGGGAAAGTGTGCTCAGTCTCTAGGCAACCTGTGTACAGCTAGATGCCTCTGGTGATAGTTAAAGGGAGATCTGGAACTGGAGGTAAGGTTTGGGAAAAGAGGAAGTAAGGCTTAATTGGCACATCCGCCAGGCCTTCTCAAACAGGTAGCCTGGATGCTTAAGTCTGTTCTAGAGAGTACAGAGGTATCTCTGATAAGGTACTTTCCTCCATCCAGTGATGGACCTGGCCAGATGCTACCAATAATGATAATTACAGGGAGGCTTGAACTGGGAGTTCTGGCTGGGCATAGCTGTTAGCACAGAAGTTTATCTAAATATTCCTAGAAGTGGTTAGGTAAGTAGTTAGAGGTCTATAAAGTTAGTAAGGCTGTAAGAAAAGAGGGGTCTGAGCTAAATTGTGTAAAGCTATTACTTAATGTCTACCTGACCTAGGCGGTGTCCCCTTGTGGAATTTACCTTAAGTCAGGAGACTTGCATGTGGGCTATTATCATTGTTAGTCCACCTGGGACTAACAATGGGCGCCCACCTGGGTGGTGTTTCCTGTAGTCCTTGAAAGTGGCCAAGGGAGATAATCTGATTCCAGAGAAGGCCTTTCCTGAGGCTGTTCTCCAAATACCTGGAATGTGTATGTCCAGAGAGTGATCAGTCTACACTGTTAGCTCTTCTTAGGGAAAAGTCAATTGGGAAAGCTATGAAGGCACACATGATTTTCATAACAGAATACAGCTGATATATAACAAGCCAAGTAACACCAAAAACTCCTTGGGATTTGGCTTCCTCTGGAGGAATTCCCTGATCCCTCCAGGTAGTGACTTTGCCATAACCAGCTGAGTTCTTATGATATATTCCTGTAGCCCGCAACAAGCTTGGTCTACAAAGCGAGTTCCAGGACAAACCCTGTTTCAAAAAACCAAATAAACAATAAATACATAAATAGTTCATGGAAAGATGCTGTGCCTCTGACCACAAGGAGGGATCTGAGAGCTTTCTGGAAAGGAGAGTGCAATAGAAACTCCCTGGTGCTGATCGTGGATATTGCACTAAACTTCCCAAAGAACTTTCTTTTCAATCAGTTATAAGAAGGAGGTCGTGAAAATTGATAGCGAAACTCTTAGGTTGCACATGTGTTTTCTATTAGGACACACCCAGGCGTACTCACTCATCTTTTGGCATTCAGGACAGCACCGTTCATTTCACTGTTCCCTCTAGTTGGTCCCACCAGGTTTTGTCCACAATCACCTGTTTTTCTGTCGCTAGCCGGTGAAAATGTACTGTAGATGCCTGCGGACCAGTCTGAGTGCACACTCTAGATTCCTGTAATCTCCCATCTGAGATTCTCTTGTTCAATAACAGAGTCTTCACTCGCACGTTTAAATCTTCACAAAGCTGTAAGTTTAGCTTTTTATAAAAAGAACACTCATACCCCCGTTTTTATGCTGCAAAATGTTTGCAGTTGCTGGTAATCTGGCATAAGATAGATTTGTTAGCAAACACAAGCAGCTGGTGTTAGACGCAGGAAAGAATCAGTAGGTGCAGCAGCTGGGCCACACTTGGTTGTGTTGAAGCCTTGGCGACTGAATGGGGTCGTTAAGTCCTTAGCTTCTGGGGTTCTTAGTGTTTGAGGCTTTACTCTAGATTCAGGAAGGAGACTGTGCCTCCGAACTTAACTCTGAAATCCTCGCTGGTTGGGTCTGAACATAAACAAGCCAGAAGACGGAGACATCTCCAAGATACCTGTCCAGACGGTGACTTGATGGAGCATGTCTGAAGAAGGAAGCGTGTAAATGCTGACGAGGCAGATGCGATCTCAGAGGAAGCAAGCCATGACAGGGAATCCTCGGCAGCCCAGCGCGTGGGACCAGGGCTTCTGGAGGCAAAGCTCTTTGTGGCATTTCGGATTTCAGCTCTGTAAGAACATTCTCTGGCAAGACGGATGATTTATCAGGCTATCTTTCCTTCTGCCGTGAGCGTAATGACTTTATTTGTTCTGTTTTCTTGCTCACTAGAGTCACTAGTTAGAATTCGATCCTCGGGATGGGTTTGCCTGATACTGAGAAAACATGTGATCTCCCAGTATTTGATTCTTAGCATCCTAGGAAAGGGATTATCTTTGCTAAAAAATAAACCACCACCACCAAAAAAAAAAAAAAAAAAAAAAAAAAAAAAAACCCACAAAAGCTTATGGTTGCAATCTAATTTCCCATGCAGCTGAAACAGAGGTATTGATTATGTAAAGTGGCGATTCTCAGCCTTCCTAATGCTGTAACCCTGTGGTGACTTCCAACCATAAAATTATTTTGTTGCTACTGTTGTGAATTGTAATGTAAATACCTAATAAGCAGGATATTTGATATGCCGCCCCCAAAGCGGTCTCAACCCACAGATTGAGAACCACTAATGTGAACATTCTAGTCTTAATGTCTGTCTGTGTGTGTGTGTCTGTGTGTGTGTGTGTGTGTGTGTGTGTGTGTCCCCGTGTCCGAGTATGTATATGGAGGGGAGAGCTTGTGCACATGTGTTTATGGAGGCTCAGTGCACTCTTAGGAGAGCCTCAGTCATTTTTCTGACAGGGTCTCTCACTGCCTTGGAACTCACCATGTGATCTAGGCTGCCAGACCAAAGAGAACCAGAGACCCACCTGTCTCCATCTCCCCAGCTCTGGGATTACAAGAGTACAGTACACCATCACACCTTCCTCCTTTTTTATTTTTATTCTCATTTTTATTATTTTTGTGCAGGTCCTGGGACTCAAACTCAGGTCTTTGTGTTTCCGAGACAAACACAACTGCGCTCTCTCCCTAGCCCTTGTCTTTGAGTTCTAATTACCAACCAGTACAGCTGACATCATAGCGGCCACCTCAGTCTTGCGTATGGCTATGTTGGGGTCGTGGTAGCTCTGACACATTGCTATAGAAGAAGACTGGTATAGGAACTATGGTCTCATTGGAAAGGGGACCTAGACCCCAGGAACCTGTCCCAATGCTGTGACTCCGGAACAAGCATGCTCACTTAACTGGCATCGCAGTCACAACCTGATCTTATGACGTCTACCTCAGCAGCTGTGGATGCTCAACCACAGTCAGCCAAGGACCTGCACTTCCTTATTCCAGAAAATGGTCTGTTTCTATGCCAATCAAGAAGCAATCCCAGAGACCCCTGGCAGTCGTCAAGGTCCAGTCCATCTCTACTCTTCCTCTCTCTCCCAGAAGAACGGTGGGGCTTCCTAATGGAGGACTGGTTCTCGTTCGAATGACTTTGCGGCGATGTTTCAAAGATCACAAACCTATTGCAAACATCGTCTTACAGATGACAAAAGTAAGACAATGTTCTGTCGTGTAGGTGACAGACATCTGACCTGCAGCAAGGTAGAATACAACGCGAGATTCTCCTTACCCAAACACCCAGTGGGGGAGGCAGTTGCAATGATGCTTTGGAACCCCAGCTGGCATTTGGAACAGGGAGGGGGTGGCCAGGGAAGCTCTGAAATTGGGGAGTTGAATGAGGAGACTCATGGAGGGCGGGGCAGGAGCCCAGAAGAGCCACACAGAACAACTATGAAGAAATAGAAGCAAGGCTACCCCAGTTATTTTTTCCTAACTCATTCTGCACGTGGTAAAACTTTCAGGGTAGCTGGCATAGGACTGACATCTGGTTGTTTCTAGTTTGGTCTACACTCCTAGAAACTGATCCATTCCAATAAAGGCAGGTGAGCTGCATTCCATCCAGGCCACAGATGCAAGACTATCAGCTCTGAAAGTTATGCAACTCCAGGAAACAGAGAACTTTAAGGAAGTCTTTTTGACTAGTAGTAAGTGGAAAATGGCAGCTAGAAACTGAGTTTGATTCTAATTGATTGCATTTATAACAAATACGAATGAGGAATTTTTTTTTAGCATCAAGGTTTTTCATTTGTCCTTCCTAGCCTTATGTGAGCTACCTTTTTTCCCTCCCAATCTACAGACCACCCTTCCATTGTGGGCGCCATGGGCCCTGGCCCCCGGCCCCCGACTGGGAGTGGCTGCAGCCTTGCTTGCTTGACCTTGATCAGATGTCCTCCCTATTCAGATTCCCTGCCGGTATCCACCCTTCTGAATGCTTAAGGGAAGTTCCTTGTTGTGTATCCTGCATTTTGGGCATTAACTACTTAGATGCAATAATGTAGAACATTGAGTCTGGAATGTGGACCACTGACAGCGAACTTCTGCCCTCCGGGGGTTCCTCCATTTGTGCTGTAAGCCTGTATGTATTTAAGGTTTCTTCCCTCTTTCAATAAACGGCATTCGACATCCAATCATACGGATGACCCGCTGTCTTTTGTCTCTATTTTTTAATCCGCAGCCCTTCGCTCAGGCAAGGTGAACGGTTATCGGTAACGCGGGCGTTACCGCTACAAATGGAGGTTCCTACCGAGGTCTGAGTAAGGAGGACCAGCTGACGGACACTCTTGGAAGGCCGGCCGGCATTTTAAAGGTAAGAGTGGATTGAAATGTTGAAATGGGTGCAGGTAGCTCACAGTCAGTTAATTGGAGTGTTGAAGCAGGAAGGCACCAAAGTTAAGTAAGGGCAAGACAGCTAAAGATTTTAAATGAAAAAGGAAATCTTCCCAATAAAGAAGAGGGAAGGAAAGGAAATTTCCCGTTAAAAATGGGGGGAAAATTTTAATCAAGAAAAAAGAATTTTCCCGGTAAAAAGGGGAAAAATTTTTGAAACGAGGCCTAAAGATTTGGGCCCTGTAGAGGAAGGATGAAGGAAAGAGAGAAGCCTCTTCCCAATGGTAATGAAAAATGTAAAGACTTTTTCCAGTTGTAGAGTTTTCAGGATAGCTGAAACACTGAGCTTTTTCTTCCCGCCAGTGCAGAGCGGCAGCATCTGAATTACAAAGAGTCGGCAGGTAGGCCTCATTGCTGCTGGCTGCACAGCAAGCGAGCCCAGAGCTTAAAGTTTTACTGTTTGCTTAATTTTGTTTCAAATGTTTTTTATTTTTCCCTCAGAGTGGGAATAATTCAATATTTAGGATCCCTTCGTGGGAAATGTTTTTCTGTTTTCCCTTATGGTGGGAATAACTCATTGTTAGGTAGTCCTTTCATGGGAGTAGGAAGTTTAAACGTGAGTTTGTGTGTGCGGGGCGCGCCCAGCGGCTGTGGTGGACAAAGGCGTGCACGAGATAGCCCGAAGCAGCGGGTGGACTGGTACGCGCCGGTGGGAGGCAGAGCCGTGATAGAGTGCGAGTGCGGCCCAGGTAGGCGCTGGCAATGGAGCCTGAGCACTGGATAGAGCCAGTGAACTGAGGCCGGGAAGGGACTAGCACTAAAAGTTTAAACCAGGCCTAACTTCTGGTGAAAAATGGTTTCGGTCAGGACATAGAATGCTAAGTCAATACTGTTTAAATAAAGGATGTTCTGTTCTTTTGATTGTCTTGATAAATGTTTGGATGAATGTTTGGATTTTCATGGTAGATAAACTAGAGGAACAAAATTCATAATTTTGAATATATATTAGATGTGCTCTTGTCTGTTGATCATTACTGAAAATTTGGCTCTGCAATTTAAGTTGCTTTCTAGAAATTCTTGGTTTAATTCTATAAAAATATAACACCTGAAATGAATTGGGTTATTAAATAACGTTGCTAAGATAAACCCATAAATAATAATCTCTTACTGATAAAGAGGTTACAAAATTAATTTTCCAATAAATAAAATACAGGTAAATTGTTTGGTCCACATTGTTAATAATTGGCTATTTGTGCTAATGTGTTAATTGAAATTTATAAGAAAGGATCCTCTTTTTAAGATTTTATAAAATACTCAAGAGTATTACCTAAAGTTACCTCTTCAAATCCTATAGAGATTCTATTTAATGCTTTTATAATTGGCATATGTAAAAAGGACCATGGAAACAAAAGCTGGTGATAGAATTGCTCAATTATTATTGCTTTCATATTTTAAATTCAAAATGGTGCCAATATATATAGAACTAGAGGCTTTGGAAGTACAGGGAAAAAGGTGTTTTGACAAACAGTTATCAATGATAAACAGCCTAAATTAAAAATAAAAATATATGGGATTGAGATTGAAAGATTATTGGATTCTGGTACTGGATATATCTATAATTTCACAAGAATCTGTGAGATCCCAATTGGCCCCTTAAAAATTCTACCTCTAACCTACAAGGTATCAGCACAGCTCAGACGCCATTGCAGAACAGGCTACTTTTAAAGTGAAAGGATGAGGAAGGTGATGCAGGAACTTTTCAACCATTTGTGCTACCTGACATTCCAGTGAACTTGTGGGGACGGGACGTGTTAGACGGCATGGGAGTGGTGCTTACTACACAGCCTGTACAACAGATGCTGAAGAGTCAGGGCTACTGCCCGGACAAAGGCTTAGGGAAAATGTTGCAAGGAGACCTGCTCCCTGCGACAGACAAAAACTATGTCACTAGAGGTCCTGGGGATGCTGGAGGATTAGGGTCTTTTCTATAGAGGTCACTGCACAGCAGCCTTATAATACAACCGATAAAAGTCACTTGAAAAAGTGATGGCCCTGTATGGGTGGAGCAGTGGCCCCTTGCTAAGGAAAAATTGGAGGCTGCGTATGCATTGGTTAAGGAGCAGTTAGATGCTGGACATATCATTCCTTCCACTTCACCTTGGAACTCACCTATATTTGTTATTAAAAAGAAATCAGGAAAATGGAGGCTGTTACAGGATCTTAGAGCTGTAAATAAAACCATGCTTCTCATGGGAGCAACACAGCCTGGCTTGCCTGCCCCTGTGGCAATTCCTAAGCATTGGCACTTAATTGTGGTTGACTTGAGGGATTGTTTCTTCACCATTCCTTTGCATCCCTTGGACAGTCCTCTCTTTGCTTTCAGTGTTCCTTCAGAAAATCTTAAGGAACCTTATCAGAGATATCAGTGGGTGGTATTGCCTCAAGGAATGACCAATAGCCCTACTATATGTCAAATTTATGTGTCTTTGGCCCTAGCTCCAGTTCGAAAAGCTTTTCCAGGTGTTTATATAATTCACTATATGGATGATATATTAATGACTGCTAAAGATAAAAAACTTGTTTTTGATGCCTTTTCTTATTTACAAGAGGTTCTTAGCTTGGCTAACTTACAGAGCCCCAGAAAAGGTACAGGTATCTTTTCCCTATCATTATTTAGGTCATGAATTGTTACGCACGGGCATATGCCCACAAAAGATTACTCTGCGTATGGATCAGCTACGCACACTTAATGATTTCCAAACCTTTCTGGGAGATATTCAATGGCTTCGGCCCACTTTAAAAATTCCAACAGGTCAGCTTCGCCCCTTGTATGATGTCTTAAAGGGCGACCCTGACCCTTCATCTTCCCGTAACAATATGTCCATGTGTCTATTGATACATATTCTTCTCTAATTTTTGCTTCTGTCCATTCAGGGGAAAAGGTTAAAGATGTAAAAAATCATTGTTTTCATGCTTTTGCTTACATGGGAGTGCCAAAATGCATAAAAACTGATAATGGTCCCGCCTACAGTAGTACGGGATTTTCAAAATTCTGCCAAGATTTTTCTATTGTTAATAAGACTGGTATTCCTTATAATCCTCAAGGGCAGGCTATAGTAGAACGCTGCCATCGTACCTTAAAAACTTATATTGCTAAAGTAAAAAAGGGGGAGTTAGGGGCTCATCTTTCCTCTCCACATTCTATTCTTTCCCTTGTTTTATATATTTTAAATTTTTTATCGGTGGATTCTGCTGGAGTATCTGCTGCAGATAAGCACTGGAGGGCTCCTGTTGCAAATCATCCTCTGGTGCAATGGAAAGATCTTTCTACTGGCACTTGGAGGGGACCCGATCCGGTGTTGGTGTGGGCCCGGGGATCTGTTTGTGTCTTTCCACAGGACAATGAAGTTCCTCTGTGGGTTCCTGAACGCTGTGTGCGCCCTGTGGCTGCTGCTGAATCCCAACATGGCAGAGACCTATTGGGCCTTCGTAAAAAACTCTCCCCTTCTGATGCCAATGGGGATTGAGAGCCCAATACGGCCAGTCTTGGCAAACATTATTCTAAGCCTAGGAACTGTAGCCATGTGGTTGGATTCCTCAGAAGGTAATGTATGGTAACTTTTTTCAAAAAACATTGAGAATGTACCACACCTTGGAGATTAAGGATAACTCTGAAGGTCAATGAACTTCAGTTGTAAACAGTAGCATACCAGCTAAGCCTTTTTCGCATTTTGCAACCCCCCTCAAGCTGGTGTAGTACCTACTTTTCAGGAATGGCTCTGTGCAACATTTATTTGCCTCCTGAAATTCATCTAGCCCTTTTTGAAGATACCTCAAAATTTGTGAGCCTGAATATAGCCATTATTGAGGCCATTAGTTCTGCTCCTTGTTTGCTGTTTTTGTTTTCTGTTTTCTTTGTTTCTCAGTTGTTCTCTTGCAGACCTGCCAGCCTAAGTAGTGCTGGGATCAAGAAAAATGGGCCTTGGTGGTTCGTGTTCCTGGAGCCGTGTCCATGCCAGTGGACCGTAGCAGCTAGACACAGATGATGCTCACACGCTCCAGAAGAGACTCTGACATCGCTGTTGCCGTTGTTGCTGTTATAGCAGTGGTGGCCACTGCTGCTATTGTTTCTGGGATTGCTATTTCATAATTGGTTACTACAGCTAGCACAATGGAGACCCTGGCAGCAAAAGTAGCTACCACAGTTAGTTAATCTTTCTTCTTATTGGGCATGACAAATTTAATTCCACTTTTATACATTATAATTGGCTTTGTAAGTTGTAAAAAATTATTAAAACTCAAGTTCCATTTGCTTATGGGATACCACCTTACAAGGACTCCAATTTGCAGTAAGGCTCGTTTAAGAAGGGAATGGTTCAATTGCCTTTAGCCTCCTGGCTATGGGTGGGTTAGGACTTCTGTTGGTCTTTTCTGTGTCGCACAGATTGCAAGCCCAGTGCCACTTTGAGATCTTTGGCAGCAGTCACTCTACAGCTCACATGGTTGAGTCTATATGATAATGAGTATTCAGAGACGGGTAATGCTTGGGGGGCTGCCACCAACCTAAGACAGAGCACTTGTGTGGCCTGGGCAAGTGTCTCTATGACGGGTAAGGTGGTCTGCTGGTCCCACGCAACCTAAGTCAGAAGCTCATTTAATAAAAAGGGGGGAACTGTGGGCGCCATGGGCCCTGGCCCCCGGCCCCGACTGGGAGTGGCTGCAGCCTTGCTTGCTTGACCTTGACCAGATGTCCTCCCTATTCAGATTCCCTGCCAGTATCCACCCTTCTGAATGCTTAAGGGAAGTTCCTTGTTGTGTATCCTGCATTTTGGGCATTAACTACTTAGATGCAAGAATATAGAACATTGGGTCTGGAATGTGGACCATTGACAGCGAACTTCTGCCATCCGGGGGTTCCTCCATTTGTGCTGTAAGCCTGTACGTATTTAAGGTTTCTTCCCTCTTTCAATAAACGGCATTCGACATCCAATCATACGGATGACCCGCTGTCTTTTGTCTCTATTTTTTAATCCGCAGCCCTTCGCTCAGGCAAGGTGAACGGTTATCAGTAACGCGGGCGTTACCGCAACATTCCATTCCATGCTATTGTTATGGGGAACCTGACTAGAACGGCTCCATTCAACACCTGAATAAGTCAAATGGAGCCTTTATTAGCCGCCAGTGGGACTGTCCCAAGCAGATTATCGGGAAGCATTCTTGACCCAGAGCTGGGTCCAATTTTTAAGGGTAAAATGCAGTTGTGACCTATACAGAAAGGCAGCTCTGGACATCTGCAGCAAGCAGGCCTTGTTTGCAGACGTGGAGATAAAAGTTAAATGGTCAGGCAGTTAACCTTTAGCTCAGGGTCACATTGGATAGGGACTCAGGTCAGGTCCAGAGACCAGTTTACCTTAGGAAGTTTATGACTGGTCTAAGAAACCAGAGACCAGTTTTACCGAAGGCAGTTTTAGCCCTTGAAGCATCCCTTAGCAATACTCCCATGAGCTGGCATAACTAGAGTTCAATGGCCTACTACATGAGGAGCCACAGGCATGTCCCTTCGAAGTCTGTGTCCTGTAGTTTCAGGTAGGTCCAGCCCAATGGAGCCTAGGAAGAATCCATGATGAGCCAGCGAAGCAAAGTTGGGGCTGTGGATTCCCCAACTCTCTCCACACCTTCTGCCTGTTCTTGCACGAGCCTCTGTGACTGTCCCTTGCCTGTCCCACAGGAACAAAGCTACAGCATCTCCAGGTCCGAGACCACCAGCCCTACATGTTTCTTCAGGCCTGGCCTGGGCAAAGTCCCCCGATGCCTGGAGGTGGAGCTGAACTTTAACTTTATATTTTTATTAAACTGTCTTCAATTACCACTCCCTGTGACCCCGCTTCTCCTGGGGAGCCCTAAGGACAAGCGTGACCCCACTTTGGATGCTGGAATGGTTACTGTTTAGAAGTCTGGATTCTCTGGGAGGGTGTTTCTTTCTTTTTCTTTTTCTTTCTTTTTTTTTTTTTGTATGAAGCTTTTCCAACACAACATAAAATTCCAATTAAACACATGTTCAGCCCTCCTGGACTCTAAACACAGACGTGGTAAATCATCCCCCCAGTAAACCATTTTTGAACTGAAAGAAGAGTGGTCACTGCCGGGGGAGGAAAAGGTTATTATCAACTCAAACTGTTAAATTATACTTTCATGAGTGAACACAACTGCAATCCATATTATTATTTTAAATTACACTATAAAACGCAGTCATTTATTGCCTTTCCAAAACTGAGTGATAATATATTACCAAATTATCGAGGGTGCTTTAATAAAGCTCTTGAATTTGATTCATACTGCATGATGTAGCTTATCCTTGAGAAAGAGCCACTAAAAGGTATCCTCAGTCTTCAACCTAGTGACATAAAATCTCCCTCTAATGAGCTGCCAGAAGCTTCCGCTTGGATGCTTTGTTGATATTGGTGTCAGCAGGACATTAAAGCTTCAAGCTTTTTATGTTTGATCAAATACCAACATTACACTGAAGCAGAAGAATTCATTCAGAGCGAAGGAAGCTTCCAAAACCTCTACAGGCCTCCCTCTTCCTTCCTCCCCGCCGCCAAAGAGGTCACTTGAATCAGAGTTTGGTGACAAAGGAGTCTGTGAGTGCTGGATATAAGCAACATTGCTGGAGAACCAAAGGAGAGACACACGCGCTGACCTGGACTTAGTCTAAAAAACGTCAATCATGTCTAAGACCGGGGAGCGGAACCTGTGCTGGGGAGGAAGAGGTGACCTGGATCTTACTTCATCTTCTAAAGAGAAGGGGAGACCAGAGGGGCCCAGGGTCTGTCCCAAATGCTCAGCTAGTTCGTGGGGATGCTGGAGTCCTTGTCAAGCACATCACACATTGTGGGTCTTTCCTGAAGGAAATCCCTCAGCAACGAAAAATGAGAAGCATCCAATCTTAGGGGAAAACAATCATTTTCGCACCTAACTTTAACCTTTTCCCATTGCTTTCTAAAGCTTTCTGAGCCTTCTAAAAGGATATTTCTATTGTGCTGCCCTATTCACAAAAAACACTCAAAGGAACAGGTTGAATTTTCAGAGTCTCAGAAATCAACAGGAAAATGTCAGCAGTAAAAACAATGCTCTTGGGAAATTATTTACACACAAGAGCCCAAATTACTTGACTGCCATCTATGCAACTGGTATAAACGCTGACCTCAATAATCTCTGACCTGTTTCCATGAGTACACACACACCCACACCCAAATGTAGCATTATTGCCCCAACAGCAAGGACACTGCTCAACCTCGGAAATGCCTATAACTACCGCCATGTCACGGACGAAACCTTTCAGACCTAAAGACTATCTGATGGGTTCTTTTTCTAAGAAAATAATTGGGAAAATAATATCACCTGCTACTTCAAGTTGAGAGAAAATAAGGAAGAAAAATCATCACTAACATAAGGAATTGGGACAGGGGCAGGTACAGGAAGGGTTGCTTTAGTTTGTTAGGAAAATTCCATAGTAGGGAGTTGAAGAAACAGGGTTGTTCTCTTCTTACTGCCCAAGCTCTGACCACTGTAACTCTTTTGAGCAATGTGTGGCATCAGAGGGGTGAGATGAGAGAGGAAATGGCGTTATAACCAAATGTTATTCTTTGTGAATTTCAAACCTAGTTGAATTTCTCTTTTAGGATCCAGGAACAGACTTTGCTGTCATCAAAGAACACTTCTCCGTGTTTGTACCTCATCTGAGTTTGTGTTTTGTTTTGTTTTCCCATTAACAAAAAGCCATAGGAACTGTCTTTTCAGATTGGTGATTTTCCTTGTCAATAGTTGGCATTGCTTGAAATACGGAGAATGGAACACTCATCAATAAAGAGTCTGGGTAGTTCATGACATAGGAGTTTGAGTTGCTTTTGTTTTAGGTTTGGTTTTTATTTTAAGACAGGGTTTCTCTGTGTAGCCCTCCCTGGCAGTCCTGGAACTCACTCTGTAGACCAGGCTGGCCTCGAACACAGAACTCAGGGATCTGCCTGCCTCTGCCTCCCAAGTGCTGAGATTGAAGGCATTAGTCACCACCGGCCGGCCCAGCAGAAGTTTGTTTTTCTGAAAACTTTGGAGCCAGTTGTGGCTCATAGCTGACATGATTCGGGACCTGTCATCTTAGAACATTTTTCACTTCCCAGGATGCCTGTGGCTCACCAGTATACATGACCTAGGATCCATCAATGAGATGTCCACACTTAAAACCCCAATTCAGAAGGGAATAGCACTGTGGCAGGCTGAAGAAGGGTTCCCAGAGATATACAAATGTCACTTTATAGGGCAATATTTTGGCCAATGTGATAAAGACGTTAAGATGAAGACATTATCCTGTAATTTCCCAGATGGGCCTTAGGTACCATCACATGTACCTTCTAAGAAGGGGGCAGGGGGAGATTTGAGGACAGAGGATGTACACAGGGCAAAGCAACATAAAGACAGAATAAGGAGGGTCTGAAAATGTAGTATTGGAAAGTTCTAAAAATGTAACCACCAGCAAAGGAAAGCCAGTGGCCACCAGATGCTGGACAAGAAGGGATGGAATCTCTCTTAGTGTCCCAGCCCAGTGGACCCCAATCTGGGCATTGTGGTCTCCAGAACCAAGAAAGAATGTATTGCTGGCATTTTAAACCACCAAGTTTATGGCAAATTGTTACACACTGATAATTAATACCAACCCGAAGAATTCGGCCCTGCACGGAATCCAGTTTGCAAGGACAATGAAGGACACACAGGCTTTCACAGAGAGGCCAGGACTGCAAGACTACGTTCTAGTCTTGGCGAGTCGATGCCTCTGCCCAGAGGGTGTGACTGTGGAGTATGCTGGGTAATTTGTGCCCCGCTGTGCTGAGCAGTCTATGACTATCTTTTGAACTCATACTTTCACAAATTCTTTTTCTGTTGGAACTAGAGTGGGCTTTGTGCAACTCGGAGCTCTGGTCATACAATTCTGATTGCATTATCTCAGACATGGTGGGCTGTCCTTGAATGCAGCAGGACCCAAGGGCAGTATTCTTTCTCCCATAAGTTCATCCATGGAAAATGTGCTTCAACTGAGATGTCTGAGTAACCATGGAACAGAGCTAAAAAGGTGATATCAGAAGCATATCCAAGTCAATTCAAATAAACTCTCCAGTGCTCGATTTAACCATCCAAGTCCATGCCTGTTGTAAAGAGACAAAATGTAGGTGGGAATACTATGAAGACCCTGCCTGGTGCCTGGCAATGGTGGTGCATACTGATAATAACAGCACTCAGGAAGCTGAGGCAAGAAGACTGCTGAAATTTGAGGCCTGTCTTGTCCACATAGCTAGTTCTAGGCCAGGTGAGGCAAGACAAAAAAAAATTGCAGACAAAAAAGAAAGCTTTTCCCCTGTGCATTAGAGTAAGATTGAGCTTCTCTCTAGGACAGTAGTTCTCAACCTTCCAAATGCTGTGGCCCTTCAATACAATTCCTCATGCTGTGTTACCCCCACCCACCCACCCCACCCACCACCACCACCACCACCCGCCAACCATAAAATTGTTTTTGTTGCTACTTCCTAACTGTAATTTTGCTACTGCTATGAATTGTAATGTAAATATCTGATATGCAGGATATCTGATATGTGACCCCTGTGAAAGGACCATTAGAACTCTCCCCAGGGGTCTTGACCCACAGGTTGAGAACCACTGCTCTAGGGTTTTGCTACTCCAAGTGTGGTCCAGGAAACCTCAGTGTTTCAAGAACTTGTTAGGAAGACTCTCAACCCATCACTGAGAATTATTGAGCTAGATTCTGCATTTCAACAGGATGCCCACATGATCCTTGTGTATACTGAAGGTTGAGCAGGCCTTTCCAAGGGGATAAGCTGGACTTTACAGAGGAAATGACACTTGAGTTGTTGCTTGGGTTTAACTACAGATACCTCAGATACAGAAAATATCCAGAGCAGAGGTATAAAGGTAGGGACGCATAGGCCACCACAAGGGATCATGCAGTAGTTTCTAACCCTACCCAAAGGGTAAGTGAGCAGGAAGTAAGTTAGAATTAGATGGTGATTGGTCAAATGGGAGAGTTTCCACATTAACCCAGGGGCACTGGAGCTACAGGAAAGGGCAGATGAAATGGTATGAACTCTAATCAAGAATGTCAAGTTGATTCAGGGAGCAGCTAGAGATCGGGGACATATGGCAGTTGTTCATTCGAGAACAAAGTAACAACAAGAGAAGGAAAAGGAAGTGTATGAGTTACAGGGCAGGAAAAATAAACATAGGACTATTCATTTGGCCGAGGATGTAAGGGATAGAGGAGACTGAAACTCTTTATTAAGGGTGTTCCGGCAGGAAGAGAAAAAATGATTATCAAGGTGAAAGTTAATGAGTTTGGGTTAGTCTTGCTGATTTTGATGTCAGAATGTCATCTAGGGAATGTGTGCTTGATATTGGGAGATTAAACCAGTCCTTAGGAGAGAAGGGGGAAACCTGAAAAAAGGCTGGGAGAAAAAAGACAAGAGGATGACTGATACCTGAGAAATAAGTGAATTTTCCAAAGGTAAGCATGTAGGTGGAGATGGGCAGGCAAGAAGAGAATGCACGGAACATTATCACTTAGGAGAGAGAAAAGAGAGTGTTCTGGCCACATATCTTAGGAGCAAACCACGGCTCCCCAGCTCTGCTGTCCTAGGCAGAAAAGGGATTTGATAGGATAGGAGCAAGAGCTAGAGAATAGAGATCAGAAAACAAGAGGAAGAGACATGGGGCAGACAGCTGTGAGCTAAGACAAGCTCGAAGAGGCCACAGGAACAGTTTGCTGAGACCACCAGTGCTGCCTGTGGGGGTGCCCATCAGGGCTGACATTACACCACCTGCCTGAGTTCTTACTTCTATCGTCCTCCAGAAAATATTTCTGATTGTCCCATCCAAGAGTCTCAAGTGAATGGGACACCAGTTGTGTAACATGAAATTCTAAATGGTCTTTTAATAAAAATATCCTGGTACCAGATATTGGGGTAAATGCTGAAAGATCAGAGAAACAAAGGAACAAGCCACATCTTACCTCTAGGACTCCTCAGCTTAGAAAAGCCTCTCTAGCTGAAAGGACTCTAGCTGAATGAGCTTCCTCAGCCAAAAAGGCTTCTAGTTCCTGTCTCCTCACACTTTATATACCTTTCTCCAATCAGCCATTAAAGGCATATGTGCTTCCCAAGTACTGGGATTAAAGGTGTGTGCCACCAGTGACTGGCCTCTATGTTTAATCTAGTGACTTGTTCTGTTCTCTGATCTTCAGGCAAATTTTATTAGGGTACACAATATATCACCACATTTCTCTCTTTTTTGCCTAAATTAATAAAATGTTATAACTAATATAAGAAAAACTATATACAATAAGTATATACAATATATACAGTCAAGAATCACATTAACAATGTTTAGACCATTAACATTTGACAAGTTAAGAGAAAATACTCCTTTATTTATCCTATTTTGTTGAGTCCAAAATGTTGTACCTAATTCACTTTCTATCCTAACTTGTATTACCAACACAAAACTATCTTTTGATGTCTTTCAAACTTATACACTTTACACCTCTTCAGTGAGTTTCTTTTCTGAATTTGTTAACAAGGAAAACTCTAACTATCTAGATTTCAACTCCCTCAGAGACCCCGAGAAAGAAATAATATTTACTGAATAAACAGGAAGTGCAAACAAACAACTTCCAAAAAATGTGAGAAATGACAGAAACAGCTAGCTGCCTGAACAGTCACCCAAGGTTTATCTGCAACATTGGGGCATCCATCTTTGGCCTACAGGCCTACCATATATCTGACAAACTTATCTGTGAAGCAGGATTTCTGAAGGGCTGTCCTACCTTGTTTGGCAAAGTTCAGCAGTCCTTTCTTTTGTGTCTTGCTTGTCCACTTTGGACAGCATACTGTTGCAGCTCATGTAAGGGTACTTTCTTGCCCAGTGGCTAACTTTTACCACAAAGAAAGTAAACTCCATATGGAGTTTCTTTGAAGCTCATCATCTTCTCTGAAGTAGATTGGTGCTGCCAGGAGCAGACTTTTCTTATAGTCATAAAAAAAATAATAATCTATGTTATTAAAACATCTTAAATGCCATATTCTGTACATCTCTGAAGTGTTTGAAGATGACCTGTCTATCTAAAATATATCTGTTTGACCTTGAAAACATAACCTAATTAACTTGACTATAAGTTTGAGTGTAATAGGTGACTAACTACTAACCTGCATTTCTTTATTATCCTAAATAGATTATAATAATAACTTTCAAGGACTAGAAATTTGCATTACATTGTTAAATGAACTATATAGGTACAATACCTTGAACAAGATTAGAAGTGCATGCACAGTATGTTCTAACAAAATTAATCTCAAATTTGTATCAATATATAAAATTTGTATAAAATATGCAAAAATCCAATCCAATGTAAGATATTTAAAACTAGTAGTTGCTTTTTAAAAGTAGATTCAACAATCTACCTTTTATCTTATCATATCTATGTCCTCTTTTTTTCTTTTTCTTTTTTTCAAACAAGAACCCTAAATCTAATCTCCTTTGTTTAGCCTTTTTCCTGACCATTATCAATTAACAACTTGTAACCAAATATCCTAAACAATCACAATTATCATTGAATCACAATAACTCATGAATGACCAAAAACCACCCACCCTACCTCTTGGGAATGTGGGTGTCGTGGTCTTAAAATTACTTCCTGCTGTCTGGGGGACAAAGGCATCTTTAGGGGATCCTGAAAAGAAAATATTGGGTTAATTGTCAAGTCCTGGAAGAGGTAGCTGTATCATTTGTTGTCCAGTCTCTGCATAATGGGAAAGTGCAGGGCTTGTCTCAAATCCTAACTAGAGTAGTCTGTGAGGCTAGATCATCTCAGCTAGCCATCTCAAATTTGTCCTGAGCAGTTTGTAATCCAAAGCCAATCTTTGGTGGTGTTTGTCAGCTTGGTGGCATTATCATTGTCCTGATGGAATCATCATTGTGGGGTCTCATCATCTTTTCAAAGACTTCAAAGGTCTATTAGGCATGGTCATAGTTCACTGCAGAAAATCTTTTTCGTGGGACATTTTTTCTGGATGATTTGTCCTTTTTCTTCAAATGTCTCATTTGTCCAGTGTTCTACAGATTCCTTAGTCTTCATTCTCCTGAAAGACAAAAACAAAACTCTTCCCCAACCCTAACTTTGGGGAGGTACCCTTTTCAATCTTTATCAATTTTGATTTATGATTTCTCTTGAAATTTTTGTTTTATTTTCTAAAGCTGTTCTATCACCTTGAGCAGTATGGTTTTGTATAATAGGCATTAGGTTCTTTAATTGCTCTATGAAGGAGTTTCTTCCATGATGACAGGAAAGAACTGAATGGAATTTGACATGGGGGCCTGTGAGAGGTCCCTCAGGGCATTTCCTGATGGCAAAGCCAAAGGATTACCTTGCCCGTCCCTTGTTGATCTACCAATGTCTGCCTTTACTACACCTTCTGTATAATCCAGAAGGGAGAAGCATTCTATTGGGATTATTCCTAGCAAAAACATTGTTTCTAGGAACTCCCTGTTTACAGTCCCTTTTTAGGTGATCTTGTTTACAGCAATTGAAACATTTGTTTTGATTTTTCTTCAAACCTCTAGAAATCACCTTTTCTATCCAAGCATCATCATGATTATGAGATTCAATACTAATTATATCTTGGATCCATTTCTCCAAGGGTGCTGATCTTGCCTTTAATGGCCTAATTATCCTTTTACATTGTGTGTTAGCATTTTCAAAAGCCAGAGATTTAATTATTATTTGTCTAGCTTCTGAATTTGGTATCATTATATTTACTGCTGAAGTCAATCTTTGTAAGAAGTCAGTAAAGGTTTCTTTTGGGCCCTGTATAACTTTAGTAAATGACTCAGTTTTCTTTCCTACTTCTTCAATTATGTCTCAAGCATTCAAGGCTGCCATGCAGCATAAAACCAGGGTGTGGTCATCATATAAAGATTGTCTTTGTATATCAGCATAATGGCCTTCTCCAAGAAGTTGATCTTGGGAAATTTCCATACCTCTAGCTCTACTTCATTGTTCAATGGTCTTAGCCTCTTTTTTTTTTTTTTTTTTTTTAAGATTTATTTATTTATTATGTATACAGTGTTCTGTCTGCACACACCCCTGCAGGCCAGAAGAGGGCACCAAATCTCACTACAGATGGTTGTGAGCCACCATGTGGTTGCGGGGAATTGAACTCACGACCTTTGGAAGAACAAGCAGTGCTCTTAACCTCTGAGCCATCTCTCCAGTCCAGTCTTAGCCTCCTCTTTCCACCAGGTACTCCATTGTACTTGGGGACCGGCCTCTAGGACTGCTATAACCGAATCTCTCCAGTCTTGAGAGATTTTTCTATTACAAGTTGACCATAAGTTTAACATCTGCTTCATGAAAGATGAGTGGATGCCATACAAGACTATTGCTTCTTTGAATCTCCTCAAATCTAACATTTGCACAGGAGTCTAGTCAGCTCTTACACAGCCTTGAGGATATCTATCACTGGGTAGTTCCTATAAGGTTACTGGATAGATTAAGGTTGGCTGTTTGAAAGCCTTAGGCTGTTTCTCTGTAGCCTTATAATGCAATGTTGCGATTGGTTCTCCTTTAAGTTCTTCTGTCTGAGTCTGAATATCTCTATGATCTGTTTTAACACATTTTTCTAAAACTTTTATCTTGGCACTCATATTAACCAACTTTTTTAATGATAAAACAAAAATGATCAAATAAATAATATTTATAATTGACATTACATCTATCCAATCAACATCAATTAGCCTTTCATTTAATTGTTCCATTTGCAGACTATTTATTGTATAGTCAAACAGAGACCAAATGCCTTCCATTGTAAAAATGTTTCCCATTTTTTAATGTGGAAAAAGACTTTCTTTTAACTAATTCCTCCCTTTAAGAAATCCCAGTTGACTCACCAAATCTGCTGACATGACAATTCGGATGACGATGTGGCAGCAGCCTGGTGAGGGGTCCCAGAGAAAGCCAAGACCTACCGGAGAGGGGAGAAGCCAAGGAGCCAGCAGTCTGAGTGGGAGAACGTGCAAAAGCAGCTAATTCTGGTGCGTTTGGAGCCTGAGCCTGGGGAGTTTGCTACAGAGAGGCTGCAACAAAAACTTAGCCAGCAGGGTAGGGACTCCCAGGCCAGGCAGGGTGGAGATCCCAGTGGGGTGGAGATCCCACTGGAGTGGAGATCCCAGCGGGGTGGAGATCCCAGTAGGGTGGAGATCCCAGCGGGGTGGAGATCCCAGCGGGGTGGAGATCCCAGCAGGGTAGGGACTCCCAGGCCAGGCAGGGTAGAGATCCCAGTGGGGTGGAGATCCCAGCGGGGTGGAGATCCCAGCGGGGTGGAGATCCCAGCAGGGTAGGGACTCCCAGGCCAGGCAGGGTAGAGATCCCAGTGGGGTGGAGATCCCAGCGGGGTGGAGATCCCAGCGGGGTGGAGATCCCAGTGGGGTGGAGATCCCAGCAGGGTGGAGATCCCAGCAGGGTAGGGACTCCCAGCCCAGGCAGGGTGGAGATCCTAGCCCCATGTAGCTCCGGCCTTAGCCTGTGGCTTTTTCGTGAATCCGTGCCCCGAAAGTTTGGTGCCAGATGTAACATGAAATTCTAAATGGTTTTTAACTAAAAAATCCTGGTGCCAGATATTGGGGTAAATGCTGAAAGATCAGAGAGACAAAGGAACAAGCCACATCTTACCCTAGGACTCCTCAGCCTGAAAATGCCTCTCTACCGAAGGCCTCTAGCAGAATGAACTTCCTTAGCCAAAAAGGCTTCCAGTTCCTATTTCCTCATGCCTTATATACCTTTCTCCATCCAGCCATTAAAGGCTGGGATTAAAGGTGTGTGCCACCAGTGCCTGGCCTCTATGTTTAATCTAGTGGCTTGTTCTGTTCTCTGATCTTCAGGCAAATTTTATTAGGGTACACACTATATTACCGCAAGTTGGGGTGTAGTCCTGTAGCAGGAAGAGGAGGGAGTAGAAGAAAGTGAGAAGAGAGGGAAGTGGAGGGAAGTTACCTCCACCATACCCCATGGATTCTGCCTGCCTTCCCGCCACATCCCAACTACTTCCTCAGACAGACACAGGTCCAGAAGTTGACAAATGGCCCCCGAGGCAAGGAGGAAGGAAAGACATCAGAGAAATCATACTGCAACCTCACAGGAGAGGAGAAGGGAGGGGTCACAGGGTCACTCCGTCAGTGACGCGGTCTGGATGTGAAAGGTGGTTCACTGTTAGCAGTGAAGTCGTGGATCACCCGTCCGTGCACAAGTAAGGAAGTAAAAGCCAGACTTTAAGAAAATCATACAGAGGCAGAGTGAGGTGGCAACGTGGCCTGGACATAAAAACTATCTTTTGTAAAATGTGGAGGAAAGTGCCAGGGTTGAGCCACCCTGCTAAGAGTCGCTGGTCAGGAAAGTCCCTGAAGGCCCCCAAGTCATACAGGCTATTGCCAGTGCTCTCGTCTGCCCACTAGCAGTGGTGGCAAGACCTTACTGCTGAAGAAGACACCTCACATTTGGGGCACTGACCACAGCGAAATTAAGCTGTAACTGAGCTGGAGGTTTCCTCCCTCCGGGACAGCCCTCCGGCTGCTGGAAGCTGCTACGCAGGCCGCAGGGGAGGCGACTTCCACTCCCAGTCACACTCGGCTGTGCTATACTATTGTCTACCCAAGCAACAGGTGCACACTGGTGCAGTAGTGGGATGCTGTAGGGGGACAACCACGTCCTGATCGGACTTGAGGTCCACTCCGCAGGAGGGAATTCATATCCGCTCCTGAAAACCTGGTCAAAAGCCTGTGGCTAGGGAAGTAATACGCTGTAGTGTGGAATCAGCTGCTACCAGTTTATTAATTGGGAATGATGTGCTTCTCAAATTTGCCTTCTAAATACTGTTGTTGGTTTTTTTTTTTGTTTGTTTTTTGGGTTGCTTTTTTTTTTTTTTTTTTGGCACATAGAGATTCGTGATATTGTCTGCTGTGCTAAGAGAAGTTTGCTTTCTAAGTGGGCAGCGGTTATTGGGAGACTCATGACTGGTCAATGTGAGACCAAAATGAGCCATCTTAGAAATAAGACCAAAATGCTTTCACCCAAAAACTAAGGCCTAAGATTTCTCCTTTTGGGAACAGGCCATTAGTTACTGAAACCAGTCAGTTCAGATTCCAGAAACCAGGAAGTGTAAAAGTACAGAGTCACAAGATAGTCATGAGGTAATGCCTGCCAGACTATGGAATGCCCTCTCCCTGGTTTCCAGGGTAACTGACCACAGAAATGCCCCCACCTGAGGGCAGCCAATGAGAAATGATGGCGGGCAACCACTCCCTCAGAAGTAATTTCTAGAAGTCCCTAGAAGCGAGCCAATCAGAATTGTACCCGTACTAGCACTCCTAAATGATGTAACCTTGTGATTTTTCCCTTTAAAAGCTGAGCTTGCAGATAGGTAGGCACTTCCTCCAGCCTCCACTGTGTTGGATGTATTGGACAAAGTCCCTGCCTAGGCTTGTATTGCTTTTGGATATCCAGAATTAAACCTTGCTTTTGCATTCCGGCATGCTCGTCTTTGGTGGTCTCTCTGGGGGTCACGATATGGGCACAATAGTCAAGTGCTAAGAATGATGGAGACTGTTAAATGCCGAGCCCTAAGTGGGACATTGATACCACCACCACCCACCACCCACCCCCTTCCCACCCCCTCCCAAAGACCCCGTGGACACTGTAGAAGAGGGGGCGGACGCATGTAAGAACTGGAGGAAGTGAAGGAGTGTTGTAGAGCCACAGCTTCCGGGCATGGCATTGTGCTCTTGGCCTCTTAGCATTCGTGAGTGCATTTGATGTGCATGAGATTGAGCCTGTGGGCATCTGTCACGGGGGGGGGGGGGGGGGGGGGGGGGATCACGAGGCTACTCCTCCCTGAAGATATAAGTGCAGTTAATGTTTCAGAGGGAGGAAAAAACATTGTCTTCAACAATAGTATAGCCACAGGTAAAATATCCAAGCTTGTATGTAAATAACCCTCCACCCATGTTCCTGTAAACAACCCTAACTAAACTCAGTGGGCATCAGAGTGGGGGGGGGGAATGTCAGTGGAAAGGTGTCTCAGTTTCTTTTCTGATGCTTTGATAAAATGTTCTGATAAAGCAGTTTAAGTGGGGGAAGGGTTTATTTGGTTCACGGTTCCAGGTTACAGTCCATCATGGCAGGGAAGTCAGAGTGGCGGGAGGTGGAGAGAACAGGTCACGTGACACCCACAGTTAAGATCAGAAAACAATGCATTAATACCGGCATAGTAGTTCAGCTTGCCATTCTCCATTTTATGTAGTGCAGGACCCCTGTTCAGAGGATGTTCCCACCCACAATTCAGATGGGTCTTCCCACATCGATTAAATTAATCAAGACAATCCCACATATGCATTCTAGTCTAATATGGGCTGAGGCTCACTTTCCCTGCCATTCTAGGGCACAGGGACATGGATAATGTTTATCAGCTAAGCACATTGCCTTGGGTTTCACAGTGGCAGTCATTACACAAGCTCTGTGGCATGGTTTGCCTGTGTCATACCTGAAGGGTTCACAACATGCTCCCCCCCAGTCGCATTTACCAGGCAGACACTTCCGCCTAGCCAATTCCGGTCAGGCCGGACACCTCCGCCTAGCAAGTTCCGGCCAAGGCATCTCGCATGACCAGAATCCGTGACGTTACATGGCTACGTAAGCGCGCAACGTGACCATGTGATCTACGCACACGTGGAGTAGTGACGTGACCTGGCCACGCCCCCAGCCGGTTTTTAAAGCGGAGCGCCATATTCCCAGTTCTCTCTCTTCTCCTCTTCCTCTTCTCCACGCACATGTCTCTCCCACAGGCCTGCGCACTCTGTCCCTGTATCTCTAATAAACTCTTATAAGCGGATTCTGTCGTGTTTCGTGACACTTCCTTGCAGGGTAAGAACGCAACGCAGCTAAATAACAATACCTGCTGCCTGCTGGGGTTCATTCTCAGAGCTGGATTCTTTGGCCTTCCAGCAATACCACAAGCCTAGGTATAACCAGACGCCTGCCTCCTAGATACCAAGCTGGCAATACTACCATCCCAAAGGAACTGGTTAGAAAGAAGGGTAATGGGAGTGGGGGTGGGGAAGAGAGGAGAAATGGTTATGGGAGACAAGTATGGTGAAAGCCCATTATATAAATGTATGAAAAGTCACGTTGAAACCCAATATTTTGCTTAGTTGAGACGAGCTACACATTGCTTTAGAGTGTGAAGGGTGGTACACAGAAAGATCCACACGAAAGGTTTGCTATGACAAATGGACACTTGGATGCATTTCAGATCACTTTGTAGGAATCTATAAAGGCAAAATTTCCAGATGAAAAAGTAAAATCTGATCCTAGCCACTGCGGGAGGGGTGACTAATTAAAAAAAAAGAGGTGTGGGTGGAGGGGGTGGCTGTCAGGGAGAAGGGCATGGAGACAAGTGAATCCTGGAGCGGTTCCTTGATTGAGTTTAACTGATGTGAAATATTATCATGGGCAGGTATTAGCTGGAAGCTGTGGCGTGCACAGACATGAGCAGGGAAGCTCTCGTGATTTCTGTGAGTTGATGAGCTAAGGCCCATTAGATTAGATGAGTGCTAATGTTCATTCAGCCTTAAATGTGTTAGCACTTTAATATTTTAAACTGCAAATATCAATACAAACAAGTGAGAATTTAATAATACCAAACAAGATGCACATTGTTATGGGAGTTTGGGACAGACAGTAAACACTTCTAGCTTTAGGGCTTCAAGGACAAGGCTGAATCCTGAAGGACAAGGAGATAAGAAGGCAATGAACAATTAGCTGAATGTTCTCTCTCTGTGTGTGTGTCTCTCTCTGTGTCTCTCTGTCTCTGTCTCTCTCTCTCTCTCTCTCTCTCTCACTCACACACACACATACTGGGTGTTAACTGGATAACAGAATAGACATTTATCTTGTATAATATTAGAGGGACCAGCCTTAATATTATACATCCCAGGGGCTCAGGAGAGAGAACTACTGACGGCGAGGACTATTATCAGGAAATATAATCTCAGCACACCGAGTTCTATATTTTACTTGCTTTAATTCCTCTGGCATAACATCCTTTATACACAGCTTCAGTTCTGTTCTCATGTTTAGCTCCTTTCTTGCCTGATTTCTCTCTATATTTATCTACTGTCCCCTCTATGTTCTATCTTAATTCCTTCATCTAGTTCTGTCCCTTCTAGGTTCCCATCTATCTAGTTCTTTCTCCCATCAGCTTCTCTCCCGTCTCCTTCTCTCTCATCTGGCTCTTTCTCATCTTGTTCTTCCCCATCTGGCTCTTCCTCATCTTCCATCTCGTTCCTCTAGTCCTCTCTTTTAGCTCTTCAATCTAGTTCTTCCCCATCTCAGCTCGTTCCTCTCAAGTTCTTACCCATCTCGTTCTTCCATTCTCTTCTCTCCTCTCTGTCCTCTGCTTTACAGTTATATATCTCCCCCAAATCACAATCCTCCCCTCCACCCAGGACACTCAGCCTGAACTTCCTCAGACAGTGATTGTCTGAGGAAGTAAGGCTTAATTGGCACATCCGCCAGGCCTTCTCAAACAGGTAGCCTGGATGCTTAAGTCTGTTCTAGAGAGTACAGAGGTATCTCTGATAAGGTACTTTCCTCCATCCGGTGATGGACCTGGCCAGATGCTACCAATAATGATAATTACAGCGAGGCTTGAACTGGGAGTTCTGGCTGAGCATAGCTGTTAGCACAGAAGTTTATCTAAATATTCCTAGAAGTGGTTAGGTAAGTAGCTAGAGGTCTATAAAGTTAGTAAGGCTGTAAGAAAGGAGGGGTGTGAGCTAAATTGTGTAAAGCTATTACTTAATGTCTACCTGACCTAGGCGGTGTCCCCTTGTGGAATTTACCTTAAGTCAGGAGACTTGCATGTGGGCTGTTATCATTGTTAGTCCACCTGGGACTAACAATGGGCGCCCACCTGGGTGGTGTTTCCTGTAGTCCTTGAAAGTGGCCAAGGGAGATAATCTGATTCCAGAGAAGGCCTTTCCTGAGGCTGTT
Organism: Peromyscus leucopus; assembly: GCF_004664715.2. Taxonomy (NCBI): domain Eukaryota; kingdom Metazoa; phylum Chordata; class Mammalia; order Rodentia; family Cricetidae; genus Peromyscus; species Peromyscus leucopus. Next base: position 37,439,409 of record NC_051066.1, on the reverse strand, counting down.
CTCCAAATACCTGGAATGTGTATGTCCAGAGAGTGCTCAGTCTACACTGTTAGTCCTTCTTAGGGGAAAGTCAATAGGGAAAACTATGAAGGCACACATGATTTTCATAACAGAAGACAGCTGATATATAACAAGCCAAGTAACACCAAAAACTCCTTGGGATTTGGCTTCCTCTGGAGGAATTCCCTGATCCCTCCAGGTAGTGACTTTGCCATAACCAGCTGAGTTCTTATGATATATTCCTGCGGCCCGCAGCACATTTATATGGCTTGCAGATATAGTACAGTGGTAGACAGCTTGTGTAGCATGCCCAAGATCCAGAGTTTAATCTTTGTTATCAAAAAAGGAAATGAAATGGATGTTTGTTCATCCCTTTCTTTGAGTTTTCTCCATTTACAAGACAGAACAGTCACTCTAAAAGCTGGACCTAAGAGTTGAGATCAGTGTTCACATTCCCTGCCATTCAAGTACAGGCACAGGGACTCGGGCTAGGTTTATTAGCTAAGCACACTTTCCCGGGTTCAACAGCGCAGTCCCTGCATCAGCTAGCTCTGTGGCAGGAGTTCACCTGTGTCGTATCTGCTACCTGCCGAGGCTGATCTCAGGGTCTGGTTGTCTGCCCTTCCAGCAGTTCTACAAACCTTCTAAAACCCTTTCAGTACATTTTAATTAGCTAGGTTTTCTGATGTCTGCATGCAAACATCCTGATTCATACCAGTGTGGTCACAGGAAGCCCACATACCAGCTTCGTGGAAGAACTGGGAGAATGTTAGCCATGGTTAGTTATGTCGGGGAAACAGAAATTCCTCTAAACATGCCAAGTAAAAAGGGATTTGATATAGAAGATGAGTGGATTGCCCTGTCTTTGGAAAGAACGGAGAAACCAAGGCCAGGGTAAATTTAAGAAATTGAAGATGTGTGGGCTGCAGAAACCACTGTAAGAAATGTGTCGTTTTTGGGTCCTGTGCTGCCCAAGTGGAAATCGTAAGTGGGCTAGGCCAACCTCATTCATCTAGTGTTAGCAGCCCCAGCCCTTGAGTGCTGGAAGCCTAGGGCTGCTTGGCAGACCAGAGACTTATGGCCCAGACCATTAGGGCTGGGTCTTCTCTTACAAAAATGGCTTCAGGCACCTGTCTTGCTTAAACTGCTGCTTTCCAAGACAGATGGGGACGGTCCCAAATGGTCATGACTAGAGCACATCTTCAGCCATGGGTGTCACGGTCCTCTGAAGCTGCTGGAGAATTCTCAGAGTGACTGTAAAATGTCCAAACCAAACTGGCTGCCCCGAGCGTAGTCCACCCAACTGCTAAAAAGAGACTATGCTTGGAAGACAGTCCTACACAGGGCAAGATCCTGACAGGCAGCCCACTCTTGACACTTTCAATCATTTACAGAAATATCATAGGGGTGTTTTCAACAAAGACAGTGAAAGCTTAACACAATCAACTCTAACAGATGTGACAGATAGTACTTAGTAATATTTAAGTGGTTAGCAGTACTTAGCTCCTACCCCGTGTCCCTGGAAGAGCTAAGTCCCTCCGATATGCCACACAACCACCAAGGATATCTCTTGGCACTACTCCCCTGGTATCCGCTGCCAGTGCTCACGTGGTTAGTCATGGCTGCCTCTGTTCAGGGCCCCTCACTGGAGAATCCCAAACTGAAACTCGACTGGCAAGAGAACTGGAGAAATACATAAGTTTCACATTTCCAGTCTTGCTAGGAGGGGAATGACTAGCAGCATGGAACTTGGAGAATGGGGTAACTGGAGACTAACATGCCTGAATTCATCTCCCTCCTCTCCTGCAACTTCCTCACTCACTCACACCCCTATGTCAAGCACTTCATGGCGACTTCCAGCATTCCGAGCCCTCAGTTTTCTTCAGTCTACCACTCCCCTGCGTCTTTCTTCAGTCTTCCACTCCCTGCCTCCTTGACTTCCAACTATCGCCTCCCTAAACTATACAAAAGCCCGACGTCACATCAGCTCACCAACGTGATTCCTCAATCCAGGCTGGCAGGCTTTGTTAGGGAGAAAACTCCGGCACCATGCAGTCTGGTATCTTTAGTTATTTTATAGCCTACAATGGGTCCCAAGTGAAGCACAGCTCACATTCCCCACAACTACTTAACTCTTCTCTTGATGCTTGTCAACTCTACCCCGTCTTCTCCTCATCTCATACTTTCTAGACAATGGCCTGACTCCTACTCCACAGAGAAAATTAGTAACAGAAATGTGAGATTTTCACGTCTTCAGACCTACATACTAACCTGCATCTGCCTTTAGTCTCAACACTTTCCTCTCTGTAGTGGAGGAGGTAGTCTCTCCTTGTTATGGCTTACCTTCCATGTATGTTCCTAATCTTGAGTGATTTTCTTATAGTTTATCATCTCTCTTGCCTAATGACTTCAAAGTATCTCCCGTTTCTGCCCATTCCATTCTCTGTGTGAAAGTATCCAATTCTTACACACTTAAAAACATCTTAAAATGGTGATAGGGCTAGTGAGTGAGGAGGATCCTTCTTTAACGCTCCTACCCTTCTTTCTGTTCTCATTTGAATAGCTAGAGGGATCAGAAGTGCTCATTCCACACCACACTCACTCCAAATCTCCAGCAGTCTCACTCTGACAGACACTGCATATTGCTCAATCTTTGAGGTTACCAGCCTAGACTCAGGTTCTGCTAGAATTACTTCCTTAGCTGTGTGACCTAGAACACTTACGCCGTATCTGATTATCCTCTTACATGGGGGTAGTCATAACATCTAAAGGTTGTATTCAAAGTTCTTAGCACAGAGTCTACAGTACAGATAGTATGTGTGAATTAATGCAGCCTGTTATCGTATAGGCCCCAAACTCAACATCTGCTGCTCTCCCTCTGCTCCTGAGCCTGCCCCACCAAGGCTTCCTCTGGCTTCCAAATTGATGAAAATTCTTCTTCTTAATTTTTAAAACAATATATTATTTAATCTCTTCAAGATGTTTCAAGCTGCTGACTCCTGTCTCTTAAACCCAGTATCCAAAGTAGGATGCACAAGATGATCCACTTGGTTGTAAGAAGAAGAACTCAAAACTCCCATTGATTGAAAGATGTAGGTTTGTTTTATGTACCACTCAGAAGGAGAAACAAGACTGTTGAGATAGCTTAATGCATCAGGGCACTTGCTGCCAAGGCTGATGATGTGAGCTCGATCCCCAGGGCCCACACCATGGAAGGAGAAAGCCCTGATTTCTACAAATTGTCCTCTGACCTCCATAGGTGTGCTGTGGCACACACACTAATTAATTAAAATTGTAAAAATAAAATTCAAGAAGGAAAAAGCAGAGTCAGGCATGGAGGCACATGCCTATAAGTCCAGCAATTATAAAGTGGAGGCAAGAGGAGCAGGAGTTCAAAACCAGCCTCAGCTACATAGCAAGTTTGAGGCCAGCCTGGGCTACATGAGACCTTGTCTCAAAAAGGAGGAGAAGAAGAACAAAGAGAAAGTTATCTTACCTTTGTTTAAATTCACAAATTTATTTGACCTTACAAGCAGTGACAATATGATTATTGTGACTAAGTTCTTATATGTGTGGCCACCGATAATGTCATCATAAGTAGTCCCTAAGAAACAGGGAAATAAGCACCTTAGCAGAGGGAAATGAATTTTGTCCGTGTCTAAATTTTCAACAAATTGTTTGGTTAGTAGTTACTATATAGATTGAAGATAATGCATATAATTCATAAGCTAATATACATATGCTGATTGGGCACAAAATCAAACAGATATGGAGATAACTGATTTAAACCAAGTCTCTGCAAGTGATGGTCTCTTGTGGTTTTCTTCCCACACTCTGGCTTTTTATCTGTGGCTCCCTTCATTTCTCCTCTTTATTTCCCCTTTTTCTGCGTGCTAGTATTCCCCAGCTTCTCCATTGTTTGGATGCTCCTGTAATTTCACTTCCTCTGCAGGAACAATGCTTCAGCCTGTCTTCAGGGCAGACCTCCTCTTAGTTCTCAAAGGATTAGTGATTGTTTCTTTTCCTTTTCAGATTATAATATAATTATATCATTTCCCCTTCCTTGTCTTCTGTCCAAACCATTCCATATATTCTTCTTTTCCCTTCAAATTTATGGTCTCTTTTTTAATTAATTGTTGTTAGATGCATATATGTATCTACACATATATTCCTAAATGCAATCTGCACAGTCTGTATAACATTACCTATATGTACGTTTTCAGGGCTGACTGTTTGGTATTGAATAACCACTTGGTGTGCTCTTCCCTGGGGAAGACTATTTCTCCTACTTTCATCATTCCTTAGTTGCCTGCAGCTCTTTGTGTAGGACTGAGGCCTCCTGGGCTTTCCCCTGGCCACTTTGGCATGTCAATCATTGTCCTTGGCGAGCTCCTGTTTAAGCAGTCGTGTTGGTGAGACTTTACGGGCGTGGTTTCTGACCTTATCAGGAGACACAGTCTCTGCGAGTTCAAGGATACAGCCAGCATGGAGACACACGCCTTTAATGTCAATACCAACCATAGAGACCTGGAGGTCTGTATAGATAGGCAGTGATGAGGAGGTCATGTGATTGGGTTTACAACCAATGAGAAGGCAGAACAGAAAGGCAATAAAAAGACAGACACACAGGAAGTAGGTCTCTTCCTCAGGGGAAGGATGGCAGCCGCAGTGGGTGGTAAGAAGGTGGTCTCAGCTTTTGGCTACTGCTTTCTGATCTCTGGGTTTTTAACTCTGCCTTTGGCTCTGTGTTTCTTATTTAATAAAACCGTTCAGAATTACATCCACATGGTGCCATTGTGGTCATTCATAGGTATCATACCTGGGTAGGACTTTTGATTGCTTTCCTCCTTTGGAAGCCTGCATGGTGTTTTCTGGTACCACGAAAGCTAGTTCTCAGGGAGAAAAAATTCAGATCAGTTCCAGCTCGGGGCCCCTGGGATGAAATACATGGTGTCTTCAGCAGTAGTGGGCAATCTCAGGGGACAACTAAGTGATTTTTTTTTTATTTATCTATATGATGAGTACCTTAAATTCATCCACTCTGAAAAAGAGCTAACCAGCATTTTACATTCTTTCCTCTCCTGAATCCTTTGTCACAGCTAATGGCTGTAGCATTTGCCGGTGGCTCACTTAGAAGCCTGGGATTATCTTTCAATTCCATGTATTATGATATTTTCCCAATAGCTGTAGAATGTCACCTACTCTCCTTCTCCGCTGTTACCATCCTAACATAGGTGCTGGGTAAAACAGACAGTGTGTAATGTTAAAAACAATGGCTAAATCTACAATGTAAAATCTAAATGAAAAAATAATTTGCATCATTGGTTTATCATGCTACAGTTACCAAGATCATCAAAATGGCCCCAAACAAAGACATCTGCTGTTAGAAAGTGTGTGCCAGAGCTCAACACAATATTGTTTTAAGCCTATAATTACCTGGGATGCTGAATTGATTTTTTTTTATCTTATAATTTGGTGTCTAGTGCCTTAAGTATCTGACTGTTAGAGAAAATCCCATTACTATTTGGCAAACGATTCCAGACTGGATTGATTAGCCATGAAATGAATGCAAGCACTCTGTGCAGTTTAAATATGCACTTAATAGTTTAAATATGAGATGACATTGACAGCATTCCAAATAGTGCTGAAATTCTAATGAGCAATTCACTAGCATCTATCAGCGCAATCCTTATATAGTAACATTTTATAACCATTTTTTCCCTTCCCATTTGTATCTTGACTGTATTTTTAATTCTTCATTATAGCACCTCTTGGGGACAACAGACTACCTCAAATACTAGATAAACTACAGTGGCCATCAAAAGATCACTGATTATTCTCCTCTTCCAATGATTGCCATTTGAATGGAGACAGTTCCTTTGGGTAGAAGTGATAGCAAGTTGGGGCAGTTATGACGAGTTGAAGAACCAAAAGTGTTGTCTGTACTCATGTGTCATTTGCAATCAGGAAGCAGTATTATACAATATGAGAGATAAACACACTGGAAACAAACCCATAAGCATAGCTTCAATAGAGAAAACACCACATGCAAAGAGATACATGTGTGTGTGGTGTATACCTCGCCCCCAAATACATAAAGGCTCCAGAAATCTACCCTTCTTGCTGAAAGCAATGGGAAGCTGAGCCACATTTAACAACCTTAACAATGCCTTCTCAGTATCCATTAACTCACAGGGGAAGTCTGACCACCCATAGGGCAGAAACCTACTACAGCTATTTACAAGGTAGCAAAGATACACCTTCATTTATTGTTGTAGTCTCTTTTTAATTTTTGAATTGTTAAGTACATACCTTTCATTCTGCAAACTGCACAAAGTAACTTGTTAAGTGATTCATAGATTAAATTATTTTTCCATAAGATTAACAAAACACTTCAAATTTAATAGCTATGTACTCACAGAGGGATAGCATAACACATCATCAGAACTATAAAAAATCCAAACAATAAATGGAATCACAAAATATACATCTTAGAAGGAATCAAGGTAAGAAATACTGTCTTCTTTTCTTTCTGTTGCTGTGATATATTCCATGACCTAAAGCAACTTACAGGACACAGTCATGACCCAGGGAATTCAGAGCAGAAACCTGGAGTCCGGAAATGAAGCAGAAACCATGGAAGACTTCTGCTTATTGACTGGCTCACTCCCAGGCTCATGGTCAGCTATCCTCACAGTGGGCTGGGCCTTCGTGTATCAATCATCAGTCAAGACAATGCCCCACAGACATACCTAAAGGCCGATCAAGACAGTTTGTAGCTTGAGTTTTTCTGCCTTGCCCACAGTCAGGACAAATCTTTGTCACCCGCCAATCCCACAGCCGCTCAGACCCAACCAAGTAAACACAGAGACTTATATTGCATACAAACTGTATGGCCGTGGCAGGCTTCTTGCTAACTGTTCTTATAGCTTAAATTAATCCATTTCCATAAATCTATACCTTGCCATGTGGTTGGTGGCTTACCGGAGTCTCTACATGCTGCTTGTCCTGGCAGTGGCTGCAGTCTCTCTCCTCCTTCTTCCTGTTTATAAGTGATATAAGCGTCTGAGTGATTATTTTATACGTGGATAGTGGGACTGCGGGGCTTGGGGGACCTGGAGAGAAGCCCTCCAGCTAAAACAGTTCTTCAATGGAGAACCAGGTGTGTAAAGTTAACAAGAAAACTAATGAGAGCAGATCCCCATAAAGACTCTGCCTAAGTCCACTGTGGGGATGTCATAGAGCATGTTGGTCCAAGCTAACATCCTGAAGGGGAAGAAAACCTAGTTTTTATCCATCAGCGGAGCAGATGAAGGGGTTTGTTCTTTTTTTTTTTAATTATTATTAAGAAATTGTTTTCATTCATTTTACACACCAATCAAAGATCCCCCTCTTCCCTCCTCCCACCTCCCCTTCCCAACTCACCCCCCACTTGCACCCACAAGAAGGCAAGGCCTCCCAAGGGGAGGCACATTCAGTAAAGGTAAGTCCAGCCCCCTCCCCCTTCCTCAAGGCTGCACACAAGGTGTCCCATCATAGGTCAAAGAGAGAGAAGAGGGATTCTATGAGCAAGTGCATCAGGATCATGATGGGGACACATGCAGGGACAACCAAACCAAACTAGAGGGAACTCATGAAAGTTGGATCAATGGCTGTGGAGCCTACATGGGACTGGACTAGGCCCTCTGCATGGCGAGACAGTTGTGTACCTTGATCTGCTTGGGAGGCCCCCTGGCAATAGGATCAGAATCCATCTCTGGTGCATGAGCGGGCTTTGTGGAGCCCACTACCTGTGGAGGGGTTTGTTCCTACTCTTGCACTGTCATCCATCGTTGACAGACAGTAGTCTCTTCCTTGCAGTAAGAGTAATTGTGGGCTGGTGAGATGGCTCAGCCGGTAAAGGTACTTACATCAAGACTGATGACCTGAGTTCAACCCCTGGGTCCCACATGGTGGAAGGAAAGAAATGGCTCCTTTAAGTTGTCCTCTGACCTCCACACACCTGCCATACCCTCCTCCTACCACACACTAAATAAATAGATGTAACTTTTAAAATTAGTTATTGTACCAGACAACAAAGGATAAAAATGAAAATGTCAGTCTTTGTGACAGCTACCACAGGAATTTATATGCAAAAAAACCCCATAAGGTGTCCTCATTATGAATGATGGAATGAAAGTTGGCTTCATGAAAGAGGTCTAATCGCACTTCAAGGTAAATTCAGATTTCCCAAAGATAAGGCCAGGAAGAGGACGTCCTTATTCCAGTGAGAATCATTTTTCTCAGCCCCAGGTTAAGACAAACCCCTCCAAATATGAGCATCTTCTCTCTCAGTCTTACAAGAGAAGCAGAAAATCTGATGGTGTCTTTTTCTTACAAAAGAGAGTAATTAATTTCTGGAAGTTTCTCTGAGGTATCTTATCTTCATTACCACTGCTACCATTAACATTCAGACTTCCTTTATTTCCCTAGACCTTTATGAGATTCCTGCTTGATCTCTCCATCAATCTCCAATCAAATTGCTACCACTCTCAAACCAATATTATCCTTACCCAGCTCGCATTAGGGCACTCTTTCCACTCAATAATCTCTAATGAGACTCAAACAATTACCAAGTCAGGCACATATCCCCCCAGCTAAGCATTCAGACAGATGCAAAAGGTGGCCAGAGTTTAAAAAAAAGAAGGAAAAAAAAAAAAAGCAGTATCATGTTCACGAATTCATGAAGGGAAGATCAGTGTATTCCAAATGCAATCTCCCTTTAATTAGTCCTTAAATTAAACGCAGTCTCAATGAAGGCAAATTGTTTTTTCATTAAATTTGTCACAAAATTCAAAGTTCATAAACAGGAACAAGAGGGCAAGAATACCCAAGATAATTATGAAAGGGAAAAATAAATCAGGTGAAATATCTTACCTTCCCAGAAACTGAGATGATTTATTCTAAAGCTGTAACGTGGGCCTGGGGAAGACGGCTCTGTTGGCATCAGATGGCTGCTTGAATCCACAGCACCCACATGATAAAGCCAGGCAGGGCCACGCAGTGTGAACTCCAGCACCAGGGAGGGGCAGAAACAGGAGGAGTTCCGGGGCTTGCTGGATGCCCATTTAGTTTGAGGTTCAGTGAAAGATCCTGTCTCAAAAGAATAAGACAGAGAGTGATACAGCAAGATACCGGACATCCTCCTCTTGCCTCGGTGTGTACATGAGTGTGAGTGAGTGTACACACACCCCCACACACACCCCACACACACATACACACCTCACACTAAATAAGTAAATAACATTTTAAAAGAAGTTCAAAGCCATGTTTATACAGTGAGCTCAAAGGCGTCCTGGGCCACATGAGACCCTTTCTCAAAAAGAAAATTAATTTAAAAGTAAAGATGTAAGCTGGGCAGTGGTGGCACACACCTTTCATCCCAGCACTCAGGAGGCAGAGGCAAGAGAATCTCTGAGTTCAAGGCCAGCCTGGTCTACAGAGTGAGTTCCAGGACAGCCAGGGTCCGTGAGAAACCCAGTCTCAAAAAAAAAAAAAAAAAAAAAAAGAAAGAAAGAAAAAGAAAGAAAAGAAAAAATACAATGTATAAAAAATATTGTTACTATTGGTGCAAAGATGGGACATTTTTTAATGAAGCTATATGCAGGGTCCATATATTGTCCCATAAATTTATGGGTAAGTCTATATCACACAAGTGGCACTACTAGACAATATGAAAAGAATGAATTTGGTATATTTAACTAAAATAAAAATAATGTTTTGTGTTTCTATCCACTTAGTCAAATATACTCTATGCCCTAAAGTCTAGAGGAATTGAAAATCTAAATGTGTAAAGTGATGAGAAAATAAAGGTGGAAAAATAGGCAGGAAACATGGGATGGTCAACCAATTGTTGTCAACATAGGGTGATGGAAACTGGGAACTTAAATTGGTATGATTCTGGGAATGATCGCCAACACCTTTAGTGTTTGGCATGCAAACATCAAAGTATCTAATTATTTCTTGCTTACTTGTATATTCCAGAAAAAAACAAAACTTTTACACGTGATCCCAAAAAGTCATATTGTCACCAGTGTCCTCATGGGTCCATCAAATAATATCTTACTGCCGCCACTGTTTTGTATGACGTGGTCTTCCTCTGCTCCTCACCCCTTTGTAGGAGTGAAGGCAATGAGGTGTGCCATGGGAGCCAAAGGGTTTAGAACCCTCGAATTTGCCCTTGCACATAAGTGTTTCAATGAAGGAAGAAGTGTAGATGTGATTCTAAATGGTCTTATTAAATAAGAAACACAGAGCCAAATACAGAGTTAAAAGCCCAGAGATCGAGCAGTAGCCAAGAGCTAAGACTCTCTTATCTTACCACTCCCTGGCATCCTTCCCCTGAGAGAGAGACCTGCTTCCTGTGTCCTATCTTTTTATTGCTTTTCTGTTCTGCCTTCTCATTGGTTCTAAACCCAACCACATGACTTCCTCGTCACTTTCTGTCTATACAGACCTCCAGGTCTCTATGGTTCGTACTGAGAGTAAAGGTTCGGGTCACCGCTTTGCTGTGTCCTTGTACACACAGAGATTCTGCCTGCCATATGATCAGATTAAGGGCATGTGCCACCACTGCCGGACTTCTGCTAGCTCTTAGCTCTGATCTCCAAGCAACTTTATTAACATGCAAATAAAACCACATTTCAGCACAAATAAAATATCACCTTAAGAAGCTTTTGGGCAGCTCTTTCCTGACTTTGAGTTATAGCTCGGCCACTTGTTGGGCATCTAGTCTTGGGCAACTTGGCCTCTCTAAATCCCAAACTCCTTCCCTTAGTCATATTACCGAGACTCCCTCCATTTGATAACATGAGCATCTGGGGTAATTAAGACAAAATATACCAGCCATCACTTCAGACTGCTTACTTTAGGGTGGCATCAAACACTACATCAAGCATGTTTAAATGATGAATGAAGTATTAAAATCCCATTGTTATCTTTTGGGGATGCTGTGGGACCACCTCCTTATTTTCAAAATATATAAATCAAGGAAAATAACTAAGTAATTTGATCTATAATCTCATAAATAAAAGTTTCCTAAAGAGAAAAACTTTCTCCTTAAAGAAGCGTCCAGCTAATAAATGAAAAGTAATGGAATATCTATACTTTCCCATTTTTAACAGATGAATAGATTTAGGTCATTTATCAGGGCTGATAATATCATCAAATGAGAGGGGATGATGTGTACATCCTGATAGGATGGCCCAAAACATATGAAATAGTATTGCTGAAAATAAATTGAATTTAAACCTCATAAGCCCAACACTAATTTATGAGAAATATGAAGGTTAATGGAACATGCTAAACATTGCAACAGCAGGTGACCGAGATCCACACTGCAAAACCCTCCAAGAGCTGGATTCTTTTCCACTCAGTGATAAGAAAGGGGGATAAAATTTAAAGTTAAAAACAAGGTCTCTAAAGATTAAAAGATATGTAAGAGATACAGCAACAAGTCTTAATTTGTAAACTCTTTACTTGAATTCTGATTCAAACAAACAGTGAAAAATTAAACAAGGCCCTTTTAAGATAATTTGAGGTGTGCCAACATTGAACAGATATTTAACAGGACTAAGAACTAATAATGAATTATTACCAATGTTTTTAGGGTGAATCATGTATTAAGGTTCTATTTTTATAAGTCTTTAATGTGTATGTGTGCATGTGTTCGTGTGTGTGTGTGTGTGTGTGTGTGTGTGTGTGTGCATGTGAGAGAGGATGTGTTAGAATGTGTGACAGAGTGTGTATGAGTAAGTGTGAGAGAGAGTATGTATTAGTGTGTATAAGAGTGTGAGTATGTGTGCATGTATGTGAGCGTGTATGTATGATTGTGTATGAGTGTGTGTGTGTGTTACGCCAGAGACTGAGCTTCTTACTCGGTGTGTAAGTACTCTGCCACTGAACTGCACTCAGGCCCAGGACTCTTCATATTTTGTCAATGCACTCTGACATATTTACAGATGAAACGCTTTGCCTCTGAGATTGGCTTTAAACTAATCTGTCAGGAACAGAGTACAGGGGCAGTGGAGATGGAAAAAGTCAGTCTGCGCTTGTGACTGTTGAAGGAGCAGCGACTTCATAACACTATTTTCTCTGGCTTTAGTGTAGTTCTAAAATTATACAGTCAAAAGCTAAAAATAATAAAAAGAATTTTAGGACATGCTCGACCTGTGGCTAGAGAGGTCACAGGTCCTAGAGGAGAACCCCTCCACTGATGTTCTGCTAAGTGACATGCTTGTCAAACTGTCTCCCAAATGTTTGTTTATGCTCATAGATTTGTGCTGCTTTTAGCCCTAGTCAGAAAAGCTTTTTGCAGAGGGTGATGGAAAAGGCAGAAACTCACACGGGGGCACAGTGCTGAGAGCAGGTGACTGTTGGATGCCTGGCCCTTAATGGGACGTCTGGGTCACTTCCCACCCCAAGGATCAGTGAATGTTTCAGAAGAGTAGATACAATGTGGGAGCCAGAGGACACTGAGGAGTGCAGTGAAATGCTGTCCCTGAAAATGACATAGCCATTGTCCATAAGAACTCACACAGCAGTGGCCATCTACACAAGACCTGCACAAGATTGGGCTTGTCAACAATCCATCATGGTTGGGGTTCCATCCCTGCCAGAGAAGCTAAAGGCAGTTAATTATTGCTGAGTGTAGGAACGTGTGTGTGTGTGTGTGTGTGTGTGTGTGTGTGTGTGTGTGTTATACTCATAAAGGTAGTAATAAGTGAACAAAAACTGATAGTGACAATGGTAAGTACAGTGGCATCATAATATACTTCTTGATGCTAAAGTTTCTTAGTAGAAACTTCACATTAAAAAAAAATCAGGAACACAGCTTTTTTAAACTTCTACTGACCTGAGAGGTTAGCATGTCTAAACTTGTCTCTGGGTTATGAGTTTTAAGGGATTAGCTGGTCTATCCTTGTCTCAGAGTTATGAGGCAGCTTTGGTAGAGGTTCACATCAAACTGTGACTCCCAAAGCTAAAAAACAAACCAAAACAAAAAACAAAACAGAACAACAACAAAAAAACCTAACTGCTTTTCTCTTGTACTAAAGTTGAAAAATATTTTTTTAAGCATGATCATTTTCCCCGAAGAACCAAGACTCCTGGGATTTGATTGTTTATCTTCTTAACTGTTGTTTCCTTGGGATAGATTCTGATGATGAGTTTAGTTATGAGGAAAGTGCTTCCAATTACCTATGTAAAAATCAAACGCATCACCCAACTTTTTAGCTCCCTGCCAAAACAGGCAAAACATATGTCTGTCAAAATAAAAAAAAAAAATCATCCCTTCACCATTTTTTTCCTATTCAGGAAATGATCTGTTCCTCTGAAATTGCTGTATATTATTATTATCATCATCATCATCATCATCATCATCCATGGTTTGCCATTGTGCTAAAAATGCTTCTTAGAGAATTCTCACCACTTGTGAGATATTGTTCTATCCCAAACACATTACTGATACTTGGGACTTACTCCCACAAACAAAAGCATTCTCTTGATCTATGATCCATCCTTCGATGCCCAGAGTTCTTTTTTGTTCTGTTAGACAGCTGGCTTGAAGGTCCTCTCATTGGCACATTTGGATTCTCCCTAGCCCCAGGAGTACATATCTAACCTCTGATGCTGCTTGTGTTTACATTGAATACTGAATTCTCTAGGCCTATTTTTCTTTGTCTAGAAAGCAAAAGGACAGCAGACCCCAACATCTGCTGATCTCTGTAATTCTACACTCCCTGGTGTCTCTGCACGGGTTAAGCTAACGAGGGAGTGGGTCAGCCATATTTACTTCTTGTTCAGCCTCTTGGGTCTGTGTTCTTAACAAAATGATTCTTCATTGGAGAATTCTACAACCTAAAGCCTATGGAAGGAAGTTTGATTTATTTATTATTTTTGTGGATGAGTGTGTTTGAATTATACCCTTATACCGGCCCTTTGAGTCCACCTACGTCTTGATTCTAATCCTCAAGAGTTTAGTTATGACCAGGAATAAAAGCAGATCTTCATTACCATGATGCAGTGGGAATTGTGTAAGGTTTATTTTTAAACCAAGCCCTTATCTGAACCTCCTGAGTCTGGCTTACCACACCTGAGACCATCCGTGGGCACCACCGCTGCTGTGGTTCAGGTGGAGCACACACTGGCCCTCTCTATACACAATTACTCAAGCAGCTGGATATGCTTCTTGTGCAGTTTTTCTCCCTCACATCTCAATTTTGGATGCTGTCTCAAGAAACCAGTCTTTCCCACATTGAAACAATACTGTGAAGGTTCAGTAAACCTTTTAAAAATCCATACTAAGTACCTCAACAGAAGAAATGTAACATAAGGGAGTAACTCGTTATCGAAGGTTTCTAAAAGTGTGTTAAAGAAGCTCCCTAAAAAGCATCAGTTAGAAGAAGCTACCCTTGTCTACTAGGGATGAGGTGCTAGGACCCATGGCTACCCTGTGGGAGCTAGAACCTTGGAGATGGTACCACACAAAGGGATCTAGAGGCATGGCAAGAGTTGCCTGGTGGAAACTGGATCACAGAGTGCAGATCCCAGATAGGAGCCGGAGCCCCAGAGAGATCATAGTCCCTGTTACATGTCTTCCCAAAGAAGAAAGGAAAAAAAAAAAAAAAAACTCTTGCTTCTTCTGTTCAGCTCCCATTTCTTGAGAGGAACTCCCATTGGCTGAACCTAACCAATAGGCAATGAATGGGCAAGGGAGTCTGGGAAATTCAGGATAGCCCCTGGGGATTCAAACAGTGAAGGGCAGGGAATGGCTCAGAGAAAACAGGCAAACAATCTGCCCAAGAATAGAGGGGGCAGATACCCAAGTAGCCACTAAGCATAGGAAATTGCGTTCAACCTCGCTAGTAGCTGAGAACACACAGTTTTAATACAGACAAGTTTAAGTGTTGATGACTATGCTCAGCAATGGGAATGCTTATCCACAATAGCGGGAAAGCAAGTTGAAGAACCATTGGCCCTGTCTGATGCGCTGATACTGAGCACACCCTGGTTTCTGGGAGCTCCGAGTCTAGAAATGCATCCTCAGGAAACTGCAGCAACATGCACTAGGAGACAGCTGCATTGGTACTGTGGACACTACTCAAATGTCCACCAAGAGAGTGGCTGTCATGTACCTTATTCTTTTAATAGAACACTAAAATGAATGAACTACAGAGATACACCATGAATGTCACAGGCATAATTATGAGCAAAGAAGAAAAACATCAGAAGAACCTACCTCAAAAAGGTACAGAATTTTTTAAATTTGCAAAATTATGTGC
Organism: Peromyscus leucopus; assembly: GCF_004664715.2. NCBI lineage: Eukaryota > Metazoa > Chordata > Mammalia > Rodentia > Cricetidae > Peromyscus > Peromyscus leucopus. Next base: position 37,424,089 of record NC_051066.1, on the reverse strand, counting down.
ACTGTTTACAGGCTGAATCATACATACATGGCAAGACTATAAAGAAAAAAATACTGGGATAGATGAGAAGGCTCAGGGGATAAAGGCACTTGCTGCTGAGCCTGATGATCAGAATTTAATTCCTGAAACCCAGAAGTTGGAAGGAGAGAACTGACTCCCACGACTTTTACTATGGTGTGCACATGCACTTAGGCACACACAACACATATACATACACACACACACACACACACACACACACACATTTTAATAAAAGTTATGAAAGAAAAACCAACTACCAGGAAAGGAATAATCAACTGAGGTCTAAGTTCAGTGGTTGAACACATGCTGAGCACATTTAAGGCCCTGAGTTCGATTCCCACCACTGAAAAGAGAGGACAAAGGATTGATAAACAGTTCAGAGGAGTGGTTACCTCTGGCAGGAAAAAAGGTGGCCATGACCAGAAGAAACCTACAGTACATCTACTCTTAATTTTTAGGTACAGAATATCTTGTCATTAAAAGCAAGACTTTAGAAGCCCCAAAGGTTCATTTCTCCTCCTCCCTAATTGTTACTGGAAATATTACTTTATTGTACTCAATTAAATGTTATCTCACCCACTCACGCCAAGTTCTTTCCCGAGATTGTCACTGGCATCTTCGCTCGTGGTTAATAACCTTGGCCCAGTTATCGACCCTGCATATGATGTCAGTTTCCACATCTACAGGATGAGGGTCCCAGGAATGCCTATTTCACAGGGAGAGTACCAAATTAGACTGAATATGAGAAACGCTTATTCCAATAGTCTGGTAACCAGAGATCTGCAGATGCTACTCCATTCCCACATTGCCTCAATTTGAAGTGCTCACTCTCCGCACTGTCTTTACTTACTTAATGTGGCCATCTGCAGACCTCTAGTCCAGTATCTGAAGACCCTTCCTCTTGCCCAAGCCCGTTTCTCCTTCTAAATACAAAAACTCCTGTTGCCTGTACCATTTTATGAGACATATTCTATCATTCATTCATCATCCAGAAAAACCATGCCAGGTTATCCACACACAGAAATCAGTAGATGATCACTTCCCCATGGAGCTTGCATTCTGGAGGGCAGTGGAGGAGAGAGAAGTGGATGGAGAGAAAAGGAAGAGAAGAGGAAGGGAGGGAGGGAGGGAGGGAGGGAGGGAGGGAGGGAAGTGGAGAAACAGACCATAATTATCTAAGCCAGGTGTGCTGGGTTCTGTCAGGAAAGGGTGAGGGATGTCTAGGAAACCTGCTGCAATGGAAGGTTGTCTAGACCATTCAGTTCAGAAAGACAGATTTCTTAAAGAAGACGACAGTGAAGGACAGACCTGAAAGATATGCCACCGTTTATTGTCACCACTACCAATACTTGTTTAGGCTTTGTAACGTCAGCCGATTATCAGTGCACATGTACCCAAGGGACAAACAGCGTCAGGGACAACGAGTGTTAAATGTCAAATGCTGGGTGCACAGGATGGACAACATTGTGCAGATATTTGGAGGGATTATCCTGAGAGAGACTGAGAGACAGGCTAAAAGAAAATGTGAATTCTGATGAGACAGTTAAGGGAAGAACAGAAGTAAGACAGAGAGAGTGGGGGTATCCTAGTCCTGTTGTGGAGCCATATACCCATAATTCCAGTACTTGGAAGTCTAAGGTAGGAGGTTTGAGAGTTCAAGGCCAGGCTGAACTACATAGCAAGGTTTTGTATTTAAAACAACAACAACAACAACAACAATAATAATAATATAAAAAGTATTTTCTTTTTCTTTTACTAAAAACTTTTTTCATACAGTATTTTATTATATTTCCCCCCAGCTCCTCTCAGTTCCTCCTCACCGCCCTACTCCCTGACTTTATGTCCTTTTTCTCTTTCTCCCCCTCTTTCAAATAAAACAAAACAAAAAGCAAGAAATAAAACCAAAACCCTTCCAAAATAAATAACAAAAAAACACAAAAATAAAAGTCGGCAAAAGCCCAATGAGAAAAGACAAAAAAAAAAAAAAAAATCCAAAGCAAAGCAAACTGAAACAAAAAGACCACAGAAGCCCCGCTGAGTTCGTTTTGAGCTGGCCAACTAGAGCTGGGCATGGAGCCTGCCCTGGAGTGTGGTTGGTAAATCCAGTGATAGGTCATTGGAGAAAACTGGTTTTTCCCTTTGCTAGCAAGTGTCAATTGCAACAAGCAGTGCTCTGAGTTTGGGCAGACTGGAGGAGACAAGACCGGTTTAGACAGGTTGGTGTAAACAGGGATAAGTAGGAAGGGGGTTAAAGTGCAAGGGTCACATCATAGAGGACTCGCTTTCTCTTGGACGGAGTTTTCTCTGGCCATCACTGCCTTCTTCGACACTCTCATGAAAGCCTTGAACCCCTCTCCTAAAGCAGAAAGTGTGTTTGTGAAGACAGCGCGGCCTTCAAGGGGCCCAAGTCGGGTGGGCAGGTGCAGTAGCAGGTGCTGCTGTTAACGTTTTCCACTGCTGAAGACTTGCAGGAGAAAGTCCTTCACAGAACACCATTTCCTGCTGTTCTTCAATCCCCACCCCCACCCCCCTCCACTACTATCAGTTACAGAACTTTGACGCATTCTCGCGTTCTCTACCTCTGTGCTGTCACATCTGCCTCCCTTGGTCAGATTTCCACCCATTTTTCAAGCCCCACTTGACAAGTTGCCTGTCTGGAAGCGTCGTCTGACCTTCTGTGCGTTTTACTCTTGAGTTACTGTGTAGGCTTCATCTCTTCCACAGCTCTGTAAACACCAGAAGGCTGAGACGCTGCTCTAGCATCCTCGCTCATGAAATATCCAGTTCCTGTGATACGTGCTCTCTGTAGCCACTAAATGCCAAGAGCCTGGGAGGGGAACGGAACCAGGATGGGTTTGGAGCCACATAGACCGCTGGAACCTGGAAATTTGACTTAGACACATCCTGATGTTAACAGGCATCTTTGGGGAAAACGGATGTGGGCTATCTCAAGTTTATGTTTACAAACATAAACAAATATGAGTTTAAAATGTAAAATGTCTACCTCTAGGCAAGTTAGTTCATTTAGAACTTGCCCTATTTGTGATAGTGTTGTCCGACGGACAGAATAAGGACTGAATTTCAGATTCTAGATGCAGACTTCCACATTTCAACTGAATTGTTATTACTACAGGGGAAAAAATTTGCAAAGGTCATAATGGTTAAAACGCCGTAACAAGTAGTATAATCGCTGGGATAACTGTTATTTTAGTACTGTTCGACAACTTCACGTCAACCTCCAAGGTGCCTTTATTCCAAGCGTACACTTCCCCAACCGCAGTTGGGGCAGGGTTGGGTGCACATTTCCAGCCCGCCACGACATGAACTTCTCTCTCGCTGCCTTGACTATCTACACCGCAGGGCATGTCCTAAACCGACAGAGCCGCACTTTCCCAACTTCGCTGAAGAAGAGGGGGAGCGGGTACCCCAAGCACTGTGGTTTTCCTGAGCACTCTTCCCGCCTTCCGGAGGTCCCAAGCCCGCACAGATGTCTGCAGTGGGTGGGGGAATCCTGCACGCCCCCGCTCGGTCCGGGACCTCAGGCGCAGCTCTCATTGGTCGAGGGCGGCGAGGGCGGGGCCTGCTCGCCCCAGAGGTTGCCCTAGAGGCACCGTGAAACCGGCGGGACTCACCCCAGGAGCCGGTGCCGGGAACGGAGGCTTGGGACTGGAGATGGGGACACGCTGGACCACCCCGGGCCGTGCGACCGGGCTACTAATGCTGTTGCTGCGGTGCTTCGAGCTTGCGGAGCCTTCCGAGCGCTCAGGTAACCGGGCGGCCTCGACGATGCTGCTCTGAGCATTTGCCTCCTCCTCCGGGTCAGGTCACAGTCGCCTTGCTCTCTGTCTCTGGAGTGGACAAGCGGGGAGGTCTGGCCTAGGAGGGCGGTGGGCTGGGCTGTGTGGTGCAAAGGAACCCTCTGCCCAGAAGAGGCCTTCCCACAGTCTTCCCAGAGTCTTCTCTGCCTCTTGTTCCTCGATTGTCCCCAAAAAGCGTGCTGCCCTGGGGTTCCCCATTTTCCCTTGCATCCCTGTCGTCCCATGGTCATCTTGGCCCCTCCATGATGAGGATGAGCCTTCACCCACACCGCAAGGATTCCCAGAGATGCTGACTTCACCGTGGCCACTGAACGCATTGGAAAGGAAGCCAGGTTCAACCATCGCCTCCAGAAGTCAGCCAAGAGTCTTAGGATGACCTTCCTTGCCACCTGGAGCAGTGGCCCTTCTAGTTTGGTTATTATCTCCAAACGCTCCCCAGCGAGGCAGGTGGCCCCCAGATAGAAGTGCAGATCACTTCCTGTCAGTGAGGAAAGGATGCTTTCTGTAAAGCTCGGGGTGTTGCCAGCACCACCAACCCACTTAGATTTTGCTTTTACTTTCCCTTTTTGCCTCAGCAAAAGGTGTGTCAACGACCTTATTACTTGGTTCTGCTATATAACTGACAGTCTAAAGGCCGCAAACATTCACCCACTGTTTCTGCTGTCTTGCCGGAATGAAAAAGGAAAGATGGGCAAGATGGGTTTTAGGAATGTGGCTCCTGAGTGTGGCTCTTGCTTTCTTTGGAGCTAAGCTTAGATGTAGACTGTCCAAAGCTAGGGGAAGAGTTTCCTGAAAGGTGGGTGTCGTCAACCTGTCAGCACCAAGAACCTTTGATGTGTCCTGTCTTGACTCAGTCCTCTCAATTTTTCTTTTTGCACTGGGAACCACCAAAGGAGATATTAATAGTAAAATCTTTTATGGATATGAGAATTCAATTCTGTCCACTGCACAGTCCAAGGAGAACAATCGAGCTGCAGCAATTCGCAGCGAAAGCATGCTGACTTCTAGTCACTCTCCCCGCCCCACTCTCCCGGCTTCCATCCACATCTGGGAGTCCTGTTTCATTGCCTCACAAATTTTTAGGTTTCCTTCACTTTCAAATGGCCTGGTTGGGTTTTTTGTTTGTTTGTTTGGTTGGTTTGTGGTCAACTCAACACAAGGTACTGTCATCTGGGAAGAGGGACCCTGGCTGAGAAAATTCCTCCATCAGATTGGCCTGTAGGCAAGTTAGTAGAGCATCTTCCTAATTAATGGTTAATGAGGGAGGGCCCAGCACACTGTGAGTGAGGGCCACCCCTGGATAGGTGCTCCTGGATAGTCAAAGAAAGCAGGCTGAGCAAGCCAGGGGAAGCAAGCCAGTAAGCAGCATTCCTCCATGGCCGCTGCCTTGAATTTCTGCCCTGAGTATGATATGGAAGTGTAAACTGAAATAAACTCTCGCTTCCCCGAGTTGCTTTTGGTTGTGGTATTAATCACAATGGTAGGAACTCTGACTAGAACGCCGTGGTCTCCACAGTCCGTATCCTGTCTCACTGACCCACAGCAAAAAATGCTGGGCTTAAGTCTCTTCCCCCTGGACTAGGTCCCCACAGGTATTTATTTTCCTCCTTCGTCACTTCTAACGGCTGCCATGGTGGCTTTCTCCCATCTTCAGGCCAGACTTGTGGCCTTATATTGGGGGGAACATATAGAGGTGTGTGTATGTGTGTGTGTGTGTGTGTGTACACGCATGTGTGCACGGAGGCCAGAAAGCCAGAGAAGGATGTCCCCATCCCCTGGTCAATCTCTGTCCACCTTGTACTCTTGAGACCAGGTACACTGTGCCTGAAGTTCACCAGCTTGTCCAGGCTGGCAGCTATTGGTCCTGGGATCTCTCTGCCTGTCTCTCCCCCAAAACTGTGGGCTTGCAGGGATTCCTCTTTTTTTTTTTTTTTTAATGTAATGTGGGCACTGGGGATTCAAACTCAGGTCCTCGTGCCTGAGCCACAGTCACTCTTTTCCATGGAGTCACCCATCTCTCCAGCCCAGAACTGGAGTGTGAACTTCCATCTCTTTGTCAGCCTGTTTGGCAGTGGGTCAGATCCAGGATGCTAGTAATGGCATGCACCTGGTCACATGTGTGCAGGAAGCTTGGGCAGCTTGGTCGTGGCCACCCAAATGCTGAAAGTGTATCTCTCTGTTCTTGGGGAGATGCTAAGTTTCCTTCTTTTGCTTCCTTGGAGAGCTAACGCCATGAAGTAATGTGATCCTTTAGGGATTTCTGAGCATCTCACCGGCCACACCACCCATCTGGGATTATGGCTTTCTGATACCTAGCATACTGCCATGGACCTGCTTGTCTCTTCAGGACTTGTGTTGAACTAGCAAATCCAGACTTCGGATTGTCTCCCTCTACATCTGTATGTTCTTTACACTTGACAGAGATCGCAAAAACACTTGACAAAGTAAGCTGTGGAAATTCCCTAGGAACGGCCGGTGCCGCCATTTTGTCCCCTCCACTTCCCCGTTTCCCCTTTTTCCTTCCTATGATCTGTGGTGATAATGGGTATATGCTCACATCCAACTCCACTCCCAGGATGTACAGAGCCCTTTGTGCTGAGCCTAAAAACAGGCCATAGTGATTAGACAATAAGAAAATATTGAAAGGGCTCATTTTCTTTGCTAGAGATAAGAATGCTAAGAAATCATTTTTAATGATGTCGTGCTCTTTGGCTCTTCCCTCAAACCTCACTGAAGTCTTTATATAAAATGAAGCATATAAAAAGGACTCCAAGATGTACTTAGGCTTCTTGTCATCAACCTCTGCCCTTTAGATCTGTCCCAAACATAAATCCGGAGGTGAATGTGCAACGTCTATTGAAGATTAATACAGAGAGGGAAAGTGGACAGTGTGTGCTCTAAAGCTACGGACAGAATCCTGTTTGGGGCTTGGAAAGATCTCAGTGCCAGGTGCTGGGTTTGATGCCCAACACCAAAAAATGGTCATTAAAGTTTGAGGTTACCTTCCCAAAATGCAACATGTTTCTCAAATAGTTTACACGGCCTTAGAAAACAGTGTTTCTAAATAAGAAGTTATTTTTGGTTTACCGGTTTGTTTCCCCCCCGCTCTCCAGTCTGCAATCCCATAATGCCATAAAACCGAGGCAGGCTGAACAGCCTTTGCATAGGGCTAAGAGTGATATGGAAAACTATTATGAGAGGATACATCTCTCCCCCAGCAGATATATTATTTATTAATGCTTACACATGCATTATATATGAAGGCTAATGACAAGTTTCTTAAATCATTAATAATGAATAATTGTCCTAAGAAATCTCATCGGTATGTCAAACACTGGTAACGATTACATACTCAGTTCAAGCACGGGCTTAGTCAGACACACGCACCTACATTCCAAAGGACAACCTAATGGAATCCTTGGCGACGCCTCCTCTGCTACTCCATGCCACATCACACTTCACCTGTCGTGTGGCTCCGACCAAGTCGGTAAGTCCACAAGTGGCCTGGAAGTAACCTAAGTGGAGAAAGTGAAAAGCAAAACTTCTCTCTTCCGATGAGCATTGAGGAAGCAGGACTTGCCGCGTAACTCCACGCGTTTCGTTATAAATTAAATGAGACCGACTTCGAATGTTACTCGCGGTTCAGTAGTGTGAGCTAACCATGTGGACTTCTGCAAGAAGGATGTGCAATGACTTTGGCGAAGGTTAGTACGCCCTGGGGAGCTAGGACACTGTTACTTGGTGAACGCATGGGATACTAGCTCTGGAATGGCTTACCTATGCTCCACGGCTTTCATCTGATACTTAGGGATATGAAGACCCTGGAGAGGAAGTGACTTCCATGAGTCTCCCAGCAAACTACAATAAAAGTAGGTCTTCGATCTAGGGACTCCAATCCTTTGCTCCTCTGCCCTTCCCACCACGCTAAGACGTGGACCTAACGTAGTGAATTTTATTAAGAAATCTGAAAAACGTGGAACTCCAAAAGAAAACAAAGCTGCTGCTTGTCCAGGAAACCTGTTCCGGGTCAAGGGTCATGGAGCCGAGTGCCCAGGAGAGAGCACTGAGACTTCAAGCTCAGGGAGAGGAAGTTTTCAACTTCGGTGAGGGCCACGTGCAACAGACTTCTCTTACCAGCTGCAGTTTGTGATACTTTGGAACACAGAGAGTTTGGAGATGTGGGAGAGGGCAGTGTGGGGAAAGGGTAGATCAGGTCTTTGAGGGGCAGCTGAAAAGCACATAAGAGAAATTTTCTTTTGCGCTCACTATCCTCCCAACCTGTGACCATCAAAGAAAGAATGGCAGAGGGCTGTCAAAGAAGAAAGAGTGGGGACAGCAGCTGCTGGACAAGCCCACCTAGCGTGTGTGTACGTGTGTGTGTGTGTGTGTGTGTGTGTGTGTCTGTGTGTGTGTGTGTGTGTCTGTGTGTGTGTGTGTGTGTGTCTGTGTGTGTGTGTGTGTGTGTGTGTGTGTGTGTGTGTGTGTGTACATACATGCACACCACACACCAGCATGCACTATGGAGGTCAGAGAACAACTTTGAGTGTTGGTCCCTACTTTCCACCTTATTTGAGATAGGTTTTCTTTGTTGTTTTGTTGGGGTTTTTTTTTTTGTTGATTTGGTTTGGGTTTTTGTTTGTTTGTGTTTGCTGTTTATGCCAGGCTGGCTGGCCCAAGAGCTTCTGGGGTCTCCTATCTCTGCTTTCATCTCCCGTGGGAACACCAAGGTTCTAGTTGCTCATGCGACAGGTCCCGCTTTGAGGCAGGTTTGAGGTCCTCATGCTTCTGAGGCAAGTGTTTTCAACCAATGAGCCAGCATCCTGGCCTGTGATCTTTTTAAATTCAAATGTGAAAGCAGAAATGACCACAGCGTTATTAAGGTTTTCTTTGTTGTGTTTCCCATTGTTTGTCTTACTGTTGCTTAAAGTGAAACAAAACAGAATTCCACCCACAGTTCACACGATCAGATAGAGTTTTGGAGCTATGGCTTACATGATGAAATTTCCCCTCTAGCCAGCAGTACCTGGCATGATCATTTTTAACTCTTTAACCTATGACTTGAGAAAGTTTTCAGTGGTAGTAAACCCAGCGACTGTGAAGCTGACCTCAGGATGAAAACCCCCTTTTTGAGAACCAAATCTTTTATGGTGTTCTGCTGTGCCCTGAGTCATTGACAATGACTGTTTAAGCGTGTCTAAAATAGTCCAGCTTTATGTTCATCAACATGACCATCTGTGCCATACTTTTTTCTCTTTGTAAAAGAACTGACCAAAGTGTTCCACTGTGGTTTATTGTAATTCCTGTAAATCCTGGCCCTCAAACTCAGGTGTATAAGAAACACCCTATTACTTTGTTTTTAGAAAATCGGTTAAATTTGCTTCTGAAACCCCATCCCACTAAGGTGACAGAAATTTTATCTGCATCTTTGTGGAGGTTTTCCCAGCTCCTACAGAGTGCTGGGCGCTCACTCGGAGAGGCCCATCTCTAGTCTGCAGCTGCCACTGGTTAATTCTGATTTTCTCTTGTCCATACATGCCAGACATTGGACCTGGGGGCTCAGGTTGTCCCTGGAGCCCAGTGTCTGATCCCCTCCATTCACTTGGTGAATCCCCAGCCTCTCTCTCTCCTGGAGGTGCTGCAGTGGGGCTGGCCACAGGTTCCCCACCTCAGAACCCAGATCCTCTATTTTCTCCCATTGCTTTACCCTAATTTCTCTCCCCCTGCCTTCTCAGAAGTGTCCCCATTTCCACTGGTATACCTCAGTGAGGCTGGCTTCCACAGAAGTCTCAGGAGAAGTGGTTTTCAAGTAGATTTCCCTTTGGATGGCCGCAGTAACTTACCCTGAGTCATGAGGAACATAGAGCCCTGCCTTCACAATTGGTGAGGGGGAGGAGCTGAAGTGAGAGCCAGGTCTGATGGCGTGACCGCTGTGCTGTGGACACTAACGCTGCAAGACAGAGGTGTGGTCCCGAGGAGACGCAGGAGACTTTTTCATTGGCCGCAGACCACTTGTGGAAGAAGAGGGGGAAACTAAGGAGGTGCTTTATAAGCAAGGCAGGGAACCTTCCCTGGAATAGCAAAATTAGGTACACACCCTACTCTCTCCTGGCATGGGTCAGCTCATTTCAGCATCCCTACATCCACAGTGTGAAGTGGATGCAGCCTTACAAATGAGAAATCTAAAGCAGAAAAGTTGCCTAAATTTGCTCTGATCTCGTAGCACAGCAGCGGCAAAGTATGAGGCCAGGCAGCTGGCTTTAGAGCCTTGCTCTTACCACACACTGTGACCCTCACTCCTTGTGGAACACATGAGTTTACCAAGCCCAAGGGTCAGTGCCGTCCTGTGCTAATCAGGCTCTCCTCAGCAAACAAGCAGGACCAAGGTGCGTTTGTCATGTGACTCCGAGTCCTGAAATGTCCTCCTTCGCTGTCTTGACCCAGGTAACGATCCCTTCACCATCGTCAACGACAACACGGGCAAGTGCATCCAGCCACTGTCGGACTGGATAGTGGCACAGGACTGCAGTGACTCTGAAAGCATGTTGTGGAAGTGGGTGTCCCAGCACCGTCTCTTTCACCTGGAATCCCAGAAGTGCCTCGGCCTCGATATTACCAAAGCTACGGACAACCTGCGGATGTTCCGCTGTGACTCCAGCGTCATGCTGTGGTGGAAATGTGAGCACCGTTCTCTGTACACTGCCGCCCAGTACAGGCTGGCTCTGAAAGATGGATATGCCACAGCCAGTACAAATTCAACTGCTGTCTGGAGGAAGGGAGGCTCCCAGGAGAACCTTTGTGACCAGCCTTACCATGGTGAGTACAGGAGAGAGGGACTTTGACCCTCTTGCTGTCGCGGTTGCTTAATTTGGCGTTAAATGTCACACCCAGCATAGCTTGGTCCTGGAAACCTGACTGGGTAAAGGTGAGCTGCATGCAGGCTGATGGAGTGGTTCTACCGACTGAAGCCACCCAGAACCCAGTTTCCTAGGAGGAGCGCACGGGGAGGGGCTAGCTAGTCCAGGTAGGAGGTCTCTGTGGGCCAGCAGTCTCAGGCTCTAAACATCCAGGAGGAGGAAGCTGCAGTTGCTAGTGTTTGCACACACTGACCAGTAGTTGGTAATCACTTGGATTTGGACCACAGGAAAGCTTTGCCTTTCTCAGCCTGATCCGTATGGAGGAGGCTTTGCCAGCTCCCCATGGGTCTGAGGCATTGGCCCTTGGCATGGCTGTGCCCATGTCAACAATACACATTCACTCAGGCCTTCCTCAGTTCCCCACGACTGAGTTGAAATGAAGTCACAGTGGATAGGCAGGCACCGTGAGCTGCAGTCTTACTCACCTGGGGCTACTGGGTACCCTACCCTTCCCCTTCGTGGACTAGACTAGAAAAACTTAGGTGTTAACAGAGGTCACACAGCCTTTTGGTGTGGTAAACCCAGGACTTGAATTCCTATCCCTCATTTATTTACTTCCTATGATGCCATTTGAGTGTGAGGAAAAAGGAAATGTTATACTGATAGAAAATATTTCATTTAAGCTAAAGGCACATGATCAAATAATATTGATCTAATCCTAAGTTTAAAAAGAAAATAAGAGGGGTTGGAGAGATGGCTCAGAGGTTAACAGCACAGGCTGCTCTTCCAGAGGTCCTGAGTTCAATTCCCAGCAACCACATGGCGGCTCACAACCGTCTATAATAAGATCTGGTGCCCTCTTCTGGCCTGCAAGCATGCATGTAGGCAGAACACTGTATACATAATAAATAAACCTTTAAAAAAAAAAAAGAAAGAAAGAAAGAAAAAGAAGAAAGAAAAAGAAGTGTTTTTTTTTTTTTTCATGTCTGGGAAATTTAATATAATAGAAATATTTTGAAAGTCTCATGTAGGTTTTCATAATATTTTCATCCTTGGCATAGGTATCACATGTTGCTCTTTGTATTTATGATTTGACATTTTAAATGTGAACTTTTCTTTGGTCATTTCCAAAAACAAGTATATGAATATTGTCATGACCTTTGCTCTAGATTGCAATGAGTCTTTAGTTTTTAAAAAATACATTTACTCTTTGAGAATTTAGTGCGATATATTTTGATCATTTCTACTCCCAGCTCCTTTTCCACATTCTTCCCAGGCCCACCCACCCCCCCACACACCTTCTGAGCTTCCAAATTTATGTCCTTTAAACTAATCATAATAATAATAGCTCACTGACTAGAGTTTGTGCTGCTCTTGTAGCCCTAGCTGTGAGACCTTCCTCTGGAACATGGTCAACCTACCAACACACCCTTAAAGAAAACCGACTCTCCCTCCCACAGAAGCCATCAACTGTCCATAGCTCCTCAGTTAGGGGTGGGGGCTCAAGACTCCCTTCCTATTCCATGCTAGAAGTTGATCTGGACCACGTCATATGCAGGCAACCACAGCCGCTGTGAGTCCATGAGTGCAGCCGCCTTGTCGTATCCAGAAGACACTGTGGTACTCCCATCTTCCCTGACCTCTGGCTCTTTTCTAACCTTCCCATTCCATCTTCTGAGATGGTTCCTGGGCCTTGAGAAGGGGTGTGCTATAGATGTTCCGTGAGTAGCTGAGTACTCCACTTGTTCTCGGCACTTGGCCACTTGTGAGTTTTTGTGTTGATCACCACCATGACCACACAAAGAGACTTCTCTGATGGGGTCTGAGAGCTGTACTAATCAACAGGTAGAGAGATACAAACTTAAATGGTGGCTTTATATTGTGTCCGTTCCACAGAGTAATAGTAGCAGGTCCCCCCAGGGACCTGTGAGCTCTCCAACCGTAGAGCTTGACCCTGTCTACATACCAGGCATACGTTTCCTGTTGAGTGAGCCTTAAATCCAATCAGGAATCAATTGGTCACCCCATTACATTCATGCCACTGTCCTACCCATGGGCATTTTCTTGCACACCGGTCATCACTGCAGCTCACAGCATTCATCGCTGGGTAAAACTGTTGGCTGACTCCCTCCCACGCCCAGCAGACTGGAAAACATCTTCCAGTACTATGGAAGCTACCCAGCAAGGTGAAAACCTCCCGCTCTGTACCAACTTGATTTCTCCGTGTCCTGTCACCAATGTGTGTGGTATCTTCAGCAGAGGGTCTGACCATCAAGTTCTGTTGGGCAACTAAGAGCAATGCCAATAGCCCAATTGTTTGGGAGATCTTTGGGACACCTGTGACCCAACAACTTGAGGGGCAGTATCCCACACTGGCACTGGGCCTTTTATTTGGCAACCTATAGCTTCTGTATAGGGTAACACCAAGTAAATTCTCGAATATGAAAATATGTAGATATTCATTTATATGAAACGTCTACGGCTTTTTTAGGCTTCCTAAGGGTTAATTATTCTTCTCCCAATCCCTCCTCTGCCCTAGCCTTCTACTCCTCTCCCCACTTAAATCCCCCTCACCATTATTCCTTTTTCCCCCTCCATATCGCCTGTGTTCTACTAAACGCCCCCCTTAAGGTCTTCCTTTCCTCTTCCTGAGTCTATGGTCATAGTCAACGTAAATGGGTTTGAAGGGAAGATAAAGGACATCCTCTTATATCTGGCCAAAGACTTAGGATGGCAACTTAATTCCCCATTCTAACCATTATCCTCTCAGGTTTTTCCGCTTAGAGAATCTCTTTTTGTGAAGATTAAAAAAAAAAAAATTCCAGGAGTGTCTGGTTCTGCTCTTAATGAAGTGATATTAGAGACTTGGAGATGGGGTTTTCCTTGCCTTCAACTCATGGCCTTTGAATCACTAAATTGTTTCTCTTGGCCAGCTTCCTTTGGCACTCCAGAGCTGTTAACTGAGGGCCAGGGCTCGGTGTGAACAGTGCTTGCTCTGCAAGCATGGGGACCCAGAGTTTGAATCCTCAGCATCCACGGAAATCCTGGGTGGGTGTGGCAGCCTGCTTGTAATCTTATTGCTCTGGAGGTAGAGGCAAGGGGTCTCTGGCTAGCTAGTCTCGGCCAATCAGTAACCTGCGGATTCAGTTGAGTTGGAGAGTGATCAAGGAAGAAGACCAGTGTCTACATCTGGCCTCACACACATGCACATGAGTGTGTGCCCACACACATACAAATATACATACACCCCAGAGAAAGAAAGAGAAGGAGAAGGGAGGAGGGTGGGGACACGGGCAGACAGAGAGAGAGACAGAGACAGAGCACAGGGGAGAAACCAGGTTGTCGCTTGAACTTAGAGCAATTACTTTCTGGATACCCCTTAAGGACAGGCTTAAGTATTGTGCAACAAGAGCCCCAACTTGGCAACTGAAAGAAAACATTGAACCCAAAAGAACGGCTTCAGATTGCATTTTGTTTCTGTTTGTTCGGGGGTCAGGAAGGATCGTTTCCTTGGAAGAGCTCCATTGTCCTTCTGCCCTCGGTTCTTTTGAGAGAACAGTTGTAATCTCCAACTCCCTCAGACCCTGAAGTGTCTTCATTCCACTGAAACGTGTTTTCTTTCTTATTTTGTGTTTTATTTATGCGTTAATAATTTTCACACAACTGCTAAAGTGATCAGCAGCACAAAAAAATGGGGAGGGGGAGGCCTCGAACCCTCCACAGCAGTGCCCAGGAGAGGGACAGAGCCAGCACGCCACTGCACAGCCAAAAGGCTGGATTTGTTTCTTTACCTTTCCAAATTCAATACTTGAAATGCTAAAAATTTTTAGACCCTTAGCGTTCTGCCTGATTAAGAGTCACATCAGATTTTCACTTGCACAGAGGCCAAGGTTGCCCCCCCTCTCAGATCCATTCAGTTTCTTCAAGTGGGAAATCTACAAGGCCCTCTTGACTTGTCCTGCTTTTTCTTCCTCCACTCAAATTTAACCAGATATTAGGCCCTGCCCATTCTAACTTTTAAAATTTACATGTGCCCCTTCCTATCTTAAAGTGAGGGACCTTTGCCAGGCTTGCTCTAACACCCAACCCAGCTGTCTATCAAAATAGAAATAAGGAAAGTAGGCTATTCAAGTCCCAAGCAAGTAAAGTCCAAGGTTACCCAGCTTGTAGTACAGCTGGGAATCAAAATTCATTCATTTCTCCAAATAACAGTATCTTATTTCTCCCTTAGCTTTTGTAACCTTTTTTTTTTACTTTGACTATATTAACTTAATTTACCATTATGTTCGTGGTTTCCTCAAACTTCATCATAGAAATCATCTTTTTACTGAAAACGCTTTAACTGTAAAATTTTTTATGAATGAATTGCTTTTCACTAGCTCCTGTATATACAATTATATCATAAGATATCTTGACCCAACTGGCATCTTCAAATCACAAATGTTTGTTGACTCGTGCAGAGGATGGACTGAACTGTGAACTCCGTCTGCTCTTGGTGACTCTCTGGCCTGCCAAACTCTTTAACTATTTGTCTCATTGCTAAAGCAATTCACTTTCCATGTAAACCCCTGATCTCATAAATGTGTGTCAGTGACACACTCAGCTGTTGATCTGAAGATGTTGTCATCCCAAATCCACACATTCAGAGAAGAGTCTTGTTAGGAGAACCTGTCTTACGAAGACAACCCATGAGATGCAGGTGGTTTATCAACAGCAAAGACAAGTGGGAATAAAATGCCTAATTAACAGAGAGCATCAGTTCGAGGCCTGCATCCGGCATGGCTGTGGTTTGCTTATTGGTTTACAAAGCACTGTGTGGCACGAAGAGCTGTATGATGACATTCCTCTTGGAGCTATGTGCTACTCGAAACCTGTAAAAGCAGTTGATGGTGTGTGTCAGTGGCTTGTCAAAGAGGCTGTCCCTATACCATGCTTCACGATGAGCCACCAAATGTGTCCTTTTAACCACTCCTCAAAAGTGGGGATTTCACGAACAACTCTGATCTCACAGGTTTGTGGTGAGCAACAAGTACAGAAATGTGTCTGACAGCATTTTGCACATGGACATAAAAAGTTTTAGGGGAACCCGAGAATCCCGGAAGCAGCAGCGCATTGCATCATGTTCTGGGATTATCCTCTCAGTATTATAATAGGGAAGGAAAATTGGTCAAGTGCCTTGGGGAATTTTTTTCCTTTTCTTTTTGTGGTTTTGGTTTTTTTCAAGCTAGAATTTCCCCATGTAGCCCTGGCTGTCCTGGAAATAGCTCTGTAGACCAGGCTGGCCTGGAACTTGGAGATCCATTTGCCTCTGCCTCCTAGAGTGCTGAGATTAAAGGACCACATGCACCCTGGGGAATTTTTGATGTGGTCAAATTTGAAACATGTGATAAGCATGCTACCGCAAAGGGCCACCACACTCTTTAGCAGAACTATTCTCTTGAAAGCTATTTATGTGGCACAGGAAAACAAAATCAATGACCCACAAAAGATTTATTATTATTTTTCTTCAGAAAGGCATCCAGATGGTTCTTCCTTTGTACTGCTTCGTGATACCTTCCAAACTTAAGTCTCTGCTTCAGGCACATGAACACTGGGGAATGATAGAGGATGTAGATAGAATCAAAGGCTAGCTTAAGCATACTTCAAAGCCAACCTGTGAGACTTTCTGAGGGACTCGAAAAGCCTGATGAAGGCTAATGAGTCTTGATGATGATACCCTCCCTAATGGCCATTCTTTCATTGCTCAATAACCAGAGTTTTGAAGAAATCGAAGTTAATGAGAAAAGGTGACAGAAACAGATACCTGCTCTGTAAAACGTGTTTTCAAGGGGACTGTTACTGGCACAGTATTGAGCACTTCCTCTGCGGTCCCAGGCATATCTGCATTGTGATCGTTTTCCAGTGCCTCTCTGGAGACTAGCGAAAAATATTAAAATGAAAGCTAGATCTGCCACCTCCCTGGTCGCCAGCGTCTCCCATCACTGCCCTGTTAAGGCCAGTTCTTGTTGCATAACTCGAATGACCATGTCCTGACTCTCCCCAAGCATCTACTCAGTTATCTAGCAGCTCTCTTCCTTGGCTTCCTCCAAAGCCACCGCCTCAACTCTGTTGGGCAACCGTGTCCCTTGCCCGTCTGGCTCATTGCATAAGTGGTTCCAGGTGTTTCTTTGGCCCCGCACTCACTAAAGAAAGGGAGGAGAGTTGAATCCCTGTCCAGATAGCCATTTTGAGGAAGTAGCTGTCTCTGCCACCCATGCTGGGCTCAGTCGCTTCTGCCTTGATCAAGCCAGGAAAGGACTCTTACTCTGTCACCAAATACACAGTGGACAACCCTTGAGGTAAACACTGATATTCTCGGTTTGAAATGCAGAAACTAAGTTTGTCTGTAGGCGCACAGGAGACCCCAGATTTCAACGTCCAGACCCAAGCAGTCAGTATCTAAGCTCTTTCCACAGTGTATAGCTTGCTCAGATATTGTAGGCTCATACGCGAGACCAGCACTCTTTCTTTTAAAAGTTTTAGGAATCAGCTATCCTAAGGTGGATTGTTCAGCTTTTAACTCTCCCCTGCTTCCTCCCCATCCAACAGAGATATATACCAGAGATGGGAACTCCCATGGGAGACCTTGTGAATTTCCGTTCTTAGTTGGCGAGACATGGCACCATGACTGTGTTCATGATGAAGAGCATAGCGGGCCTTGGTGTGCCACTACCCCAAATTATGAGTACGATCAAAAGTGGGGCATCTGCTTAACAGCAGGTATGTATGGGCTGGCGAGCTCCAATTGTGAGAAGAGAGTTCCATTTATGTGAGGCAGAGGGCGGAAGGGGGAGTTGATGGTGACTTGGAAGTGTCTGCAGCAGTTGTTATCCTAGATGAGTGTGCGTTGGCAGGAAGGGGAAGAAGTCGTGTGCAGCTTTGAATGTGCCTTCAGAAGCCGGGCAAGGAGGGAAGCAGGACAGTTTGTGTCCTGGAAAATGAGGAGGGGGGGATTGCGGAAGCTTCATCTACATCAGAGAAAAGTGGAAAGGGCATGAGCAGATGGGAAACTGCAGCTTCAAAAGACGAGAGGGAGAGAAAATGGAGTAGGAGACCGCAGCTTGTGCAGCTTGTGTCCCCCTTGTGCGTTTCATGAGGCAAACAAGAGCAACAGGTACAAAGAGGCTGAAAAACCATATTTAGGATGGTGACGACTTATAGTGTATTTGTGGTCTGAAGCCAAGAGTGGGGGGGCGGGAATAAAATTAGAAAGCCAGGCATGGCGAGGATGCTGCCAGTAACCCCAGAACTGTGGAGGGTAAAGACAAGAGGATGGCTGGGGCTTGCTGGCTGCCAGCCTAGCTTCCGGTTAAGTGAGAGATACTGTCTCAGGGGAAGATAGTGACAGAACAAGACACCTGGTGTCTCCCTCCTGCCTCTGCTTGGACACACACACACACACACACACACACACTAGCACAGCCACCCGCAGGTGCCAACCTGTGCACATGTACCACATACACACAGAGATAAATACTATGGGTGTTCTATTGTACACTCATGTTTATATGCCTGTATATGCATTTGTAATGTGAGTTGTATAATGTTAATTCTATTAATGGATTCAATCATCTATTCAAATATTACGGAGAAATTTGGACTGAATTTCCAAAATAAAGGCGTCGCTATGCTTGTATCTTAGCCATTTAAGCAGCATGTCTGTACCCACACATACAGTTCTTTCTCTGCAGGCTGTAGAGAAGACTGCGGACATCTTTGCCAAGCTCTAGGGAACATGTTTTCCATTGGCTCAGTGTTCCACACCTGTACATAGGGAGACTCCCATCTTCAGGCAAAGGGCACACAGGAACCTGTGAAAATATGGCATTGTGGTTAACAGGGAACAGAGGGAGGGTGGAAGATTTAACCAGCTTGAGTCCTTTGCAGTGTTCTGCCTTCCATTTCAGCACATAATGAAAGGATCCAAGTACGGTCCTGCAATGACTGCCTCCATTTTGACACGTCCTAAGAAAATGTAAATGGATTGCAGTCTTGTAAGTGCTCCAAGTAACAGAAAACACTATGCCCTTATTTCACGATCACTAATTTATCTTTTTATCAACAGAAAACGGCTGTGAGGGTAATTGGGAAAAGAATGAACAGATTGGAAGTTGCTACCAATTTAATAATCAGGAAGTTGTTTCTTGGAAAGAAGCTTATGTTTCCTGTCAGAACCAAGGAGCTGACTTACTGAGCATCCACAGTGCTGCTGAATTAGCGTACATTACGGGTAGGTTTAACTTGCACGTGGTAGAGCAGATAGCTGGATTTGTAAAGATGCTTCCTTCCTTCTTCGACGTTTCATATCCAGGCATGCTCTTTTCTGGCCTCTCTTAAAATTTAAACCTTAACACCGAAGCCTGCAAAGCGGGGTGGGGGGGGTGGGGGGGGAATTGAATGTAAACATAATAATTCCATGTGTTGAAATTAATCTTGTGAGAGAAACTGATGTTTAGAAAGCAAGTTAGAGTATAATATAAAACTAGTACCCTCTTCCTAAATGGGAAAAATGGAGAGGAGAAAGTGAACTCTAAACCCCTGAGCATCACCAAAGAGACAATCTGAGGAAGATAGGTTAGATGGTGAATCATGCAGTTCTCCTCATAATGACTTGCATAAATAATCAACAGTAATCACCATGGATTTCTACCCACCAATGAAACAAAGAAAAAAATGGCATAGATACAGGACGAAATACTATGAAGCCACAAATGAGAGAGAAACTGTCCTTTGTGACAATGCAAACATCATGTTAAGTGAAATAAGCCAGGCGCAGAAGGTGAATGGCACAAGCTGTCAGTCATCCCTGGAGTCTGAAGCCTTGATCTCATGGGAACTGAGAGGAGAGGAGTGGGAAGGAAGGCTGAGGAGAGCAGCAGGAAGTAGGAAGAAGGGGGGATGGGGAGAGGCTGCTCAGCAGGTAGAAATTAACAGAACTAAATGGTGGTGTTCTCTTACACAATGGGGTGATTATAGTTGACAGTCATACCTTGCATATTTCAAAGTAACTGGAAAGGATTTGGAGCGCTCTTATCACAAAGTAAAGATAAATGTTTAAAGTGATAAATATGCCCATTTCCCTGATTTGGACATTATACAGTGCATTCAAGTATCACACTGTGACCCACATAATAAATACTATGTGCCTATTAAAAACAGGCAAAAGAAGTAAAAAGAACACCTGCCAAAGTGGACTTGCCCTTCCTTTAGTCTGAGGCTCTCTACTGTCAACCATCCGCGTGATAGCAAAGGTGCCAATCAACACAGCCTCAAACTGGTCCAAGTGGGAGGAGAGAAAAAGTCCATCTCTTGATGGTCCTGACCATCTCTGTTCTTCATGTCTATCCAACAAGTACACTTAGAACTTACCCATTTCTCATTGACACCCACTGGGCTGCCAACATGGTAGAAAACTTCAAATCCTATAATTCCAGTGAAGTCCATACAAATTACAAAGATTACTCAGTGGTGAGACAAATCAGGGATTTTAGTTCAAAAGATCACATGATGTGTGTCCTTGCTACCTGCAGGTAAGTGCCAGGATTATACAGAGCAGCGATTGCTTCCTGGGAGGGTAGGGGTGGAGGTGGGGGGATAGCTGAAAAACCTTCATAGGAAGGATGCAGCTGAATCTGCAGTGGTTAGGAAGGATGGGTACTCCTTAGTATCTTGCTTGAACCACGGCAGGAAAGTAGAAAAGAAAACAAAAAGCATTCCAAATATCAGGTAACACGATTAAGTCTGGAGCATCAGACATCTCTTAGTTTCCTGGACTTCTTCGGGAATGCTGGAAAATCAACACAAATGTGCATTAGATTACATCTTCCAGGGTGTTCTGTAACAGTGCTGGAGCTGTTGCAGGTGCTTGTGGGGTCAAAGAGAAGGATGAGTCCCAAGTTCTCTCCCCCAGCCTTGTCAAAGCTTCTACACAAACACCCATCCTCACTCTCCTTAATAAAGCATCTTTGCCATCTACTTCCTTGAGAAAGGGGGGGCAAGCTCTAAGTTCCCACCGCACGCTTATATCTGTATCTAGACTGTGGCCCCTCAGCTCCTCCAAAGCGCTCCCTTCTCCCCAAGATCTTTGTGTCTTGCCAGCCGTTCTCTCACACTTTCATTGTTACCGCCATACTGACTCCTTTTCAACTGTCTACATCCTGTGTAAATATTCACCATTGAAGATTCGTTTCGCTCCTGGGTCCTGGGAGCCTGCCTTCTCTCTTAACCGAGCTCCTTTACAAATCCCGAAAAGTCCTGCTTGATACATTTGGCTTCTAAAGTATTCAGTGAGGGGAAGATTATGTATAACCAAAATTGCTCTTGAAAAGTCCTCATAATCTGGATGTTTTCTCTCTCTGTGAACCCCTATAGTCTATAATACACACACATAGACACCTGATAGGGGGGTAGATAGGGATGTAATGTAATAATATACATATTCCCCTATGAGTAATTAGGAAACAGTTATTAAGTCATTTACAGCAAAAAGACTCCAACAGATTTATAAAGATCCCCATCTTAATGTCTGTCAGCATCCTCTTCGTCATTCATAGACCATTTCATTGTTGCTCTATCTCTTCTATCAAGCCTTCAATTAATTTTTCAAATTCTTCCCCTGTGGTTTTGATAAAATCTTTCTTTCCAGCTTCATGATGTCCTAGGTGGTAGTAAAAATCCTTACCATCATTCTTATTCTTTCTGCGTTTTCTCCAATTTGTATGGACCCTTTCAAGCATGGACACATCCATATTTTGTATCCATATCAGGTAGCACATGGGCAACAAAACTCACTATTGAAACTATTTATGCTTCCCTATCCCCTTTCTTTCTTTTGCTATGATTTTGATTGTGAAATAATAAAATTGGATGATGCGTGTTCCTGACAACAGGTGTGTGTGTGTGTGTGTGTGTGTGTGTGTGTGTGTGTGTGTGTGTGAAAATACATAGTGAAACTGCCACTCTGAGAAAATTCTTTTATCTCAGAGGAGGGAGAACTAGACAACTAAGAAAGCAGAATTGAATAAATTTTTTAGACTTTGGTCTTCTCAAAAGAATAGTTTGGTTGTCTCTTAACATGACCTGCCTCTGTTGCCTAGACATCCCCATAGTGAGATCCCTGCTTCAGTCAAGACCTTCTGTTTTTGACTGTCAATAGAAACCTAGTCTGATTTATATAATTTTGTCACTATTAAAAATTATATAAATTCCATGCATCTCTTCATCTGTATGTGTTTCTTGTACTTTCTCTTTGGCTCTTTTTCTTCTGTCTGTTTTGTCTTATTATGGTTTGTTTGTATTAATTTATCATTATTATTATTATTACTATTTTATATGCCTGTTTATGTGGATTTGCGTGGGTGTGGAAGTGGGGAGGATCTGGGAGGTGTTAGGGGAGGGGAAACTATAATTAGAATGTATTGTATGAAAGACCTGTTTTCAATTTAAAATGATATAATTCCTACAGGAAAAGAAGACATTGCTAGAATTGTTTGGGTTGGACTGAATCAGCTCTATTCTGCAAGAGGCTGGGAATGGTCAGACTTCAAGCCACTAAAATTTCTTAACTGGGATCCAGGTAAATGTATACAGGGTAAAACCTTCAAAAATGAAGAACTTTTTACTCATCCAGAGCTTTTAAAAGTTTCATGTATTGTCAGATTTCATGATTGCTTTCTCAGAATTTTTTTCTAAGACATTCTTAAGTGTGCTGTTATTTTAGCCAAGTTGAAGCACACCGTGGGCAAAGGAGCATTTGCTCCAGGGCTTTAGAGCATCCCTAGGTTTTTAAGAAGAACAGAATGAACCCCACAACATCGCCGGGAACCATTCTACATCCTCTCGGGTCTCGACTGCCAATGCTTAGTCTAGAGCTTGCCTTTAAAGCAGGAATAGCCCTTCCTTTTCCGGTTCTTAGGCTTGCCCCACTATATCACCTAAATATTGAGAACACAACAGCTGTCTCTTATTACACAAATCAGTCCCACAATGAAAATAACATCCTGCTTAGCCAGAAACTCTACAAAAGAAAGGATGAGGAACCTTTGGAAAACTGGTCTCACCAAGGCCAAACCTAAATAACATTAATAAAAGTGTTCTGCCTACACAGAGGAGAAATGGATTCAGTACTATCAAATGACCATGAGGTTTGCATTAACTAAATCTTATTAGTAAACAACATAATACTCTTATTATGTCAAAACTAGACAATGCCAGGCAAGTGCTCCACCACTGAATTACAATCCCGGTCCCTAACGTAATATTCAAGGCCTTCAAAGGCAGGATCGTATGTTAATATTCCATCTGGTTGTAAATATTAATATTTACTGGAGAGTAAATTTAATATCGACTGAGAGGTTCTGGCCACAGGCTGTTTGTCGTGGAAGTTGCTCTAGAACAGAAACTGATTTGTCTTCCCTGCTGCGAATCCACTATCATGGATCAGAATGTTTCCCCTCCGTCTTGTGTTTTAGAAGAGGCATAAATGATTCCATTCCTGTCCACTGCGGCTTATAACGTTTCAGTTTAGTTGAACGTTTGAACCATACTGTGAGTTTCCATATAGACATAAACTTACGAATTCGAATTATTTTAAGCACCACTCTGGCCCTAACCTCCTTGAAAATCTTTCTTCCGAAGGCACCAGTGCACCCTTGATAGGCGGAGCAAGCTGTGCACAGATGGACACAGAGTCGGGACTGTGGCGGAGTGTTTCCTGTGAAGCTCAGCTGCCCTATGTCTGCAAGAAGCCATTGACCAACACGGTGGAGCTCGCAGGTTCTTCCTCACTTTCTCATATATACCTATATCTCAAGGCCAGAGTTTTCTGGTCAAGCAAATGCGTGCCAGATACCCATTTTCACCTTTCCTTCACTTGATACTGCCGATGTTTTCTCGGTCCCCAGAACCCATGCTAAAATGCTATGGTTGTGCGTGTTTGAAATCGTGGGCTGGGGGCAGTGCAGGAGGATCCCTAGGCTTGACTGTCCAGCAATCTAGCTTAATTGATGAGCTTCAGGTTAAGGAAAGACTATCTCAAAGGAGGTCAGTGGCTTTCATGACAACCTGAGGTTGCCCTTCGGGTCCACACGCACACTAAGTAAGAGTTTAACCTGTGTGTGTTGCGTGCATGTGAGTGTTCCAGTGCACGTGCCCATGTATACAGTGGAGGCCAAGGCTCTCACTAATGGAAGTTCACCCTTCCAGCCGTCCAGTTGAGCAGCCCACTCTCAGGATCCACCTGTCTCAGTCTCCAGTGCTAGAATACATACAGGTCCACCCATCCATGCCCAGATTTTTACAAGGGTGCTTGCTGGGGTTGGAACTCAGATCCTCAGACACTGAGAGCCCACTCTTACCCAGCCATCTCCTCAGCGCTCTCAATTTCTTATCCAAGAAGGAGCATAGAGCAATTTTAAAAAAAAATGGTTATATAGAACAAAGAATGCAGGGAGATGTCTTATTGATAATAGAGAGAAATGAACATTTATCTTCCGAGTTGCGACTGTAGCCCATCCGACAGAAAGCACAATAGAGATGCCGGCACACGGGGCATGTGCAAGCACTGATGACGGAGTAAACACCCGGAAGCAGCCATTGTTAGTCAACCGTGATGTTTCCATAGCACCGAACGGTGTGTGTCTGCTACAGCTGTGCCGGCGGGAAACAAGGAACGGAGCAAAATGATATGCTTACCTGTCATCTTAATTTTGTAAAACTATGTCTTCCTGGAGACAAAGACTAGACTATGGGAAGGATTGTTTGCGTTCATTTACATGTGATTGTTCTCTCGGTTCCTTCACCATAATTGAAATATCTCATGGTCATAATGAATGCCATTTAGAGCCCAAGTTAATTGAGTTGTCATCTTGCAAGCCCGAGACTAATTGAACCTAAACTTTTGTTTAAAAAAAAATACTCTACAATTTTTGTAGTTGTTTGTTTGTTTTTACATCCTGACCAGTTTCCCCTCATCTCTCCTCTCCTCCCAGTCCCCTCCTCTTCCCCATCCCCTCCTCCTCTCTTCTCTTCAGAAAAGGGCAGGCTTCCCATGTATATCAGCCAGCCACAGGCTATCAAGTTGTAGTGAATCTAGGCGCTTCCTTTCCTATTAAGGCTGGACAAGGCAACCTGGTAGGAGGGAAGGGTCCCCAAAACAGGCAGCAGAGTCAGAGACAGCCCCGATCCCACTGTTAGGAGTCCCACAAGTAGACCAAGCTACACAACTGTAACATATATGTAGAGGACCTAGGTCTATCCCATGCAGGCTCCCTGGTTGTCGGTTCAGGCTCTGTGAGCCCAGGTTAGTTTGGTTCTGTGGGTTTTCTTGTGGTGTCCTTGACTCTGGCTCCTACAAAAAAGAAGAAGAAGAAGAAGAAGAAAGAAAAGAAAAGTTTCAGAGAGGATCTGGATAAGTTGAATAACAAAATACTTTCTAGTTTTGCTAAGGAGAGTGTTAGCCCTTTGCCTCTGGATGATTAGTCTTCCCTGGTGGATTTCACCATGGTCAAGCTGAGATTCCTTCACTGGTCTTTCAGAGTGGATGAAGGTGTCCAGAGAAGCCATTTGTCCTTCCCCTTTCCTCCTTTGCTGTGTCCCTTGAGTGAATACAAATACCACATCCTGTCCTTCCCTCTCTACCCAGCCTGTATTCAACAGTTAGTGTGAATAGGCATCCGGTTGTTAAGCTGGTCACCCAAGGAAAGGCGGCCTGCCTCCTTCCAATCTCAGAGCCATGGGTGGGGGGTGCCTTCCAAATTTCAGACCCAGAAAATGTTGTCAGCATCTGGCTTACTCCACACCTGTCTTCCACCTGTTAGGACTGAAGTCATTCCCTTCCCTGACCCTGTCTATACCCCTTCAACAGTCTAGTCCAGTCCCATAGCATATGTGTTTCTCAGTAAGTACATTTCGTACCTGAATCTCTGCAGGAATTTTTATGATGTCAAATATACATTAAGCACAGCATACAATTCATGTCACCCTGAGAGCTGACATCACATCTCCCAGTTTTCCAGAAGCCTTGTGATTCAAGAAAGAAAAAAAAAAAAAAAAAACCGTGCAGTGTTGTTGATTCAAACTAGATCTGTCTTTACTGGAATGTAAATCACTGCTTTCCCCCAGATGTTTGGACGGATTCAGATACCCACTGTGAGGTGGGCTGGCTGCCCAATAATGGATTTTGCTATCTGCTGGCAAACGAAAGTGGTTCCTGGGATGCAGCCCATTTGAAATGCAAAGCCTTCGGAGGTGACCTCATCAGCATCCATTCCTTAGCAGATGTCGAGGTGGTTGTCACAAAACTCCATAGTGGGGGTGAGTTTTCTGTTTTGCTTTGTTTTGTTGTAAACCTCTTGTTTAAGGAGTTTAAAACATTTCAGGTCTCCTTGTTTTCAGACTCTTGGTGGGAATGAGAGGGTTCCAACCTGTCCCTGGATCAGCACATCTGGAGGTGGGGGTGGGGTGTTCAGAGGAAATGGACTCATACTGGACCTGCCCGGTCCAGTGCTGTAGCTACCACAAGGCTTTTGAACTCTTGAATGGTAGTTAGGAAGAACGAGGAGCTGAAGTGTTAGTTTTGTTTAATTTTCTTTCTTTCTTTTTTCATTACAGTTTGAATAGCTACTGCTGCCTAGCGGCCATGGTTTAACCAGAAACTCTCCTTCTTCCCATAATTGTGCCACATTTTATTTAAGTTCTTCTGACAATTGACTTGATGATCATTTAGCTTTTACAATTATCTGGAACTAGACTGATAAACAAAGACATCCTAGACTGCCTGTATTTCGCCCTTTTCCTAGATTCAGGCTGC
This sequence comes from Peromyscus leucopus, assembly GCF_004664715.2. Classification (NCBI taxonomy): domain Eukaryota; kingdom Metazoa; phylum Chordata; class Mammalia; order Rodentia; family Cricetidae; genus Peromyscus; species Peromyscus leucopus. The sequence continues at coordinate 37,397,549 of NC_051066.1, read as the reverse complement.
GGAGGTCCATGTTCTGTTGTCTGCATGGTGCTAATGGTTTTCCATGTGAAGACAGTAGTCAGTCATTTCAGGGCAGCAGTGGACATGAACTATTTCTAATTAGAATACCTGTGGTTGTATTTGTAGATACAATACACTAATACCCAGAAAGCAGAGTTTGTACCGTAGATCTCAGACACACACACACAGCTGGCCAACTCCAGTGCAGCCCTTCTATGTACTTTGCCTCCATGAGTGACATTTCAGGCCTTCAAGACCCACCACCCTGCCTGCTCATCAACGTTCTAAACATGGGCGACCAAAGAATACCAGGAAGCTCTTAAAAAGACATTATCAGCACGCAAAAATCAGTAACCTACATATTATAACATACATCAGAGCAAAAACAAACAAATAAAAGACTTTTCTTTTAGATGTCAAAGAAGAAATATGGACAGGCCTTAAGAACATAAACAGCCCCACTTTGTTCCAGTGGTCAGATGGTACGGAAGTCACTCTAACATACTGGAATGAGAATGAGCCGAGTGTTCCCTACAATAAGACTCCCAACTGCGTTTCCTATTTAGGAAAGGTAGGACACCTCCCGTGGCTTATTTATAGTCTTTTTGTTAGAGCTAATAACAATAACATTGTGCTGGGGACGGGATTTGTGTGCAAGCTGAGAGGGAGAAGGTGAAATCCTGTCGAGTGTCATTCTGGTAGCTGGGGAGCAGAGGGTAAACAAAGGCAGTCACTGAATAAGCAGCCTGCTTTCTGTCTAGAAAAGATATACAGACACTTTGGACCTCTGTGTCAGACTGTCTCAAATAACCTGCCTTCTTCCAGGGTCTGAGTCTACATCAGCCTTTCTGCTCTGATTGACATTTGGCAGGTAGCCACAGGGTAGCCTGGAAGATTCCATCCATGCTACGATTAAGTTTCAAATTAATTTGAGGCTAATTGGAAAACACTATTCAATATTTCAATTTTAGATGGCTTTCAATATTTTAATTTATATAAAATATTAGGTTAAATTTGTCCAGAAAACTGTCTTTTCCTGAGCTGTATAGCTTGTTAATCATTCGTTGAACATGTGCTGGTTAGGAGCCTAAAATAGGCTGTATCTTGTACAGAGGACTTAAGCACCTCTTTTAATTTTGTTTGGATTGCTTTCCTATAGGCAGCTCTTTCCTGGTATTCGGGGTGACTGTCACCCAGACATCTAGCCTTTAAATGGAAGCAACAAATTGTGTTCGTATTTAGAACTGTTTCAGTCGTGAAGATGTGTTTTAGAAGGTGTCACGCTTGGTGGCCTACTTTAAAAGCCAAGATGTCTCAAAAACATTGTCAAAAGTGGAAGTGACGCGTGAACAGAAGGCAGAGCCCCACAGCCTGCCTGAGTTCAAAGCTGACCCTCGTCACAGTTGAGCCACTAACATTTCATTTCAAGAAGCAATGCAACTTCGTTCAGCCAAGTTAATTTTATGTCGCATACTTGGAAGAGACAATTTTGACGTCTATATTGGAGTAGAATTAAAAGAAACTTTTGACCTTCGACTTCTTGAGTCATAGACCCCACAATCACCATCATCCTTATGCGGATGAGGAAATGTGAGCAGACAGTGGCTGATGCTTCCCAACGACTTTTACTCTGTGAACTAACTGCAGCCAGGTCACAGGGAAGCGGCCAGACACTGGTAGCTGTGAGGGGGTGTCGTTGTTGGTATTTTACTCTTTTCGGGGGCCCACCATCCCGTTCCCAAATAAATCACACACAGAGGCTTATTATTACTTCTGAATGCCCGGCCTTAGCTTGGCTTGTTTCTAGCCAGCTTTCCTTATCTTAACTTATCCCGTTTACCTTTTGCCTCTGGACTTTTCCCGTTCTCTAACTTCTGTAATCTTACTCTAACTCCGTGGCTTGCTGTGTAGCTGGGTGGCTGTCCCCTGGAGTCCTCCTCCTTCTCTGGCTCCTAGAGCCCAGATTTCTCCTTCTATTTATTCTCTCTGCCTACCAGCCCTGCGTATCCTTTCTCCTGCCTTGCTATTGGCCATTCAGTTCTTTATTAGACTGTCAGGTGTTTTAGACAGGCACAGTAACACAGCTTCACAGAGTTAAACAAATGCAACATAAACAAAAGTAACACACCTTAAAATAATAGTCTCCTACAGAGGGGCTTTTCTCTATTCGACTTTCTGACTAACTGTCCTCCGGTAAGGTTTTATTGGTAAGCTTCTAAGAAAGGGAGTTTGTGCTTGCTGTGACCTGGGAACGACAGGCTGAGCCATTACCTTTCCTGACCTCCCAGAGTTCAGGAAATATTTGGCAAATATTTCCTTTGGTAAGAAATAATTTTTTTCTTCTTTAAAAGTTAGGTCAGTGGAAAGTCCAGTCCTGTGAAGAGAAACTCAGATTTGTATGCAAGAAAAAGGGAGAAGTAACTAGTGATCCAAGGTCTGATAAACTGTGTCCTCCAGACGAGGTAAGGAAATCCCTTCACGAATTTCCCTGAGCAGAATTATCCTTCCTTGGTTAAAGATGACATTGAAGTTTAACCAATTCAAACTTGCCAAGTAAAAGTGCTGGTTTCTGTTCATTGATTTGAGAAAAAGCGAGAAAGAAGAGAATCCTAACACACTGGTATTCTTACAGAAAGAAAGATTTACCTGTTTATGAATTTCTATAAACATGCAAATATGACTACTAGCCTCATTATTGGTGGTTTGATTTCCTCCAATGACAGCACTCACTGAAAAATAATTCAATTAACAGCTGCATTGGGGTGTGTCGGGTACAAAGGACAAAGACAATTATGCCACATCTCGGTCATGTAGAGATCTGTGAAACTGATGCACCCTTATCAAGTGAATAATCATGTCCACCCCTTCCTCACGTTGATGATTTTGTCAAAGTAACAGAATCCTACTTGTGTGAGGGGGACACCATTAAGTTTCAAACACTGTGATGATATTCCTCTTTTGGTTTAGGGCTGGAAGAGACATGGAGAAACCTGTTACAAAATTTACGAGAAGGAGGTCCCTTTTGGAACGCACTGCAATCTGACCATCACTAGCAGGTGTGGCCATCAGTACACATATCCTAGATAACTTTTAACTGAGTTTGCCTAAACCATTCCCTAAGATGGCAGGCAGAGGTTTTGGGGGTGGCTCTTATTTCAAACACTGTGAGACATTTGCTAGATTGGTTCCTCGTTTGTAGATTTGAACAGGAATACTTGAATGATATGATGAAGAAGTATGACAAGTCCCTTCAGAAGTACTTCTGGACGGGCCTGAGAGATGCCGACGCCCGCGGAGAGTACAGTTGGGCCATCACTGGTGGGGTAAAGCAGGCTATGACCTTTGCCAACTGGAATTTTCTCGAACCAGGTGAGTGTTTTATGTAGGGTTGACAACGCCTCGAGACAGAGCTTACAAGGAGGGGGTTGGTGTAGCGCTGAGCCCAACGCTTTCACGAGACACCAGATTTGCCCATGCCCTTTACCCAGTCTGCAAAGCTTGCTTGTGTCTGTCTATTCAGGTTTCCCAGGAGACATAGACAGTAGCAGACCATGTGGCACTAGGGACAGAGACAGACAGCCCCAGAAGGAGTGAGTCGCAGGAGGCCATGACTTAGCATTGTGCCAGTCCATCTGGGGTTCTGAGTTTATGATTTCCCCAAAAGCTCGCTGTTCTGAGGTGAAAGGTGGAGCAGGGAGCTTGGGGAACAGAAACCGTTCTCATGCTTGGGATTCAATAACTATTCTAAATGCTAACTCATTAAAGAGTATCACACACATGCCAGCTGGTTGTCATGATGAAGTGGGGGCAGAACATTCAAAGAGAAGGATAAGAGAGAGGGAGAAAGATAAGGCACAGGCTCAGCTGGGCATGGTGCTCACACCTTTGATCCCAGCCCTCAGAATGAAGAGGCAAGTAGATATCTGTGAGTTCGAGGCCAACTAGGTCTACACAGTGAGTTCCAGGACAGCCAGAGCTATATAGCCTACAGAGAAAAACAAAAGAGCACAGACTCGGTTCATACCAAAAAAAAAAAAAACCTATGAGAAATCTGTTTGACAAATTAGTGAGTTCTGCATGAAGCCCTGTGGACTGGGCACCACATTATGACACCTAACTCCTGACAAGGTTGGAGAGAGGGAGGGGCCACCTCTGCTGTTTCAGCTTTAGAGATTTAAAAGGTACCAACAAAAGAATGCCAACTGCAGTGTAAGAAAACTGGGGGTATTATAGAGATACGGCTTCATCTTTAAGAAACCAAGTGGTAGACCGGGAAGTGATGAAACGCAGCGTCCCTCCCGATACACCTGCCACCTGTGTTAGGGTCTAAGGAAGTTGGAGATCTTCAGAACTGGAGGCTGTGAAGTCAGAAACAGTGCCGCTGTCCTGGACATCAAGTCCAGTGCTTTCCAAAGCCAGGGTCGGAGTGCCCAGAGCCAGCGGCAGACGTATGAGGGCTGGGTTGTTTTGCTTTGCTTTGGGTTTTGTTTTTTTTGTTTTGTTTTGTTTTGGTTGGTTGGTTGGTTCGTTGGGGTTTTTTTTTTGTTTTGTTGGTGTGTTGGGGGTGAGGTTTTGTTTTTCTATCTTTTTTTTTAATGTAAGTCTCAAATAAAACCTAGATATTTCCTGTGAAGTATTTTACATTTTTATCTGTCACCTAACTTCATCCTGCAGAATTAAAGGTTTATTTGTATCAATCTCAGTGAGGAGAAATTAGGAAAGCAGTGTAAGGTAGCATTTATTTCAAAAGCTAGTTCATTTTTTTCCAAACAGCCTCAAGCATTGACCACAATTTGCCTTGGAAACCAGGATTTGATGTAGAAGGGCCTCAGAAGCCCCATCTGATTTTAGAGCTGAGAAAATAGAGCTTCAGGGACTTATTTAACAAAATATACCTGGTTGTTGAGTTAATAAAATCAAGACCTTCCAACTTCCAAGCCAGGGCTGTTTAGATTTGACTTTGAGTAAGCTAAAGGTCCCAAGTCCCTCCACCTCTCTCTTTAAATGTTCGATATTTTTTGCATGATCTTATATAATGTGATCATTAAGATATTTTTCTATAACATGGAAACTGGACTGTGTGATCTCATAATAGGACACAGTATTTTAAAAAAAGAATCACCACAAAAAAAAATCTTATGATCATGACTATCAGTGTGAGTAGCATTAATAATAACAAAATTATCTTTTTACTTAGAGAAGGTAGAATATAGATGCTAATCCTGGTTAAATATCAGATAAGGAAGACATATTCTAATAAGTAAGATATAGACATCTTGGTGGCAAATGTCTGTAATCCAGGCACTTAGGGCTGAGGCAGGAAGACCCCGGGATTGAGGCCAGCCAGACTACATAGCAAGAACTTGTCCTTTTTTTTTTTTTTTTTTTTGGTTTTGATTTTAGTTTTTTGAAATAGGATTTTTCTGTGTAGCCTTGGCTGTCCTGTAACTCCCTCTGTAGACCAGGCTGGCCTCGAACACAGAAATCTACCTGGCTCTGCCTCCCAAGTGCTGGGATTAAAGGCATGCACCACCACCACCTGGCTGTTCTTTGGAAGTTTTAATTTTTCATTGACTTTTCCCCAGCATCTCCCGGTGGGTGTGTGGCTATGTCTACCGGAAGGACTCTTGGCAGGTGGGAAGTGAAAAACTGCAAAAGCTTCAGAGCACTTTCAATATGCAAGAAAATGAAGGGACCCCAGGAGCCCAAGGAAGCAGTCCCGAAGCCCGATGACCCCTGTCCTCAAGGCTGGCTCACTTTCCCCTCCAGTCTTTCTTGTTATAAGGTAAAGCTGCATTTTCATTCAGTCCTTCAACGGAGTCATTCTTTTCCTATCCTGGTTCTTGTTATTGTACAAATTATGTTCCTCCTTTTGAGCATGCAGAACCTAATACAAGAGTTTAGGAGCATGGGGTCCTTAGAAAAGCATCATTGGACTCTGGTATCAGACAGTTCAACCTATACCCTACCCATGTCCTGCCCTCAAAAGTAAGACCAAAGCCGGAGCGACCCTTTTCCCATGGTTCTTTCCTTCTGAGAAGCTGGGTGATCTGCAGCAGGCTGACTTCATGTGTAGGATTCATAGGCCCCTAATTCTTCTTATTGGATTAAAATTCTTGTAAAACGTCCGGCTAGCTCAGTCGGTAGAGCATAAGACTCTTAAAATTCCTTCTTGTATAATGAGAGCCAGTTCTTATTGTGTTAAAAAAAATAATAATTTGAGTTCTGTGTCTTAGGGTTTTCATTGCCGTGAAGAGACACCAAGACCATGGCAACTCTTTTAAAGAAAACATTTAAATTGAGGTGGCTCGCTTACTGTTTCAGAGGTTCAGTCCGTTATCATCATGGTGGGGAGCATGGCAGTGTGCAGGCAGACATGGCACTGGAGAGGTGGCTGAGAGTCCTATCTTGCAGGCAATGGAAAATGTACTGAGATACTGGATGGTATCCTGAGCATCAGAATCCTCAAAGCCCACCCCCACAGAGGCACACTTCCTCCAACGAGGCCATACCCACTCCAACAAAGCCATACCTCCTAATGGTACCACTCCCAATGAGATTATGGGGGCCAATTACTTTCAAGCTACCATAGTCTAGTTCCATAACCAAACCATTCAATATCCTTCCTAAGCCCCATGGTAATTACATTTAGTTTCATACTTATAGATGTCTGACTCAGGGTTTGATTGCTCGGCTGTGAATTCTGCCAGCAGTTAGTCAGCTGTCCTGGGCTGTAGGCTGTGACCTGGTGTCTGTTACCCTTCACTCTGGGGCTCAGGCAAAGGGGTGGCAGCTATCAGATTGTTTTTCTCATAGTCAATTCCTGGAGCCCAAGAAAGCAAGGCCAACCAAGTTGGTGCATTTCAGACCTCGGTTACCTCAGGGCCACTGACCTCAGCACACTACATGGCCAAGTCCCTTGTGAGGGTGGAGAGAAAGAAGTATGTTCCTTCCACCTGGAGTCCTGGCTAGAGTGTAGGTTCCAGGGACAGTAGTCAGACAACTGTGGTTCCACACTCTCGGCCTGCTCCCCTGCTTCTTCCTCTTCTTTGAAATAGGGAGGGCTCTTTTAGCATAGAGTTAATCATCACAAATCAAAGAAACAGTCAAATGTGCCAGGCTTTGATTTGGCACCGTCTGTCGATGTTCGCACACCCATATAGATAGTTCTTTGATTGTTCTTGATCAGAAAAAGAGCCCTGTTCTTCCGCAGGCTTCCGTGTTTGACGCTCAGAATTACGCTGTTGGCACACTTCTTCACAGAAGGCTGCTTCCAGAGTGTTCCCATGTACCCTGTTCAGCCGTGACCCTGGTGCGCTTTCTCTTCAAGGTCCTAGGAATGTGCTAGTTGGAGCAGTTCTCCAGCCTGGCTGGGGAAGGCCACTCACCTGGTGACAGTGGCCATTGCTGTGTGGGCCTTTAGTTCACTCCAGGCAGGACTTGCTTGTTTGCTGTGTATGTGTTTAATTATGCTTCCATTACACCTGAAAGAATTCATATCAGGGACCCACACCTTTGACTGCAATTGATAAAAAAAGAAAAAAAAATTATGAATATTTTATGATCATTCCAGAAAAACAATGTTCTATTTTCGTTAAGGTGTTCCATATAGAAAGAACGGTAAGAAAGAGGAACTGGGAAGAAGCTGAAAGATTCTGCCAAGCGCTTGGAGCACACTTACCCAGCTTCAGCCATATGGATGAAATAAAGGACTTTGTGCGCTTGTTAACAGACCTGTTCAGGTAATATTTCTAGAACAAGTGTTTCTAGGTATTTAGGTTGTTGTGATTTAGCATCTAAAAAGCCCCCCCCCCACATGCTTGACACTCGAGCAACATCGAGCGCCCTTATTGCAAAACACCGTGAGAGATTCAGAGCTGCCCAACGCGGAGTCCTCACCCTTGGTGTAGCACGTACCAACAGCCAGGTTAAGTGCGGTAAAAATATAGGGCAAAGATAAGAGGAGCCTTGGGAAGGAGCCAGAGGGGGAGGGAACGTTTCTGGTGCAATCAGGGCAAATGTTATGAAGGAAGCTGATTCTTAGAAGGCAGACAGTGTTTTGAACAGTAAGATAGAAGCAGAAGCCAGAGAACACAAAATAGAAACAAAGGTATGAGAACAGAGTGGACAGCTGAGGAGGAAAGAGCCACGCAACAGGAAGTGGGATTGTATGGAAATGGAACAGCCCTGCTAATCAGGGAAGAAGTTTGATCTTAAGAAAAAAAATCAGCCAGGCGGTGGTGGCGCACGCCTTTAATCCCAGCACTCGGGAGGCAGAGGCAGGAGGATCTTTGCGAGTTCGAGGCCAGCCTGGTCCAGGAAAGGCGCAAAGCTATACAGAGAAAGCCTGTCTTGAAAAACCAAAAAAAAAAAAGAAAAAAGAAAAAGAAAAAGAAAAAGAAAAATCAAAGTTGGTCTTCAAATCATTTCAGCTGTGAAGAGGTTAATTGTTATGAACCACTGTGTTCCTGTAACACATACATGTACAATCGCACAGACAAGGCTAGGCCATGGCATGGGTCAGTGGTGGCATGCTCACCCAGCATCTGTGAGGCCCTGAGTTCTGTCTCCAGAAATGAGAAATAGCAAGACTATGAAGAGCAGGTCTGTAGATACTCTCAGGCAACTAGTGAGAAAGCTGCTACAGCTGCCCTGTGCAAAGCCGCATGGAGTAAGGGCAGCGTGGAAGACACTGAGACGTTAGTTATCGAAGTGGCTACGGTCGTGGCTGTAATGTTAGTGTGGAAGGCTCCTCTCATGTCCTTCAGGCAAATGAAGGTCAGCTGAAGCTTTCAGTACAATCGCAGGAATCAGGACCTTCGATGCCTCAAAATTACTTCTTCCTCACTTTTCTAAAGACTATGAAGTGTTTGTTTAATCAAGGTGTACTAGGATAAATGACTTTAAAAAAATATATATAAGTATATCCTAGTGAATATTTTCTCTACGATTCTGAATCCAACAAAAGTCCTTTCCTCAAAATAAAAGTTTACGAGAAAAATAAGGACCATCTAACTAGCTTTGTTCTTTTGGACATTATTAAATATAAAAGATATGTGAAAACTGGCGTCTAAAGCATATTACGGTAGGAGATGCTTGCGATCTGTTTAGCTCCCAGTTAGCTTCATTTTTTAAAAGATCCATCTGAACAATGTGTATATCATCCTTTGAAAAAACACGTCACAAACATAACCCTAGCTCAGATGTGCATTTAAAAAAGCAAGAACACTTAGAATAAGTAGTTTATTGTAAAAGGATATAGTGCGCCCCAAGTCTTGATAGTTAATATATGTTGTTACAAGAACAGAACAAAATTACCCTAAGTCTCAGAAGAGAAACCGTCCTAACGGCGGGTTTCAGGGGCTGAGGCAATGCCTCAGCAGGTGAAGGCGCATGCCACTCATGCCTGATGATTGAGTGCCAGCCCGGAAGCCATTGAAGAAGCCAGATGCCGTGGCGCACGTCACAGCTGTCCTGTGGTGAGATGGGAGGTGGAAACCAGAAATGCCTGGGAGCTTGTGGGCCAGCTAAGTCCAGAATATGGCGTGTACCAGAAACAAGAAAGACCCTGCCTCACCGGGGTCAAACGAGAGAACTGAGTCTTGAAAGTTGTCCTCTGACACACACACAGGCACCGTGGCAGATACGCCCCTCTCCCACCCACCCCCCACACACAGTTGTTTTTCTTTTTTTAATCTTAAAAGGAATGCTTTAATAAATATCAGGCTTTAAACATTTTCTGAATAAAAACTGGAGTGTAGAAACATAAAATAGTTGTGAAAAATATGAAGGCATAATAAATTATTTTATCTGGAATCCATATTTTAGAAACATCTTATAAATATTAAAAATTTAACATTCAGTAGAGTTTAAAAGTATGTGTCCATAAGTCAGATGTAGGAGGGGAAGGAAGCTGTACAATGTCCATGTAGAGAATTATAGAAATAAAATAATAAAAGATTAATCTAGCATAAAATAAGTTGGCAACGGCCCAATTTGTACATTATCAATTTTGATTAAGTCCAAGTCTACAAATTTATTCAATAATGAAATCTGATTCTATTTTGCTAAACACGCAGACACACACACACACACACACACACACACACACAAGACACGAGGCAAATCTGGCATTAGTGTTTGTCCAGCCTCGAGATTATGGTGTTTCCACTCTGGGTGAAAGGAAGCACACAATGCTTTAAAATGGTGCACTTCAGTAATAGTCCTTCTCTCTAAAGGCTAAAAGAAGTGGTGACGTTTTATGTACAGAGTGCTGAGTAGTGGCTCACCAACACAGGCATCACTTGGTTTGCCATGTCCTTGGCTCATTATGTCCTTTTTGCTTGCGTGTGCTATCTGTGTAGTTGTGCCATGTTAACTCAAATAACAAAAGAGTTAACGACCACAAGCTAGAGATTGTGTGATCAGATTATAATAGGGACTGAAACTGCAAATAGAAAAAAATCCTAATTCATTTCTGTCTTAATATATAAGTAAATCATATGTTTGATGTGTTTAATTAACATATAAATGTTTATTACATTAAAAACATAATGCTCAAGTCACTATCTGTCATAGTTAATGAGGGAGCATTTTGAAATGCATTTTCATAAAAGAAACAGGTAAGGTTGTCTATTACTATCGTTGTTGAGCTACTTTGTAATTTAATATATATTAAGATAGAAAATGTTGCTGGGTGGCGGTGGTGGCGCACACCTTTAATCCCAGCACTTGGGAGGCAGAGGCAGGCAGAGCTCTGTGAGTTCGAGGCCAGCCGGTGCTACAGAGTGAGTTCCAGGATATTGTCTTAAGTGAAGAAAAAGGAAGATTACAAAAATTTAAAGATATGTTACTCACACTGAAAACTAGACTTCAAAATACATAGAGATAATCAATGGGTATTACATCTAGCAAGCAAGATTTTGAGTGATTTTTTTAAAATACTCCATTAGAAAAATTTTTACCATATTTTTACAAGTTTGTTTTATCATAGTGAATCATAAACACTCTATATTTTCTTATTAAGGTAGGCATGATGGCACACTCCTGTAGTCAATCCTAGCCTAGGGATGTGTGTGGAGGCCTACAAAGGTTCCTAATGAGATCTGAGCTTGCTTTATCCGGCAGAGCTGCATTAGAGGTTTGCTTGACCATATGCATGGTTTCTAGGTGATTGGAAAGGGTCTGCACTTGGCTGTGCTGGGGGGAGGTCTTTTGCTCCACCCTTGGCATTCTCGTAAATAGCCCTTTAGAAGAAACAAAGGGGGCTGGTTGGATTAGGATCCAGACCCTCCTGAGGCTATCGTGTGTTTCTATCTCTTTCTCTCCTCTCTATCCTTCTATCTAAATCTCTTATCCCTCACTCCTCAAGAGTACCCTGGGGTAAAATGTGGGAGCCGGTCTCCCAGCTGGTCTTCCACAGATGTGGAGGCAAGAGGATCATGAGTTCAAGATCATCCTTGGCTACATAGGGAGTCTGAGGATTGAACTCTGATTCTCATGAATGCTAGGCAAGCATTCTACCATCGAGCTATGCCCCAGCCCTCCTCATTTTTCTATTGAGACAAGAGTCTTATGTAGCCCAGGCTGGACACATTGATTGTCTAAAACAATACTGTACTTGAGTACTGATGTAAAATACAATACCTATGTTTTATAATTATCTATGTGTTGGGCATCTATTGTAGGAGTTCAGGTGTTCTAGACTTCATCATCTTGTATTAGGCCTAAGCCAATTTGGATATACTTATTCTTAGATTCTTTTTGAAAGGAGTCTTGGCTGTTTCCTCAGAGGCTTGAGAGTCGAGTATGGTGATTACAAAATTCAGATCAAATCCTTCTGTGCTTGCAGTCATTTGTTACACAGACATATGTTGAAGCAGCCACAGCACATTCCAGACAGTCTACTTTGGAAGCTTGAAATCCTTGTCCCAGCAGTCTGTCTTTGAGCATTTTGAGCTGTGTTGCAGGCTCACTTGAGGTAGATGTAACAAGGACAGAATTTTGTTCCCATGACCAATTCTATCAGGCTGTCATAGTCACCTGACCTACCACCTGGCCCTGGGGCCATGTAGGGACCGTAGGTGCCATTTCTAAAGATGCAGGTTACTGGAAAATACCTTTTAATGAAAGGTAAGATTCCTGAGTATCTTAGCCAGTCCTTGTATCTTGAATAATTTGTTTCACCAACAAAGTCCATTTCTGAGGTCTTGCTGATTAACAGACTTCTAAATTTTGCTGATAAACCTGTTTATGACACTGAGCAGAAACCAAAGCCTTTGGTATACCATAGAATCAAAGAGTCCTTGTGGTAGCTGCCTCTGGGGCATGGCCCTTGAAATACACTGCCAATCTTAGCTGAAGTTTGGTATTTTAACAAGGCAACCTAATAAGATCATGAGCTTCAAACACACAAGTGTGTGCGTGCACACATACACACACAATCACACTATCTAGGTGAAGCATTCTTAGAAAATATTTACAGAACAAACTCACAATTCTTTGCAAGGAGTTACTATCTCCAATTGGAGCAGGAATCCATGGACAAGTGCCGAACAATATATTTGCAGATATTTTAAGGGACCAATTAATAGAAAAATGTCATAGCCCTGTGTGGTAGAAATAGCCAGTAAGAACATCGGTAGGCAGAGTGGATTACAGGAGAGAAAGCTGTGTGAAAGGTGGCTGCTTTTATTGATTTGGTCCCTTTTAGCACTATTGAACACCCTCCTTAAAAACTGATACGAGTTCATATATAAAACTGGAAAGTACATAAAAAAGTAAAGAAGAAAATGAAAATGGTTTCGAATATTACTTATAGGCAACATTTTGTGGAAATAGTTTCCATTTTCTTCCATTCCTATACACATTTTCATAAAACTATCCGAAGAAAAAACTATTTAAAAATTTTTTTCTGTCTACAAAAGTAATGCATATTGAAAATGGAAAAGATGGAAGTATAGAAAAAAACTCCATAATACCTTCACCAATGGGAACGCTATTTTATTTGTACATGAATGCCAGCAAGCCAGCAAAAAGCCATATATGTATAATTCTATCCAATTAATAAATGCTCCATCATAAAGCAATTGTTTGCTTGGGCTGTGCTTAGAAAAAGAGCATTACTTTAAAACTAAGATTGCCGCAATAGTTTAATGGAAAGGAGGAAGCAGAGTCATTTATACTAGAAAATTATTATTAAGTTCACCCCTAAATGTGTTGCTTTTATTACTTCTCGGCAAGAAGCCTACTGTCCACCACCAGTCTGTACCACAGGCCATGGAGTTAAGACTGGTGACTGCTGTTTCTCACAGTCCAGCTTCTAGATCTCTGCTTGTATTTCAGTAAAAAAGGATTCATGATACACCGACTCATTAAGGCTCTTAGATCATTGCAACTCTTAATGGCATCCCAATGGGAAACCATTGTGGAGCAAAAACAGTCCTCGGATTAGAGAAGAAAGCCTTGTTCACAGCCATTGCTGCTCTGTAGACTCCCTCCTGGGAAGAGAAATGAATGGCTTGAGATAGAAATCTAGGCTTTGCAGACTAAGAGCCCTCATTAAATAGTATTTATCCAGGCTCGTGGCTGAGATACTGTTTTCCTTAAAAACCAAGTGCAGCAGGAAATTGGACTGAAAATCAGAATTTTAACACACTTCCACTTACTAACCTCTTGTGTGGTGTCTCCTAATAGCCTTACCATATGCTTAGCGCGTGGAGTAGAAGTCGTTTAGAAAGGATATGGGAAGGTTTTGTTTTGATCTGGCTCCCCAGTTATGGTCAGGAGCATTTTTTTTCCCATCCAGCCTTCTTAAATTCTGCACTAGAGGTATGCAGTGAATGATGTGCTTTCCGCCTTATTCTTCCCTTATCTGTCAGCAGCTAAGGAAGGTTAACTTCAGAACAAGAAATTATTTTCTCCTCTAACCTCCTGCCCCAGAACACACACACACCATGAGCACCTACTATTCTCTGTATTTATGACACTCTAGGGAATCCCTTGAAATGATGCTGAAACTAAATTCGGGGTTGAAATGGAGTTCGTTCTCTGAAAGGAGCGATGATTAGAGATACTTCGGACAAAGGAGCAACCCTTTCTATAAGAAACTGCCCTCCGAGCTTCAGCACAGCACTCAGGAATGAACTAGAGAAGTTTGTCATTGGGAGGACAGGGAGCCACTGCCTAAGAGGACATGGGTGAGAGTCCCCGGGAGCCTAGGAAGGACAGGCAGAGCTCTGCGGAGGCTGGGGGTGTGGGGCACCTGCTTGAGTCTAGGTGATAGGTGATCGTCTGTCTTTCTTCCCAAATGAGTAACAAACTGTTACTAAATAAGATAAATATTCTAAAGCTTACGTAGGGAATTTCCCATGCCCGAGTATGTAAGAAGCAAAGACTTGGAAGAAATCGTTGTATCATCATATGAGTTTGAGGAAGGAGACTTAACCCACCCTGTCTTAGCAACCTGGCTTAAGGATGCCCTGTGTATAGAAATTGTCTAGTCCTCATGGTTTAGAGAAGCGTGATACAGTAGGAGGCCTGTGAGAAAGCTCTGTCAGCTGAATAGATAGCTGGAAACTGCAATTTCCTTATAGCTGCTCAATCTGAACTGGAACTAATTGTCTCTACTGGGTTTATCTGGTCTACAAATTGGTGACTATTCTCTCCAAATAGAACAACCTAACAATGAAAATATAAGAGGGGAGAATTCTCATATTCTCCAGGTCTGACAAGTTGAAGTTGAACAGGTAAGAAAATGCTGACTGAAACTAAACTATTGGAGAATGTTGAAGAAAAGGAAAGCATGTGGTTGTTTTTGCTGTTCAGTTTTGTTTCATGACAAGGTCTGGCTGTGTAGCTCAGGCTGAACTGGAACAGACTAAATAACCCACGCTGGCTTCACACCAGCCATCCTTCTGCTTCTGCATCTAAGTGCTGGGCTTATAGATGTGTGTTGCCATGGCCACACGCAGTGACTTTATTAAAGAGTAAGAGGGTGGTATAAAGTCAGGTTTGTGCTCTAGGTTACTAAAACATTGTATAAAGATATCCATGCTTGCCAGGTGGTGGTGGCGGTGGCACACACGTTTAATCCCAGCACTTGAGTGTCAGAAGCAGATGGCTCTCTGTGAGTTCGAGGCCAGCCTGGTCTAAGTGAGTTTTAGGACAGCTAGAGCTGTTACACATAGAAACCCTGTCTCGAAAAACAAACAAACAAAAAGATATACAGGCTTATATTTCTCAATAACTTTATAGCTGTCCATTCTATATATTCTGTATTTTCTACAAAGCTAAACAGTAAAGACTATTTTTGCATTTAAATCCTTCCTCTTCTGAAATAATTATATATATATATATATATATATATATATATATATATATATATATGCATGCACATGTATACTGTGCTTATACCACTAATAGCATGTTCCAACACGAAGTTAAATTAAAGGGATATAATTTGGTTACTTATTAAAGCTGAAAAGTCTAGTGAATTTTAGGGAATGTTTTCAGTTGGAACTGGAGTCAGAGGGAGGTTTGCGGCTGGATCACTTGTCACACATGTAGGCCTGCTAATGTGGAAGTTTGTTTGAGGGAAGGATATCACTTACATGTGTGTTCCTGCCTTCCCGTTTGTATCTATTCATCCGTGAGGCACCTAGCTGCATTCTACTGAAACATGGTAAGCGCTTGGATTTGGGGCTCCAAAGAAATATTATCCATCTTTTGAAGACTGTCTTTTTCCTCCAGCCTCAAACAGTATTTGCACCCTGCAGTCCACTGTGACCTCTCCATGTGCTGGAGTTTTATAATGCTTAAATGTTGTGTACCTCATTTGGTAGCTCCCATGGGTTCATATGTATCATATTTTTGTAGTGATGCTTCCTTGGCTGTGTTATAGTCTGTCTGACAGAAGACATTAGGTCTCACGCTTCTCTGTGACATCATTATATCCAGCTCAGTGCTTTTACATAGAAATATGAGACTGATAGTCTTAAATGTGATCATTGAAGTGATTATTTCATTAACTTGTCCTGACATTTTCTTTGCTACCTGAATAAACCTAGCCAAAAAATTGAAACAAAAACAAAAACTTGACTACTTGCTCACTTTAAAATTAATGGACAGTAGGAATTAGAGTATTTTAAGTTTTTCCTTAATAAAATTGTAATCAAATAGCCTATTTTGCTTTATAAAGCAAAGAAATTTGATAATGCTATAAAGGGGTGTGTGTGTGTGTGTGTGTGTGTTTGTGTTGGAACCTAAGGCCTCGTACTTGCTAGGCAACATCCTTAACCCCTAGACAAGCACTGTTTTTAAAACGCAGTTGTTGGGGCTGGGAATGTGGGTCACCTTGTAAAGTACCTACACAAAGCCCCGAGTTCAAGTGCCAACACCTTATGAAACATGGTGTCTAATGCCTGCAATCCCAGCACTTAGGAGGTGGAGACAGAGGATGAGAAATTCAAGGTCAATCTTGACTGTATATAAAGAGTTCAAGGTCACCCTGGCCCACATGACACCCCCTCCCCCATCTCAAAAGAAGACAAGTAGCTGGAGAGGTAGCCCATGGTTTAGAGCACTCGTGTTCTTATAAGAGGACCTGGCTTTGGTTTTCAGCACCCACATCATGACTCACAACATTCATAATTCCAGTTCCAGGGGAACCAATGTCCTCTCTTGACCAGGCACACACCTGGTGCACATACAGACATGCAGGC
Source organism: Peromyscus leucopus (assembly GCF_004664715.2). Taxonomy (NCBI): domain Eukaryota; kingdom Metazoa; phylum Chordata; class Mammalia; order Rodentia; family Cricetidae; genus Peromyscus; species Peromyscus leucopus. Next base: position 37,380,828 of record NC_051066.1, on the reverse strand, counting down.
AAAGCATTCATGGGCATAAATAAGTCTAGAAAAAGGAGACCAAGGCAAACTGCCATTATTGTCATTGACTCTGTCTGAAAATATTGCCTAATATGAACTATTGCAGTAAAAACTTAATAATCACATTTTCTGTTTAAGAGCCCACAGCAGAGTAGATTCTGCCTTTTTTTAATTTAGAATATTATTTTTTTATTTTATTTTACAATACTATTCAGTTCTACATAACAGCCACAGATTCCCTTGTTCTCCCCCTTCCTGCTCCCCTCCCCTTCCCCCCACCCCACCCCCTATTCCCACCACCTCCAGATCAAAGCCACCCCTGAGGACCGAGATCGACCTGATAGACTCAGTCCAGGCAGGTCCAGTCCCCTCCTCCCAGATTGAGCCAAGCATCCCTGTATAAGTCCCAGGTTTCAAACAGCTATCTCATGCAGCGAGCCCAGGACCTGGTACCACTACCTAGATGCCTCCCAAACAGATCAAGCCAATCAGCTGTCTCACCTATTCAGAGGGCCTGATCCAGTTGGGGGCCCCTCAGCCTTTGGTTCATAGTTCATGTGTTTCCATTCGTTTGGTTATTTGTCCCTGTGCTTTATCCAACCTTGGTTTCAACAATTCTCGCTCATATAAACCCTCCTCTTTCTCGCTAATTAGACTCCCGGTGCTCCACCCGGGGCCTAGCCGTGGATGTCTGCATCCAGATTCCTCAGTCCTTGGATGGGGTTTCTGGCACAACTATTAGGGTGTTTTGGACACAGAAAATAACTTAAAATTTAGTTTTACACATGTGGTGCCTTTTCTATGGTTGCTCCGGGCTAAAGGCTTGATTTCATTTCTTTCTATGTATCGCTTGAGGTTGTCTCTTCTGTTGGTGCCAGATCTCCTGAACACACATACATGTCTCCGTCACCTTAAACATGTGAATGCTAAATATTTTTAGCAAGTATTGTCCTCTACTTCTAATACTGCCTCCTTTTCTTCTTTTAACACAGTGGGCGGCGTTGGTTGTGGATAGGTCTCAATAAAAGAAGCCCCGATTTACAAGGGTCCTGGCAGTGGAGCGATCGTACACCAGTAAGTTCAAACTTTCATGGTGGGAAATACATGGAAGGATTGTTTGCTTCAAAAGCAAGGAAGTCGGTTGTTTGAAATACCCACTTCTAAAGTTTGTATGGAACTGCGGAAGAGCCTGACTAGCCAAAGCCGTCTGCAGGAGAAGGACAACTCAGGGGATACAATTCTACCAAACTCTATCATGTGCTCTGAGGAGCCTACAGTGATCAAAATGCCATGCTGGTATCAATAGGAAAGAAGAGAAAACGAAATAAATTCGTGAGTTGATGGCCACCTGATTATTGACAAAAGTGCCAGGACACATCAGGGAAGGTCAGTCCCTTTGATGAGTGGTGCCAAGAAGACTGTCTACCCACACGCATACCCATATGCACATCACACATGAAAATGAACTCAAAACGCATTGAAGACTTTGATGTCAGAACCCCAAACTATGTAGCTATAAGGAAAAAGATAGCAGGGAATCTACCTGCATGTAATCTCCATGACAGAGTCTGGATAATGATTTCTGGAATATGAACTCGAAAGTACAAATGACAAAAGGAAAAATAGGCAGACGGGATTCCAGCTAAAAGTTACTGCACAGCCCAGGGGACCCGAGACCCTGTCTCGAAAAGAGAAATACAATCTGTGGTTTCTTGGGTGTTTATATAGATACATCAAATCATGTGTTTACATAGATATGCAAAGGCATGTGATAGGTGTGAAAATAGAAATGCAGCTGTCTGGAAACGGAGGAGAAAGGGCAGAGTAGGGACCGAGGGGCGGAATTGCCCAGTAGACACCACAGACTGTGTGAAAATGTCCTGGTGTGGCATGGGGCCACACATTGAACACACACAATGAGGAAGTAGAAGGGAGGAAACAGCGTGGTGGTTACCAGGGACTGGGGCAGACTGAAGTAGGGAAGATGTTTGTCAAAAGATACAAAATTTGAGGTAGATAAGCAATTAAGTCAAGAGATCTACCGTGTAGTGTGGGACCATAGTTAACAACACGTTGTTCTCACTGCATCCAATCCATGGTGACCGTGAAAGGAAATGCAAATGCTAACTAGCTAGACTCCGTTGTTCTCGGTGTGCACACTTTAAAACATCATAAAGACATAAGCACTTTTACCTCCATTAAAAAGACGGAAAAAATACATCTCCGTCGTTAGAATTATTTACATATTTTGAAATAGACACAGATTTACTTATATGGTTCGAGAAGGAAAAGCAAAGTAGCCATCTTACTTTTATTTATTTATTTATGTTTCCTTATTATTGCGTGTGTGCCTGGGGTGGGGCAGTGGAGCCCAGTGGATAACTTTCAGGACTCAGTTCTTTCCTTCCACCAGGTGGATTCTGGGAATTAACTCAGGCCGTCAGCCTTGACAGCGAGTACCTTCACCTGCTGAGCCTTCCCACTGGCTCCATTTAGTTTGACTTTTTTAAAAGCTTGTATGTTTAGTTTCTCTATATAGAGTTTTAAAAAATTGGAGCTATGCCGGGCGTCGGTGGCGCACGCCTTTAATCCCAGCACTCGGGAGGCAGAGCCAGGGGGATCTCTGTGAGTTCGAGGCCAACCTGAGCTACAGAGCGAGATCCAGGACAGGCACACAGAGAAACTCTGTCTCGAAAAACAAAAAACAAAAAACAAAAAAAATTGGAGCTATACAAACATCACAGCAATCTTTGGAGAATACAAATCATTTTCCAAAACTTTCATTTGTACTTACTTTGTGTTTATTTCTATTATCTATTAATAATAGAAAATATGTATTTTTATCATCTAAAAACGTTAGTTATATAACAAAGAAAGTATCTGTATTAAGCAAAATAGGTAAACCTAAAAAGGTCCTTAAATAATACTTTCAGTGTTTACCTTCTCTAAAGAGAGGTACATGACACTTCTAAGTGTCCATTTCCCTGATAGTCATCACTTCCTGTGTGTTACTCCTATCAGTTTTTTCTCTGTTCTTGATAAATGGAAGAGTCCAGGCTTATGTTTTCAAATTGGGGGATATCTGAAATCAATTGATTAAGTACACAGCTGACCAAATACACAAATATTGAATATAATTGACCAAAATACTAAAAAGTCACTGGGTGTGGTGACTCATGCCTTTAACCCCAGGACTTGGGAGGCAGAAGCAGGTGGATCTCTGTGAGTTCAAGGCCAGCCTGGTCTTCAGAGAGAGACCCACGACAGCCAAGGATAGACAGAGAAACACTGTCTCAAAACGAAAACAAACAAACTAAAAAGTTCTTTTCAGCTGTCTTTTCTGACTCAGAGGTGAACACCCTGCTGACCACACTTCTCAAACTGTGAGAGACTTAAGACATTCCGGCAGTTCCTAAGTCCTCTCATGATTTGGCCTCCAGATCTTTCACAAAGTGGCGAATAAAACTGTTTTCTCTCAGTGGCAAGTGAGCATGCTTGAATTATTAAAAGCTGCCTAAATTACATGTAAGTAGCAAATATCATATCAGCCTTCCATCCTCAAGGCAGGCTTGTCTTTCCAGGTGTCTACTGTTACCATGGAGCAGGAGTTTCAACAGGATTTTGACATCAGAGACTGTGCTGCTATCAAGGTCAGTACCATGCTGGAAGATCAGCATTAAAAATAAAACCCAGGGTCTGAGGTTGGAGCTCAGTGGCTGCGTTCCTGCTTAACCTGTGTGAGGCCCTGGGTTCAACCCTCAACACCACACACAAATCTGATGTCACGTATAGTCAGGCAAAATATCCATGGGGTACCTTTTGTTCATGGAGTGTGATGCCAGTGCAGCGAAAAGCATGTCTAAACAGTCTAACTTACACTTAAACTAAAATTCATGTTCGAGAAAAACAGTTATCATTATTATGTAGTAATGTAGTAATAATTCATGATGCTTCAAAAGAGGAGGCTGAAGATAGCCAAGGAAAAAGGAAGTGATCTCTAAGACCTGTCCAGAAAGTGTTGGGACTTGACCTTGGTCTCTAAGGATGGATAGAATTTGTGCAGGTGCAGTAGGATCAGGCTTTCTAATGGGCAATTGCAGGAAGTACAAGAGGAAGTCTGATGACCAGCAGTGAGGAGAACAGGATGTATCCAGAACTTTTATTTGGTTCTACATTAGAAAACAGTACTTGAGGAACGGGGAGATGGCTCAGTAGTTCAGAGCACTGACCACTCTTCCAGGGGACCTGGGTTTCCATGATGGCGACAACCACCCTAACTCCAGTTCCAGGGCATCCTCTGCCCTCTTCTGACCTCCACAGGCACCAAGCACTCCCGTGGTGTGCAAACACATGCAAGCAGAACTCTCACATGCATATAATTAACTTTTTTAATTTTAAAAAACAATGTTGGGAAATTAGGTTGCTGTCTGGTTCAGATGCTTGAACTCTTGGTGTTTTTGTTTGTTTGTTTTGGATAGGCAACAGGATGTTTTTTAAACTGAGAAAGGGCAACATGAACCAAGGTTGTGAATGTGAACAGGAAGCCAAGAATGTGAGGAAAATTTATCTTGAGATCTATTTCAAGATACAGCAGTTAGGATTGGAAAATACCACAGACACATTTGGAATCTTGTACAGAATCCATTTGTTTATCCATTTTATAAGTGATGTATCTGGGAGGTACATAATGGCCCTAGAAGATATCAGTGACAGGGCTCTTCACAAGAGCACAGCAGTAGATGGACAATTAAATAAGCTGGGGTACTATTGGGTAAGGGCTCCAATAGGCAAAAGAGAAGGCATGTGCAATGAGGTGGTAATTATGAGAATCAAAATAGTAGCACTGTCATGATGGTGGTATCGAAGGGTTATAGATTCTTTGTGAGCCAGGCACTGAGGTAGGCATGTTGCACACATTATTCCACTTAATATGTATGCAAACTGTGACATAGGTGCCGTTACTATAACCATCAAGTTGAGAAAGAAATTTCAACTTAGATGCGTCAGAAGTAACGCTTAAACCCACACATGTCTGGTTCCAGGATGTTTCACCACTGTACTATTTTGCCATGTCCTAGCATAAAAAAAAAAAAAAAAAACTTCTGCAACACAGTATAATGAATACATCCAAGGAAAAGTTTTTACTATAATTTTAAAAAGAAATGGGAAAAAGTCAAAAGTTTCATGTCAACAACAACAAAAAAAAGACAACAATTAGCATTTTGGACATAAACACAACTTTAGGTTTCCTTTGTCACGCTCGCCCAAGCTGTTACTGTTTAAACATTCCATTCCTTCATCTGTTCTTTTTGCAAGTATGGTAGGTGCTGGAACTAAAGTAGAGATGGAGGCCCTAGCTTACAGTGTTTGCAAAGAGCAGCAACAGTTTCAGACATTCTGCCATCCTCTTCCTCCTGCAGGTGTATGACCATCCTTGGCGAAGAAGCTGGTATTTCTTCGATGACAGAGAATTTGCTTATTTGAAGCCTTTTGCTTGTGATGCAAAGCTTGACTGGGTGTGTCAGATTCCGAAAGGCAAGTGGTAGTTCCTGCTTTTCTCTGCCTCAACCCTGCAAACGCTGGGCTAGAAGGTGCTCTGGGAAGAATGACGCAAGAATGAGGAAATCAAAATTTGGCAGATTCTTGTGAAATTTAGAAGCAGTTTTCAGTCAACTCCAAGATGCTAATATTTTTATGCAAATTCAAATTCAAGAAACCAGTTAAAATGACAGTAGAGCCTGCAATGACACACACAGAGAGAGAGAGAGAGAGAGAGAGAGAGAGAGAGAGAGAGAGAGAGAGAAAGGGAGGGAGGGACAGAGGGAGGGAGGGAAAGAGGGAGGGAGGGGGGAGATAAGGCATAGAGGTACACACCTGTAGACTCCAGCACTCAGGGGCTGAGACAAGATTGCCAGACTTGGATGTCACCCTGGACTACGTAATGACACCCTGTCTTTGACAAGATTATAAACAAGAAGCCATGTACAGTTTTACTTGTCTTACAACCCTATTGGTGAAAATTATCCAAAATGAAGAGTGCTGTCTCAGAGAGAAACACTAAACACATTTGATGTGTAGGCAGTCTCTGAGGAGGGGCTACCGATGCTTCGGTAGTTCATGACCACATGAATTTCATGGCCACAAGAAATGAGGCTCAGTGAATTTACCCTATAATTTCTAAGGTTAAGCGAATTATATATTTATTTGAAATCAGTGTGGCTGCAGCTGATAGGAAAATGATGTGGGAAACCACTGGAGTCCTGTGAGGGCCATTGTCCAGGTGCCTCTTAGGCACAATGGTGTGATCTTCCCGGCCTTTGTGAGTAGAGGCACTCTTACAGAGTGGGAACCGGAAGCTCATGGAGTCAGTCATCTCATCCAGAGCCTTGCAAAGGAGAGGTGTGTGTGCAGGCGTCTGGATACTGGCCCACCCAGTCCCAAAGCCCAGAATTCTATAGAGCTTGCCATATTTCCTGTTTCCATTCCAGAATCCTGAGTGACTTTCTTATTTTCCTCAGCCTTGTTTAATCTTCTTAAAAGAGGCACTTACTACCCCATTGTATATTTTTTCCAATACCATCTTGGGAACTGCTAAGAATCCACCCCATGCTTACAGACTGGATACTCAGATTCCATTAGAACAGTGCTGATCCTCGCTGTACATCCCTTGGTGCACTGTGTAATGGCTACAAAATCATCATTTGCTATTTTATTTATAGTTTCTAATTGCTGGCCATATGTTCTTTGTGACTTTCTTAATACAAAAGACTTCCTAAAAGACAGCTAGTAAGTCTTTCTGTTCTTACAATGGGGATCGAACCCATGGCCTTGCACATGCTAGACAAGTGCTTTACCATTGAACTACATACTCAGTGCTAGACCACTAGCAATATTTAATAGGTCTGCCTTTTCAAAAGATCAGCACCAAAGCAAGCGTTAGTATAAGCCTTGAAATATTCCACTCAGAAATGCCTAATCGACATTCCAAAAGGAACAGGCCCCCACAAGGCCTCCTATCACCTTCTGGCTCCATTTCCAGGATGCGTGCTTTGGAAGCCAGCACTAACCATGAGCCTTTGCTCTCTTCCTTACACAGGCAGCACTCCCCAGACACCAGACTGGTACAATCCAGGTAAGTAGAGCACCAAAGCTGACCAAAGCTACTTCGACCTCTTTGTGATAATGCATGTAGTTTGTTGTTAATTGCTAACTTTTTTCTCATATCCTCAAGTGAAATGCCTTCAGGCAGCAGAGGTATGTGGATGGTGTGGGATGAGGTAGCCGAGATGGAGTTTCCTTCTCTGTGGGCACAGGAAAGTCCAGCCACTGGTTCAGAAGTCTTTGTTGTGTTATGGACAGTGCTTCCTCAGGGCAGACAGCCAGAATCTTAGTGGATTATAGTGTTAAATTAACTGAGATAATGACAATTTTAAAGAAAAGGCTGTGGTTGGTATGGAAATTGAATAAAAAAATTTTCTTAAATAAGAAAAAGAGAAAAAGAAATAAAGTCTCCTTTTGTCTCACAACTTTGAAGTTTCAGCTGGGAGCCTGCAGTATTTTGGCCTGACAGGATGTCCTGTGTCAGGGAGTAGGTGATATAATAAGCTGTTCATGGGGCCTGGACAGTGAAAGAGAAAAGGGAGGTACCAGGGTGGGTCCCAGTGCCCCCTTAGAAGCCACACTTCGGTATAACCAGACTTCCTTCTAAGCCTTGCCTCTTATTCTTCTACCTGCCAATAGAATCTTGGCCGGGGGGCCAGCAGGCCTCTGAGGGACACTTATCTAAATGGCAATGGTTAGGACATATGATCTGATTTGACCACCTCCGTGCTCAGCCGTACTGTTTGGTCATCGCGGTTGTAACTCTGTTTTCTTCTTTAGAGCGCACTGGAATTCATGGGCCCCCAGTCATAATTGAAGGAAGTGAATACTGGTTTGTTGACGATCCCCACTTAAACTACGAAGAAGCCGTCCTGTACTGCGCCAGCAATCACAGCTTTCTCGCCACGATAACATCTTTCACAGAACTGAAAGCCATCAAAAACAAAATAGCAAATGTAATTGAAACGAATGCATTTCTGAGACTTTATTTGTTTTTATTTTATGTGTATGAGTGCTTGTCTGTTCCATGTTCAGGCAGTACCCAGACGAGGGCATCCCCTAGAAATGTAGGTACAGCTGGTGGTGAGCTCCAGTGTGGGTGCTGGGAATTGAACCTGGATCCTTTAGAAGAGCAGCCAGTGCTCATTACCTCTGAGCCATCTCTCCAGCCTGTCAAATGCATTTTCATTTCTTATATTTACATTTATTTCACTGAAATATTTCTGAAGTCTATAAAACCCAAATCTTAGCCATGCATGGTAATATATGTCTATCATCTCAGCACTTGGAAGGCTGGACAGGAAAATTGTGAATTCGAGGCCATACCTGTCTAAACAATATAGGAAGACAGACAGAGAAGGGGTTGGGGAGAGGGGGAAGGGAGGGGGAAGAATGGATGGGATGCTCATACAAAATACAATTTGCTTCCCAGCCTCCAAAAACCATTGGTTCATGCCAGGAAGGCTAAAGAGAATTAAAGGCTTAATTATTAAAATACACATGACTGATAGTAAATATCAACTTGATAGATACTTAGCAGTAGAGAATGTAAAAAAGAATAATATTTATTCTTTTTTATTTATTTGTTTTATTCTCTCATCTATTTCATCCTGACCAGTTTCCCCTCCCTTCTCTCCTCCCAGTCCCTCCCATCTCCCATCTCCCATCTCCCCAGATCCATTCCTCCTCCATTTCCCTTGGGAAAAGGACAGGCTTCCCAGGGACATCAAGCAAATATGGCATATCAAGTTGCAATAAGATGAGGCTCCTCCCCTTATAGTAAGGCTGGATGAGGCAACCCAGTAGAAGGAAAGGGGTCCCAAAAGTAGGCAAAAGAGTCAGAGGCAGGCCCTGCTCCCACTGCTAGGTGTCCTACAGATCACCATGCTACACACCCATAACGTACATGCAGAGGACATACATAGATCAGACCCATACAGGCTCTTGGATTGTCAGTTCAGACTCCATGAGCCCCTGTGAGCCTGCTTGTTGAATAGTCCTTATTCTTTATCATTTTTTTAACTTTATAGTTAATTTTCTGTTTCTACTAATAGAAAATTAAATTAAAAAATAAATTAAATTGCAAAATAGCTTTTGGGAGGGAAACTAGTGTTTTTAAAAATTTATAATTAACCATAGAAGACACTATATGCCCAATTAATACATTGGTCCATGTATATATGGCTATGATTACAGCAATCATTTTCTATATCCAAATAGAACCTATGACTATATAAAATAAGATAGGTTCAATTATTTTTGATGGAAGGTCCTGGTATATATAATTTTTTGAAACAAAGTAACGGAGTGTTTGGAGATTTTCATGATTCATGGTTACAATAAAACAATATTTAAATCAAAAGTCTCCAGCACATGTCAGGATGGGTATGTGGTTTGTTTTCAGATATCTGGTGAAGAACAGAAGTGGTGGGTGAAGACAAGCTCGGATCCAATGGATCATTACTTCCCGAGGTATGTAACACCTTAGATACCAATTTATCACAGAAGAAGCAGTCCTGATTGCCCTGTGCAAGTGGATTGCTACTTCTAAACAGTTTTCAACATGAATCCATAAGTTTGAGAAACCGAGTTCCTTTGCATGTTGGTATCAAAAAGTGGTATAAAAATAATGTTAACATTAAATCGACAATTCAGATAATTTAGAGTAAGAAACTGGATAGGACATGCAATCACATAGGGAGTTCTCACATCTCTTCCTTTCTTTCAGATCACGGTTCTCGTGGCACCGTTTTTCTCTACCACTTGCAGATGAATGCTTGTACATGTCAGCCAAGACGTGGCTTCTTGGTAAGGTTTGTTCTGATGCTGCGGTGTTGACCGTGTAATATGTGAACTTCAAATTCAGTGACCGCCTGAATCTGTCTTCTTTCGACTGCATGTTCAGTGGGTTCTTCTTAATTTACCACTGATGACAGTAGCTCAAATTCCGAATAAAAGCCCTTTCCCAAGGTGAGCATTTTCGGCTCTTTTTATCCTCAAGCAATTACTTCAGACGAAGCTCAGCACTTTCAGCACTGGTAAGCAGATAGATGGATTTGCAAGGGTGAGCAGCAGGCTGTGGCTGTGCCGCCTAAATAGGCTTCCTCGGCAGTTCTCTTCCTGTTTCATGCCATCATTCTTTGGATGGTGTGGTTGCTTTATCAAGTGCGTGTTTTTTACGGGCAGTATCACTGTCCTATGACCTCTTGATTCGAATACAGTAGAGACAGAAATGAGTAGTAAAGGCTGAGAATATATTGTAAGTATCAGGAATTACTGCTTGGAAGAGACTTTCTTGGGGCTGAGGGTAGACTTCAGACCATGCCTAGCATCAAAAACCATATGATTAAAAAAAGGCGCCCATGTTTATTAGCAGTTCTTAAAATGCACTGAGTGAAAAATTCTCATCTTCACAATTCCGGCTCTCCTTTTTCAGACTTGAGTAAACGAGCAGACTGTAACGAAAAGTTGCCGTTCGTCTGTGAAAAATATAATGTATCTTCATTAGAGAAATACAGTCCAGATTCTGCAGCTAAAGTACAGTGCACCGGGAAATGGATCCCTTTTCGGAACAAGGTAAAAAGAGAGTTGCCGCCCTGTGCAAAGGGTGATTGCTTTCATGCTGCTTGGATGGCCTGTGGTAGAAGGGCAGTCCAATCAGACACCTCTCTGAGAGGACCTCTGTCGCCAGGAACACGGGCGGCACCAAACTCACCTCTAAATTTAGTGGTGCCTACATGTCGTTGTATTCTATTATTCCCAACACCAAGTTGCTTAAGTTGATCTGCCAATGGGGTCACCATCCTCCGACTCGTCACAGCTAATCCCACTCCCTGAGGAAACTGACTCATTTCCCCCTAAGAGAGAAAATCCAAGTAGCATCTCAATCAACTTAGGTCAGAGACCACCCACAAGTGCTACCAAATACTTCTCTTTGATTTTGCCCACCTGAGAGTTCAGGGATGAAGTGGGGTTGGGGAACGGTGAGTTCTGTGTCTGCCTCTTTGGGATGTATACACCACACTGCTGTATTTATCTACAGGATTATTGGGTTGCTAGGAAGAAATGGTCACTGGATGTTAACACATTTTTTTCCCTCTCACGTAAAAGAAGTTTAAAGGGGTGCAGGCTAGGCTGATGTAAAAACCGCACAAAATCACCACTGGTAGCAAGGTCCTTGTTTCTGCTCTGCTGTCTTCAATGCTGGAGATTTCTCTGTTGGAATTAAGCATGGTCCTTCTGGGACCGTTTCTGGACATCAACCAGTGACTCTGTGGCTCAGCTTCATCGAACCACCCGGTCTCTAAGAAGGCTGAAGAAAATTGTAGAATGATTCAGGGAGCACTATTCGAGACAAACTACTCCACCCTAAACTGTTCGTCATCACAGAGAAAGGAAGAGATGTATTTGACAGCCTGTAGCGAAGCTGGGACCATTTTGACCTCTGGATTAGTTGGGGGAGGAGCAGGCAGCAGCATAGTTCTCTCTGAGCTCTGTTCTCTGAGCTATGCTCCCAGCCACATTTTAGATTGAAAGAAAAAAAAATTAGATAATCTTTTCAATTTCGAGAAGAAGCTGGAACTATGTTAATTTGCATAGTGATATAAGCTTGAATTAAAATACCGTACCCAGGCCGGGCAGTGGTGGTGCACGCCTTTAATCCCAGCACTCTGGAGGCAGAGGCAGGCGGATCTCTGTGAGTCTGAGGCCAGCCTGTTATACAGAGTGAGTTCCAGGACAACCAGTTCTGTTACACAGAGAAACCCTGTCTCGAAAAACCACAAATAAATAAATAAATAAATAAATAAATAAATAAAGTAAAAATAGGTTGGGGATTTAGCTCAGTGGTAGAGCACTTGCCTAGCAAGCGCAAGGCCCTGGATTTGGTCCTCAGCTCCAAAAAAAAAAAAAAAAACCAAACAAATAAATAAATAAAAATAAAAAATGTTGTACCCAGAAGAAAAGAGATGTGTTTAACATCAGGGGTGCTGACTAAGAGCCCAGGTTTTGAGGTCAGATGGAATAGAATTGGAATGCCAAGTTTACCACCCGGTAATTACTTTGCTTATGGGTCAAGTTGCTTCATTTTGCCGTGCCTCAGTTTCCTCGTTTGTTCTGAGAATTAGATGAGATTATGAGATGGCTAACTGAGTACAAAAACTGCAGAGCAAGTCAGAGACACACAGTAATGAGATACTTTTAAAATACACGTAATAACTTGAAGATTGTTCATCACATGTTTTTATTAAAAGTATCAATTTGAAATCATGTGATAGTGCTTGTTCATTTCCATATCTCACAGACTGCTAGCAATGCTCTAAAAGGTGAGGGAGGCATTTTCTGTTTGTGTGGTTTTCTTGTGTCCCTTGTTTACAGTGCTTTTTGAAGATCAACTCCGAGCAGCCTGTTACATTTTCTCAAGCAAACAGCACTTGTCTGACCTATGGTGGCACCCTGCCGTCTGTGCTGAGCAAGAGTGAGCAAGGTACCAGGGTTTCCCAGGATTGCCGGAAAGCCGGCTTTGTTTGTTTTTGGGATGCTGGGGATCAAACACAGGGCCCCAGCACAGCTGAGCAAGTGCTGCATGCTGAGAACCTTGTTTTAGTATGGGTTGGGAGCCAAGTTAGTTTTAGGAGGCTGTGGGGAATTAAAATAAAATCATATAATTAAACTCTTTTTCCATAGAAAAGGTAAAAGGCTATCTTGATAGATAATCCAAATGCTTTTCTACTGTTTTTGTGTTTTATTTATGTGTGGTATGGTGTGGGGTGTGTGTGTGTGTGTGTGTGTGTGTGTGATCTATGTGTGTATGTGATGTATGTGTGGAGATATGTGTATTTCTGGTGTGTGTGTGTGGTGTGTATGTGGTGTATATGCAATGTGTGTGTGTGGTGTATATGCAGTGTGTGTGTGTGTGTGTGTATGTGTGTGGTGTGTATGTGGTGTATATGCAATGTGTGTGTGTGGTGTATATGCGGTGTGTGTGTGTGTGTGTATGTATGTGTGAGTGTGTGGTGTATATATGGTGTGTGTGTGTGTGTGTGTGTGTGTGTGTGTGTGTGATCTATGTGTGTATGTGATGTATGTGTGGAGATATGTGTATTTCTGGTGTGTGTGTGGTGTGTATGTGGTGTATATGCAATGTGTGTGTGTGGTGTATATGCAGTGTGTGTGTGTGTGTGTGTATGTGTGTGGTGTGTATGTGGTGTATATGCAATGTGTGTGTGTGGTATATATGCGGTGTGTGTGTGTGTGTGTGTGTATGTATGTGTGAGTGTGTGGTGTATATATGGTGTGTGTGTGTGTGTGTGTGATCTATGTGTGTATGTGATGTATGTGTGGAGATATGTGTATTTCTGGTGTGTGTGTGGTGTGTATGTGGTGTATATGCAATGTGTGTGTGTGGTGTATATGCAGTGTGTGTGTGTGTGTGTGTGTGTGTGTGTGTGTATGTGTGTGGTGTGTATGTGGTGTATATGCAATGTGTGTGTGTGGTGTATATGCGGTGTGTGTGTGTGTGTGTGTGTACACATGCACGCGCTCATACGCATGCATGTGAAGATCAGAGAACAACATTCAGGAAGGAACCTGTTCATCCTTCCCACCATGTGGGTTCTGAAAATCCAACTCAGCTTTCTATCTCTCTGGCCCTAACTGCTTTTCCAAAAATTTCTTTTGAACAGATTTTATTACATCCTTGCTTCCGGAAATGCAAACTAGTTTGTGGATTGGTCTGCGCTGGAGTGCCTACGATAGAATAAACAAGTGGACAGATGGCAGAGACCTGACCTACAGTAATTTTCACCCATTGCTGGTTGGTCGGAGGCTGAGTATACCAGCAAATGTGAGTTATGTTTCAATCATCTATTTAGTGCGGGAAACACTTGAGTCTCCCATAAATCACTAAATCGAGAACAATAGTTCTGGTTGCAGCGCTGGTTACCGCATGGAAAGGTCACAGTCACAACAGAACCCAGTGCTAGTCTTAGAGCTTTATTAGCAGGGAAAAGCGGGGGAGAGAGAGAGAGGAGATGGTGGGAGCCGAGCAGAGAGGGAACAGAGAGACAGTGGGGATCTGTGTCGGGCTTTTTAAGGCGGGTGCATAGTCACCAGTGCCCGCTGATGATGTTTTGGCTTCGGTTCATTTGTTGATATGTAGGGGAAGAAGAAACACTAATTTAAGATCCAAAATTTTCTTGCAAGGATCTTCAGACTATTAGCCCCATAACTGTACTAATATATATATATATATAATTTTTTTTAGTTCTTTGATGAAGAGTCTCACTACCACTGTGCCCTGATTCTCAATCTCAAAAAGTCACCGCTGACTGGGACCTGGAATTTTACTTCCTGCTCTGGACGCCACTCTCTGTCTCTCTGTCAGAAGTACTCAGGTACTAACTGTCCCCGAGATGTCTGCTGTGCTTTACGCCGTTAGATACATGCTGTTAGGGTTCCTTGTTAAAGTCTTACAAGTGAATTCATGTATTTGATAGTTATGTAGCTTACATTTTTAGCATAGACAAGTTCATATTGACACAGTGGGGCGGATTATCTCTTACAGACTGTGATTTTTTTTCAAGTATTAATACCACAGTTAAATATAAAAATTAAATCTATGGTGGCACATGTTAATAATTATCTAATGAAAGTCATAACTCAATATTCTAGTAAGCTATAGTTGAATATTCTTTCTACTCAGATACTTCGCAGATTTTAGTTTTTATCTGAGAAAAAGTTCGGTACTGTACAAACACTTACTGTTATTTTTAACTTACAGAAATTAGAGGAAACACTATGTAAAGCTGTCTGTGTCTTCCCATAGTCAAAATAAGGTAAAATATGTACTTCAAAAGTAGAAACCACCCACGCTGGACGAGGTGGCATACTCCTCTAGTCCCAGCACTTGAGAGGCAGAGGCAAATGAATCTCTGTAAGTTCAAGGCCAGCTTGATTTACATAGTGAATTCCAGGACAGCCAGGGCTACAAAGTAAGAGGGGAAAAAATTAAATAGAAACCACCTGGTTTTTGAAAATATATTGCATTATTTTTGTTGACCATGATAAGTTTTTAACAAATGTTTAAGTAAAAGTTCTTGCTACATAATGAGAACCTTAAGCACATATTTCACGCAAATCTTTTCTTGTTAAACTAATCTTTGCCCCTTTGTCCCGCCCTCTCTAATGACTTCCTTGTTCAGATAACAACCCTAAGGCGGTAACAGTGACTGCAAAGTTTTTTTCAGTTGAGAACTTTATAAGGGGACACTTTTTTTTTAATGTCACTTTATTCAATCAGCTGATGTATCCAGTGGGGGAAAAGAAGTTAACTTTTTTTTTGAACATAAAAACAGGTTATAATTGAAAAGTCCAGGGTTATTTTAAACAGTAAAATATTTTCTCTGTAGAAAATAGTATAAATGATAACATTTCCCAATCAGCCCTTTTAAGCCAAATGATAGCTGAATTATACATATAAATATTGATTAGATTCTGGGATACAGAAGAGACCTATCTTCATCTGTTCAGAGAGCTATGTTTTACTTAAATTGTGTAAGTGAGATTCCTGTTCATCTTCCCCTTCACTGTTGGATTTACGGCAGACATTTTTCTATAGGCTCATCCATAATCTAAAAAGATTTTGGCCTCCATAAGGGGACACTTTTAAAAATTAGTTTTATTGGTTCTTTGAGAATTTCATACAATGCATTTAGGTTCTGTTCACACTGCGCGTGCGCACACGAATTTCTCCCCCCTCACTCCTTCCACAGCCATCCTTACCTCCCCTCCCAAACTCCGCCTCCTTTGTTTTGTTTCTTACTTAGCGCGTGGAGTCCAGGTTGTGCTGCTTCTGTAGTCCTAGCTATGGGGCCATCAGCTGAAGCCTGGTCAACCTACCAGGCGCCACACTCTTAAAGAACCCTGCCTGTCCTCCACAGACCTCACCAGCTCTCCATAGGCTTCGGTTGCGGCTTGGGAACCACTTCCCAGTCCGTGCTCACAGTGGAGCAGATTGTTCTTGTGCAGGTCTCCTCTGGGTACCCAAGCCACTGGGAGTTTATAAGCGCAGCAGGCCTGCCATGTCCCAAAGACACTGTTCCATTCCAGCCCAGCCCAACCTCTGGCTCTTACAATCTTCCTGTCCCCTCTTTAGAGAGGGTCCCTGACCTTTGGAGCAGTGGAGGTGACCAAGATGTTGTAAGGGGAGACTTTTAAATACCTTTCCTGGCAAAGCAGTTAACACAAAGGAGGTGTGATAATCTTAGTGCAGGAGACTTTTATGGGGAGCTTTTCTCTCTCCAAAAGAGAACATCCTGATTTTAGGAAGTTGCAAGTCATACATTTTACCCAAGCCATTCAGCAAGATATAGCTTAACCTCTCAACAGAATTCTGAAGTACATAGGCAAGTGATGTCTGAAGTAAACTAAAATGAAATCTTGAAATCTGACAGCCCTCTACGGCGTAGCATAGAGTGTGGGAGGAACTGTTGTTAGATTGTTTTCTTTTACAATAGACACTGAAGACGGACAGCCCTGGGAGACTAACTCGGAAACTGTAAAATATCTAAATAACCTGTACAAAATCATCTCGAAGCCTCTGACTTGGCACGGTGCTCTGAAGGAGTGTCTGAAAGAGAACATGCGGCTGGTGAGCATCACAGACCCCTACCAGCAGGCCTTCCTGTCCGTGCACGCCACCCTGCGCAACTCCTCCTTCTGGATCGGACTCTCCAGCCAAGATGTAAGTTCTCCATCCCGCCCATCAGCTCCTCTCGTAGACAAAGAGAAAGCAACGTTTGTAAAGCCTCCTTATGCGGTTAATTCCATGAGTGTCTATTTTTAGACCAATTATCTTTTGACATAAAGTGCAAGATTGGGGTTTTTAAAAACCTAGTGTGTGTGTGACTCACTGAGCACTTCTTTTTATTTATCTTCGTTGACTGATCTAGAATCAGAAGCTGTCAGTTCTCTTCCACCAAAGATGAGGAGGGAAGAGTTTACTTCAGTAGGGTTGGCTGTGGAGCAAATGTTGAGAGTTTTCTGTCCCTTTCAGAGTTAGCACAAAGACATTAAACCGTAGAGGCAAATAAGAGACCCTGTCCTAGATGAAATAAAAGGCAAAGACTGGCACCTCAGGCTGACCTTAGACTCCACACCCAAACCTTGGCACATGTGTGCCAGTCTGTGCACAGATACACAAACACAGACACATGCACATCACACACACACACACACACACACACACACACAAATTACACACACTGACACATGTACATCATACACATACATATATGATCTTAAAATTTAGACTATAATAAATTAAAAGAATGAAAATTAAAACCACTTGTATTAAAATCTCTGTTAACGAGGTATGGTGGCTCTATTCCTGTAATCTCAACCCTTAGGAGGCTGAAGCAGGAGGATTGTCCTAAGCCCAGGGCCAGCCTGGGCTCTTGGATGAATTCCAGACCAGCCCAAGCTACGGAGCAAGATTCCCACTATTTAATGAAAAAGTCACTGTTATTAAATTATCAGAAGTTTACCTGTAGGCTAGTATTTTGCTGTGTGTTCTTGAGTTACTGTATTTACGGACTTGTTTTTAAAGCAGTTGGAGTCATGTCTCATAACTGTCTTCATTTCCCACTTAAGGATTTTGGTATTTTCCCTTAGTCTGTTCTCTATCATCATCATCATCATCATCATCATCATCATCATCATGTGTGTGTATGTGTGTGTGTGTGTGAGAGAGAGAGAGAGAAAGAGAGAGAGAGAGAGAGAGAGAGAGAGGAGAGAGAGAGAGAGAGAGAGAGAGAGAGAGATGGCGGCACACATGTGGAGATCAGAGGACAGCTTTGTGGAATCTTCTTTCCTTCCACCTTTGAATGGTTTGCTCTACCCACTGAACCATCTTGCTAGCCTCTCTTGTGTTTTCAGTCTTGACCTGTGCTTCTCTTTTCCCTTCTCCCTTCGCTTTACATATCCTGTGTAGCTAGTGTGTCTTCATAAGCTACCTTTGATCTTCAGAACATGACAGGATGTGAAGATGCAACAGTGTATATTGAAAACAATTGAATTTTTAAAAGCAGAATAGAAATAATATAAGACTTTTATTCAAGTGTCATGACACCAGGGAAGTATAGTGAGAACAGCAGCAGCATGGAGCCTGGAGCTGTGGTGACAGTTGTTTTCGTGTGCATGTATAAAGGAAATGATGTTGACCTGAAATAAAGCATGTCCACTGTATCTCAAGTATAGCAATTCTGGATTAAATGAAATCCAGAGCTGGGTCAAGGCAGGGTCACGGCAGGGTCACACCACACTGTAGTGAATATCAGGAAGGAGCAGGAAGAATGAGTCCTCATGTAAGTTGTCAGAGAGAGACATGGATCCTGGAAGTTTGCTCCAAGTGCAGGGACATCAAAGGAGATAATACCCGCAGCTCCCCACTTACAGTCCTTTGGTATCTAAGGACAAAAACAAATGAACAGGCTTCCCTTGTGCAGCTAAAACAGATTGTTAGCTTAGAAAAGCCAAGTTCAAATTAAGATCAATCAAAGTTTAGATGTTAGAAAGTTTAGGTATTTATATTCTTGATCAGGAGATTTCACGTTCACTGTGGGCAGGGAGTGCAATCGGAGTTATCTATGGTAGAAAGAAGCTCTAAAGGCCATTGGCAGGGGCTGGGGACAGAGGGGAAGAATTCAGGACAGTGTAGGCCAGAGTATAGGTAAAATGCCTCCCCAGGGGCAAGTTTAAAGCCGCACCAGTGGCTTACGAATTAACTGATAGAGCCTTTGCTAGCAGCCAGGAGGCCCTGGATTCAACCCCTAGCAGTACCAAAATAATGAAGCATTTGATAGTGCTAGATTTGACTGTTTTTGAAATAAGGAATCTGTGTGTGACCTTCCCCTGGGCCTCCGAAATATTTTGCCCTGTCGTGCAGTTGGGCCAGCATTGGTCATTAAGACCTAGCGCCTGGTGGCACCAGGGGGAAGCTTCATAGCTATTGCTGAAACTCCCGTGTCAACCACATAAAGCCAATCTCAAGACAGGCGGGTGGTCAGGCCCTGTCAAGAACTACAGACAAGTATTTAGAGGCTTCCGGATTGATACGCATACTGTAAAGGAAGCTGCTTTGCCCCAGAGACCAGTGTGAAAACAGCAGTGTGCGCTGCCCAGGCTTGAGCTGAGACTCAGGAAATGAACATTCACACTTGACTAGTCTTGTGTTACAGCCACGTCACAGATGGGTGTCTGGAAATTTGGAGGGCCAGGCTCACAAATCAAAAGCTCGTGCGGGATTGGACTACTGTTCACAGCCAGGTTCCTGCTCTTTCTAGTGTGCCATGCTGTCTCCGTCATATCCCGGGCAAACAGTGGTCCTCACTCCATCTTAGCTTTCTGGTTTCCACCAACAGTTCTTATGACCTGGGGACAGCAGAGCATGATGGTTAGGACCACAGAGTCTGAGAGCCAGAACTGGGGTCCCAGCACTGCACTCACTCTCAGTCCCCTGCTCTGTTAAAGAGAGGTAACAGTGCCCTTCTCGGACGGCTGTTACACAGATTAAACAAGTCAATATTTATCAAGCATTTAAGACAGTGCTTAACACAGTATAAAATACAACTAATAATTATTTGACCTCATGCATTAAAATAATGTGGAAGGGATAATGTGAATATTGTCTCTTTGAAATGAATTTCTGCACCTCATAGGATGAGCTCAACTTCGATTGGTCAGATGGAAAACGTCTTCATTTTAGTAACTGGGCTGCCAACAATGAGAAGCTTGATGACTGTGTGATCCTAGACACGGATGGGTTCTGGAAAACAGCCGGCTGTAATGATAACCAACCTGGTGCCATTTGCTACTATCCAGGAAGTATGGAAATTTCAAATGTCATAGAATTTGGTTCACTTGGTTTTGCAAAATCTTATGTGGGGATTAGAAGGAAACCGTGTCCTTTTTAAGAGTGTATTTTTATCATCTTATTTTGTGTGGGGGTGTGTTGGCAGTATGTGTGTCTGGGCACCGTGAGCAGGCCTAGTGTCCGGGGAGGCCAGATCCCTGGAACTGGAGTTACAGATGTTGTAAGCTGCCGCAGAGGTGCTGGGAATCTCAAGTGAGCACTCTAGGGGAGCGGACATCTCTTCACCCTGCGCCCTCTCCAGCTCCACCATGTCATTTTTTTTTCTTTCTACAGAAATTTGGTGCAAACATTTGTACTCAAGAATTATTGATTATAAATTGTTTTGAAATTAATTTTTTATTTTGGATTTCGTCTTTCTTACATCAGTTGACAATGTTGATTGGCATATACAGTCCCATTGTCACTCAGCCTCGTTTTTATTCATATATATTTACAAAACTAACTCATGGAAACTCTTTTTTTGTTGGGTTGTTTTGTTTTGAGACAAGGTTTCTCTATGTAGCTTTGCACCTTTCCTGGAACTCACTCTGCAGCACCTAGGCTGGCCTCAAACTCACAGAGATCTGCCTGCCTCTGCCTCCCAGTGCTGGGATTAAAGACGTGCACCACCACCGCCAGGCTGGAAACTCTTAATTAATTCTTAACACCAGCAACTGACATCTTAAGCCACTGTTGAAATTCCCAGGCATGGTGGCACATACTTTTAATCCCAGCACTCAGAGGTAGAGCAAAAGATTGGCAGAGCCAAGCCTGGGCTACAGGCAAGCCCCTGTCTCAAAAGCAAACAACACTCAGTTGATTGTAAGGAGCAACAACTTGGTCAAGGTAGCTTACGTCAAAAGGGAATTTCGAACACCACCCTACAAACAAGGGTAGAATTCAACCCACCTGGAGAAGGAGTTTCAGAAACCCAGCACTCGGGAGCCCGAAGCAAGCAGCTCTCTGTGAGTTTGAGGCCAGCCTGGTCTACGTAGCAAACTCCAGGCCATCCAAAACTACATGGTAAGACCCTGTCTCAAAAAGCAAAATTAAAGCAAACAAAAAATCCCAACACCAACGAGAAAACAGAACCCCAGACGTGTGTGTGCCTGTCCTTTCTCTGTGTGTCTTTTGCTCTACCCTGGTGAACTCTGCTCTCTGCACGCAGTGGAACTCTGCTGCTCCCCACCTTCCACTTCTGCCTGTCGCTAAAGGTGAGTTCACGGTTCCCGAATCCCACTTTTCCATCTCTGTCGGGCTCAGCCTGAGTTGGGTATGCAATCTCCAGCCCAATCAGGGGCCCACATTTGTGTGCTTGTGGGAGAAAGAACACACTGTTTCTGAGATCGAGGGATTTGCCACAAAATGGGAGAAAAATGCCCAGTGGTCTCTAGGACACAGTAAATCTTTCTCAATTATTTTGAGCTCTGCATACCTATATTTGCATCTTCTAGAATATATGACTTTTTCATAAAATGAAAAAAAAATTAGATATTCTGGAGGCCATGTTTTAAATGATATCTCTGTTTACTTTTGTTAAGGGAATAACTATTCCATAAAGTTATTTCATTAAAATTAGAGATATCAATAAGCAAAAAACGTGAGAGTGAATTACACAGTTCTAGTTAGATGCCTATTGTTAATTAATATGTTTATAGAGTTCCTCTGGGGAGGCTCCTGGTACTTGACATTTAATAATGCAGGAAGACAGAATCTCATGTAACCTAAAAAGCACCTCGTTTTTACATTCCTCCACTCCGCAGCAGGGGTAAGAAAATTATGTCAAATAATTTCCTCCCCACAGAAAGCCAGCATTTTATGCTATATTCGAGTGTAAACAGAGCAAACCTCACCAGGCTGTTACTTCCTCGCTTCCTGCATATTTCCCACAAATCAAGTCTAATGACTGCGAACAGGATTTAACATTTACATCTGAAATTAGAATTCTCACCATTAACTCCTTTTCTAGATGAGACTGAAAAGGAGGTCAAACCATCAGACAGCGCTAAGTGTCCGTCTCCTGTGCAGAACACTCCATGGATAGCATTTCGGAACTCGTGCTACAATTTCGTGATAACGAAGAATAGACATAAGACAGTCACACAGAAGGAAGTGCACTCCATGTGCCAGGAACTGCGTGAGTCCATCCTGCTGTCTTCGTGTGCTGGGACACGCTCACTTTTGATGTCCCTTGTGATAGAGATTCCTAAGTAGTGCGGGTGACCGACTCCCCTGATTTTCACACTAGAGAGCAGAGAACTGGGCGCGAGGCAGCTAGACCGACTGAAGTGAACTAGGTCACCCTGTGTGGCCAGCAGCTCAGTTATACCACTCATCAGAGCCAAGGTCCAAGGGGATGGGATTGACCTTGTGCACGTGGAGCTCTCCAGACCTGGAGCAATTCCCGGTTAAACCCTGAGGGTCTGTAGCTTTTGAATGATGGAACAGAAGGAACTATGAACTTTGTGCAGAGTTCCCAAGGAAAGCATCAAGTCAGTATCCCCCGAAGCGGGCTTTTTAGAGAAGTTCTACGAAAAATAAGATAGAATAAAGGTTGAGAAACACTAGACTGTTTACCCTCTGTATCAAAGTACAACTTTAAGAAATACTGGCATAGTATATGAAGTCACAGAGACTGAGGGCATGCACAGGGCCTGATGGGATCCTAGAGCTGAAAGAAGTGGACACGTGCCCCCACCCACTACCAAGAAGCTACGTCCAATTGATAACCACGTGCAAATGAAAATTTAGTTTTCTCCAAAGGAGTCTGAACCCCCAACCCCACCCTGCACAGCAGGGGCTTCCTCCTGGACCCTGGATTAGGCACAAAGCACACCCAAACTCCTGTTTCCACAGAGAGATCCTTTATTAAGCAGAGAAGAAAAGTTAAAGTGGCTGCTTTCTGACTCTGACAGAAAACAGCAGCAAATGCCCTTGCAGGTGTCATTTTTAAGAGGAGAAAAAGGGGAGGTCTGTATTAGAGTGGGCTAGAAAGGAGACAGGACCAGAGAGAGGGGAAGGGAACAAGAGAAAGGGGGCAGGAGCATTTGTCCCCAGGAGACAAAGGAGACAGACGTGGCTCATGGGCAAACGGCCCTTTATGAAGGTAGAGTGGGAAACCCCATGTGAGGATGAGGTGTTTAATTTCATTGGTCATGGTAATTAGTTGAGCTTAAGGTGGCTTCTGATTGCTGGGGTTTCAATACTTCCGATAGCTGGACCTTGGTAGTCAAATAAGTGGCTAGCTTTAGGGATGTAATCTAATGGTTTTTATCAAGGCAGGGGGAACAGGGGAGGGGACAAGGCCTGCCAGAGCCACATGCCTTGTGGGCTAGCTTCCCTTCAGAGTCTCACCGGGAAACAAGCTACTCTAAGGGTGGACTGTGCCCGAGGCAGGCCAGCAGTGAACACACTCAGTGGCATCTTTGGAGGTTCCTTGTCTCATAATGTCATGGCAGGGTTTTTTCTTTTTATTCTTTTTTTAATTACTGTTTATTTATCTTTTAATTTTATTTATTTTACTTTTTACCCCACAGGCCTTTTGTATATATATTATGGCTTCTGGTCTTGTTTTTCTTGGGGATTCCTGAGCATGTGCGTGAGGGAGTCTCTGCATCTATATCTGTTTCTTGTGCCTTTTCTTGGGTTCTTTTCCTTCTGTTTGTTTTTGTTTTATCTTAGTTTGCTTTATTTTATTATTATCCCTTAGATGCCTGTTTGTTTTCTAATGAGGGACCGAAGAGGAGGTGATTCCAGATGGGAGGAGGGATGGGGAGGAACTTAGGAGCGTAGAGGGAGAGGAAACCATAATCAAGATGTATTGTATGAAGAAAAATAATCTATTTTTAATAATAAAAAATAAAATAAGAACAGCAATTTTAAAAAAGAAATACTGTCATAAATGAACTAGACTAACCTTTTTTGTATCAGTGTTTCCAGATGTTTTATCCATGTCCTTTTGCTGAGAGGCCCCCTGGTTTTTTCTGCACAACACATTTGGGAAACACTAGCCACCTTTAACTCTAATGTAGCAGTGGTGTCTGAGGAAGAGGCAGGCCTGTCTTATGAGTTGAGGGGAAAATGGTATAATTTTATTTTAATTTAAAATCATACTAAAGAAGTTTTGTCACAGGGTAGTTTTTAGCAGCACCCCATTAATGCTGGGTGGATTTGTGCCCTTCGGAAAGTGAGCTTTAAATGAAGGGAAAGAGAAGTGGGTGTCTTAAGTTCTCAGCTCAGCTATCAGATCCCCGTGTCCTGTGGGGCCGGGTGTCCATCAGAATGTCTGACCACGCACAGCCTGTCAGCTCCGCCAGCTGATGGCTGTTTCGGTGTAGATAGGTCTGGGAAGGAGGGTGCCTGACTCTCTCAGGGAAGACAAAGGGTTCTGTACACAGGAATTGTTCAAACTGGCCTTCTTGTTTTGACAGATTCAAAAGCACATGTTCTGAGTATTCGAAATGAAGAGGAGAATACCTTTGTTATGGAGCAGCTTCTGTACTTCAATTACATTGCCTCATGGGTCATGTTAGGAATAACCTATGAAAGTAAGCACTTCATTATGACCTGTTTATCAAACTACACAGTGCATTCTTCTGTTTGTTTGTTTGTTTTCAAGACAGAGTTTCTCTGTGTAACAGCCCTGGCTGTCCTGGAACTCTCTTTATAGACCAGGCTGGTCTTGAACTCACAGAGATCCGCCTGCCTCTGCTTCCTGAGTGCTGGGATTAAAGGTGTGCGCCAACACACCTGGCTCAAAATGGAGTTCTTTAAAGACCATGTTTATGGATGCACCAGCACGTGTTATGTATCTGCTACGGCATGTAATAATCCCACCAAGGTTTTTGTGTGTCTGTTCTGCCACTAACACACCCTTACCCCAATCATAGATTTAAATGGTAGAGAGCAATTTCCCATCTCCACCCTTCCTTCTGGCGACTCAAGACTAAAAATGACCACACTTCCACAGAAATCCCCAATTTGCATTCCCATTATAACTATGTGGGAAGAACAAACACAGGGTCCCATTTCTATTGATGCTGCCCCTTTGGCTTTATAGCATTATCTTGGGGTATGTGTATAGTAAGCAACAGAAAAATAAGATTCTTAGTCTAACAGTGGGAAAGATATTTGAAATTTGGATTAAATATCATGTCTCCAAAATACCACTGATATGGACAAACCTTAAAACCCCATGTCTAATAGAAAATAAACAAGACCAACTTTGAAAGAAAATCAGGGGTATCCTGGAGTCCATGAGGTCTTGAAATTAGGGAGGAAAATCCATCTATAGGCATGTCATGGAGGGGGCTGGCATTTCTTCTCATCTCTACCCTAGCAGTAGTCGTGGCCCTTGAGCTCCTGGAAGAGAAGAGTCCAGATGGGACACAGCAATGGACAAGCAGCAGGGTTGCATTAGAGCAAGCAAGGAAGCAATAGACCCATGACACAAAGAGCAGCTCCAGGCTGGGCCCGTCGGGCCATGTGCCCCCTCTCTCCTGTCCTTCTTGTGCCCTCTTGTGCTTCCCCTAGGGTGGGCACTCCCAGGAAGTGTCTGTGCTTTTCCAGGAAGACCATCTTACCCAGAGTTAAGTCTGTTTAAGCGGATATATAAGATGTGAGAACATGTGTAAAAATTAAGTCCTCATAAAATTGCAAAGTTCCCTAGGTGCAGGTTCCCCTGGAGACGATTGTGCAGAGCGGAAGAGAGCAAACTCAGGCATGAGTATTTGAATTGTACCCTCTGGGACTGGAATGCATGGAACATGAACACAGAAAGGGACTGTTGCGTGGGGAGGGGGAGCAGCGAGGGTGAGGCAGGGAGACAGAGTGTATGTAGATGCCATAAAATAAAGTCATTGTTTTATATGCTAGTCTAGAAACTTAGTAAAATTAAGTTATACCCTCTTTGTCACAGTATTATCAGAAACAACTGAAAATGTATTCTTTTTTAATTGGTTTTCGAGACAGGGTTTCACTGTGTAACAGCCCTAGCTGTCCTGGAACTCACTGGTAGACCAGGCTGGCCTCGAACTCATAGAGATCCACCTGCCTCTGCCTCCCAAGTGCTGGGACTAAAGATGTGCACCACCACTGCCCAGTTGAGTTAATTTTTTATTGTGGTAACAGCAAGGAGTTTACATTCATAATTTTGTGTATGAATGCCTAGCTATTTAGCACCATTTGTTGAGAAGCATGATCTCCACATTGAAATGAAGTGTGTTAAAATCTTTCACTCAGGAATATGCACAATTGTGTGTTGTAGAATATTATTTTAAGGTGTGTTACTTTTGTTCATGTTGCATTTGCTTAATTCTGTGAAGCTGTGTTGCTGTGCCTGTCTAAAACACCCGATGATCTAGAGAAGAGCTGAATGGCCAAAAGCGAGGCAGGAGAAAGGATAGGCAGGGCTGGCAGGCAGAGAGAATAAATAGAAGGAGAAATCTGGGGGGAAAAAAAGAAAGAGCAAGAGAACAAGGAGAGAAGGATGCTAGGAGCCAGCCACCCAGCCACACAACCAGCCACAGAGTAAGAGGAAAGTAAGATATACAGAAGTAAGAAAAGGAAAATGCCTAGAGGCAAAAGGTAGAGGTGATAATTTAAAGTTAAGAAAAGTTGGCAAGAAACAAGTCAAACTAAGGCTGGGCATTTATAATTAAGAATAAGCCTCCATGTGTAATTTATCTGGGAGCTGGATGGTGGGCCCCCTAAAAGAGCAAAAACAAACAATAACAATTGTATCCAGAGAAAATAATTTCTTTCACTAATTTTATAAGCTATCAAGAATTTAAAAACATAAAATAGTTATAATCGTTTATGTTACAGTTGACAGTATATATAAGGATAGTTGGTGAGCAACAAATAAGCCACCAAAGAGTGGAATTCTAGTTAATTTTTTATATTCATAATTCATATTTTCAAGTTAAAAACAAGCATGATTTAGTGTTACAATTAGAAGATTTTTTTTTTAAGGTATAGTTAATCTGACAACCTTTTAGAAGGTAAGGAAAGGAGACCATAAAGCAGTGGTTTGAAATACTAACACTGAAACTGAAATTTTGATTTAATCTCTAATATAGAAGCATGTGTTTCTTTCCTAGACAACTCTTTGATGTGGTTTGATAGGACTGCGTTGTCGTACACACACTGGAGAGCGGGAAGACCAGCCGTGAAAAACCACCAATTTCTGGCTGGTCTAAGTACTGATGGCTTCTGGGATATTCAGCCCTTCAGTAGAATCGAAGAAACAATTCGTTTTTACCAGCGCAGCATTTTAGCTTGTAAAATCGAAATGGGTAAGAGTCTTGGTCATGTCTCTGTTTCTGTGGTAAAATAGCCTGACGAAGGCAACTTAAGGGGAAAGGGTTTGTTTGGCCTCATGGTTCTAGGGGGATACGGTCCATCGCGGTGGGGAAGACATGCAGCAGGGCATGCATGATGCAGGAGCAGGAGGCTGGCTGGTCACACTGCCACACACTCATGAAACTGAGAGTTAACAGGAAGTAGGGCAGGACTGTAAAGCCTCAAAGTCCACCCCAGTGACCTACCTCTTCCAATGAGGCTCTGCCTCCTGAAGGCTCCACAACGTCCCCAAACAGTGTCATCAGCGGGGGACATTTGATAGTCAAGCCACAACAGTACGCATGAAAAGGTGTGGTCTCACTCCAGGGAAATAAGTGTAAGACCATTAGCTCCACTACAGAGACTCAGACCACGCATGTCTGGAGAGCTCCGTTCATATTTAATCCACATGTGGAACCACAGAAGGTTACCAAAGAGAACAGAGTCCTTGGAGTCCTGGACTCAAACTCCAGAAGGGAAGCATTGCTGGTGAGACAGCATTGGCTTTTCTATCCTTTGCAGGCAAGTCTTAGATTATTTGGTGAACAAAGAGCTCGGTGAGAATGAGGAGGTGGTGGTTGATTTGAGTCTTGAAAGAGGGACAGAACTTTTATTTATTTATTTATATTTTTAAAAAAAGGGGGGGGGGTTGAATAGAATTTTGACATTCCAGGCAAAATGTGTGTCCTACAATCTTGTCTAATCCTTAAACAAGCCTATTTTGAAATGTAAATTATGTATAAGTTACCGTCAGCTTTAGAATTCGAGTACAGCACCTTGCTCTGCTAAGCCCTCTGCTGATGTGCGGCCCATGGCAGCGACAGCCTCGTGGACCCTCTTTGTTCCGGGTGCTGCCGAGTAGTGTGCTGGAGACCTGTCGCGTCAGTGTTCTCCTACTGACAGTCACTCTGGGTCCTTGTAAACGGTGAAGATGTTAGACACCAGCCTCCCCCAGCCCTCACCTCTTCTCTCTCTGTTCTCCTTGAGCATCATTCTGTCAGCCAGTAACTTCCTTGTTCTCTGAGTGTCCCACCAAACAGTGTCGGCTTTGTTTGTTTTCCATTCTTTCATATACATTTTAATAGATGTTCATGTTGGGCTAGCTTTAGATTTGCGGAGAACTTGAACAGTTAGAACTGAGAGTTCTCACTACCCCACAGCCGATCTCACTGTTGTTAACATCCTTCATGAGTATCTGTCACAACTAATAAGCCAACGTGGATGGGTGCGTAAGAATTAACCAAAGCCTGTGCGTTATTCATATCCCCTAGTTCTTATTAAGTGTACTTTTTCTGTTCAGACATCCCGTTAGACTCAGCCGTGGCCCCTCTTAGCTGTGAGCATGTCTCTTAGTTTTGAGGTTATCTGGTCATATATTGTCTAGATTATGAGTTTTGGGTTAAGCTGTGATTTGAGTGTGGGAGAAGGTATCATTTTTAGCATAGCCTGTGAACAATGAATACTGTCGACATCACTGCTGATTTAGCATTGATCTCTCTGGTCAAGATTGTGTTGTTGATTTCTCAGTTGTAAACTTACCCTTTGTCCCCTCTCCATGCTGTACTCTCTATAAAGAGAGTATAAAGTCACTGCACTCAGTCCACACTCACAGGAGGAGAGAGCTATCCTCCATCTTTGGGATGTGGGGCAGGGTATCTATGTGATTATCTGGAATTCTGTACAAGACGTTTGTTTGCATTTTAAAATTTATTCAGTCATTTATACCCGCATCTCTGTAGTTTTGTTGCTTGTTCAATTACTGTTTTTAGTTTTAGAAATTTGTGTGTGTGTGTGTGTGTGTGTGTGTGTGTGTGTGTGTGTGTGTGTGTGTATTCGTACATGTGGCTAGGAGAGGACAACTTTGTGGGGTTCATTCTTCCTTCCACCTTTCTGTGGGCTCCAGGGATTGAACTCAGGTTATCAGGCTGCCAGAGCAAATGCTTTTAGGTGTTGAGCCATCTTGCCAACCTGATTCTTTCTTTTTATCCTTCGCTTAACCCTCTATAACTACTTAAGACTCTTAGTTATTAATTTATACTTGGCAGCCAGGGACTATAGTTTGTGTGTTAATCTCAGCACTTAGAGAGAGGCAGGAGGATCAAGAGTTCAAGGCTAGCCTCAGCTACATAGTGATATTGTGGCCAGCCTGAGGTATCTGAGAACCTTTCTTGAAAACAAAACAACAAAAAACCTGGTATTTTGGATTTCTGTTCAGCATATCACACTAATCACTGACCTGCTCAGACTAGCTCATTGCAGCCTGACCACGAGGAGCTGGATCCTTGGACTCCAGTGTCCCTGCAGGAATTCCAGCATCACTGTTTTCATGTCGATTTGCTTATCTTCAGCACTTCCTTACTTTCTGGATCTCTTCTTTCTCTTTAGCCTTAATTTCCCCTGCACTGCAGACCTGATTTCTTTGACAAGCAACCTTGCTGACTCCCCCAGTGCAGATAACTCTCCTTTACAGACAGTCTCACATGTCCAAGTGCTGAATCATTTTGCCATCATGTCACAACAACTATAATAAGTTATTTTGTTCAAAATATGTATTTGAAACTATTTAAATTTACCAGCCCTTTTATTTTCAATGTTATAGTTGACTACAAGGAAGAACACAATAGCACACTGCCGGAGTTCATTCCGTATGAGGATGGCATCTATAATGTTATTCAGAAAAAGGTGACGTGGTACCAAGCATTGAGCATGTGCTCTCAAAGTGGAGGACATTTAGCAAGTGTTCACAACATAAATGGGCAGTCCTTTCTGGAAGACATTGGGAAACGTGATGGATTCCCTCTCTGGGTTGGGCTCTCGAGTCATGATGTAAGTCTCACTTTGTTTCCAGAAATTTTTAAAAGCGATGACTTTGAAATTGGTTAATTCCTGGTTGTTTCTTACCTTTTACAGCATGGAATGAATAAAATTACAGAGTGTAAATGTCAGGCCATCCCAAGGGTTCAGTGGGTTAATAACTCAACAGACTCTTGTAATCTTTTGATTTGGAGTTATTTTTGTTTTGGGTGGAGTGGTCAACATCCCCTGTTCCACCTCTCAGCTCCATCCTTGGTCCCTGGAGCTTGTTTGAGAAGGACCAGTTCGAAAGCTCCTATGAAGTACATAGCATGGAATAGAAAAGCCTTTCAGTATTAATGGCACATCTGTCATTTCTGTGGTAGCTGATAGTTAATGAATTATTTAACCTTAGCAATCTTATTTCCTCATCAGTAAGATCAGCTAATAACATTTTCTTTCGTATTTTAAAAGATCAACATATTGATAACACATCTTTGGGGCCATCATTTGAGTCCTATCTCTTATATTATGTACATTTAATAATGTCTGGCATACAAAAACAGCCGTCCATTGAGAGTTTGGGGCCTCTTTAAATAATCTTTAGAAAAGAATGGAGAAAAATAGAAGGAAGAAATAAAGGAAGGAGGGAGGGAGAGAGAGAAAGAAGATGCTTTAAGATTGTGGGTTCAAGTGCAAGCTGAAAGTCGTCTCCTCACGCCTCGCTCCTTGGGGAGAGGCTGCCTCTTCTAGCCCCTGCTGAGTGATGGCCTCTGTCATGTTGCCAGACACAAACTGCGAAACCACGAAGCTCAGAAAACAGCTTTCCAGAGCAGGATACAGCTCAAGGGTAGAGTACTTGCCCAGCCTGTGTGAGCCCTGGGTTCAATTCCCAGCACCACAAATAAGGAAAAGAACAACATGAAACAATTGCAGAACAACATGATGGTCAGAGCCTAAACCTTGAATTATGGTACAGAGGTAAATGGAAGCCATTTGTATGTGTTTCATAAATCCAGTCTTTAAGGACAATCCAGGGATAGAATGCAGTGACTGTTTCTGAATTTAAAGTCCGGCTTCAATTCTGTCAGAGCAAATGCTCCAAATGACTGTATCAAAAGCAAATCTCTGGCATTATACACAGGCCCAAACTTACAATATTTATAAGCAGATAATCAGAGCTCACTTCGCACAGTGTGTGCATTCTTACATTCTTACATTCACGCAGCTGAGCTCAGGCTATCCAAACTGTTTCTAAACAGGGGAGTGAATCGAGCTTCGAGTGGGCCGATGGCAGTGCATTTGACTACACCCCATGGAAAAGCCAAGGATCTCCTGGAAACTGTGTCGTTTTAGATCCAAAAGGAATCTGGAAACATGAAAAATGCCTGTCTGTTAAGGATGGTGCTATTTGTTACAAGCCTACAAAATGTAAGACTTGATTTCGAATAACTGTGTATTTACTATAATTTGATATAAATGTATGCACATCATTGTTTAATATCCATTTTTGTAGATTTTAAATAAGGCCCACAAATTCTATAGAACACGCTTTCTGATATTTTGTGAATGGATGTAGAATTGATGTATCTGTTAGGGAATTTGTTCCCAAGGAGATTCATCGTTCTAGCGCCAGTTACATTTTACTCTAGAATCTGAAGATTCTTGCTTCATGCAGAAATGATTCTCAAAGGCTTCGGTGTTTCCTTAATGGCATCACCAAAAACCAGCTTCGCAAGCACAAGGGGGAAGGAAACGCAAAGAAAAACTGTGGGAGCCGGGCGGTGGTGGTGCACGCCTTTAATCCCAGCACTCGGGAGGCAGAGCCAGGCAGATCTCTGTGAGTTCGAGGCCAGCCTGGATACCAAGTGAGTTCCAGGAAAGGCACAAAGCTACACAGGGAAACCCTGTCTCAAAAAACCAAAAAATACAAAAAACAAAAACAACAACAACAAAAAAAAACCTGTTGGAATCCATGACATACGATAAAGCACACAGTAATTAAAAAAAAAATCTGGCCGGGCGGTGGTGGCGCATGCCTTTAATCCTAGCACTCGGGAGGCAGAGGCAGGCGGATCTCTGTGAGTTCCAGGCCAGCCTGGTCTCCAAAGCGAGTTCCAGGAAAGGCGCAAAGCTACACAGAGAAACCCTGTCTCGAAAAAACCAAAAAAAATAAAAAATAAAAAATAAAAAAAACACAAACACAAACAAACAAAAAAAACACAAACAGAAAATTAAAATTACATTTGTTTAAAAAAAATCTGAGAAAACAGACGTTTCAGAGTGGAGAATGATCGTTCAAAATAACAAGCATCATATTACCATATGGCCTGGCAAGTCCATGTCCAGGGTTAGACTAAAAAGGACTAAAAACAAACACTCAAACCGATATTTGTACAGCCACGTTCATAGAAGTATAATTCATAATAGTCAAAGGCAGAGAACCCAGGCATCCTCCAACAACTGAGTGGATAAATAGAAGTTAATACAGTGTGTCAAGATGTGTATAAATATGTCTATGTAAAACACACACTGGAGTATCTCTTAAAGAGGAAGGAAATGCTAATACATGCCACAGTGTGGCTAAATCTTGAAGACAACACGCTAAGCAAAATAAGCTGGTGATAAAAGGGAAAATTCTGTAGGGTTCTCTGTATTATGAGGTACCTAGAATTTTCAAGTTCACAGTAATAGGAGGTCAGGGTCTAGAGAGGGTGAGGTTTAAACAGTGACTGCATACCGAGTTTCAGTTTTGCAAGATGAAAAAGTTCTGTAGTTGGGTAGTAGTGATTACTGTAGTGTGACTGTGCTTATTGCCACTGAGGGACGCACTAAAACATGATCAAGATGATGGTGTGTGTGCTGGTGCACGTGTGTAATCCTAGCATTCAGGAGGAGAAAAGGGAACTCAGGGCCACATAGTGTGCTCTAGGGTGGCCTTAAGCTACAGAAACAAAACCCTGTTTCAGAATAAAACAGAAAACAAACAAAGTGGAGGTGATAAAGGATATGTTATGTGTATTTTTCTGGTAGGATGAAAAATGGGGTCAGGCTGTACCCCGTAGCTAACTTTGTAGATTGTTTACCTAGCATACAGAAAGCCCAGCTCCTATCCCAGCACCTCAAAAACTGATCTGGTGATGCATGCCTATAATTCAAGCACATGGGGTGTTGAACTTGATAGGATGAGAAGTTCAAGGTCATCTTGAACCAACCTGAGCTACATGAAATAAAGTTTCAAAATATTTTTTTCCCTAAGCAGAAATTCAACAGGGCTGGAATATAGATCAGTGTTAAAGTGCTTGCCTAACACTTGAGAGACCCTAATTGGATTCTAAGTGCCGAACAACAAAAAGACTATAACAAACTTACCACAATGCAAGCCCTTAAATACAAGTTTAGGAGTTGGAAACACAACTTCATAAAGATCAGAAAGGAAAGGAATGTCTGCAACACAAGGCAGCCCAGCTACAGACAGTTCTAGAAACCAACAAGGTTGGCGGTGTGAGATGTTAAGAGGCCATATGCCCTGTGGCGCTGTGGCGACTGGTGGGTGAACTCACTTTCACATCTACTGAAGCCCACACACACAGCTACTCCCAGAATCACAGGGCAATATCCCTGCAGCTCGTCGGCTACTTTCACGAAGTGGTAAAGGCAAGAATTGCTGGTAGCAGCTCCTACCACCACTGGCGCCAGTGAGGAACTGAACGGTTGCGTTAGTTGCTCACCCGCTACTCCAGATGTTGAACTGACTGGGGGGGAGGGGGAGCAGAGGAGCGGAGGGAGAGGGGTGCCCAAATGGGGAACATTAGGAAGGCTAAGCCAACGGCTGAAATTTGAAAGGATTGATCCTGCCTTCTAACAGAAGACAGAAGCAGAAGGAACTAGTCAACCCCAGGTTCTTGATGAAGAAAATGTGAGATGCCATTTTCTCTGGAGTCACAGAAGCCACAAATAAGACAATTCCCACCCACCTGTGACCTGCAGAGCCCACAGGGAGAGGGTTAAGGTAGTGTAGAAAGCACAGCTGAGCTGAAGTCTGGGCTGAGCTCACCGCCTGGGACAAGGCCAGAAATTTGAGAGATGAGAAATTTGACTCAGATGAGCCGTACTTAGCCTCTTTCCAGTTGTGTGCTCTTGAAAAGGAATTGATCTCAAGCCCTAAGGGACCCAGCCTTCCTTCAGAGGCTGCTAGCTTTACTCAGCACAGCTAAAACACAAACAAAACAGGTTAGGTAGAAACCGGAAGAACTTTTAAGAGTTTCAAAAGATAACATCTTTTGGTTTGAAAGAGATTGACAAATTGCCAATTTTTTTACTTGTGGGTGCAACTTTTAAAGTCAACCTTATCTATCTACATAAACATTGGTTTACATTTTCACAATAAAAGGGAAGCCAAGGGAACAAAATTTAGTTATTGGCTCAGAGTGCTGACAGGCCTACCGAAGCCTGTGTTTTCTTCCTTCCCCAGTCTGTGTCTGCTTGTTCTCAGTTGGTTGAACTCCATCCTCGAGAGGAAGCGCTTATACCTCCTCTACCACTGAGGTTTGGAAAGGGCATTGCAAACAGCTAACCAGAGTGTATCTGTAGAGTCCAGACTGTGGCTTTTGCTGGTGTATGGATTGAGTTACAGGCTGCTTATCCACAAGCACAGGTTTCATATGGGAACACTGAATGAGATTTGAGGGAAGTATTGACTTTCCTCTGTGCATTACTACAGCTGTCTCTAACATCTTTTCACAGCTAAAGAGCTGTCCCCTCGTGTACACTCATCAAAGTGTCCAACGCCGAAAAGGAATGGTTCCCAGTGGGTCCAGTATGGGGATCACTGTTACTCGACTGACCAAGCATTGCACAGCTTCTCGGAGGCCACACAGTTGTGTCAGGAACTTGGTAAGTTAAAATTCACTTGTTTTCCTCTCCCGGTGGTGGCGACGTGCATTGAGGAGCTGGAGTCCATGCTCACCCCTCATCCAAGGGTCAGCTGCAGTCCATGCAGATCTTCAGACACAAGCAAACAGCTGCGGCACACTGCAAACAGGGAAATGGGCTCATCTAGGTAAATGGACGTCCCCTGGAGAGGATCGAGCCTCACACACGCAGCAGTACAAGTTACCGGAGCCCATTCTGCTTCTGGGCAAGGAGTGACTTGCTGGTGTGGATAACCATCTGAAGGGTGGTAGTCATGTGGCCCAAATTTATGCTATCCGACAGTCTGTCTCCAAAGCCCTGGTGGCTTATTACCAGAAGTATGTGGATGGGGCCTCCAAGAAGGAGAGCAAAAATATCTTCATTCAGTATGATTGGACCCTGCTTGTAGCTGACGGGCCTGCTGATAAGCCCATCTCAAGGATCAGGGTTTACCTTTATAATAAACATTCTAGGATTTTAATGTCAAAAATAAAGAAAAAGCCTGATGGTGGTGACGCACACCTTTGATCCTAGCACTCAAGAGGCAGAGGCAGGCGGGTCTCTGTGAGTTCGAGGCCAGCCTGGTCTATAGAACAAGTTCTAGGATAGCCAGGGCTAAACAAGGAAATCCTGTCTCAAAAACAAATAAATATCAAAATGAGAGTGAATATATTGAAAGTAAAAATGGAAAGAAGTAAAAATGCCAAGTGATCTATGTATTCATATCAAGTAGCAGTGATAACAAATGAAACAGTTTTAAATATACTTCAAGACGCTTAGAAAAGGGGGGTTAAGAGGCAAAATATAATTGACTCTGTAGTCTATTACTGAGTTTTTAATATTAAGCTGATACTGAAGAGGGTAATAAAATCAACTGAGCATGAGTTGTCCATCCATTCTGAATAGGATTGCCCCACATCCTAAGAACCCCAAAAAGGGGCAGGACTTTAGTCTTTAGATTTAGCCATTTCAGGAAAAAAGCATCAGTGACTGACTACCTCCCATGAGGGACCCGGTCATTGCCTTCGATCAAAACGTAAAATGACTTCTAGGAAAGCCACCTATGGTATTTCAAAAATCAAAGCCATTTCACTTCATCGTTGGGTAGCTATGTAGCCAGGCAGATGGCATTTAGCTCGTTCATTTTGCTCAATATTGTGGAGGCAGCTGGCTGGTTAGAAAGCATTTTAGTTACTGCTTAACTACATAACAGGAGCTTCGTGTGGGAACCTTGGTGTGCTGTACATGTTTATATATGATGAGAAGCATTATAAGACATATCTATGCATTTACATGAGTGGATGCCTCTTCCTCCTAAGGGAGGAAATAAGAACATTTACTGTGCATGTAGCATGTGGGCAGGTAAGGTATTTAAGCCTTTGAGGCAGACAGGCTGGGTTCATTTCCCAGCTCTCAGATGAGTCGCTAACAGACACTGAGAAGTTGCAGACCTGTTTCTCTTCTCATCTAGCCGATGAGAATGGAAACTTGGGAGTCTGGGACATTTGGGGGCATCGTAGGAATGGCATTAAGTGTTGCACACGGAGCACAGTGCCCTGAAGGTGGTGAACTCAGAACCATTCTTCTTTCAAAGGTTTTGATCACCTTTTTAAGTTCTCTAGCTGGCCAGCTTCATCTTCGTGACTCAGTTTCCTTCTCTGCAAAAGGTGATAATACCTTTGGTATTATCTCCCAGGCCACATAATGTTAAACTCATTCAGTGCAGGGCAAAGGCTTTCTCTCCTCTTAAGATGGATTTCCTAGCCTGCTTATTACTAATTTCTATTCTATCTGATGTAACTTATAACACTATTTCCTGTAGGTGTTTAGGAAACATGCTAAGCTTAAAGAATTTTCACTCACTCAATCCCATATCACTTTTAGGAACTTCTGATGGTTATGATCAATCACATTTCTGTGTGCAATACCATTGAAGGAGAGTGCGTACTCCCTCAGATCACAGGCCAGGCTTCTTTGAATTCTATTTTGAGCAGAAGGAAGTTTAAATCTAAGTTACACAAAAATGCTTTTTTGAGGCGAGACCTAGAAATATATAGGTGGTGTATACTTGTACAGTCACAAGCCCCAGTGATTGCAGCCAGCTGCTCAGACACAAAGATCTCGCTAGTTTGGAACTTCCAGAACCAAAAAATGCTGCCAGATACATGGTTTTGTTGTTGTTGTTGTTTTATTTTTTTGGTTTTTGTTTTTGTTTTTTTCCAGACAGGGTTTCTCTGTGTAGCTTTGTGCCTTTCCTGGATCTTACTCTGTAGACCAGGCTGGCCTCGAACTCACAGAGATTCGCCTGCCTCTGCCTCCCGAGTGCTGGGATTAAAGGCGTGCGCCACCACTGCCCGGCCAGATACATGTTTTTTAAATTAGGAAATTTCTTTATGCAAATTTTTAATTTAAAAACATTTCTAATTTCTTTGGAACTGTTATTTGTCGGAGTACTTTTCATTTTTGACATAAATACCAATGGTTTAAAGAGAGTCTCTGGGTGAAGCTTGAATTTCTCAATGGTCTTCTTCACAATAGAGGTTGTTTTTTCCAAATGGGCTCGTTCAGAATAAAGCATTTGCTTTACATGTTTAACATGGAGTTAATTAAGTACAATTTGTTTGCTTTCCACAGATCAATCTGCGAACGTTGTCACCATAGCAGATGAAAATGAGAATAAATTTGTGAGCAGGTTGATGAGGGAGAATTATAATATAACTATGAGAGTTTGGCTTGGATTATCTCAACATCCACTCGGTAAGTGGCACATTTGTGTGTGTGTGCGCGCGCATGCATGTGCGCACGTGCCGAGTTCTAAAGTTGGAACAGTGGCCCACACCTGTTTTCTAACACTGAATGGTTTTACTATAGTTCAAAATTAAGCCTTATCAGTGCTGTATTTTTCCAATAAGTTCAGTTAAATCTAAAGAGAATTTGTGGAAGAATTTTTTCAGTAAAGAATAGATACAGGGTTTGAAAGATGAAGCTGAAATTGATAAAAAAAAAAATGAATTAAGTATATAAATTTGGTAATCTGTTTCATACTTTATGTAAAGTTGAATATTAAATAATTAAAATAAATGTCAACTCTAAAATATCAAGTCATTTTCAAAAATGAATGGATTCAATATTAGCCGTCTAAATGAATTATAAATGGTATTTACACATTTATACTGCTGAAAAACAAAAATGGGGTTGGGGGTGATCCCAAGCCCTTGTAGTCCCTTCCCTCAGCAGCATAGTTTTAATGACACGTTTTCTTAAAGAATGGAGATTAAATATCCCTGCAAATGTGTTTATCGCAAGCAAGCATTCTGTACCTTTATCAAAACACATGTGTGGGTGTCTATAAAGATGAAAATGGGGGCTAGAGAAATGACTGAGTGGCAAAGAGCACTTGCTGCCCTTCCAGAGGACCCAAGTTAGTTTTCCAGTACCCACATCCATTGGCTCACAACTGTGTGGAATTCCAGCTCCTGGGAATCTGCATCCACAGACACTTGCACTCACATGTACAAAAACACACACCTACACATAACTTAAAACAACAAAAATACATCGCTTTAAAAATAAAAACATTCTGTTTCTCATTGTCCAAGACAGCGGTTACAGGCCTTTGCTTATTTTTAATGAATTTCATTGTGTGTGTCCATGTTCATTTGTGCACATGTATGTGTGCACATGTGTGTGAAGGCTAGAGGTCACTGCAGGGTAAATTTCTTTCATTTCCTGAATTTCTCTCCACCGTATTTATGTGTGCTCATGTTCATGTGTTCATGCACATGTGTATGCACATGTACATAGGTCAGAGGTCAACATCAGGTCTCTTTCTCTGCTGCTCCCCACCTGATTATTTGAGCACTAGGCTCAGTGAAAAATCCAGAGTGGCTGGTGAACAGAGCCCAGGGATCCAGTCTGTACCTCACCAGTGCTGGGTTTATAGGCATGTGCCATGCTGTCCTGTTTCCTCACATCGGTCCTAAGGGATCAGACTCCTGTCGTTGTGCTTACATGGGGAGCACGTCACTGAATGAGCCGTCTCTTCAGCCTGTCAGTTTTATTTTTAAATAATAGCATCATATAAAACAACACCTTGGGGCTGGAGAGATGGCTCAGCAGTTTAAGAGCACTGGCTGCTCTTCCAGAGGTCCTGAGTTCAATCCCCAGCAAACCACATGGTGTCTCACAACCATCTGTAATGAGGTCTGGTGCCCTCTTCTGGCCTGCAGGCATACATGCAGGCAGAACACTGTATAGATATTAAATAAATAAATCTTTTTTAAAAAATTAATTAGTTAAACAACACCATGCTAAGAAAATGAGTTATTTGAATCTTGTGCTTTTTTAAAGCTTTGTAATTAGTAGCAAGAAATATAATTACAGTTATTATCTTTCTTTAGATCAGTCTTGGAGTTGGTTAGATGGATTAGATGTGACATTTGTCAAATGGGAAAATAAAAGTAAGAATAGTGATGGAAAATGTAGCATTTTAATCGCTTCAAATGAAACCTGGAAAAAAGTTGAATGTTCCCGTGGTTATGCGAGAGTTGTCTGCAAAGTTCCTCTGAGTAAGTATACAACCTGTCCTTAAGAGAGTCTTGAGCAGAATAGGTTAAGAAATAAATATAGGCATGTTCTTGTAGCTCAGTGGGAGAACCCTTACTTGATGAGCATGAAGCCCTAGGTTCACTAATTAATGCCAATAAATAAATAAACAGCACATCTATGTACTTTTGTTTTTCCATGTAATTTTAAGTATTTATAAAGCATATCTCAAATCCTCATTAAATCACAGAGATTTTATATGGTATATAAATATATAATACATCTAGAATTCCAAAATAAAGCTACTAAACAGCCCACATTCTATATAAGTCTCTCCTAACTAAAAATGGAAACTGCTGTAGAATCGAGGAGGATATTTCTTTGAGAATGTCCTTACAATGTATTTTATTCTGTATTTTCCCTGTATAAAAGCTTAAAGGTCTGCTTTTGTGGCTAGTGTAGTGTAGCTGGTTTCCTGTTGCTGCTTATGGGAGAAAGGCTTCTTTTGGCTTGAGCAGAAGGATATAGCCCCAGACGTTGGGGGGAAATATGACAACAGGCAGGCATGGTAGAAGGTGATGGAATGATCCCATTGCCATCCACACGCAGGAAGCAAAGAGAGCAAGCAGAAAATGGGATAGGGCTACAAACCCTCCAAGCCTTACCCCTACTTCCTCCAGCAAGGCACTGCCTACTAAAGGTTACGTAACTTCCCCAAACAGGGGCGCAACCTGGGACCAAGAGTCTAAATTCATGAGCCTTTGGGGGATATTTCTCATTCAAACCACCACAGCTAGTTTGCGTCCTTTTTCTTTGGTCCCATGAAACTTTCATAATGAATTTTATTTTATTTTATATTTTGTTTTTGCTTTTTTTTTTTTTTTTTTTTTTTTTTTAAGATAGAGTCTCACTATGTAGCCTTGTCTGCCCTGGAACCTCACTATGTAAACCAGGCTGCCCTTAAACTCACAGATATCCACCTGCCTCTGCCTCCCAAAAGCTGGGATTTAAGGCGTGTGCCACTACACCTGGCCATAAAAAATTTTAAGACCATCTAAAACTAGATCTAACTACTTAAAGTGCTCATGGTAGCTGTATGAAACTGCGATTTGAACTTTAGTCTTGTCCTGAATTGATATATAAAACAACCATAAAAATATCATTGGGCTTCATTTGTGGAGGAAAGGCGCTAAACCTTTTACATTAACATTTAAAAACAACTAACTAGCATAGGCTTTCCATTTTGGTATTCTAAATATTAATGATAAAATCCGATTGCGGTACACGTTTGTACATGCGTTGCTGTGCGCCACCCTGTTTTGCATGCTGAAATGCACCTGAACAAGGTGGGTCCGCTTGCATGTTATCACAGACTGTCCAATTCTGTGAGGAAGATAGATTAGGGACAAACGGGTCAAGTTTTTTGTTTGTTTGTTTTTTAAGAGAGGGAAGTTT
Organism: Peromyscus leucopus; assembly: GCF_004664715.2. Classification (NCBI taxonomy): domain Eukaryota; kingdom Metazoa; phylum Chordata; class Mammalia; order Rodentia; family Cricetidae; genus Peromyscus; species Peromyscus leucopus. The sequence continues at coordinate 37,339,769 of NC_051066.1, read as the reverse complement.
CAAATAGTTAGCAACTCCATGTGCTGACAACCAGGGTGGTGGTTATTACATAGCTCTAGGAAGGTGTCTCTAGTGGAGGTGCTGAGGCTGAGCTCAGAAAGGTCAGCCCAGAAAGCTCTGGAGACCGGTACAGCCGAGAGGACCCAGCTGGAGAGACTCCAGTGGCAGAAAGAACGCCGATGCTCAAGGAAGAGCAGCATGCTAAGCGGACAGAGACCCTTAGCGAGGCTGCAAACGACAGGCAGGGAGCCCTGGCTCTTTTCTGAGCGGAGTCGGCAGCAGCCAGGGCTTTCGGGCAAAGAGGGGACAGCAACGGTGTGGTTAAAAAAAAAAAAAAAAATTACAGTTCTGGTCGTGGCCATTTTGAGTTTGGGACATGGAAGTCGATACGGGGATGTCCAGTCTGAGCTGAATGCGTAAGAGAAGTGGGTGAGCAGCATAGGATGACATTTGAATTGGTGAACAAGCAATAAGGATGTAGCTCGGTGGGGTGCTTGCCTTGCATGTGCAAAGCCCCAAGGTCCAAACCCATTAGTGGGAGGAGGACACAAAGTCCAACAATACCTGTTAAGCTGTTCTCCTAAGGAAGGCAGTGAGTAGAAGGAAGCAATGGCAATCCTTTAATTTCTTTGGGAGAAAAACGAAAAGCATTTTGATGTAAAGAAAACCACTTATATTAAAAAAAAAAAAAGAAGTTTGGTGTTTAATGGTGGGTTTGGAATCTGTCATGGCTATGAAACAATCTTGAATCTGTACAGGGCTTAGTCTCTTACAGTTTGCTGAATAAAATCAGAAACAATGGTAACCGTTGCATTTGTCTTACAATGTACCGTCTGGATTCCAGGTTCGGATTACAGAGGCATAGCCATCTTGTTCGCTGTGCTCTGTGTCTTAGCGCTCATCAGCGGACTGATTTGGTTCCTCGTGCAAAAAAACCATTTCCGCTGGACTGGCTTGTCCTCTGTTCGGTATGAACATGGAGCCAATGAAGACGAGGTGATGCTCCCTCCTTTCCATGACTAACTTCTCCCAAGAGTTTGTTCATTGGCACCAAAGTTCCAGAAGAAAGATGAGCCCCTGGACATTGCCCCACAATCAGTGTTTACTCTGTTTCAAAACAGAAGCTTTAGGGATGCTTTTAGTTGGTGAGTTGCTCAGCTGAGGCGCATAATTCCTTAACCCGCTAACCGCCACACTAATGACTCCAGTTACCAGAGCAGACAGGTCTTAAAGCCAAAATGGAGGTTCAAATTGTTTCCAGGGGGATAAACTCAACCAATGTGAATTGTGTCTGTTAGAGTGCAGTTGCAAGCCGGGCAGTGGTGGCGCACGCCTTTAATCCCAGCACTTGGGAGGCAGAGCCAGGCGGATCTCTGTGAGTTCGAGGCCAGCCTGGTCTACAGAGCAAGATCCAGGACAGGCTCCAAAGCTACACAGAGAAACCCTGTCTCGGGTTAAAAAAAAAAATGCGGTTGCTAAGTAGATATGTGCATATCTTAATAGTGCTTTAACTGCTTCCTAGAAAATTAAAGGTGTCAATACTACTAGGCTCCACGTCTACCTTTTAATTTACTTGAGCATCTGGCCAAAGGCAAAGTTAGTACCTCAGGCAAAAACTCAACTACAAATAAGATCAATGATGTTTCAAAAATAGCCTTTTATGGCACTGGGAAAAAAATGCTTAATAAGGCATACTTTATACTCAGAAAATGGAGCCTCTTGGAAGATGTTTCTTATATTATTTGGAAGATATTTATACCAATATTAATTAATTGTTATGTTTTCTGTTTATAATTACTCATATTCAGTGGGGGGGTTTTGCTTTGTTTTGTGAAAACAGTTTAATGTTTCCTCAAGTGTGGAATGTTACTGTTGAATTGACTAGGCATGCTGTATCAGCATGGCTTGTGTTAGATGATTTTCTTTTTTACAAGGACCCAACTACAGATGAGACTTGAACTTTACAGTTTATATATTTCACACAGCACATCAACTTTTGATGAATGTGTTATTTTGTTGCCTTTTTACCCCAGCAAAACATAAAAGCGGTCTTTGGATGGTATTTGCTAACTTTGTATTTGTAAAAAATGACAGCTTCTAAGACCATGAAACTTGAAACTTTGTGATTAATGTGGAAATATTTAAAACCTAAATGACTAGGAAAACATTATTTTGTGGGTGTAATTTCCATTTTAAGACCCAGAATATATTCTACAAGCCGTGTCCACTAAATAGGGTGACTGTTTTATACAGTGTTTAACTCATATTTATACTTTAGAATATTTTTGTACAAGATCCAGATTTATTTTGTTTGAGGTGTTTATACTATCATAAAGTTGTAAATAATTTTCTAAAACTGTTTTAATATGGTCTACAAATGTCCTAAATATTTTTATTGAGGCATCTTTTAAATAGTCATTAAGAGTGTCTTTAGAGAACTAAACCAATACAATGTGACTACAGCTGTGTATAAGGTTGATGCCATGGTAAAGTTGTCTTGCCTTTTAAAAATGTTGGAACTGATCCGTGCATGCAAAAGCATCTCTGAACTAGGTTTGACTGTATACCATGTCTAGTATGATAAGAAAGTGTCCAGCTATTGCAAATTGAGGTATTAAAGATTTTGCAAGCTCTATTTAAAGAATAAATCTCTATATATATATCTCAAAATGATTTTAGTCTCCTTGGCTCAGTGTTTCTCTTTTGTGTGTGATGTATGTGGTGTGTGTGTGTGTGTGTGTGTGTGTGTGTGTGTGTAGCACATGAGTGTATGGGTGCATGCTTCCATGTGCACTTGTACCAAAGGACATCAAGGGTTTTCCTCTATTGCTGTCTGTCTTCTTATCTTGTAAATTGGGAGCTTGCCATTTTGTCTAGGCAACTTAGCCAGAAAGCTCCAATGATCCACTGGTCTCTGCCCGAATTTGTTGGAGTCTCAGACATGCAAAGCCCTGTACATCTCTTTACATGGCTTCTGGGGATTCAAACTCTGGTCCTGCAGCTTGCACACTAAGCCTCTCTTACAAAGCCTTCTCTCAAACCCTTAATGTGTCTGTTAGCATCTCTCAGTGGGGATCCTGTTGATGTAACCAACCGTCTTATTAAATAAGAAACACAGAAACAATGTAAAAGAGAAAGCCAAGAGGTCAGAGCTCAGAGCTAAAATCTCACCTTTCCTCCTGCTGTGTCCCAGCTTCCCGAAAGAGAGCTATTTCCTTGTGTGTCAGTCGTTTCAAAGTCATTCTGCCTTCTCATTGGTTGTAAACCCAAACACGTGACTGCCTCGTCAGTGTCTGTATGTACAGCCCTCTAGGTCTTAAAGGCGTATGTCTCCAATGCTGGCTGTATCCCTGAACACACAGAGATCTATGGGATTAAAGGCATGTGCCACCACCGCCATGCTCTTTCTATGGCTCTAATAGCTCTGACCCCCGGGCAACTTTATTTATTAACATACAATCAAAATCACATTTCAGTACAATTAGAATACTACCACAGGATCCCATCTGTGTTATACTGATTTCTCATTCTTTGTGCTCCTCTTAAAGGATCCTTCATATTTGTTCCCTCTGGGTTCAAATGCATAGTTCCAATGATCCATTAGATGAGCTACTTGAAAGTTCTTCTCAACAAGTCCAGAACTGCCCCCTAGTGGTCCCTTTCCCCATTTCTCAGTCCCAGGTGTCTGAAAAACTTAAGATAACCCATTCCAGCCTTTCCTGGCTAACCCAGTTACTGCATAAGGTCTGGTCAAATTTGTCTCTTCAAGACAGACACCTAAAAGGACAAGTCAGTGGACGCAATAAATAAGCACAGGGAACAAGTACAGAAGCGACACCAACATCCTCCCCCTTCCTCCCCTCCCCTTCCTCAGACATCTGCAAATTCTCCCTAGCAAAGGGCTGCTGTATTTTGTTTTGTTTTGTTTTTGAGACAGGGTTTTTCTGTGGCACCCTGGCTGTCCTGGAACTGTTTGTAGACCAAGCTGGCCTCTAACTCAGATCTGCCTGCCTCTGCCTCCCAAGTGCTGGGATTAAAGACATGTGCCACCACACCCAGCTAAAGAAAAAAAAAATTATTTTTTGGCTGTGTTCTTCCTAAGCTCCATGCCTGACCCTTTGCTGATTCTTGTGGAGAATGTTGTCGATCCCCTTTTTTTTTTTTATCTTAGGCTTCTTCTAATGCTAAACCCCTCTTGCCGAAGCAGAGACCTCATTACTACGAGTTAATGCAGTAGCTGTGTATTGCTTAGGAAGAGAAATTTGAATTAGTTCCCAAAAGAAAGACTTTCTAAACTAGGCCTTCATGAAAGCACTGTGTCAGAAACATAGACAAACATGTTTGTGGCAATGCACAGTGTCAGACTTCATGGACGATCAGATCACAAGGCCCCACAGTTTCAGTGGTAATATGTCTGCCCCTTTGTAATTCTGGTTGAGGCAAACATGCATTCATCTAGTGAAATCTCAATTGTTTTAAGATTTATTTTATTTTAGTATGTGTATGTGTGTTGGTATGTGCACATGAAGGCAGGTGGCTGCTGAGGCGAGGATGGGGTCTTAGATTCCCTGGTTTGGGCTCTACAGGCACTGTGAGCTTCCTAACAGGTGCTGGAAACCAACCTCAGGTCCTCTGGAAGAGTAGCACATAACCTCTGAGCAGTCTCTCCAGCCTCTGAGCTCTGTTTTTTAACACTAACTTTTAGATCACCTATCACTCCTCACACAGTGTATCTCTCTCTCTCTCTCTCTCTCTCTCTCTCTCTCTCTCTCTCTCTCTCTTTCTCTCTCTCATGTGTGTGTGTGTATGTATGTATGTATGTATGTTGCAGAATGACTACAAAGGATTCAAGAGGCAAGATGTTTCAAAAAGGCCTAAGAAGCTGAATCCAGACAGATGGTGCTGGTCACGTGCCCACCAGCGCAGTCTTCCTCCATCCTCAAAACGGGGTCAGCAGCTGCTTGTAAAATAAAGCCTTTGAGGGCAGTATGCATCTGAGAAAGCACTGCTTTACACAATGTAGAGTGACTTAGAAGGGAACAGCCTGATCTCAACATAAAACTGACGGTCGGTACACTCGACTCTAAGTCCCTGAGTATTCAATGAAAATGGTCTCACTATATCTACACCTCCACAAACTGAGTAATGTTCATACATTTCTTTCTTTCCCCTGAACTAAGCTAATCACAAACGAGATTTGAGAAACTACCCCACTTCCCCAAGCAGTTGTTATATTTATATTAGTTAATATGGAGAAGGCATAATTTTTGTCTCCAAGCTAGAAGCCCAGAAGTCACCTACAAATCCTTTCTTATCTTCCCAGTCCAATGATTTTCTCAGTTTTACCTGGACTTCTCACAAAGAAGGAGATTGCCAGTCACCAACTGTCTCGTTTCTTTGTCATCTCCCGCCTGGACCTAATGTAGATTGATAATCAGTCCTGGGTCAGCTTGATGCCCTGGCCAAGGAGCCTTTTAATAGAATGTAGCATCAAGTTGGTGTTTACGGAAACAACAAAGAGAACTGTTAGCCATAGGAGAGTGTAGCCATTGGGAAACCATTGGTGATCCCAGCCAATGGAACTCCAGCAGCAGAGGAGCCAGAGTCCAGAGGGAGTGAGCAGAAAAGAAAGAATTGGGAAATAGAATTTGAGAAATACAGAGTGGAAGTGTGGGAGTATTCTGAGAGGGTATATTCTGAGGAAGTTGTTTAAGAAATCTGATGGAGATAGGACATAGAAGGAGGAGGATGGTCCATGGCAGGTTTGAAGGTTTCCTTTCTTCCTCCCTCCCTCCCTCCCTCCCTCCTTCCCTCCCTTCCTTCCAAAAGAGATGGAAAATAAAGATTTGTTTTTGTGGTGATGAGGACAGAGGACAGAATCCAGGGACTTATTTCTGCATGCTACACAGATATGGTGTCACTGATCTACAACCCCCAGCCCTTGGTTTATTTGGCAGGATATCACTATGTGGCCAAGGCTGGTCTCAAACTCCTTGTCCTCCTGCTTCCTGAGTGCTCAAATTACAAATGTGCATTATCATGGCAGAGCCACGGGTCTAGAAGACAGGAGGAAGGGGAAAAATAGTTTCATGGAGCAGTTGATGATGCAGAGGAGATAGGGGGAGTCATCTATGGGAGACAATTTTGGAGAAGATGAGGCAAGAGGGGTGGTTCTCAACTTACAGAAAGGGGAACTGGGCTTGCCCGGGATGAGGAAGCATGTCTTCCTCTCTGAGGCTACAAGGGAAGTGCTCCAGATAAGTATTTGAAGATGTTTGTCTCTAGCTGACAGTTGACGGCCTCCATTTTCTTGTTTAGCAGAATGCAAGATGGTCTTATGAGAAAGCAGACGAAGCCTTAACTTGAAAATAGCAATAAAAACAATTGGCATTTACAATGGGAGGGATGGGAGAAGACAATAACGAAGGTAAAAAGAAAAGGATTGCCAAAGAGGCACTTAGGACCCAGATGCCCTGGAAATGGCAACTGTTGGAAGAATGGACTTCCTCTTGCAGTCCTTAGTTATTACAATATACCGGGTGGGGGTGGAGACTGAAGACAAAGGAGACCCTAGGCTCAGAGCTGGCTGGGTGATGCAGTACCCGGGGTGGAGGCTGACCGGAATAAAGGGAGAAATGGAAGCCTTCGGAAAATAAATAGAATGGGACCAGAGAAGAGATAAATAGGAGAGAAAAAAATAAGGTGGGAGGTATGATTAGAGAGGAAGATGGGGAGTGATGGCTTTCAGTGGATACCACGTTCTCCCACAAAGAAGAAATAGTAATCAATTTTATGTCTTAGCAGGAAAATAAAATAAAGGTAGTGTGTACCAGAGTTGCCTAAGGGAAGAACACGCCTTTCAATGTTCAAATGATAAAACAAAACCCCCTGCTGAAGTAGGTCACAGCTTAAATTAAACCAATTCATTAGATTGTCAGTTCTACTCTATACCTAAGATGTCTTTGACAATTAGTTGAACATAAACTAATCCACATTCATAACAACGCTTTGGAGCCCGAAGTGACAGTGAAGGGAACTTGGTCAATTGCAGGATTCCATGGAACTGGTGGATAGGTAGTGGGCAAAAGAGCCCCAAATCAAGATGTGTCCATATTTAAACATAGAGTAGTTTGGGAAGGATTTGCTTTCAGTTTGAGTTTAGTGCATGAACCCATTATTGACTACTTACAAAGACTGGAAATAGGTAATGGCAAAGTCTTGACTCTTGGACAAAGGCAGAGCCTGGAGTGCTGTGAATGAAGACGGCCCACACTGCCTCTAGCACTTCATGATGCCCCTATAGGTTCCTTTGGTGAAATGCATTCTGTATGCATTCCCACAGCAATGGGTTGTTGCTCCGCATCTTCCCAAGCGTGTGTCATTCTATAGGTATGTGGTAGTACTTAGTTTTTGCATTAAAGATGTTCTAATGAC